>NC_087076.1:8127426-9359944 GCF_026151205.1 Bolinopsis microptera | reverse complement strand
TTGAACTATCGTCGCCATGATTATGTATTTTGGAACTGTTCACGTTGAAATTGCTTCGTTAATCAGCAGTCTTCCTTGGTTACTTTCTACTGTGTAATGCAGCTACGATCAACGATACTTAGCTAGTACATTCATAGTAACACTAACTGCACTGAGAAGAGTAAAAAATTTGAGCTTTGACGGAATAACATTTCCTTGTTTTTAGATACGGTTACTACTCTAGTGAGGGGTTCATAGCTGATCATTAAGGTCTTACTCACAATAATTTGTGCTCTGATATTGGCCGTACTGACGGCTGTTGAAAAAGCCACTCCGTCAGATGCGCGCCGCAAGAGTCCACCCCTGTAGACCCCACTACGTACAAAATTTGAAATTTTCCCAAAAACTTCTGATTAAGCTAGTTTGTTTTCAATAACTTTTGCAATATTTACAGTAGACCCTTCAAATTTTCACCAAATGTTACTCCAGACATTTCTGCATGGTAACTGTGTCATAGAATTTTAATTTAGGGACCCAATTTTGTGCAACACTCCGGTATCTGACGACCGGTCGCAGACGTGGTTATTGTATTGTCAACTTCTATTGCACACTGAGCGAGCTATATTTTGAGTACAAAGATAAACTTTACACCAGGTGAAAGCTGAGACGTTTCTCTTTAAGATGATCACCTCACATTCTGTGTATCTGTGACATTGAGATAGTAACGAATCAAAACGTCAAGTTGAACAGGCTACAAAATACGCGCTGAATAAAAGTCCACCCCAGGAGTCCACCCCACGCGCGTAGGGTGTTTAAATCGATCTTCATTCAAATTTCATATAATTCTATCCCTGCTCGTCATGTATATATTTCATAACATTCAAAGGTTCATAGGTTTCATTCAATGCCACATACTTGGGAATGGGGATCACCGAATCGAATCAGATATGACGATCTAATCGTCGCGATTATTAACATTTCGAGAAGATTCCAAATTTCCAGCAATTTTAGGTTCAGCAACAATTAACATGACATTCATAATATATAACAACTACTTAAACAAATGCAACTTAATTACAATAATTTTAATTTGCTGAAAAACGTTTATTTGAAGAGCAGAAAGGTTTCATGTTCAGAATCAATCTAGAGATTGATCTCAATGCAATGCTGAAAGACATGATACATTCAAACGGAAACTGCACGTGGGCAACAATTGGGTACAACCTCTAGTTCGGGAAATGCTTTGGAAAATGGCTGTGAACTCATTATAGAAGTTATTGCAGCCTCTTCCCTAAAATGAAGCAATTTGTGTCATAAATGTTGATGCGAGAACATGAGGCATAAGTTTTTGTCTCAGCGATGAGTTTAAGTTGCAAATATGAAAGAATCTTTTCTGCCAATTCACAAATATGGGAAATATAGATAACTTTATTTTAATTAAGGAAGTGTATAACTCGACTTTAAAGAAATATTCAGTACTCACGCTTCAGTCATGAAGGTTGGCAGGTTTATCTGATCTTTCTCACACCCATCAGGTCGAGCATTATATTTCTTCACTCCTAGTGTCTTCAGAGCTGAGGATATAAAGTTTTATTACTATGATAAGCGCAGCTTATTGGGATGAGATGTCTTGTAAAATAGTCATGTGCTGAATGAACAACTATCACAAATTAATAGAGATTTGCTAGGGAAATAATTCGGTTCGGTTGCTTTCAAAAATCATGCTATTGTCAATTTCGATTTACTAACTAAACTAATATCATCTATTAGCTGGTTATTAACAAAACGTTATAACGTACCACTTCTATACTGTTCCATGCTGATGTAGCCCTTGTTAGTGACATCCAGCATCCCAAACACAGCAGTCATGTTGGCATCGGTGAACATGGCGGGGTAGTCTCCCTTCTCGTCTCTGTACTCTTTCAATGTCTCCAAGTACTTTATCATGAACTTCTTGGCGTTTTCTGACAAACATTCAATTCATTTAAAAAGAAATATTTTAGAATAAAATTAGCAGAAGGAGTAATAACCTACTATAACTTGTATGGATTGCAAGAGTGTAATTTTTCAGAGTCAAAGCCCAGCTCATAAAGTTTATATTATGTACTATTTAAATAGTGCCATTATCCTTTCACAAATTATAGAGAACTCCATATTAAAAAATACTTCATTAAATCTTAAATATTTTTAAAAAAACATTTCGATAATTTAAGCTCCTTTAACCTGGCTGGGAATGAATGAGGGCAGCTGTCATGTTCTCAAAGAGTTCTGGAATTCTGTGCTTCTGAACATATGCCTCAGCCATTTGACTTTTTGGGTTTGTGGGTACTGCTGCTGTGGTCATGATTGCCTCAAAAGATTGGACACACCTAATATACAATATAGTAAATAGTGTGTAAGATTAATGAAAGTTTCAAGTTTTAACTGCAGCAATACACATCATTTCTATACAGTGAAAGTAAAGATCGAAAATGTTTTAAATAATAATATTATCATCAAAAGATAAATGATAAATAGAGTATGTAATGTGGATTGTGGACTGTGGCTTGAAGAGATATTTGATTTATCAAAAGCTACACATTGAATTTACTAAATTAACTTAAATTCAATAGGACAAAATAAGTAGAGTCTCTGTAACATTGAAACACTCCCTCTCAGTTTGAATGCCATGGTAGAAGCCGTTGAGTCATCAAATTAGAAAGAGAAATGGTGAAAATCGAACTCTCTCATCATTGGAGGCCAGACTCAGGATCCCTCATTGACAATGGCAAAAAACTCAAGAAAGATGCGGAAGTCACAAATGCAAACACTCGAGCACGCTTCTTAGAGTCAAAGACAGCAGATATGAAAACTCTGATGCTACTGTATAGAAAGCTATCAATTATGAGCCCTGGAAATCAATAACAAGAAATGCAGCCGTTTTTCTTTTGTGGATGGCCACTCAATTTCCTGATCCGTGATGACTTATTTTATTATATTCAATAAAACCTGGGTCCCCAGTCTTTGCTGTTTATAAGCATACAGATATAGCGGAGTGATATATATATATTCTGATATCAACAAAAAGCAGCACCCAAAAAGCATTCATTAGGAGGGTAGAATTTCTTTGAGAACAAAATGAATCTTTCCATGACTTAGCCAACTAGAAAGACTATAAAACAAAGACTCTGCAAACATCTCAGAGAACTGATAACACCTTAAAGAATAAAGAGGGAGGATCCTGGACCCCGAAATCTACCACCTTTCTGTACTTTCGGAGGTACAAATGTGGCAGGAAACCAGGGCTCATGCTCATGCTGCCGCTGGGCTAAAGCAGTAGAGGAGATGGCGGCTTCTCTGGGAACTAACACATCCTGAAACAGACCAACACTATCCAGGGTGAGAATCCTTGTCGCGTTTTTGGTCAATTTCGCCGGGGCTCATGTCTTTCCTCGAGGGAGCATTAGTGTCTACAGAAAAACTGACAAATCCTAGCGAAGTCCAATCCGAACCACATCTTCCATCAGAGGTGGTGCTGGGTCAGCTGGTTACTGAACGGATTGGCCTGGAGAATGACATAGTCCTATTATTCTCAAGTTAACCATAGAGGGAGTCAGGCGCTGTTCGCTCACGGCTGGTTCTTGGAGCCAACACCCTCAGCCCCACAGAAGTGGGAGCACTGTCGGTGGTGGCTTACCCAGAGAACGGACAGTGTCTCTCCTTCTTTCTTCTTGGACTTGCATTGCTGCTGGCGAGTCAGCCAGTAGCAATGCAGCATCTCACTCACTCAATCACATCAGCAGTTCAAACACAGAGACTGGCACTCTCTATTCCGCCACGGAAAGTGGACAAAATAACCCATCCAGTCATGGAAAAATGACATTATTGAACCAGCCGCAAAACCATGTACAACCACGGAATATCACTAAAACTCCAAAGTGAGCGCTCTACAACAGGAAGAGTCTGGAAAGCGCCAAGGCAAACTTTTATACAAAGGACCAAAATCAGCACTCCACGAGAGCGCGTGACAGCCGCGCGCAGCATAACAAAACAATCTGAAACAAAGGGATGTCAAAAGATAAATACGTGAAACCAAAGATAAACCAAAGGAACAACACACCAGGGTTCGAGTTTAATATCATCTCAACTCGATCCTCCTAAATACTAAAAGCATGACACAACCTCGAGGATCACCAGGGCAGGCCCGCTAGCATAATGCGGTGGTAGTTCCTCGAAGTAACGCACTACCTTTTCCGGGAGGGTGTTTCGACACCTGACTCCTTACGGGTTCTATGGAGTCTCTCGATGACGGATCATTATGGCAGATAACCTTAGGGTCATCGCCGATCCACCGGGTCATAACAATGTTATGTCTTTTGGACGTACCGGGCTCTGCGAACCCCATGCCAAGCAGAGCAGACGGTACAAAGCCTGCAGTCCAAAGGAGCTCCATCAGACGTTAGCCACAAGGCGGACGTAGCCTCCTTGCTAATCCGGGGAGGTAGAGTGAGCGCCCTCGACCTAAAAAAAAAGAAAAAAAAAAAAAAAAAAGACCAACACTATGTCCCAACGCACTGGTGTTGGGATGTCTGCCCCCGGGTCCTGCCCGGGTCAATAAAGCAGTCAAGCATCATGTATGTTATGTTGAGCATTCTCAACCAGCAGATGTGGGAACTGCCACGAAAGACCGAAACAGATCTAAAGAAACAGTCAGCAAAATCGGAAAAATAGACGAATCAGACGAATTAAGCATAAATGACATCATTGCCATGTCTGAAGTGGTTTGTAAATGGACCATTGTTAGCCCCAAGCATTTTGGTCCCTCGTTCCTGCCACTCAGCATTGCCTACTGTAAAGTAGACATTTTTCCAGGACATAGTTAGGGCAAGAGTTGATTTTTCTGTGAACAAATTCGTAACAAAGGTTTGTCTACTGGAATGTGTTGTCCATAGTCCCAGGAACCACAAAAAACCCGTCCAGCTGAAACTTTTGGGCAAAAATTTTTATAGTAATTTTTCTCCAGGAACCCATACGCCCCACCCCTAATATTGGTTATTCGGCTCCCGGAGGTCTTGATATCTCCATAGGGGGTGCAAAATGACCGCAATGGCCACATTATGGCAGGCGAATGATAGTTTCAGAACGATTGGGGCTTTATTTTTCGAAATAAATGGAATTTTTCGAAATTTTTCTCAATTTTATTGAAATTTCGAAAAAAATACACCAAATTATTTTGAACGCTTATTTCAAATCTTACTCGGGATATCAAGGTTAACTAACAAACAACAGATTATTGACCAACCCCCAGACAGCTATTCGACGGTACATACTACTCTGGTTGAATGTCTTAAGTTATCCTACAGTGAGCCGATGATAATCACATTCGATTTGCCATTGTGGATTAAGGCCACCTGAATAGTACTGGAAACTGGGATGCCTATTGTGGTCAGGGTTGGGGGCTTCCACACTCTCACGAGTTTTCTTGGCTGCATAGGCTATATAATGGCAGACTCGGGTTTAGAGGAGCTCATCAAACTCGTGTATCCTGGAGACGTCACGCATATATCGGATGGAGGATCTTACTATAAAGCGTTGAGAGCCCACTTTCTGATCGACGCCGCTCTTTGTTGTTTCATTATAGAGGAAGAAGTTTACGACGATGAACTAGTAGACTTGGAAGGTTACATCAACAAATGTGTGAACGAAAATGTAGGTGTTAACTTTAAGACTAAATCTATTCAGGATCTATCAGAGAGAATAACTCTGCTTCTAAAGAACCTTTTTTCCAACAGTAGAACAGCAGCTCTATGGGTTACTTACCACAACATGATAACACTAGTAAAGGACTTCATAAGAGCAGAGAGGTTGCACGACTACAATATGCATTTATCAGCAGTAGCTTTGATGCTGCCCTACTTTGCAGCAGCTGGAAGGGGACAGTATGATGATGATGATGAAAATCTAAATATTATAGGCTACAATGAGCATTTTAGTAACAAATAGTATGAAAGATCTGAAATTTAAAAAATAAAAACCCTAAAAATATTTACACCCCAAGTTAAAAATATAAATATGCAAAAGCTTTAAGACTGTATTTGGAGCAGGATGCTATTTTTAAAGTCAAGTATGAGGCGCTTTTAAAGACCTTTAAAGTAACTGGGCTTCACACGGTTTGTTACAACAACCACGAGTGGGCCGGGGTGTGGACTGACCTCTCCATAGAGCAGAGTCTTATGAGGGCAGCTAAATTTAGTGGTGGATTAACAAGTGGAAGGATGCGTAATCGTGAGTCCGCTCACAAGTTATGGGTGGCCACCCTGAATCAGATGGCTTTAATAAATCAGTCTTTTAGAGATTCATTAGCTAATTCATCGAAGCGAGGAGTACCAACTAAAGCTGCCATCCACTCAGATGCAGATCTTACCAAGTCATCAATCAAGAAAAACTGTGATGTATTTGGAAAATTATTAACTTGGTTTAAAGTTACTGTCGACATTACAGAATCCGAAGATAAGACTAAGTTAATATCTTTTTCGACTGGTCTTATATCACAGCCTGGGAACGATGAGGTGAATCCCGAGGAATGTTTGGCCGTTGGGGCTGTCCTTCAACGTGAGCTAGATGGGTTGACATTCATCGATAAGATAAGTATCAAAGGTAAAGCAAAGAACTTGACACAACTAAGAAAGCAGGTTAAAGTGAATAATAAAAGCGTTGCAGTCGATCCGTTGAAGTGTTTTAACCGTTAAGTCTTGGTTGCTGATAGAGAGACTTCAATAGAGGAATGCCTAACATACGAGTTAACTGTGGTGCCGATGAGCTTATTTGATCAATATCAGATGATGAGGAAATCTAATAAGGCTGCTCTTGGTATAAACCAATCTACACTTAAATCTTGCAGCTTCACGATCCCACTAGTCATTGATGGAGGTTGGCTAATTCACCAACTAAGCAATGGAGTACTTGAAGCTTATCCCTAAAAATAGGGAAGTTACTGTGATTTTTGATGAATATGAGCCTTCTACTAAAGATCACGAGCACAAGAGGAGAGTTAAAGCGTTCTGTGCTAATATTGCTGTAAAGAAATCCACCTTTTGTACTGTCACCAAAACAACATTTCTGAGCAACAAAAATAACAAAAAAGAACTGATCGACCTTATCTCAAGCATTTTTACTGTAAATGGTATTGAAGTGATCAGAGCTTGTAACGATGCTGATACTTTAATTGCAAAGAAAACATTGGAAATGTCATTCCTTGGCGATGTTGAATTGAAAGCAGGGGATACCGATATAGTTCAAGTCTATTAGTACATCATTTCAACAGTGACCATCACAATGATATTTATCTAACAACGAAGAAGGGTACATATTCAATCAAAGAAATATCAAGTCATCTAGATCATAAAGAAAAGGAGATACTTCTTCTAATTCATAGTATTTGTGATAGCGTCAGTGGACTGTTTGGTTTTAGCAAGGTTAAAGTGCTAAAGAAAGCTCTCACCTTTAATGAGCAAGGTCAGTTGGCAACATTACTTTCGGTGAGAGAATCAAAAGAAAAGATTATTGAGGCAGGCCTCTGTTTTTTGCAGTACATTTATGGTGACAAGAAAAAGACTCTTTCTGCTTTGAGATTCCTAGCATACAATAGGATGGTAGCGAAAAAGAGTCTCAATCCGAATAGGGTACCTCCAACAATAGCTTCAGCAACGGAGCACATCCTTAGAGCTTACTTACAGTACTATAACTGGGTCATGCTTAACGCTGACAGTCTGAATCCCCTTGACTACGGCTGGAAATTGGCTCCTGGTGGCACTTACGAACCAGTTGCAACAAAAGCTATAATTGCTCCAGAGTCTATTTTGAACCTTATATGTTGTAACTGTTCTGTCGATGTGGAATAGGCCTGTTTGACTTTCAGACGTTCATGTAGAAAATATGGCTTTAATTGTTTGCCAGCTTGTGGACGATGCCATGGTATGAACTGCACAAACATTAGACATGATGAACCTGAAGAACAAGCGAATTTTGATTAATATTAACTGTGTATCAATAATTGTCTTGGTATTTACTGAGAATACACATTTTAGATTAACTGTATTTGTTATTTGTAGATGAGTTTTTAAATAGATTTGAAATAAGCGTTAAAAATAATTTGGTGTATTTTTTTCGAAATTTCAATAAAATTTCGAAAAATTTCGAAAAATTCCATTTATTTCGAAAAATAAAGCTCCAATCGTTCTAAAACTATCATTCGCCTGCCATGATGTGGCCATTGCGGTCATTTTGCACCCCCTATGGAGATCTCAAGACCTTCGGGAGCCGAATAACCAATATTAGGGGTGGGGCGTATGGGTTCCTGGAGAAAAATTACTATAAAAATTTTTGCCCAAAAGTTTCAGCTGGACGGGTTTTTTGTGGTTCCTGGGACTATGGACAACACATTCCTGTAGACAAACCTTTGTTACGAGTTTGTTCACAGATTGACCCATAAACAGCAATTCTTGCCCTAACTAACAATAGAGAAACTGACCTTGTCTAACTATACTAAATTCAGCCACTTTCCATAATAAAAATACTAACTACCAAATAAAGTTTTAACTAATTTGTGGTTTAAGCTCTTATTAATTTATTTATGATTAAAGGAATGAAAAATAAAACGTATTTGTTTCATTCAGTGGCGTAAAGTAATCAGTAATCAGTAATCGTGAAGATAATATAAAAATTTGAAGTCCAAATTTGTGCACCTTAACTATAAATATATTTACCATTAAAATTAAAATCAGCATTTACAATTTACAAATGTACACAGAATTGGACAGTTTAAATTTTGACAGATGTTACTTTTCTAAATTTTTTCGGAGTATAGCGCGCGCCACTTTTTTTCTCGAAAGCGGCCCGAGGCAAGTGCTACGAAGTGCCAGACTAGTCCATTAACAATAGACAATTTAAATCTAATTGCCCCCGGCCGGGGGATAATACAGCCTACAGGTGAAAGACACGATTGAGGTATTAAAAGTTTTATTCCCGAAGAAAGCTTTGATACGCGGAAAATCATCAAAATTAAAAAAATTATTTGCTGCACCAATTATATGCAATGCACGGATTTAACTATGAAAAAGAGATTTTGGAAGATCATGTTTGAAAATAGCTTTTTTGACGTTTTATCCCCTCGACCGAAATTTCGCCATATTGACTCAGACTGAAATTTTGATCACCAGTGACCAATCAGTGATCAAAAGGGTGTAGGTGGTAGGTAAGGAAAATTAGTGTGTGACTGCGATTTAAGCAGTTGGTCAATATGACAGAGTTTTGTAGCGCGATGCACTACTGGGTCACGCCGCGCATCAAATAATTCTTCTCGCAACCACTTCGGTAGATCGGCAAGATGCACCACTGTGCCTCACCGAGCTGCGAAGGATTGACATCGTGAATCAAGTAATCAGCCGAGGGGGTTTCCATTTTCCAAATGCTTACGGTTGATTGCGGGGATCGGCCGAGGGGAGGGATTGTTTGTCGTTGCGATTACGTAATCAACATTTTCTTTTTACCTTCTAGAATAATAACTGATAACAATTTGACAATATTTCGAAAAAGCTCGACTTGAAAACAAAAAGCTTGCATTCTACAACAAAGTCAAAAGCAGCTTTTGATTAGAACCATACATGATATCTCTACCCAATCACAAAAAACCCGATGTATCACATGGCTGAGGTTACTGGTCGGCGCTCAGGCCTCAGCCTGTCATTTCGCCGAATCTTTATTCGGGCTGAGTGAATTACGACCTCCATCGCTCTGAAAAAAAGTACGAATGCTCATTGGCTGTTAGAGCGCACGTGACTAGCATTCACTTAACAGGTGATACTCGTAAAATATCTGTTCCATACATTGTCCAACTCGGCGCGCGTCCTAGTAGGTTGTAAACCTACAAGCATTCACTTGTCATTTGATTCACGATGTCAATCCTTCGCATCTCGCCGATCTGCATACGTGGTTGCGAGAAGCATTATTTGATGCGCGCGCGACCCAGTAGTGCATCGCGCTACAAGTAATTTTGTAATGATCTTTCTAATTTCTAATTAACGGGTGATACTCGTAAAATATTTGTTCCATATACAATATACGAGTCCAACTTTACCGGGCCGCGCTCAGCCTGTCATTCCGCTGAATCTCTGTTCTATATTTATGATTTATGAACATAATAGCCTGAGGTCCCCAAGTAAGTCCAACTCGGCGCGCGTCCTGGTAGGTTGTAGAACATAAAGAACATATTGATGACCTGATAAGTCACCAAGAGAAAAATAAACACAGAATAAACTAAATCATGCTTAACTCTCTCCATGCTTTTCTATTAGTATTAGTATTTGTTGCAAAAAGTCTTAAATGGTATAAATCGTCTGTATGCTGTATTTACAAGTCAAAATTTTCTGTCACTTAAATCGTTCAAAATAGTTTTTAACAAGTTTGACTGGTGTCGTCCGAATCTACCTCTCATCAAACTCTGCAGACTCTCTACAGCAAAATGTAAGGCAAGCTGGGCAGGTGAGTTATTATCACTGCGGAGGATCAAGGATGTAACCGAGCATTCTCCACCGTGCACGAGCAACACGCTCACTTAGTGAAACAACTTCGCAGCGTTTGTATAGAGTCACATTTCGTATGACATTAGGGTAGGTCATGCCGATGATCGTACGGAGATGATTCCTGTGGCAGACATCAAGTTTTTGAAGGAGTTGTTTAGATGTTGCCCAACTGTTGCAGTTATACATCAGTATTGAAACAACTTGTTTTCTAATTTCTAATTTCTAATTTCTAATTTCTAATTTCTAATTTCTAATTTCTAATTTCTAATATGACGTCAGCAAGATTTTGGCCAATTTTACCCCCCCCCCCCCCCCCCCCTGGCAGAAACTGTCACCATTGAGCGACCGTCCTCCCCCCTAATGACGTCAGCATTTGCCAGACCCCCCCCCCCCCCCCCCCCCCCGGTTCACATATTATTACGTAATCAGCCGAAGGCCGGGGAGGGGGTTACATCTATTATATATAACTATAAGTATGTGTAAAACTGATTACGGAGGGCCGGGGAGGGTGTTAAAAATATACCGAAAAGTGATTACGTAATTATGTGAATGGTCCCATACCGTGTCAATCATTGTTTCCGCCTCGTCTACCTTGCTCTTTTGTCCTTATATTTAATTTTAACATGTCACTTTATTTAAAGACTATAAAAAGATAATTAAGTCTTGTTAAATATTTTGAAAAAAATACGCGTATTTTTCAGGACTTATTCTTAATACATGTACGTATGCAGTATGGTGGTCATACTGCATAATTTAAATAGTAAAAATTATTTTTTAAATGACATTCGATCCTTGGCCGCAACCATATATACATGCGTATTTTTTGCTTAAAATAATAGTCTTATTTATCATAATGAATAATATATAATATACTTTAAATTTTGTAAAATGCTGTTCTTTTTAATATCAAACTATATCCCAAAATAAAACTAAGGTTTAGAGATCGTTTCAGTTAGGGTTGGGATCAGATTAGAGGGTTCCGGTTAGGGTTTTGAATAGTTGTTCATGCAGAGCCAGCTAGAGAAAAGGTTGAAAAAGTCACGTGACAGTCGATCGAGTGTAGAGTTTTTCATCATCCCCTATTAACAACTATCATAGATATAAGTATAACACATGCAAATACGAAAATCAAAATGTTTTTATCATTCTATTATGATTCGAAAATAAGTCTCACTAAAAGAGCATGTATCCAACAAAGGCAGCAACAAGACAAAAATACATCGGGAAAACATTAGCGCTACTTTCCCAGTTCATGTCACCGCCTTCTCCAGAGTGTTCACCTTCTCCAGAGTGTTCACCTTCTCCAGAGTTTTCTCCTTCTCCTTCTCCTTCTCCTTCTCCTTCTCCTTTTCCTTCTCCTTCTACTTCTCCTTCTCCTTCTCCTTCTCCTTCACCTTCTCCTGAACTTCCACTTTCAAAGTCGGCTGAAAATTTGAATTTGTGACGTGGTTGCAGTAAATACGTGGTTGCAGTAGATACTGCAAATTTCCATTTCAAAAGAACCTCAACTAGCCGTAGCCATTATATTACCTATTAGGTTTATCGCTTATACTAAAAACGAATCTAATTGAAAGCATCCAGTAGCATTAAAGGATGAGGGGACCTTAGAATTTACTTCCAAATATTCGCGTTTAAGTCCTGTGAAAGTAGGCGGTGCACGATAAAAATAAACTTGCTCGGATTTTCAAAATTTTTGTACCATCGTTTTCTAGAGACTGTGAGAATTTTCACAGTAGCAAATTTATCATACCTTTTTGGAATGATCAGTGAGTTTTGCCTAGGTACCATATTTGATAGTGCGCGGCTTTTGGAGCAAAATTAGGTGTAAAAGTCGCGTAATTTGACGAAATTCGTTGATTTTTGTCGTATTATTCTGTCATATCTTCGGTTCCTAAACATAAATCATGCTGAAAATTTGTCAGAACCTTCCAATCATACTTAACTACCGAACCTAATTTAGTTGGAAGAGATTGGCCTTGATTAAGAGGTCTAAAAATGACAAAATAGGTATAAATTCGTTGATAACTCAAATTCTGAGCATCGAAATTGCTCAAACTAAATTAGGTTCAGTAGAACATAAGTGTTTACGTAAGCTGACCAAATTTCAACAAAATTGTTATATGGGAAGTATAATAACTTTTCGATTGTTTCCAAAATAATGTGCTGGCCTAAATAAGAGCAAAAAAACCATTCAATGGTCAGCGCGCGCGTCTTATTGTCGATGGCGCACTGCCTAGTGAAAGTGTGTAGAATCAAAAAATACGCCGGACTGTGAAATCGATAATTCGTGCTATATCACGCCGCGCTCCTATTGGCTGATAGCAATTTTGGGCTGTGACGTCACTTATGTGTTAAGACCAACGTGCGCGCGCACCCTTATTTGCTCGTGTCAACATTTTGTTCTGTTCTGTTTTAATTACGTCGTGTTACCTTTGGCGTTTGCGAGAGCGGTATCTTTGGTTGCACTGAATTAGTCTAAGTTACGAATAATTCTCTTTAATAATAATAGTTAAATGTAACTTTGACCATTGTTAATAGGGGGTGCACCATAAAAATAAACTTGCTCGGATTTTAAAAATTTTTGTACCATTGTTTTCTAGAGACTGTGAGAATTTTCACAATACCAAATTTGTTATACCTTTTTAGAAAGATCAGTGAGTTTCGCCTAGGTGCCATATTTGATGGTGCGCGGCTTTTGTTACCTGAGGACCCCAGGCTATTATGTTCATTAACATATAATAAAGATTTGGCGGAATGACAGGCTGAGCGCGGCCCAGTAAGGCTTTTGGAGCAAAATTAGCTGTAAAAGTCGCGTAATTTGAACAAATTTGACCAAATTCGTTGATTTTTGTCGTATTATTTGGATATATCTTCAGTTTCTTGAATGAGATCATTCTGAAAATTGGCGACGACCTTCCAATAAGGCTTTCACAACTGTCCGAAAAATTTGGTGGATATCGGAGTTGATATAGTGATCAAAGTGGGGTAAAATACGCTGCTTTTAGCTGTAACATAATGTCTGATGGTTGGATATGCTTTAAACTTTTCGGACACTTTCCTTGTAAGTCTATGAGTAAGCTTACCAATTTTTGTTGCAATCGGAGGTCGGGAAGGATACTTAATATCTATTTGTTTGAAGAAAATTGTGCTGGCCGAAATTAGCGCTAAAAAACCATCCTACAGTCGGCACGCGCGGCTCACTGTCGATGGCGCACTACCTATTGTTAATGATCTGGCCCGGCGCGCGCTACTTCGTAGCTCTTGTCATCGGGCCAACATTTCGAGAAGAAAGCGGCGCGCGCTACTTCGAAGAAATTTAGACGAGTAACATCCGTCAAATGTAACTCAGAAAGGCTTTCTTGTAGTTGTAGTAGGTATTTCTATTTATAAATAGCTAAGATAAGTAGCATCCGCTAACTAAACCACAAACTGCTATTTTGTTTTGACTTGTTTGAAACCCGATATGGACACAATTAAAAAGAATGTATGATGTAGTAGAAGACATTTTACTAGCTGGCCCTTGGCGCCTCTAGTCCTATCTGAGTACGCACGTGCGGTTTGACACTGCGCGTGTACCGGCCTTTAGTTGTACACTCATTTATAATTTACCGTTTTAGTTTGCTGTGACTTGAGTGTAAAGCGTAACGAATGTGGATGTGTTCGTCTGCTATGCTTGGTATAATATTGCTTGGTGTAATAGTTGCAAAGCTTGCTTACGTTATAAGTAGTGTCACATAGTGAGTTAGAACTTAAAAGCTTGGTGCTTGGTGCTTGTCCAACTGGAATGAAGACATGCATTTCATACCTACCCGATCCATTTTTATTAGGACCGTGTTGTGTTGATATGACATGTTGATATATCAACTGTGGTACGAAACAGGGAGTTGCTAGGTGTTACGTTGGGAGCTATAAATATACATAATTTACATGCCTTTCTGTGTGACTTCAATCTTATTCCAGGTGTATCTCGGCTCATGGTTATCGTAGGGTGATAATTCTTTTTTCAACCGGTCATAAAAAGTCTCCTCTCCATTGGTTTTAGGCTCGTTAGTATCGTAAATTGTTAATTTATTCTTAATTAGTAATTTAGTCGGCCCGCGCGCTCATTTTACCTGTATTTCTATATGCGCGGATCAGAGCAACTCACATAATTGACGTCACAGGTTCAAATTGTTTTGGCTGGATATCTCGGCGCGCGAATGAAATACAACTTTGCGGATTTCACTAAAGTGGTTTATACGATTAATGTAATAAAAGGATTTGCACGAAAAAAAACTTTTTCTAAGGTCCCCTCATCCTTTAAAATAGGAATTTTATCATCGAAAGTTTAATTGACACTTATATGACTTACCCATGATTATTCCTCGGGCTGCTTCAGTCGCCGAGTCGCTGTCGTAAAACTTTACAGCGGTTGGAAAATTAAACCAAGCGCCTTTCCACGACACTGCATCGCAGTTATCCACCATGTCGAACCTGTACACTTCCATGTCTTGACACATAAAGACCAACTCTTTTTCTTCTGTTCTTGTGATCGTCCAAACCAAATTGACTTTTTGTGCAAACTCTTCTGATATGTCAAATGTATCATCAGTAAAAGCAGATGAGCAATACATCAAGTCAATTTTAACTGTGATGCCTTCCTTAGGCATACTTATTTTCACCACCATGCTCCCTGATCCGCTTTTTATTTCGATATAGATTTGTCCTTCATATTTTGCAGCAATTTGTAAAGAATGTGTTTCGAATACTAGCGGGACATCTCCGCTCGAGCTTGGTTTACCGGAGGACCAACCGTCCTCACTGGACACTTCCAGGAAATCATCTGAAATGCACTCATTAACTATTTTTTCTATATGAATATCTATATGCACTTAATATTCAGCTTGTCAAGAAAACTCGCTAATATGAAAATAAAAATAATTCAGGTCATGTTTATAATTAATTTAATAACATGATGTATTTTTGTTGGTTTTGCCGTTTAGCGATCTACTACAACCTCTATTAAAGGAGTGATATGAAATGGTGATATTACTATTACCTGTGTACGTCCCAGCGTAGGCAAAGGAAATAATGCTAACAACCACCAGGGTCAATCGAGTCATCCTTGCTGTTTGGATCTTGATGCAATATTATTTTAAATGTGGCCTTATACAATATACATTATATTGAACTATTTTAACAATACTATTATTAATTACTATCACAATTTTATAAAAATGTATAACTATATAAGTATTACAACCCCATTGAATTTTAAAATTTTTTCGCAATAGCTTTTCAAAGAGGGCGGCTTTGGTCCCACCAATTAACGGGTGATACTCGTAAAATATTTGTTTCAAATACAGGACCGTCGACGAGTCCAACTCGTCGCACGTCCTGGTACGGTAGGTTATAAACCTACAATCCCACCAATACAAGCATTATTATTATATTATATATATACTAGAAAACCCATGGTCACAGGTAAGTGCGCTAATAGTATTTTTTGTTAGTAAGTTTAAATCGCGTAAAAAATATCCTACACAACCGAAGATACAGCCGATTAAAATGTTGCTCGCACTAAACACAACGTAATATCAACAAAACCGATAAAAATGACGTTAAATCAATCATTGCACGTGCACGCGTGCGTGTAGCAATCCTTGTTACCATGGTTACTACGCAACTTCCTATTTCTCGTCTAATTTGCACGTGGGCGGACGTACAGACAGACAAAAAGAATTCTCTGAATTATAAGTAAGATATATTATTTTACAAAAACCCATAATCATGGGTAGAGTGGACCGCTGCCAGTGTCTCTCTTTCCCAAACAAAAGGAAATGATATTAATTTGATTGACCGTTTTCAAATGCAAAATGATACCGAGAATGAAATCGGTCGCTCGCTTTTCCCATTCATTCACGGCTTATACGAATTGTAATAGGTTTCGATAAATTACATCGATCACATGCTGTAATAATCTCTTTGGGTTGCGTTCGGGTCGATATCTAGTATTTCGGGATAAGGGTGGTAGTTAGTAAATTAGCTGAAGTTTATTGAATCTTTATTGCCGAGTACAGCTGTCTTCGGGAGTGGTAGTTCTTCTTAATCTATTACATTTGTAAATAAATGGGAAAAGCGAGCGACCGATTTCATTCTCGGTATCATTTTGCATTTGAAAACGGTCAATCAAATTAATATCATTTCCTTTTTTTTTGGGAAAGAGAGACACTGGCAGCGGTCCACTCTACCCATGATTATGGGTTTTGGTAAAATATCATCTCTTTTTGATTAATGTCAGGGTACTTTATAAAGTCGAAATATAAACTGATATCTTCATTAATAAGGAGGAAGTTTCAACGATTTCGATATTTTTCTTTTGAAAACATTTCCTTGTGTTTGGGTAAGCATATCGGTCGATCACTGACTGAATTTGCCACTTTATACTCATTCAAGTTGGCATTAAAATTATATACATTGAACTGTCGTGGTAAAGCAGAATTTGTTCGAAATCACGAATGAGCAAAATTATCACCTTTCGCACGTGCAAACTATGAGCGGACGTTGCGTGCGTATCCAATATTGAATCGCCGTAAATTTTTGCGTGTTGGTGTTTTATATATAGTTTAATAAGCATACAAAGTTTCAAAGTATTTCAAGAAGAATTGTAATCACACGGGCACACCAACGTTTTATTTACAGAAAATGGTAAAAACAGTAATTTTCAGTGATTTTAGCAATTTTTAATCAATTTGGGCGTGTCCCCACGTGTGCAACTTTTAGATTTTTAACTTTAAAACTAGCCTAATACACAATTTATACCTATAGGAAGCAAAACTGGACTCCACAACCCAAGGGATATAGCCCAACACCAGAGAATACTAAATCGCAAAATTGACGTTTTTATAAAATAATTCTTCAAAAAAGCACTAACTTCAATGGCAAATATCTTTATGAAGGAGCAAGGTAGGGAAACTTTCCGGTAGATTTTCAGAATGCTTGAACACTTATCTAAGGTAAAATGTCCTCAGATTTTGAATAAAATTACTTCTTAATGCTGTAAAATCAGTTTAAAAAGTTGTTATTTTGTCAAAAATCAAGTTTTTAAAACACTTAATTTGATGACGTCATCAAGTGGTGATGATGGGGTTAAATTATTTTTTGATATAATTGAAACTGAAGTGTAAACAATTATTTTTAAGACCTGTGGTCGGAAATTGCTGTATCTTTTATAGGTACAAATCTACAGACAACTGAATGTAGCCTATAATTGACTGGCAAAGCGTCTATCCCTGAATATATTATGTATCACGACAATCTATCGTAAAACAGGGGTTCCAGAAAACCCATTTCCCGATACTCCTGAAACACGAAATTTTTTTAACAGTCGATTTGGTCAACATCTAGACGCCCTGCAAAGTTTCAGATCTCTAACTCAATTTTAACGTGGTTTTTAAGGCACCTAAATATGGCGATTTTGGGTTTTTTACCTTATTTCGTATAACATGCTGGCGCGTATTTTGCGCAAATTTATTAAAATTAAAAACCTTCACATAACTATTTCTTATTCCTGTCATATTACATTAAATTAGAATGTTTTGAACTTAAATATACCCGCTGAACTACTTTCGATGAGTCTTAATGCCTGAAAAACAATAGAGGGGTATAATAGTAAAGGGGGTATAAAAGTAAAGGGGATAAATAGTAAAGGGGGTAAATAGTGAAGGGTGTAAATAGTAATGGGGGTAAATAGTAAAGGTGGTAAATAGTAAAGGGGGTAAATAGTAAAGGGGGTAAATAGTAAAGGGGGTAAATAGTATTGTGAGTATAAAAGGCACGGTCATGCTTGCCAGCATTGTGATATAAAAACCAAAAGTACTTATTTGACATGTTTTGGAAAATACGGTAAAAACTTATGGACGTATATCACTCATTATTATGTATCACTCTCTACCATCTTGTCCTCACTACAAATATTACCACTTCTGATATAATAATGTTTTTTTTGTGTCTTCTTTGGCTATCTGTTTCATTTCCAAGACCAACCGCTGATGGATAGCTCGATCTTCAGGTGATCGATCTGGAGATATGAAAACAGTTTTGTGATCTTCACACAGTCTCAATTTTTTGGCATTTACTAATATCTGATGAACGGTACTAGAATTACCTAGCGAAACTTTGACTGGTCTTGTCTTGTCGGCTGATTTCCTCCCAACCCGGATAGCTGCAAAACGTGGTTTTTCATCAATCTGCTGAAAAATCATGTCAACTTTATCGCACAGTTTCTCTTCATCAGTCTCCTTCAAACCAAAGATGAGCACATTCCTGGGGGGGGGGGGGGGGGGGGGGTCCAACCCGATTTTTCCGATCAATTCCGATCCCGATTTTGGCCTCATCAACCCTCATATCGGAAAAATCGGGAAAATTTAAATCTTCCCTCTTGAGGTTTCTAGGCGATATAGGTAGCTATTTCTATACTTAAATATGACAAGAAATCGATTGGTGGTGGTCCCAGAACCCCAAAATGGTATCTTGTTCCAAACAAGAATCGTTTCTTCCGAAAAACAACACAATGTCGTATCAACTCTTGTTTGACAGAAACATCCACCCCGGTCCACAATTGAAAGAGGTACGGTTGGTAATAACAATCGTAACAAATAGCGAACGCTTTAGTAACTTTTGATTTAAATTGTCTCCACAATTTGTAACAGGCTATCTGCAGAAATGGGTAGCACGGTTAATGACTATGGTCCTTTCTCAAACTTCCAATCCTCATTTAGATACAAAGAATAGTCTACACAATTTTCAATAACATTAAAAGGGATGAAAATCACTTTATTTATCAAAATCTTTATTTATCATGTAACAACTTTTCCATAGTACTGGAGAGTAAAACTCTGTTAAACAAAAAAATTCTCGAGCACATTTTGAGTCAGTAACAGTAACATGTCAATATGTTACAGACTCAAATGCGTTTAAAAACATTTTAATAACAATAAATTGTGTAAACTGATGAGGAGGAGGAGGAGGACTGAGGAGAAGGAGGACTGAGGAGGACAGAGGAGGAAGACTAAGGAGGACCAGGACGAGCACTAGGAGGATGAGGACGAGAACTAAGGACGAGGACTAGGAGGATGAGGACGAGGACTAACGACGATGAGGACGAGGACTAAGGAGGAGGACGACTGAGGAGGAGGACTGATTAGGAGGAGGACTGATTAGGAGGAGAAGGAAGAGAAGAAGGAGGAGGAGGATAAGGAAGAGAACTGAGGAGGAGGAGAAGGAGGAAGACTGAGGAGAAAGAGGAGGACCGAGGAGGACTGAGGAGGAGGAGGACTGAAGAGGAGAGGGAGGACTAAGGAAGAGGAGCAGGATTGGTGTGGAGGAAGACGAGAAGGAGGAGGAGGAGGAGGACGAGAGCGAGGACAAGGAGGAAGACTGAGGAGGAGGACTGTTAAAAAGGAGAAGGACGAGGACTGAGGAGGAGGACTGAGGATGAGGAGAAGGAGGACTGGGGGAGGACTAAGGACGAGGAGGACTGAGGAGGAGGACTTAGGATGAGGAGGAGGACTGAGGATGAGGAGAAAGAGGACTGAGGAAGAGGAGGACTTAGGGAGGACTGAGGAGGAGGAGTACTGAGGAGGATGATTAGGAGGAGGACTGAGGATGAGGAGGAGGAGAAGGAGGACTGGGGGAGGACTGATGAGGAGGAGGACTGGAGGAGGACTGAGGAGCAGGAGGATGACTTAGGAGTAGGAGGAGAAGGAGGAGAAGGAGGAAAAGGATGAGAGGGAGGAGGATGACTGAGGAGGAGGAGGAGGACTTAGGAGTAGGATGAGAAGAAGGAGAAGGAGGACTGGCGAGGAGGAGGACTGACGAGGAGGAGAAGGACTGCGGAGGAGGAGGAGGACTGAGGAGGAGGACGAGAGCGAGGACGAGGACTGAGGAGGAGGACTGATCAGAAGGAGAAGGAGGAGGAGGAGGACTGAGGAGGAGGACTGAGGATGAGGATGAGGAGAAGGAGAAGGAGGACTGTTGACGAGGAGGAGGATGATGAGGATGAGGACTGAGGAGGACTGAGGAGGAATACTGAAGAGGACGAGGACTAAGGACGAGGAGGAGGAGGACGACGACTGAGAAGGAGGAATGATTAGGAGGAGAAGAAAGAGGAGAAGGAGGAGGAGGAGGAGGAGGACTGGGGGAGGACTGAGGAGGAGGATAAGGAGGAGGAGGACTAAGGTCGAGGATGAGGACGAGGACGATTATGAGGAGGACAGAGGATGAGGACTGATGAGGAGGAGAAGGAGGAGGAGGATGAGGAGGAGAAGGAGGAGGAGGACTGGGGGAGGACTCAGGAGGAAGAGGATGATGACTGAGGAGGAGGATGAGGACTCAGGAGGAGGACTCAGGAGGTGGACTCAGGAGGTGGAGGAGGATGAGAAGGACTCAGGAGGAGGAGGACGACTATGAGGAGGACTGAGGAGGACTGATGGGGAGGAGAAGGAGGATCAGGAGGAGAAATGAGGATGAGGAGGAGGAGAAGGAGAAGGAGGAGGACTGGGAGTAGGACTCAGGAGGAGAAGGGGATTGAGGAGGAGGGTGAGGAGGACTGAGGAGAAGGACGAGGACGAGGAGTCAGGAAGAGGACTGAAGAGGACTGAGGAGGAGAAGGACTCAGGAGGAGGAAGACTTAGGAGGAGGAGGAGGAGGACATCTAAATGTTTTGTCTGTTTTTGTCCGTTTTTGTCCGCCCTACTTTTTGTCCGTTTTGAAAATACAGGGTACCGATCGGACACAAAACATGATCCCCCAGCCAAGCATGTGTTACGATACAAATGTACTTCACTATACATTTAAGGTGCAGTGTACTAGTGATATTATGGTATGTTTAAAGACCGGACCACAAAATATAACCCGGTACCTAGTGTTGTACTAATACATAATAACAAGTAACAGGGATGCAAGTGTTGTAAAATGATCATGAGTAAGGACTCCATCACATCAAATGGCAAAAAGATCAAATCAGCCCCTGGTTGTTGCAAGACCTATAACATATCATCTATCTTGTACAGTGTTCGATTTGTAAGAAAAACTATGTGGGTAGGACTATTAATAGCTTGCATAAAAGGATGGACGGACACAGGTCCAAATTTTATGAAATCGTTGATGGTAGAGCATTTGATATTACTAGTGATGAGTATAGCCTAGGAGTTCACTTGATTGACCACGGTTTAGGAGTACATACAGATTTTAATGAAACTTTTAGAATTTTTATTTTAGAGAATTGCAGTCCCAGTACACTTGAAGTAAAAGAAAATAACTACATACATTTGCTTAATTCTCTTAGACCTTTTGGCCTTAATACTGTCAATCCCTTTGGATTACCTATATTCCATAAACCTTAATATGATATTTTTACATTTTTCGGATTCTTAATTTTATAACGGCTTGAGTTTCACTAATCTTTTAACATTTTTTAGGTTCAATGTCACTGGAGATGACTACAATCGAAATATATTTGGCAAGAATCTGAATGTTTTCGGTGTTGAAAGTTTAGTTTCTTAAATCCTGGAGTAGTCATTCGTGTCCCTGATATTTGGGTTAATTCTAACTCTCAAGTAACAGGGATAAAATTAATGAGCATAAACAATCGATCTCACGTCAAGAGGCCAAAGCACTCGGGTCTGGGAGTACATGACAGCTCCAACTAGTAGTGAGCATACTAGCCCCTGCAGTGGAAAAAAACATAAAACATACTATTGGAATGTTCAATTAGTTCGTTTTCTCATAACAATATAGCATATGTAGGGGTTTTTATCACTTCTGAGAGGTTTTAGAGATCGATTCTCTAAAATTTCTCAATTTTCCGATTTTTCCGATTTTTCCGATTCCGATTTTGGCTTCACCAACCCTCATATCGGACATCGGGTTGGACCCCCCCCCCCCCCCCCCATTCCTACTACGATCCTCTTCCGATACAGCATTCTGTACAACCTTTTTCAAACTCTCTTCTGTAAGCACAGGTGCAGTTTTAGACACAGCTTGACTGTATGACTTCATTTCAGCTTGGACAGTGTCTTGAACGGTGGTCTTGACGGTGGAGTGCACGGATTCCAACTGGTTCGATTTGATTTCCAGAAGTTCAGCCTGCAGCTTGATAACAGTGCTTTGCGATCGGATAAGATCGCTCTTCAACTCCTCCATATCTTTCTTGATATCCAGAAACGTACTTATATGACCACTGGTAGTCTGATACGCAAAATACAAAAGTTTTACTAAAACTGACTTCACTGGCTTTTTTGAACGTTTCAACTGAAAACTCTGATTTGTTGTCACAGTCCGTAGCTTCCAACAGTTTAGTGATCCAACCGTTATAGTCCTCATTCTCTTCGGTAATGTAGGTAGAGTAAACTGACAATCTTTGTAGAGTATCCATTTCCTCCATCGTGTACTTGTACTTGTAAGTTTTATAAAGTAAAAACACAGTACCAGCACAATGGCAGTTGTAATGTAGCGATAAAATAGAGATAAGAGAGCTAGATTATCAACACGTAACAAAAACTGCACTCAAGATATATGATAAGTTTTATCAATTTTATCATCATTATGTGACAACTATCAAGAGTATTATACCCAACATTGACCGGCGAACTGATAGCTACTTCAGAAGCAATGAAACTACAATCTTCTAGATAAAATGAGTCATAGTACTTTCAGCCGGAGCCATCATAAGTGACATAAATCTAAAAGATAGTATGGTTAGTTTCTAAATATAAACTCAAACTCTGAAAAGGAAACTGCCGTGAAATATGAAACATCAATAAAAGGACCAAATATTTAAAAAAATAATTTATGGAAAGCCCCTCAGGCAAAATAAAAATCAATTATGCAATAAAGGAATCTTAAAAGGGTTTGTACTATTCATTCCTGAGGGGCGGAGGGAATTTAAGGCATGTATATATCGGTGCTCCTTAACATCTAAACTACTAGGACTTGAATTTTCTAGGATACACACTGAAACACTATTGTTAAAATTTTCCTTCTGAGTCAGTCCATGCTCTATATGGAGGTGGAGTCCTACGCAGTTTGAGTCATCATCCGTGTCAACCTTTTGCCCACTGATGATCTTGTAGAATGCTCTTCTGTGTTCGCCAAACCTTACCCGTAGCATTCTGGTGGATTTGCCTACGTATGGTTTCTCACACAGTTTACATCTGATCAAATATATGATGTTGTAAGTGATGCATGTACCTGGTGCTGGTTTTACCCGTTTCCCATTGATGCTGATTTGTGTAGCACTATCAATAGACTCACACGTTGCACAGTTCTTCTTTCTACACGGCCTTGTTTGACCATGCTTATTCCCCAGAGCTATTTCTTTCACCTTAACCAACCGGCTTTTGAGGTTGCTTCCTGTTTTCTTGACAAATTGGAAGAACTTTTTGCCATTCTTCTTTTCTTCAAGGGTGTTACTCTGTTGTTTTGAGTCACTCAGGTTACAAAAACTTCTGGTCTTCTTTAAGTTCTCCTCATACTTTTTCACTGTGGTGACAATGTCAGAGTCACTTCCGTAGGTTGAGACAACCCTTATTGGTAGGATCTCTGGCTTCAGTGTGTTGTCCTTGTCCTTGTGACAACTATTATTAATCATTGATTAAAAAACATAACTCAATCTTAAAAACTAACTTTACTCTCAAATTTCTAACCGCTTTAGAGTTCCGCTCTAGAGACGAGTCCTACCCTGGCGATTTGACTCCGCTCTAGGGTCCTACTTCCGACCAAGTCCGCTCTACAGTCCCCCGCTCCAGTCCTACAGCATGATTTTCAGTTCCTGGGCTTACAAGCACAATCTTGCACTTCCAATTATTTGGAACCCGTCTTTGATTTCACCATACCTCCTTCTGGATCTGGTACACGTTTTTTTTGCATTGGCATATTTTTTTCTTTTAAGTTGGGCAAGACAGTATCGTAATTATTTTCCTCGCAAAGAAGATATCCGTAAAAAAGGGACCTGTCGGTAAAACTAAAACCACGATATTCAGTGCCAATGTTATTTCCAATGTTATTTCCAAAAGTGTGAACTCAGTGTCAGACTGCAATTTGGAAGCACTGAAATTCTGCCTACGGAGTGTAAAGGAGACAGCTGGAAGAGTTTGGGTGTCAAATTTGATGAAACTCTAAATATGGAAAGACAGATCAATAATGTCAAAAGGAAATGCAGCTGGACAATGATGAATCTAAGAACCATTGGTCGTTACCTTGATGAAGGCATTAAATTGATGCTGGTGAAACAACTGGTCATATCTAAATTAGACTACTGTAATTCTCTTTACATGAATCTACCCAAGACCAGATTGAACAAACTTAGATCAACCCTTAATGGGGTAGTTCGTTTCATCTATAACATTTAATACCTTGATGAAGGCATTAAATTGATGCTGGTGAAACAACTGGTCATATCTAAATTAGACTACTGTAATTCTCTTTACATGAATCTACCCAAGACCAGATTGAACAAACTTAGATCAACCCTTAATGGGGTAGTTCGTTTCATCTATAACATAGAAGAGAGGACCACGGACTTGGTTCCCTTCTATAAGAAGGCCCACATACTCCCTATAGACCAACGAATCTTCTTTAAAGTTTGTCTTTTAACCCACAAATCAGTTCACGGTACTGCACCTGATTACCTCAAAGCACTACTGGATGTGGATGTAGTAGATAAAGAACTCTCAAACACCATGACCATGACCAGGTCGAAGAGACCTGATGACCATCTCATGCTCAAGGTACCAAAGAATAAAAGATCCAAAGTTGATGACAGACGTTTCTCAAGCCATGCACCGATTGCATGGAACTCTCTTCCCCTGATGTTGAGATGTATCACTGATACCAACTGTTTCAAGCGAATGTTAAAGAATCATTTATATAATCAGTTCTGATGTTTTTCTTTCCATTGTCTTCACTTTGCAAGACACATTGGCTTTTATTTTTTTACCGCACTCCATTTTATGCCTTGATCTCTTACTTACTTGGATCTGATTCTGTCTTGATTGATTATGTCACTGTACTAACCTTTTTATACCTACATGTACTGTATGGTTTCTGCCTCTATTTAGTTTAGTGTGGTTTACAATAAAAGATGTTTTAATTTTGTCTTTGCCTTATGCTGAGTTATACTTTAGTTCACTAATTTTTACACTTTTGCTCACATCACTCACAGTCAGCCGCTCTGACATGGTTAACCACCTTCCTTGTGTTGTTGGTTAATCATATGAGCGGGATATAAAAACCTCATTTCATTTCATTTTCATTTCATTTCATACGCCTCAATTTTTGTTAAAATCAGTATGTAGCTATATTTATAACTCATTTTACTTTAATTTGTGCAATTAACTAAAAGTATGTTTTTTGAGTTTTCAAAGTTTCTTCAAAAGTTATATTACTGTTACAGTCTCCGCAGAAGGTATGTACTGTCCAAATGGCACGGCCTTATTTCAGCAATTTGCCCTTTCTGATATTCATAATAATGGCAATGCCCGCTCACCATTTCTGTCCAATCATAATTTTGAATCTCAAATCTGTACATTACTCTTACACTTCACTATAAGTATATCAATATGAGAGAAGTGTACGAACACATCCTATGTGATGACACAGTTCGCACTATGGTAATGATACAGCTGTATTATATATAACACGTGGGCACCATTACAAAATTATAGTGCATAGTGGTGATTTACAGGACTAATCACAATTCTCGAGCACTGGCCGTTATTTCTGTTAATTATAATTAAATGTTAGTGTGGTTTAACTTTAGTTTGTACAGTTTCAGCTCGGATTTTATAGTTGAAATTGCAGTTTGACCGAGCTATCATGCATTTTACAAGCATTCAAAGTACGGCTGATCGCCATCATGCACGGATCCCACTCATTATCATAGAAAATAGTGGCGGATATGTTAATATTCTGCAGGCCTAAGTTCAGCAGGCCTAAGGCTAGAATGATCGAACACGAGTCAAGTGCCACACTTTTCATTCGAAATAGTTACTGGTACAAGTACACTGTACTGTAGGAGTAATTGATCGTGCGTGGTGTAACCACCTCGAAATTCTTTGTTCTTGAATTGCAGTTGGAATTTTGAAACTCTTACACTTCCAGAAGGCCAACACAGAAATAGACTACTTGAATGATAAATTCAGGATTCTGCATCATGAAGAAAAAAGGCACGGCATGAATCGCATAAGAGGTCAATTATATCAGATATTTAAAACAGATCAAAAACTATATTTTAAACTTTAATTGAGCTTAAATGCATTAAAAAGTGCGTTTTATTCATTTTATAGTTTTATTACAGAACCAACGTTTATTAAATTATATCATAAGACTTGAAATGGCCGAAACAATTTCGGTTCGTCAAAGAACAAAGGCAGTTAATGTAACTTAGCTACGTAATCACGCAACATGGAATAATATTGTTTACTATATTAAGTTTAATAATTATACGAATAAGTGCAGCGAAATATTTATTACTTGTTAACGTTAATGTTATTGTGGACTCATCAGATGTTTTGTAGGGCATTTATAGCGGCACTGTGCTGTTTAATTTTGTTCAGAACTTCGTAATGGTAGTTTGTTTAAATTATTATCTAATTTTAATTGAGCTTAAATGCAACAAAAAGTGCATTTGTCCATAAGAGCTACATAAAAAAGGTTTATACTAGGCTATCCACTCCGATAATCGTAACCGATAATTATCTCCGATAATTCGTTTAAAAAAGTTATCTGTTTATCTAGATAAAACATATTTTTATCGGTATAAAAATTTACTAGATATTACCGAAAATACTGCCACAATACCGTAAAATTGTAAAGAAATATTAGTGTTTTTGCCTTTCCAAGTAATCCAAGAAACAGTCCCAAACGTTTTCTAGTATGATATAAGAGGTGGTTTACTTAGATGTGAGGTTTATTTACATTTGTATACCTATGGAACTGTAGAACTGTATGAACTGTTGAAATCCAGAGAAGGTTATTGACATTGTTCTCTTGAGGGTATTGGCGTTTTACCTTATAATTATTCTGGAAACGGGAACGAGCATGTTACTGTTAACAAGAGTCAAAATTACCGGCAGGGCACTCAATTGAATTCTGTAAGTGTTCTGGGCGTGAAACATTGTCTTCAGGAGAAGGAATCTGTTGCTCCAAGTTATCAACAGGATAAGAAAACGGTTCACTGAATCACTTTAATGCTTGACTGTTTCGAGGAGAATTGGTATTTGGTGCACTACTGTTCTCAGGAGAAGGAAACCCTTGGTCTACTGGTTTGAAGAGAACTAGTAGTAGTACACTACTGTTCTCAGGAGAAGAAAACCGGTGGTCTACTGTTTTGAAGAGAACTAGTGCGTTACTGTTCTCAGGAAAAGAAAACCGGTGGGGTCTACTGTTTTGAGGAGAACTAGTGCGTTACTGTTCTCAGGAAAAGAAAACCGGTGGGGTCTACTGTTTTGAAGAGAACTAGTATACTACTGTTCTCAGGAGAAGAAAACCGGTGGTCTACTGTTTGAAGAGAACTGGTACACTACTGTTCTTAGGAGAAGAAAACCGTTGGTCTACTGTTTTGAAGAAAACTGGTACACTTCTGCTCCCCGGAGAAGAAAACTGATGCTCTAATATTTTCAAAAGAAAGGAAGTGGTACTTTAGCAAGATTACTGGTAAACAGTAATAAAAGTCGACAATTAGTTTTTGCGAAATTCGGAAAACATTTTGGCATTGGCCTTCAGCAGAAAAATTATCGGTTTTATCGGTTTTATTTAGATAAAACCTAAATATTTATCTGTTTATCTAGATAAAAGATTTCATACCGATAATGGATAGCCTAGTTTATACTGTATGAAACTTTGAAGAGTGGGTGAAATCCAATCGCGCCCTTCTTTGCTGATCTTTCAGTCCACCGAATTTGATATATTAAAGTCTAACCGTTTTAACAGTTATAGTATACATTTTTTCTTTAAACGCTCTGAAAAATTACATAAGCCTCATGTGGAGCGAGGAGTAAAAATATGATGCAACAGCTCAATGTAACTAGCTTAACTTCATTTGAGCCTGAGGAGGTGATGAGATTACTATTAGCTGCAAAAATAGATGATAACTGAAATTTTCCCGTTTTTTCTACAGATACACTGTTAAAACAAAGATTTGAGAAAAGGAATTCAACTATGATCACTGTAACTTGTAAGTGATAGCTGAAAGGAAACATTGGCACCAAGCACTCTCACTGCTGGATGACACGATTCATCACCAAAACGATGAATCTTATCATATAGGGGACCATAATCGTACAAGATTGCAGATGCCCAGGCAAATCACATTATTTAGAGTCCAGGTTGTGCCTCTGAGGTTGTTCCTCTGAGGTTGTGCCTCTGAGCCTGCTACTACTGTAGGAAGTACAAACTTAGGCTGAATAAAAACGCTTAGATACTTTTGATGTAACTTTAAGGTCTATACATACGAGAGTTAGGGTTAATTTTAAGTAAATTTGTTGATAAATATTCGTGTTTAATGTATGTGCACGATCAAATTTCATTAAACGATAAAGTGAGTTTGTTGATGTTATTTAGTGATTATGAGCGAATATATTGTACAGTGTGCGATATCAGATATATGCACTCATAATCACTAATAATAATCACTCACAATCATAAAATATGGGCGGGGCCTGTGCCAGTGTTTCCTGTTCGAGTTGAACTTGAAGCTCTAAAATTAGTTTGATAGTTAATGGACCTTGGGAACAACAGATCACAGATAAGCCGGAGGTAGCAATAACTTAACAATATTTTGTTATTATGAACCTCCCTATTGTATTTGTACAGTGTACACCTACTCCTAGTTGTAATACCTTATCATTTTACCCTTTTAACAGTCATATTGTATTACTAGAGGCAGAGCTTTTTTTATTGAAATCTTTCAAATCAGTCAATTACATACAAGTTTACACAATGAATTAGTTAAATATAATATTGTCCTCTAAGCATGGATTGTCAAAGTTGAAGTTGTCTCGGACAAAATGTATGTAACCAAAGGACCTGAGGGTCACCAAAACACAGATATTGAGTGCAAATGCAGCTCCTGCACAAGCATGGGCCCTTAGTGTGAGTGTTGATTTTAACCGTATTCTTGACATTAGCTACCAGTACATCATTTTTACCTTAAGGTCGATACTTGATTCCTAAACAGTAATAGATATTTGCTATATCATTCGTAGGACTTGCTTTATTCATGCGCCAAAAATGTCAGCCACGAAATATGAATGTTCCGTACTGTAAGTGTATTTTTAGGAAATCTCAAATCTCAAGTATACTCATTAGTTCAACTCCATGCGATAGAATGCCAGAATTGCTTCATACAATATATTTATAGAGTATATAAAGAGTATATAACATATAATATGTATCATATATAAAGCGTCATCGAGTATATTTTACTTAGCTGCATGTCATGTTTACGAAATAATGAAAAGCAGGGAAATCATAACTCCAATTGTAACTCCTCCATTTTGACACGTTACTTTTCAATTTCCTCTCTCACTATAAGCATTTTGTCGCTCGATCGAACTTATTTATACATTTTAGAATGATGCGAATCCTTTGTAACGTCAAGCTGTCTATATATACATCTGTATTATCAACTTTGTTGCACGAAAACCATGCACTTCGGATTTTCTACCTTGTATCGTATTTTATTTTTAATACGCCATCTCCCATTTTTAGTTCGATTTCAAGAAGCTTTGTTTTTACATTTATATGAATATCGAAATTCATACTATAAATAAAACAACTTCATTGAATAGAATAAGATAGCACCTTTAGTTAGTATAGCTAAATAGCGTATTCATTTTAGATTGAAAGGTTGGTTCAAAAGTCGGTTGAAAGAACTATTGCACAATACTGCATTCCGTCAATACAAGCTGTGGATTCTCTTTGCTAACGTTTGTAAACTAAACAAGTATACAAATATGCTTGTTAAGTGATTATAATAGTGAATAGAGATAGATAAAATCCGCAAATTGTATTTTATTGACCAAATATCGCATCATTCAACCGTCCTTTCTATCATCATTTCGATCGACCAATGAATATACATTACACGCGACTAAACTTGTATTGCTTAATTTTCCACATATTTTTATCCACATATTTTAAGTTCTGGCGATTTGCCAATCGTGATCAGCACAGCTAAATTATAATCGGCAGTACATTATTTTGGAGTGATTATAATTCCATTAACACCTAACAAGTATTTTAGCTAATTAAGCTGACTAGGAAGTAAAAATCCGTTGCTATGTCCTGTTACCAAAACAATTACCGAGGGAGAAATCAGAAGTAAGAAAAATCTGGATACCAAATAAAAATGGAGGAGAACGAGGAGATGCAGATAACAAGTTTCTCCGGCGAGCCTATAGGACTAGACCTAAGTGAGTTAATAAATGTGGAACAATCTTGTAAATACTCCGAATACACGACAATCTCCGAGGGTGAGAAAGAAAGTCCCCACACTGAAAGGCTATTGTACACAATAATGGAGGAAACCGAGCTGAGAAGACCAGCAAGTTTGACGAATTTAAAACAGTGGGATAGTCTGGAATCCTGCGGATCAGAGAGTAAACTTGGGGCCTCCAGCATATTTCAAGAAATTATGTCACCAACAACCTGTGTAGAGTACGACGAGAGCGTCCTATGTCAACGAAGGTTATTTGATGTCACGGCGACAGATAGCGAAACATTTGATATTGACATCACGGATATCTCACCGGAGGGGGAACTCCGAATGATCCCAAACATAACGGACGACGAGAAATATGTCGGAGGTATTTACAGCACATTTTGTTCGAGACAAAGGACCAAACACGTGGCAGTTCAATGTGATATCCTTAAAAACACGGAGTGTCAGAAGTGCACTCTTCTCGTGGATGAAATTTCTAGAATTTCGATACTCTTACAGAAGGCCAACGCAGAAATAGACTACTTGAATGATGAATTCAGAATTCTGAATGAAGAAAAAAGGCACGACAATCTTTGTGGTCAATATCAGACATTGGAAACAAATCCAACTCCGAAACGTGACAGTCAAAAGGTAGAACAACGAACTATTTATTGCTTCGCTAGATGGATATTTCTGGGAGTATGGGGACTCCCACGAACGGTTTTAAAACGATTTTTTCTGTGGGATAATTGAATAAAGAACTTGAAGTTAGACCACAATATTACATGTATAAAACCAGTACAGACGATAAACACGTGCGTGTTATGTGTATAAAATTTAACCCAGTTTCGGATGGGAAATATGGCAGTCGCCTACAAAGCGAGAAACTCTGCAGCGTTTAGCCGTTTACTCTTTTAAACCTCTGTTGAATGTTCGAGATAGATATATAGTTCTTTATCCTTGTCGTTGCTTATGTAACTAGTAGTTGGGTAGTTCAATCAGTATCATGATGGTGGAATCGGATCACAATAATTGGATGAAGTCCGTTTACGGACACGTTCATTTGAGGATATTAGTAAATATTAGTAACCCTATCAAAAGGCAGTGTGGTCAACTTTGTCACACTATGAAACGAACGTGTCCTTACTCCTTAGGGGCCATCTACTTAATAGGACGTCCGGCACACCCCTGCAGATTTCTTCGATTTCAGGTGCCGTCGGCACCATACAAATTAAAAGCAAACATAAATTTTTTTCCCCTAAAATCGAACGCTTTCTGCGCAAAAAATTGACCTCTAACAGAAAAAATTAAACATGGCTTCAAATCCAAATTTGAACCAGAGATTTTTCACTTCCTCTCGATAAACTTAATTTTCAACCCAAAATAAAGTCTCAAAGGGGTAAATTACTCAGGTCAGGATTGTAGGCAATGATTATGCCAAACCATACATTTTTGTAAATTCATTAAACTTTCAATTTAGCCTAAAACACCCTATTTCGCAAAATTTTTCCGGGGGGCTGCGCCCCCCTAGCCCCCGCCAATGTGGTCCGCCCATTACCTGGACCCCGCTGGGGGCCGCGCCCCCAGACCCCTACCACAGCTTGCAGCTTCGCTCCCCGACAGCCCCCCCCCCCCCCCCAAAGAAAAATCCTGGCTACATGCCTGAGCAAAATATAGGTTAAGGGCTTTTCAGATGATTTGGCTCCTCAACAGATACCGACGTACATAACGGTCAATATGTAGTTTAGGTTTACCTGGCCCGTAGGTTACGAATGTGCCCGAGGAGGAAAAAAACAAACTTAAGAAAATTTCTCGGGAACTTAAAAGTTCACCTCAAAACGAAATCTGCACCTATGGTCCGGCATATAGCAGAGTTAGCATCCTTTAACTACGCCACACTATTCATAAGGAATATGATACTGGAATTGAACAGTAAACAAATTGCTTTATAATCGCTCAACATAAAGTGAGTGGCAGTTACCAATAAATAAATTGTATTGCTGAAGTAAGGAAATCAATTGAAATTAACATACAAGCTACAAAAATAGGCAGACCAGCTGCTTCAACACTTTTTATAGATCTAAACATTGGAAATTAATCAGAAATTAACTTAAGAATAATAAACAGCACCCAAATGGATTTTAGAATATTCGAGAATTGATTGATAATATTGTTTTTGAGTCTCTTAAATGCACAATTAAAGTCTGTTCTTTGTACAATATCTCTTTCAGGCTAACTTGGATCTCACTACCTTTTATCGCATATCGTCGATATTGAACATACCCTGCAGAGATGAAAGAGGGTCAGAGGGTTTCGAAATAGCCGGCCCTAATGTAATTTTCACAAAATAACCGAATATTAAGACATGTGTGGATTGTTTCATATTCATCCTGGGCTCGTTTCAAGGTTAAAACCTTGGCTAGCCATGTGTAAATCGCTGCACAGCGGGACCCTTTGTTACGCCACTGGAGTACAGTCTAGAGATGGCTGAATATTGCAGAAATATTTAACATTTCTCACCTTGGCTCGTTTCAATATTGAGTCTTTAGCGGGATCATAAGGGTGCTCTTTGGATGGTATTTCCAGGAGTGCCGGAATTGCAGCTGTGTGTGCCTCCATGATGTGTCTCACATCGTTCGCAATCTGAGGAATAAATAAATTATTATCTATTGAGAATCTGAGCAAAATTAATATTGAGCTTGGCTGGCAAAACAATGTATTGAAACCAAAACCTCAGCAAACTTTGACTGGAGCAGTCAATAAGGTGATTCGTAGATGGTGCAATTATCTTGCACCATGATTCCTACTTCTAACCTTAAAGACAATGGCGTTACAAACTGCTCCACAGACCCCACTATATGTTAAATTCTCCCAGAGGACGGCAAAAAAAGTGTAGGGGCGGCAAAAAAGAAGCCTAACATTTTTTTAAGTGTGACTGTCATGCCTTGAAAGCCTTCATTTCAGATATGGGTGCACAGCAACAATTCCGCAGGTTTAATACTCCAGTAGCAAGCACGGGTTGAGTGTGCACTTCGCTGCATAGAGTTTTTTGCTACTGAATCGGGTTAAATAGGTCATTGGTAACTCAAATCACCGAGGGGCACATTTTGTATCGCTAGTCCCAGTCGTACAGGGCGAAATTTCTAAATTGCCCTCAGTCGCAAATTTGGGATTTTTGTATCTCGGCTTCTAAAAGACTTAGAGACTTGAATATTGGCTTAAAATAACCGCAATAGCCTTATTTATATATAAGTTATGAAGCAATATAAGGTCTCAAGTGCCTAGTTTTAAAGATATTCACTAAAAACTGTTTTTTGGCTCATCGCAGCCTGAATAACCGGATTATTTTTGTATCTCGAGCTATAAATGTCGTAGAAACTTCTCCGATACTGAAAAATATTCGCAATGAGCACATTTATATAAGACTTATGAATCATTATATGCTCTAAAATGCTTATTTGTAGAGATATTAGCAAAAATCGGTAATTTTGGCTACACCAATACAAATTTGGTAATTCGTTTTGTCTTTTTGTTGCAAATTTTCACGTTGCAATTTTCAAGATGCGGTTTGTGGCTATCGATAGGGCTTTATATGCTATTGTATGGTTTTGATACAATCCTTCAGCACCTGACATAGGCAATAGGGGTCACAAACCCTGAAATGTCAGGAACTGGGTGCAGTGGCCGAGATAAATATTTGATAATTACTTGAACTCTTGACTCACATACATCTTTTTAACGGTTAGTTGGACATCTTAAACCAGTATTGAACGTTGAGTAAAACTTCTGATCCATTTGTAGCTCAGGTGATGTGCCCCAGAACCTCACGCCTGAGTGACAGTGGGCCTTATCGATCATAAGCCGCAAATCACAATGACTTTGGGCCTCAGAGACAAGGGCATTCGTACTCTTGGCTTAAATTGGCTCTTCGTTAGTATCATCAATCAGGTTTATAACTTCTATATTATCTGCCTGTCCAGTGTCCACCTGTTTCTTTGAGATTCATTATTACTTCAAGTTCAGTCATTTCGCTTCTGTTCAACTGTACAGGTGTAATGAGGGACTTCAGTCCAGCAATATCTCTAGATTTAGCAATATCTGGTTTCGCTACTTTTAAGGTAAAGGTGTTCAGCAAGCAAGTTTGTTAGTTTTCAGTCCTAATGCCCCAAAATATTGGCCTCCAGAGCACTGGTTATGCTGGAGTACAGAACTGGTAATGCACATGGTAATGCTGATTTTTGCTTAACATAGCTCTTTTTTAAGTTCCTTTTTCAGCAGTCTTCCCTATCATACTGGCCTTTATCTCTAAATTTAATCTTGAACCTGGGCTCTACAGGTTATCGAATGTCCATCTCAGCATTTACAACTTACATTGAGTCATAAATTAGAATTATGTGGGGCACAGAGTCACTGAGGGACAGGTATCGTTGGGCCCGAAGTTCTGGGACCCAAAGTTGCAGGTGCCAGAGGTCCTGGGGCTGACAATAATTGGGGCACGAGGTTGGTGGACATTCGATAACCCGTAGAGCCCAGGTTCAAGATTATATTTAGAGATAAAGGAGGTGAATCTGTTTTTATGCCAGTATGATAGGGAAGACTGCTGAAAAAGGAACTTAAAAAAGAGCTATGTTAAGCAAGAAATCAGCATTACTATGTGCAATGTGCATTACCAGTACTCCAGCATTACCAGTGATCTGGGGGCCAATATTTTGGGACAGTAGGACTGAAAACTTACAAACTTGCTTGCTGAACACAATTAGTAGCGAAACCAGATATTGCTAAATCTAGAGATATTGCTGGACTGTAGTCCCTTATTAAGCCTACAGTTAAACAGAAGCGAAATGACTGAACTTGAAGTAATAATGAATCTCAAAGAAACAGGTGGACACTGGACAGGCAGATGATATCTATATCATCTGATATAGATATAGATATATCTATATCTAACTTCTATAGAAGTTATAAACCTGATTGATGATACTAACGAAGAGCCAATTTAAGCCAAGAGTACGAATGCCCTTGTCTCTGAGGCCCAAAGTCATTGTGATTTGCGGCTCATGATCGATAAGGCCCACTGTCACTCAGGCGTGAGGTTCTGGGGCACATCACCTGAGCTACAAATGGATCAGAAGTTTTACTCAACGTTCAATACTGGTTAAAGATGTCTAACTAACCGTTAAAAAGATGTATGTGAGTCAAGAGTTCAAGTAATTATCAAATATTTATCTCGGCCACTGCACCCAGTTCCTGACATTTCAGGGTTTGTGACCCCTATTGCCTATGTCAGGTGCTGAAGGATTGTATCAAAACCATACAATAGCATATAAAGCCCTATCGATAGCCACAAACCGCATCTTGAAAATTGTAACGTGAAAATTTGCTACAAAAAGACTAAACGAATTACCAAATTTGTATTGGTGTAGCCAAAATTACCGATTTTTGCTAATATCTCTACAAATAAGCATTTTAGAGCATATAATGATTCATAAGTCTTATATAAATGTGCTCATTGAGAATAATTTTCAGTATCGGAGAAGTTTCTACGACATTTATAGCTCGAGATACAAAAATAATTCGGTTATTCAGGCTGCGATGAGCCAAAAAACAGTTTTTCGTGAATATCTTTAAAACTAGGCACTTGAGACCTTACATTGCTTCATAACTTGTATATAAATAAGGCTATTGCGGTTATTTTAAGCCAATATTCAAGTCTCTAAGTCTTTTAGAAGCCGAGATACAAAAATCCCAAATTTGCGACTGAGGGCAATTTAGAAATTTCGCCCTGTAGGACTGGGACTAGCGATACAAAATGTGCCCCTCGGTGATTTGAGTTACCAATGACCTATTTAACCCGATTCAGTAGCAAAAAACTCTATGCAGCGAAGTGCACACTCAACCCTTGCCTGCTACTGGAGTATAAAGAAAAAATGGTCGTGCTAACAGTGCTGTCGATTACAGATTACCTGGGGACACGAAGCTTAAGTATAATTGATAAAAGGAATGAAGATATGACAGCTACTGCAGGCTGTGTTTTCTAGCTGATCTAATTCAAATTATATTATTTATTTAATTTAAATTACGTACGTACGTACGTCGCGTCGCGTACGCGCTGCGCGACCGGATATAAAAAAACTTTGATCATAGAAAATGTTCAGAAACTAGCAATACAAGAAGCACTTCCATCGTTGCTGCAGTACTCTGCGACCAATTATTGATGTGACTAAAATATGAACAGAACAGGCCTACGAGACAGGAAGCGAGACAACTCCTTATATTCCTTCTAAGAGGAATCATGTAATGAATAATAATAGTAATCGAGTGGATATTAATCATAATACCAAACCGATCCTTTCAGAAAATTACATTTACACTCATGTTGGAACGATGATGAATCACTCTACGTTAGTGATCACATGACTGCCTTAACACGAAAATATATGTGGCTCTGACGGAGAAGGCAAAACCCTAAAACTTTACTCTGACCCCGACACTAAACCTAACTACCTAACACAATCTCTAACCCAAACATTTGCCAAAACCATTACGCGCACGAGAAATGTGACCTACTTCCTTGGCCTTGTCTCTACCGCGCCCCCACCCCCCTCCCCCTCCCCCTTCTTCCCCCCTCTCACACACTCTTTCTCTCTTGGAGCAGGATCATCAGCCACAAACCTAAAACCGTTTCGAAGCTTTCAATCGCGATACGGCCTCCTTGTCAGGCACCAGCAGTCCAACAAATGGATCACCATCTGATCCGAGATCCACTTGAAGATATATGTTAGCACTTGCTCACTTGCAATTTGCGACAAGATATCGCCAAAATGGCTCCTCTAGAATGCTCTGTAAAATCACCCTATACCTTACTCCAACTACCACTCCAACAAGTAGCTTAGTAGCTACATCTAAGATAGTGCGCTGCTTCCTTCCCACTCTCCCTCACCTGGTTCTTCAGCTCCCTTCCTCTAAAGTCAGTCCTCTTAGCAGCCCACTCGAAACTATCAGCAATGATCTTCCTTGCTCCTTGTTGCTCCAATATCAACAGCCAACTTTGAAACTGAAGCAGGACCATCCTTTTGCCCGAATCTTTGCCTGTAGACTGTTGTAGAGGTCTAGTTTGTACTCATGAGATCCGTTTTTCAGAGGGTACTTTTAACTCCCACCACAACACTTTCTTAGCAGACCTTGAGAAAATAACCAGGTCTGGTCTAAGTTGTGTTTCCATCATTTCAATCGGAAACTTAAAAGCTTTCTTCGCAGATCAAATAAAATCACCCAATCTCGAACTCCACTCAGATTACCAAACCCACGACTCTCCTTCTCACTACCTCATCAAGTTACTCATTTATAAATATAATATAATGGGAAACAATAAATTTAGAAATTTTCGGGCTAACGGACAACTGAACCCAAGTTGTCGTATTTCCGATTTCAGTGCAGTTGTGATATGTCCTGGGTTCAGTTGTCGTTTTGGGATTTAAGCTGATTGGCCACCCAATTAAGCTGATTGGGTGCCTGTTAACTGCATGGGAACTAGGTTCAATTGGGTTCAGTTGTCGGTCACCCAATTTTCGCAGAGACCTATCAACGAGGTATGTATTGTCTTGTTGTCTAAATTTGTCTTGCTGGGAGGTTCCACGGAGTTGCTAATTCTACCTTTTACGGTGTGCACACTTACTTAATCAGCTGATCAGCATTTAATATTAGTGTGGATGTTGTTAATAATGATTTTTCCTTTCTATTCGCTTGTTTGCTTTAGTAAATTTCCCGATCACCTAATTGCTCACAGTACAATAAATCAAACGTCACTGATCGAGGGTCGTGAGTCACCACAATTTATGGTTGGAACTCACACTAAGATGACATAATATAATTTGCTGGAGCTGAATGAGCTTATACTCAAGTTCACAACACCTAACAACGCTCCAGAATTTTGTTATTCTAGCGAAAATTCCAGTTCTTCTGCAGAAATTATCGGATAATTATTTGAAAAGAGCAGGAAGTTATAAACTTATATTCTTATCGAGGGCACCCTCTATTGGAAGTAGGCCCTGCACTGATAAGCTTTTGCCGGTTTACCCCGTCACTCCCCGGCCCTGCGGGTGTAACCCAAAAAAACCCAAAAAAACCCAATCCCAGTATTACCTTTTTCAGGGTAGGAGTTGGGTTTTTTTGGGTTTTTTACAAATTTTTTATTTGAAGGAAATGAAATCATATAGGCACCTAGCAAAACAATTATCAGTACAACATCACTGTTGTGGTTCATAACTACAACATCACAATAGATATAATCGCTTAAATATCACCCAAAAGCAGTATTTTATTCACTGATGTGCTCAGAAGAAGTTGGCCATCCAGATATGATATCAGCCATATGTAATGCTCACTTCGATGGCCATGGCAAATTGAGTTAGTAGGGACGCAACTCACTAATGACCCCAACCCTGACCGCAACCGGTACGAGAGGAATAAAGCCTTTCTTCTCACCTTCACGATCTCTGTTTCCGTTTTCCTGATCATCCGCTTAACGAGAAACCATGCTCTATCTCCAACTGAAAGAATCTTGCAGTTACCATCAGCTGCATGATCACATGTGATATTAAGTGATATCTTCGCTTGTTTATGGCCCTGGAGTCGCTAAAATCTTGACTGGGATGGCATTCGATCTCGCCCTCCATTGAGGCAAACCTCAACAGCCGTATCATGATGCAGAGCATCACCATACACAGTTACTATTTTCGCCCATTCCTCTGATGAGTCAATATCCTCCACTTCCTCTTCGTCATCATCTGTTTCAGCTTCGTCACTCTCTGCTCCGTCAGAAGATGGTTTGAAAGCCTCTCCTTCAAAGTTACAGTGTTCTTGAATGAGTTCTCTACCCCTTGAGACTCCCTTCTTCATAGCTTGGAACAATCTTGGGATTGAAGTATCTTTACCTCAAAATAGTTTCTCTGCTTTCGGATGCGGTATAACAAGCTTGTTGCGAGAGTGGGCAACTGTTACAGGGATCAAACTTTTGCCGAGTGCATCAAGCTCGAGGAAACGGTTTGATTTGCCCATGCCAACCAACATATCCTTAGAACACAGATTAGTTCTAATGCCTGCATGGAGGCCTATGCGCAGGAAAGCATAAAGTTTGCTCACAGGCATCGGATGTAAACAGCCAGGGCATAAAGTGTTGATAACTGTTGTCAGCTGTTACACTGAGAATGTACAGCATCAGACCCTCGACTGTAATAATCGCATCATCAAAATTTTTACAGACGTAGGCAGGTGGTCTTTCAATGGTTGTGTGAAGCTTAGGTGGCCCAAGGCGTCACCGCTGGATAGAAGCTGGGTGGAAGCCCTGGTCTGATGTCAGGCTCCCGAACTTTGAAAAGGGGTATCCTGCTGGTGCCCTCTTCCAGACACTCATCGGACAGCATGATGAAAGCCACTACCTCCGCGTGGTGAAGACTGGATACTGGACAGGGGGTCCAGGCTAAAGGAAGGACGGTCGACGGGAGACATTGAGCCCTGGAAGTTCAATAATTTGATCTATTGACTCCTTAACTCTTGGTCTAAAAGAGGCTTTGAGACTCGTAAATCTTTACTGTGGATTGCACAGTAGCTAAAGAGGTGTTGGCTGTTACCCTGTTCAACCTAGTCTACTATGACCCAGCTAGACTGGACCACACTCTGGAAGTCAGGATACGGCTCCCTATGCCCGGGGTACCGGGTAACGAGGTAGTCAGGGGAAGGGTTAGTCCCCGCTAAAGTGTAGCTCTGTTCTCACTCTAACCTCCTTATGCTTTGGGATAAAATCGGAAAGTCCCACACTGGAGCAGGTGACGATTGGGTAAGGATTACAACTGATGCTGTTGGGTAGAAAAAGGAAGTGTCACATTTGTCTTGTTTAGCATATGTTCGTGCAATTACATGCTCAAGATACCCAAGATATTATGGTGAGAGTTAAATATGGCTATTGTTCAAGCGGATGCCCTTAGCCTTTTAGTGGCGCAAGAGTTAAGAACACAATCCACTGCCAATGTGCAGGGGACTGCACAGGATTGTGAGCCAACTGAAAAGTCAAGATGAAGTTTATCAACAGCTGAAGGGTTAAAGCCCCTTATTTTTCTAGTGGAAGTGGTTGCCGGGGTAATTACGCTGCTATTACAGAAGCTGATGACTCGGTCTCCACAACACGACAACCTATTTCTACAGAAAGTCAAACAAGAAAACATCAAAAAAATATGAACATCAATTGCATTGTATCATGTAAAAGGGCTGCTCAGGTTGGCACGTTTAACATAGGAACAGCCAGAGAACGCATCGAACTTGAAGAACTATTTTCTCGACGCAAGCTGCACATCCTTGCCCTGCAAGAATCGAACATCGGGTAGTGCACTAGTGCATGCTGATTGCTGAGAATACCAGAATAGAAAATATGAACAAAGGGATTCAACCAGTGATCTCATCTGCGTGGAGAAACGCAGCTGGCGCTTCTAATGGGAGAGTAGGAATCATCTTGACGAGGAAAGCATATGAGGCTATAAGTCTTATAAAGTTATAAAATCTTACAGCGCAAGGATCCTCACCATGTCTTTTAATGGAAAGCCCAGGCTCACTGTCATCACATGCTACAGTCCTACAGAAGCCTCATCTGATGAGGAGGCAGGAAATCTCTTTTGTCTAAAACCAAGGATCTTACAGTTAATTTAGTAGGAGAGGAGCCACACACAATAATTTCTAAGGACGGACATGCCTTAAAAGAAGTTGAGGATTTTAGTACAACGGAGCACGACTTTAGGTTACGCAAGGCCAAGGCATGGGCTGCCTACCACAAAATGTAGGCTATATGGAGGTCCAATTTGTGCCGAGATTTAAAGATCCGTCTGTCCAAGCTACGGTTGAATCAATCTTCCTGTATGGAACGAAAACGTGGACAATAACAGAATCTTTGAAGAAAAGAATAGACGGATGTTACAGTAGAATGCTTCGGATGGCCCTAAACGTTGACTGGAGGGGACATCGCACCAACAAGGAGGTCTTTGGATCACTCCCAAGAGTTATTTCGAAGATACAGGCCAGAAGAATGAGGTTGGCTGGGCACATCCAGCGACATGATGACCTGGCAGCACACCAACTTCTCCTTTGGAAACCTAGGGAGGGATAGACCACCGCTCACCTTCGTCGATAACCTAATAAGTGACACTGGACTCAAGAACACTGGGGAGATTCAGGAGCTTATGGCGGACAGAAAGCTTTGGAGACACATCATCGAGAGTCGGACTCTGAAGCCGCCTTAAGTCAAGTAATTTAAGTCATGTGCTTTGACTTGCCTTGACCTTCGTCATAGCCTCCTTCCATGACAGGAGAACACATTTGCCGCATTTGGCACATTTCCACTTTGTGCATTCATATGGATTATATCTCGATGAACGAGACATCCTGTTTGCTATCGTGATAACATACTATCAATATAAACACACTTATATACTATGTCAACTATCTATTAAGTTAAGACATGAGAACAACACGTAGGTAAGACTCAGTGGGAAATAATTCACATTCAATACAATTAATGAAATGGCTAGAATTTTGTTTAAATTTTGTTTAAAAAACCCAAAAAAAACCCAAAAAAACCCAATCCCAGTATTACCTTTTCTTGGGTAGGAGTTGGGTTTTTTTGGGTTACACCCCCCCCCCCCCCCCCCCCCCCTGCGGTTAGTTTAAACGCATCTAGAAGTGTCCAATATGTTCTTATCAAAACGCATGGCCAAAATCAGTTTTTGGTAAATAACTGGGATAACTAAAAAATTAGGCATTCTTTAGTATGTTATCATTATGTTGGTTCATAAGTTGTAAGTAAATGTGACCATTGTGGTTAACTTGAGCCTTGTTTTGAGGGCCCAAAGCAATTAGGACTGACCAATATGAACCAATTTTTGGTGGGTAAAATTGAATTAATAGTTCGATGAATGAGCAACGATCTATCGAGGATATCATGTTTCATTTTCTATTATCACAAATCACTCAATCTTAAATTTTGTGCGAGAACATTTTTTATTGTTGCTGTGCCAGTACTACTATTTTCTATTGTTGCTGTGCCAGTACTGCTATTTTCTATTGTTGCTGTGCCAGTACTGCTATTTTCTATTGTTGCTGTGCCAGTACTGCTATTCGGATGGTTTTGCACCACTTGCGTGGTTATAACCTAAAATATTTCCAACAACAACATGTCTATTAAAATGTATGTACGTTCTTCATTGAAGTAGTCAGTAAAACAAGGACATGATACTATGTGTGGGGACTACGGACCCCATCATAACCCATTTCAAATTTGCCGCCTGGTTACATAGCACTCAAATTATTTGTTATATAGTAGTTTTGAAAGTATTAAAACAATGAAGATGCCACGGAGCTGCGCTAACAGTTTACAAATTACACGATAGTATTGCTGCTGCACTAGATATCAGTATGATCATCAAATACCATGATGTATCTTTGTATAAGTTTGCTAAGGTTATGCAACAAACCATGCACCATTTGTGCAAGTTACCAAAGTTTTGAGTGCCACAGATAATTCACAAATAACGGAGGAGAAATTTAAATAATATAATTCTCAAACTTACGTGCTGGTTAATAAGAACAATTCCGATGTCTTTTCTAGCGAGCAGTCTCTTCAAATGGGACTCTATGTCTCCAATAGTAGTATCTAGAAAATATTGATTTGTCAGATAAATGTCTAACATGATAATTCGGAATTTAAATAGTTAGTATAGACCTTAGATGCATTTGGTATGCACACATAATATATAACCGAACACGAAAACCAATAACCGAAGTGCAATGCCAGACGGGATATTAATGAAAAGTCAGTATTCAGTATTGGTATCGTATAGTAGCATCTATTTCGTTGTATTTATCAATTAATATCAAATGTAGATGCCCGGTAAAGCTAAGTCACAAAAAAATTGTTCAAGCTAATTCTAGGTTTCTAAGTATTCGTAATACTATACGAAGTATTTGTAATACTAAGAATTTTCTTCGGTACAAATATTTCCTTATCGTTATAAGTTGATTTGGCAGCCCTCCACGAAACACACCAGTCATTGCAAATAATTTGTATCACGAATTTCAAGTCATTTCTTTGGACGGAAGTGCGATCAAAATATCCCACAAGTCGTGAGTTAGACCTTCGACTTAGAAGATAAAGAGACAGGTAAAGTAATCTGATACAACCCACGAGGGATATTGCTGATAAGGGAGGGGATAAGGATTATCATATTCACATGATGATATCCAACATTAGTTTTGTTTCAGCTGGATGGGTTTGTTTGGGTTTAAGGATAGCTTTACTGCTTTACGTTTGTACAACTATCTGGTTAAGTCGTGTAGTGTTATTGAGTCTCATAGTCTCATTTGATGATTCTTTCAAGAAAATTTCTGATTTTTTTCTGAATAGACTCAGTGATGATAATGTTCTAATGAAGTTGAATAGATAAATCACGTATTCTACGTCATATAGATTAATCAAACATAAATCAACATTCTACGTACAGATTGTACGTCATAGATTGTACGCATAGATTGTACGTCATAGATTGTACGTCATAGATTGTACAATAAGCAGGAACTTACACTACGGAGTATTATTTACCCAGCCCAGGGGACCTGCCCGGATGTTGTATTAATAACACTGTGGGTTAGTAGCTACAGTATTTCCAGCAGCACTAACATATTTTAGTAGTTGCTATCTGATTCTTTGTGTTTGAGTTTTACTTACCGTTAGGTTAGGCACAGTAACATCTAAATATTTGACCAGCAATGATAACCCGATTGGCAAAGTCCCCTGACTATTCCTACTACTACTGGAGTTGGTTAAAAGCATTTAAAACAACCCAAAAACGTCCAAATGTTTAGCAATGCCCTGGGTTGGGGGGGAATGTCCCCGGCACGCCGCCCCCCAACAATAGTTTCCAACTCTACGGCCCCAAGCAAAACCCGGGACGTATTTGACAATACAAAACGTGAAACCCCCAAATTACCCCAACTAGAGGACTCTGATGACGGGTAAATACCCCCCCCAACTGGAACACAACATGGTGTTTTTAGGCCCCGGGAAAACGCCCACGGACAACCTCAAAAACCAAACTAAAACCCCCAAACCCCCGCATAGGAAAAAAAGGTTTCAAACCCAGGGTTTGTAGGAAAGTGGCACCCCTGGGAACACTGCTCCTGGGGCCACACCCCCTTAAAAGGGGGTTTGTTTTTTTTTTAACGGGTTTTTTAAAATGGGGGGCAACAGATTTTTTAAACAAAAGAAGGGGTTTTCCTTTAACGGAGAGGGGTTTGATTTCAGACCCCAACACCGTGAAAGTGATGGGAGTGTAGATGATGGGGTGTTGGGGAACCTAACCCTACATACTCCTCAAACCCCCTACACTCAGCAAGCTAAAAGGGGTTAACCCTGATCATGAAAGAGTAAACCTCGGGCCCTTTAACCCCCCAAAGAAAAAACCCTCTTTTTCCCTGCGATTCCCCCCCCACAGTAAAACACAAAATGAAGGTGTAGGGGAAGGAAAAAACCAAAGGAAAGGACGCCCGGGCAAAGGGTGTCTGCCCTGGATGACCGTAAAGGGCATTTTTTTTGAACTCTGAAGGATACGGGGCGTGGGAAAACACTGTGTTTATCTTTTTGGGGATAAGGGTGGAATGTTTGGGTAGATTCCCCCCATTGGTCAACAATTACCCGCCTTTGGGGTAAACCCCACATACTGGGGGGGGAAAGGATCAGGTCAGTTTCCCTTTTTAAAAAACCCCCCTTTTCAAAAAAGGGGGAAATTTTTAAACAGCAAATTTAATGCACTTTACAGACGGGCAACCTACTACCCACTCAAAAGGGGGGCGTGTGGTTTTGGAGCCCAACTGTACGGAAACCCACATTTGAGGGTATAGACGGGGGTAAACCCAGTGGGGGGCAATAGGGGGGGGAAGAAAAGACTGAGAGGATTATTCCTGGCCAACAAGATCAACTGACAATAACACAAACGGGATGGGTAAAGGGAAACCCCCTTTGGGTTAAAAAGGAAAACCAAACTCCCCTGGCCCCCTGGTCCCCCCCAAACCTAACATAAACCAAACAGTAAAAAGAACACATGGCAAACCCTGGGGGGGGCCCCCCGGGGATTTGGAGAAATGGCAGGGAGATGAGTGGGGGGTCAAAATTTTAAAGGCCCTCATCATAAAGACAGAAAAATTTGTACGATGTGGACCCTGTTTCCGAATCGAGAGAAATGAAGGGGCCAAAGGAAATCCAGGGTTTTAAAATTTTTTTGGAAAAAGACTACAGATACACAAAGGATAAGGCGGGGAACCAGGGAACAAAACTCCAGACCCAAAAGGGGAAACCCCAAAAAATTTTTTTGGGGTTGGTTTTGGAACCCTGGTTAAAAAAACTTGCGGGAGCGGAAACTGTTTAAATTAAAAGAAAAACCCGATTGAGAAAACTTGTTTTTTTGGGGAAAAAACAAATTTTTTTAGAGAACCCAAAAAACCCTAAACTTTTTTAAAGATGCAAAAGAGTTCATTAATTTTAAAATACCGAACTTTTTTTTAATTTTTGCTAAAACATTAACTTAGTAAAAAATATTCCCAAAAATTGTGTTTTTCTTGTTCGAAAAGAAAAATTAAAAAAAAAAATTTCCCCAAACCCTTTCAATTTTGGTTGTCATAACATTAGGGAATTTAAATTAAAACTGCATAGAAATAAATAAAAATTTGAATATGTATATTTATAAATGCATAAAATTTAAAAACAACTTAATGAAGATTTTAAATGTATAAAAACTACTCCCTCATCGTTTTATTTTAACTTTTTAAAATGCTTTAAACATCTCCTAAATTAAATAATTGTATTTTTCTTTTTTAGGGATTTCATTATAATTATTCAAAAAAAAGATTTTCCCAAAAAATTGTGCCTGTTTTGGGTTTTCCCGGTTTTAAAAAAAGACCTTTAATCACTTTGGCTTCATTTCCCTTCTTTTGCTTTTTTGAAAAGTTTTTGAGTTGTGAATGCCAGTAAACTGGGGAACAAAAAAAGGATGTAGCTTGAGGGGGTATCACATTGGTAACCCGGGTTAACCCAGATTGGTAACCCCTGGAAACCCTGGTAACAAAATTGGAAACCCTCAAGAAAACCCCTGGTTTTAAGGGGTAAAGGGAAGAACACAGTACAATTTTAACATGTCAGATACAAGGTCCCAAACCCTCGGAGCAACGCAGAGGAACAGTTTAAAAGGAGAGCCGCGGGAGGGGGAAAGGATGGGAGCTAAACATGGCAAAAGGAAAAAAAGGTCGAAAACAAAAAAGGGCCCTTACCTTCTCATTTGCCTCCTCAGGGATATACCCAGAAATTTAATAGATTCTGAAAACCCTCGTTACCACGGTTTAAACTCTCAAAGCCCTCAATTTTGTAAAACAATTTTCGTTTCACGCTTTTTTAAGACTTATCTTTTTAAAAATATATTTATTTTTGCACCTATAAAATTTAAACATTCAACTTTTCCGGGGTTTGGGGGTTTCCCGCACAGTAAAAATTTTCGGGCAAACTTTTTCCTGATAAAAAATTTCCCGATTACGCCGAGCAAACCCCCCCTTTTTTGCAATTATCTTTCCCTTTAACTGAACGAGGGGAATCTGTCAAAAAGAATTAAGGCAACTTTTTCCCAACTCCATTTTTCCCATCTACCGGGCAAGTAACTCCTGGTTCAAAAAAAATAAAAGGTAAAATTGTAAAAGGGTAAAGGCATTACACTTTTTATACATTTACGGCCCATGTACACTTTTTATAAATTCCCTTTACAGGGGTTTAAACTTCAAAAAATTAACTATTTTAAAAATTCCGGTTTACAAAAATTTAATTTAAAATGGAAATTTTTAAATTAAAAAATGGTGAAAAATTAATCCCACCTGCCCTGGGCGCCCCAACAAAGTGGCAAACTCCCTGCCCTATACGGCAAAGCCCTTTTCCCATTCAAAAACCCCAAAATCCTGATAGAAACCTGGATTTGGACTGCAAATCTACTAACCAGAAAATATTCCTTTCGGGAGGGCCCTACGGAGCCTGAAATTTGGCAACTGCGCTACGTGGAATTACTCCACAGATTTCCACCCCAACAATAACAGAACAGGGGCCCCCTCATCCCCAAACCGGGAACTCCCATGTCCATGTTTTTTTCGCTGTCCCCCTCATGGGGTATTTTTTCCCTTTAACCCTCTAGGCGGAATGGCTAAAATCACCCAAAACCCAATACCGGAAAAACCCGGCTATAAAAATTAACTAAATAGAAATCCCGGGAAAGGGGGCCCCCCGGGACCTGGTGTCAGGGCCAGTCAGACCCGGGCAGTGGAGGCTCTGAAAAATTTGGCAAAGATAAACAGAGTTAAACTACCGGCCCAATCTGAAGGAAGGTGTCACCAAGGTGTGAGCAGGGTTTCCTTTAAGAAGGTCAATTTTCCCGAAATACACAGGAAACCGGCCAAAATTTCCCCCCCGGCCAGGGGGGGGGGGGGGGTACTTTGCTAAATCTTTCATTGAGATTTGGGATCCGGTGTTCCCCCCCTTTTCTTTTAAACCCCAAACCCTTCCCTGTGGAAAACAACGGCACACCCCCTGCCGGGAACAGGTGTTGCCGCGCCCCCGACGCCCTTGGAAACTGATTGCCCCCTCTGCTTTGGCCCCTTTGGTGGGTGTGCACGGTTTAAACTTTGTACCCTCATTTTTGGGGAGACTGAAACCACTGAGGGGGGAAATGTGGGGGCAGAAAATTTGTTTTCCTCCCCATTTTTCATCGGTTTAAAAAACCAAACCTATTGGTATAGAAAGCAGCTGTGAAGATCATAAACGCGTTTGTGTGAATGTTCGGGTTAATTTTTTCCGGAGTTTTTTCCCCGACCATGAAAACGGAACACTCCCCCACGGAATTAAAAACCTCGCCCGGGGAAAAAGGGGAGCTGAAAGGGGAACGCCAGGGTTTTAAACCGCTTTCAAAACGTTTTCACCCTTTCGGTTTTTTCTGCTTTATTTTTGTTGCAGCCGTGTCTTTGGGTTTTCCTTTGCGTTTGAAAAGGAAACTAATGACGCTCTTTTTTGGGCTGAGACTTAGTTTTTTAAGACATTTTAAAATAGAGGGTTCCCCCTCTAACACTTTGAGATACAAATGTTTAAAAAGTACCAAAAGTTTTTTTACTTTTAACAAAAAAATGTTGCGAAAATGAAAAACCAAAGGGGCAAATGAGAAAATAATCAAAAAGAACTGAGACGGCAGACAAGTTAAGTTTGCAAAGTTAAATAACCAAAAAGTAAACCCAAAATTTTCGAGTATAAAGGGTTGTTTTTAAAAAACACTTTTATTAAATCCCCTTTTTAAAGAGAAACATTATAGACGTAAACTTTCCCAAATTTAATTGTTCCTAGCTTTGGGATGCCCAAAAAGCAAAAGTTTTCCCTTTATATTGGAAAAAATTGGGCTTCCCTTTATCCTATGTCCAAAGATTTTAAATCGAGCTAGTTTTTAAAAATTCCCCTTTAATTTTTGAATTTAAGGATGCAGTTCTAATTTCTAACAAAATTAAAGAACGAAAAATGAAAAAACTTCACACGGGATATTCTTTAAATTTTAGTACTTATTTTTAATTTTCCAAATTTTCCACAAAAACACATCAACCAGATCTCACTGTAAGCAGCCAAAAAAAAAAACCAAAACCCCTTTTCCCCAACAAGGAAATTTGGGTTTTCGCTTGTCTTCAGTTTCCCCAATACCTCCCCGTAGGAATGCAGTGCACGTGTCCCTCCCCCTACTAGAAAACCCCCCCCAAAGGGGCTTTGCCATCGTTTCCTTCGCAAAATGCCTTTACCCTTTTTGAGGTACAATGTTTCATTTTTTGGGGTACCAGCAAGTTGTTTTTTAAGGGTTTAAAAAATTGAAAAGCCTTTACGTAAACAGTGCCAAAATATCATAGCCCTTCAATGTACTATCAATTACCCCCAAATAATTTTAAAAAAAGGGTTATTTTTTAAAACAAAAAGCAAATTTTTAAATATTATTTTTAAATTACAAAACGTAATAATTTTTAATGGAAAAATATCATATTATACAATAAAACACAACATAAATTTAAAAATTCAAATAAAAAACAAAATTTTAAGTGTCATTGTTATCAACGAAACAAACTCGTGAAAATTTAAAAATTCAAAAATATATTTCCAAATCAATTTTAAAAAAATTGTTAAACCATGATTTTTTAAATGTTTGGGGGGTATTTTTCCCTTGTAAGCTGAAGCAACCCTTTCACTCATCACATTTAAAAAATTTGTCCCCCCGCATGCATTTGCCCGATTTTCGTCCCAAAAACGACCTCTGAGGAAACAGCAAAAGAACCCTTTTGGGAAAATTTAAAAAGGCCCTTTTTCCCCGGAGTGACCCCCCCTGATGTATTTCCAATTTTTAGATTTTACAAGTACTGAGTAAGAAAAGTCCGAACCCGGAAAAGGTTCCCCCAAAACCGGGTTTTTTCTTCCCCGCATGAGCTCTCAGATGAAAAATTCATGGGACATTATGAGCGATGAAACGTACATTTGTAACTTAAAAAGGTTTTTTTTTTTCCGGTAAAGAAACCTGTTTTGAGTCCCCAGATAAATTTTATCAGGACCACGTCGGACAAGCGGACACCTTTTAAACGGGCTCCAAAGTGCATCTCGATGTCGTTTTAGGTTTAACTTCCCGGGGTCTGTAAAGGAAAAACTGTGTACATCTTTAAGGGTTTACCTGCTTGTGAAACCCCCCCGTGATTTAAAATTTCATTTATTTTCGCGGGGAAAAAGGCAAAATGAAAAATTGGTATTTGTTTGGGGTCTTTTCGTTTTTGCGAATTTGAAGTAATAAACGTTTTTGATAAGCGACTTTTTTTGGTTCAGGTGTAATATATTTACGCGGTTAAAATTTTACACACTATCCATCATTGCAAAATGTACCCCCCTTTTTAACAGATACCCTTTTCTGTACCAGGGTTTCCTCGACCTTTTTTCTCTTCCCCCTGTGACCTATTATTGAAACTTTTTTTTTTTTTAGTTCCCTTCTTACGGATCATCCGAAATTCCCCGGGTGGTTTGGGGAAATGTTCCTTTTCCCCCTTTTTTTTTCAAAAACTGAAGTTGCTGCCATCACAAATTTTTCGGGGGTGTTTTTTAAAAATGATATTGAAGTTTAAGATTTTTGAGATAAGAGTTTGCAGAGGCTCAAGATAGTGGTTTTCTTTGTTTTTGAAGTGACATGAATGATGAATCTCTTCAAACCATCACCTATCGGATTACACATACTCACATAGCATAATATGTATAGAATAAAAGAAAGGCCCGGAATCAGATGTCATCATAATATGACATATTATATATATCTGTCTTAAAGCCTCTAAATTATAGAATAAAACCACGTTCTCTGAAAGTTTATAAAAATTAAAACAAGAATTAATACAAATAAAATAGGTAATAAATATCCCAGTTGCCAACACAAAATCGATCGACAGAAATGCCATAATTACCTCAAGGAACCTAAAATATAGCATAACATTTGGTTATTATTTAAAAAAAACATTTTAAAAAGCTGCGTAAAAATGATCTAAGTTATAATCCAGGTCCTATACAGTAAACAATACAGAATACTGCCAGTCTAAATAGAGAAGTCCCGCAACTCCCGACACAAAATGTCCTCAATACCGTCATATTAAAAAGGGCTAATACAAGGGAGTCTGTTTTTAAGGAGTTGTTTTTAAGGAGCTATTTTAAGGAGCTGGCTAACTCCTATTGTGTCTGTTGCCCTCCCCTCTTCTATGAGTATCTTTCCACTCATCCCAGGCCCTAGCTTTACCTAAGGATCTTCCTCCGTTTCCTCATCTGGATCTTCAGGTTCCACAGGTCTGTTAGGGTGATGAGTGGATTAATTAAGCTAATTAATTAATTAGTTATTAATCAATGGACAATGAACTAATTACTTGAACTGTAGTTAAATGACGATTCTAAAATGCTAGACAGAGGTTGAAACAAAACAATGTTACACGAATACAAATATAAAGATAATACAAATCCTGGCTTGATAGCATATGTACTACAAATGGCTGCTCAGTATAATTGCGGCTCTTACTTGGGTTGATTTAGCTGGCGTTCAGCTTCTGCAGCCATCCTCACCATCTCCTCATCGTAAAACTCGTCTAATGTCATGGTAGGTAAGGAGGGATAACCTGCCCCGAATACTCGCTTCTGTAGTTCTGATTTTACCAGGATAAAGGGCTTCATTACCTGGACCAGATTTAGTGTTATCATAAATTTATTATATACATATAATTAGTGGCATCCTCTACAGGGTGAACGATAAAACAGCTTTAATACACAATAATTTCATGGTACAATATGACAACGATAATATGAATTATACACAATGACACAATTTGATTATATAATACTCTTGAAATAACACTGATAATATACCATCATTTAATATTCGAGTTATATTCAGATTTATAAATGAGCAATGTAACCTTAGGTTTAATAATAGGTCTCTGCTTGACTAGGCCGCCTCTCAGTTTCTCCATGTGTTCTAACATTGGTAGCTCACTGTTGATATTGTACAGTTCTTCTTCACACTTCATTACCCACAGTTTTACGAGAGATAGGTAGATTTCTCGCTGAACCTGAGGGGAGATATTATCAATACTTGGGTACCATCAGCCTAACACTTATAATTTAGAAATCCCTGTCTGTATGGCGCAAGCATGCAGAAAGCAATTTAACCCAGTATGTACGTCATAAAACTTTGTGTGAGCTTAAGAACTCTACGATCTGAAGATGTTTTCCTCTCACACTCTTGACGATGATGCTTTAAAACATCTAGATTATACAATATAATTCTTTTTTTAAATTTGTAAGTTCTAAATTGTGAAACTTACTTCTTCCTCTACGTGGGTTCTGTTCTCCATTTCCTCTAATAAAGTCTCTAACCTCTTCTTATCCTGATACTTTTGTATCTTTTCCATCCTGTTAGATTCCTGCACTGGATTAGTCATCCTGTTTGCGTCAAAATTTGTTTTCTGAGGATAAAGACAAAAATAACGTGATGTTGGAAAGGTCTTGTGTTTTCTTTAAAAGTTTAAACGTGCTGTTGTAAAGGTCTTTTCATGTTTTCATAAGTTCAGAAATAACTAAACTAGGCACACCAAAAAAGGATGCGTTTTATTTGAAATATAAATATTCAACTAAATATCCAGTCACGACACACAAACAATATAAAACCTCAGCAAGACCGTACAGTTGGCACAGGTGGTGAAAGTCCTTGAAATACTCTTTAGCAGCTAACACGTGAGCTTTACGGTTCTCAAAGTCGTAGTGCTGCTGGTGGACAAACCCTTGGAATGCGTTTACCAGCATGAACCTAAAGTTTTAAAACTGGTTTAATTGCAAGTCAGCAAACTCAAATATTTGGTTCCGGCTTTATTTTAACCTACGTATATAATAATCGTAACAATATCAATATCATCATATATATTATTGTGAGATAGATCAAAGTTAGGCGGAATTAATAATAACAATTTATAAGTCTTACTTGATAGTTTCTGTTGAGACATCGTCTATTGTTTCATTGTTAGAGAAGAGATGGAGCGTAGCTACAAGGACAGACAATCTCTCCAAGGATATTGTCGTGTCTATAATCAAACCCTGCAGACAGTGGGGTAAGGGTTTCTGGCACGATTCAAGTTTAACTGTGCTGCACTTTTAGTCCCCGTTCTCAAATAAAAGTTAAACTTAAATGAAAATAATAAACCAAACAACCATCTAATAAATCATTCAAATAAAAGTTGACAGCATTATATAAGAAAATGTTTACACTTCACCTTATATTCCTGTGAAATTCTGGCATCATGATTCTCAATCAGCTGAATATTCTTCCGAACATCGGTCAGCAATTCTCCGAGTGATTGTTCATCAGTTGCTTTGTTGCCGACAGTTGCTAAACTCATTCCACAAAATATCTCATATAATACAAGGTGTCATGTTCTACCTTTGGAAGTATTTCGTTATCTTATCCTGGGCGTTATTGAAATTTCAAGATGCCTTAGTAGTTAGTAAATGCTATCACAGAAGGATCTAGATGCGTTATTTTTCCAAGTTCCATTTCGTGAAACACTTTATTTATGCAACAATTAACAATTATTTACAAATCAATTGAGGCAGAGCATAGGAATGCATAACACGTCCTAGTAGTACAGTAGTACACTAACACGCCAATAACTACACCACCTTTCTCAAAGAGCGAATAAATAAATTGTACTTTCAACAATGTCTCCAGAATCCAGGTTTGATTTTATTATCATTATGTTATAGATAAAAAAGAGTGTAATAATTTAGATTTAAAAGAATTACTTAAAAAATCAAACTGCTGTCGTAAGAAATTTAATTAAAACTGTGACAATAAGTTAATTCTAAAGCTAAACCCCTAATTAAAAAAGAACCGGTGAGCAATTGTGGAAAACTATTACACTGATTTCAATTTTTTAGATTTACTCTTTTTAAACTTGTCACTTGTTTTCGTCTTAGTTTTCTTCGAAGATTTGGTTTCTTCATCAGATAGTGAACTATTACTACGCTTCTTTTTGTTCTTCTTTTTATTCTTCTTTTTATGTTCCATAATAACACTCATCACATTATCAGCATCCATGAACTCAGAGTCAGCGCCACCAATCATTCCCTCAGCTTCCATTTCCTCATCACTTTCAGCCACGTCAAGGTCTTCCCATTCATCTTCCTGAGCTCCTCCTGCAACATTTGAACCAACTTTTTCCTCACCGTCTTCTTCGTCAGATCCTTGGATACTTTCCCCATCAGAATTTAGATTCTCCCAAAGAAACTTTTCGTAAGCCTTGTCGTTGACTTGGACAGTTCCACAGTCCTCATCATCATCAATATCTCCGTAGCTGAAATCAGATCCTGAATCTGACTCATCACCGTCATCCTCATCATCACCCTCTGATTTCTTTTTCTTCTTGTCTTCTTTAGTAGTGGATGTTGAAGCAAACTTGATATCATCAGCAAAGTCCAGAGCATCAGTTTCAGTTGCAGTATCTTCCTTTTCATCCGTATCCTCAACCTTAGCACTGATCTTCTGAGCTTTGAAGTATTCGAAGAAAAACCTTTCATCAGCACTTACTTTGCTGGCTTTTTGTTCTTTGAACTCTGACGAATACACTTGAGGCTGATTAGAATCGACCTGGTTTCTGGAGTAAAATTTCTTGTTAGACGCTTTAACTCCACTCTTAGGATTTTTGAATACAAATTTGTCGAGAAACTTGATCCTGGTAAAATCGTTAAACGGATCTCCACTGTATGATACTTCTCCGTCAACGAGAAGGGAGGAAACAAACTCGTTAACAGAAGGATGAAAGTTCCTTGACAACAGACTGAACTCCCACAAGTCTTGTCTATCTGCGTTGGAGTACAGTGGATTTCTTATTGCTGCACTGTAGGAGTCTGACTTTGGAGGTTTACTTTCAGATTGTTCCAGGTCACTGTCCTTGGGGTTTTTGTCGGTGGGTTCGATGTTACTCGTAGAATTCTTATTTGCCTCGGATATTGTGTACAAAGATGCACATGCAAGAAAGGGTTCATCAAGATTGGAAACTTGCAATAATCTTCGGGAAATAGCCACTTTCCTGGCAACTGATGAGTCTCGTTTTAGTGACTTGTAAATGAGGTTGAGAAGGAATGATTTCTTTGACGATGTGCTGATCGAGGAATCTACCAGCTTTGCGTACAGGGCCTGAAACGGAAATTCGGTTTAACTTACTAACTTATAGTTTAAAATTCTAAGTCCTAAATTTAAAAAAATTAAACAATGCAAGACTTGCTAAAATATAAACTTCAGTAGGCAAACCTGGTAATATCTGTTGCAAATGTCTGATTTGCTCCCTGAGACCTGATACAACAGCATGAGCGCCTGGATAGACACGTTGAAGTTATCACTATACACCAACTTGAACAAGGTATCAACGTTATCTCCAGTGATGGCGTCTTGTGAGGCAGTATAAGGGTAGGCTCTGTTAACACCAGTGAGAAGCCCACCCAACATTCTAGTATCCACATTTGTGTTGTCTATTGACTCTTTGAAGAACTTGAAATAGATCTCGATAAGATGAGCAGCAAATGCACTGTCCTCAGGTGTTAGCTGCAGCTGATTGAGAAAACATATGGAGTAGTATTGAGCTTTTTCTGCTATGTTAGGTCGAAATAATACTCGCTCTACTTCTGAGGCGACTACCTTTTTCATACTTGGGTGATTTTGAAGAAGCTTGGTGAGAATGTAAATTATTTTAGAGGCTAATTTATTGTCCGGGTCACCAATTTTGTTTACAAGAATTGCCAACAATTCCTGTTCTTTTTCAGGCTTTTCGTTTAGCATATGAGAAACCAAATTACAGAGTTTAGTCCTAATAGCCACTTCGTTATCATTCAAGTGGGTTTTGATGACATCCAAATATTCTGAATAACAAGACTTTAATTTGTCTTCAACTAGCCATCCTAAGACAGTCACATTGATTGTCTCTCCTGTCAGAGCTGAGAAATCATGCTGTTCAAATGTGAACAACTTTCTGTTTTCTGGTAGGATAGTACTAAGGAACATTTCTTTCAGGGTGTCGATAGACTGGATGGCCATTCTCTTACTTTTCTTCTTTGCCATTCCCAACAAAGCGTCCAAAGATTTGATATGATGAACAGGAGATTCTTGAAGTAATAGGCAGTGGGCAGATACCTGATAGATTGCAAACGTTAGAGATATGCTAACTGATCATATATACTTGATGTCAACAAGCTAAATTAGAATCACAGCTGCAATTCTTGTCCAACTGTCAGACACGATCTTAAGCAGTCACAAAATTTATGAAACTTGCATAAAACTTCAAGAATCGAATACAAATCGAATACAATACAATATATTAAAAATTTGAAGTGTCTTTACTTTGTCATTTATTGTACCACTTGTGAAAATCGTTTGCATCCACTGTTGATCTGATGCCTGATGCTTATCTCTTAGCTCTGAGCTGAGCTCAACCTGAAATTTTGCTTTAATATTTACATTCATCCCATAAATACTCCATCATGTACATAATATATCAGAATGAAGTATGAATTTCAATGTCCAATTTTAAATCTCGATTTAAACAGAAATATTGTAATTTATAATTATGACACAATACACATGACCAACCAGACAGAACTTATGCTTAGATCAATATTTTCTTACAAAAAAGGAACCAGTATCATCTCAGGTTAGGAATCAGTAATTATAATATATTTGGTGCCAAAAAACCTCGTTTTTCCAGAGTTGCTCAGCATAACGTTTCCATTTCTCAATGCCAGTATAGAGTACATCTGCTTTTTTCACTGGAACATTTGTGTACCTGAGTATTAAAATGTTGTAAGTTTTCAAAAATTTGTAATCAAGCTGCAAAAACATCAATTTGAAACTTTAATAGGATCCCTGAGGTACCTGGAAGATATGATTGGGTCAAACGCTTCAATATAATCCAGTTTTAACGGGCATTTTCTGTAAAAAATAACATTATTTTAAATTTGCTGTCCTTACATTAGTAATATTGGGAAGAAAATCTTACCAGGGTTCATTGGCTTTAAAAATTAGCCGATCGTGTGGGGGAGGATTGGATGGAACAACAGGGCAGATTTTAGGGGTAACCCTCTTATCAATTTCCTCCTTGCTCTCTTCAGATGATACTGTAGGTTTGCCCTTGGCCTTGGACTTCTTAACAGTTTTCATGCCATTAGATTTCATGAATGTAATAAGTTCAGCGACGTTGAAATCTGAATCTCCACCATCAACCACTAATTCTTTTTCATTATCGGACACATTATGTAGCATGTCATAATCCTCTTGTGTCCCACCAAGGTCGATGACATCTTTGAGCATCAATTCCTGTCAACTGAGCACTTAAGTCCCTTATTAGCACAAATATATCTCTCGCATCATTTCAGTGTCAATGTTTAAACTAAACTCACAACGCTCTTAAAATTAAATACATTTATTTGAAAGAATATTATTAGTTCCACATATTCTCCCTAACTATCCCAGTTCATCCGATCGTGCTAGTATAAAAGACAAAATGTATCTTACGCATATTAAATATTAGCACGATCAGTGATAGTGGCTGAAATATACATTTGCTTGTTATACGTAACAGATAGATAATAACATTTACAGAAGAGTAAAAATGTCAAATGACAACATGTACTTTTTCATCATCCGGTCGGAGTTGGGCCTCAGAAATGAACCCGTTTCTTACTGATTACGAAGTCAATGTTGTGGACTGCTAGATCTAACCTGTTTCTTACTGATCACGAAAGTCACTTTGACTGATAGATCTAACCTATTTCTTACTGATCGCGTAAGTGATTGTTGCGGCCGGAGGATTGTTTTCCGGTCACCGGATTGATTAATATTTAATGTTAGCAAATGAATCCGTTTCTTGCTGATCACGAGTGTTGATAGTAATCTCGTTAAACATTTATACTTCATTTGTAATCTCCGTAATCATTTCTAAAGAAATTGTCTTTATTATTTAGTACAAATTATTGTTATGTAACGAATTGTTTTAGCATCATGACAAATCGATTTGAAAATTATTACATGCAATTTCAAATTGTAAAAACTAACTCTACTATAATTCTAGAATAATCTTTGTACATTTACGACCGTCCACGTGAAAGTTGTTAAAACGACATTATTATCGGTTTTGGGTAATTATACTTGTGTTAATTATACGTTGTGTTCATTGCGAGCTATATTTAATGGCTGTATACTCGTCGTGAAAGAAATTTTATATGCGATAAAAACTGACTAAAAAGAATACTATAAGCTTCCCTTTGTGTGGACCACGGCTTTTTATGTTGCTATTAAAATATACAGAAGAATACTTATATTATTATGTAATCCCGTTGGTAAATCTAATTGTATCCAATCGTTGGATTTTAAAAATTTTCAAATTTCTTATTGTACCTACAATTCTCAGTCTTTCAGATTTCCACGTCTAAAAAACTTCTTGGAATATACATAAACCCTCAATAGAAACCAACATCGCACACGAGTACTGTAAAACCCGGGTTAACTACGACCTATTGTCAGCAACTGCGCGCGCGCACACGTACCATCCTTATGTGTGCTGATCTGTATTGCCTATTCCTACTTGTGAAACAAGCGCGTCACGCAGTACGCGTGGCACAGGCTATGTGAAACTTCTGAGTCATCAACTTCTTTCGGAACCCCTTCAAGGACATCGTCGAAGGGATACGAACACTGCATCCTCCCTTAGACATATATTGACATTTAACGGTGATACTCGTAGAAATATGTTGTTGACCTACGTTGCATGCCACTTTGTGCGCGTGAGCGCGCGCCGCCGGAAGGCGGAAAATATCTTTGATATTTGGATACGAATACATATATCAGAAATATTTTTTCTTGAGTGACGATGTCAATCCTACGCATTTCGCGATCTGCTTAAGATCTGTGGGGTTTTTTGCGATAAGCCTTATCTTGATGCGCCACGACCCATAGTGCAGCGCGCCTACAATATTTGTTCCAATGAGGTTCCAAAACGCGCTCGTACCTGTTAGGATATAAACCACAAATGACATCCTTCGGAGGACACGGAGCTTGACGTCAGCATGAGCAATTCCAGGAAATTCACAAATTCATGCTGGATAGACATATTTGGAAAAAAACATCTCTGTTCGGACGTTGACGCCGCCCCTAATTCTAGTCTAGTCGGATAATTAAATTCCTTAACGGTGGATAACTCGTAAAATATTTGTTCCATTTTCCATTTTACCGCTGACGCGTCCAATTCAGGGCGCGCGTCCCTGGTAGGTAATAAACCTACAAGATCAAAGATAAGTCGAGTAATTATATTTTGCACTCAGTTGAAGCCATGCCCCTCAACTCCTCAGTGAATTACATAGAAGTCCTGTCATAGCAAAAAACTGCATGTACAATGGAATTTGATTGGATCTATCTAAAGCGTTTGACACGATCTCACATGAAAAACACTTAATAAAACTAGACAACATGGAATACGTGAAACCCAATAACTCATCGTAGTTAGCTCTCTAATAGATATCACTATGCTCTGTAATGGCGAAGATCGACAAGCTGCTGTTCTCTTTGGAGTTCCCCAAGGCTTTCTTTTCTCGGACCCTTGCTATTTATAATATTTGTAACGGACTTATTTAGAACATCTGATCTGGGCAAGTTCATAACTAAATTGCAGATGACACAAACATATTCGTAGTAATGATGTAAAAAAAACTGTATAGAAAGAGCAAACGAAATTCTCCGTTTTACACCAGTACATAGATAATAGCAATCTAATACATATAAAATATAAAGAAATGCTGCTACATCACTTCAAACTGTCACGTACCGCTACTGATAAAGAGGCAGTTTAACGATCAGAATATATTCTAACTCTGAATAATACGTAATACAGCAAGTTATAGAGACCAGTTTTTAGGTTTATTTATGACGATAGCTAAAATGGAGTGTCCAAATAAGAAGATACAACAACAAATTTCAATGAAAAACAACAATGTTCTTTAGTATCAATTAAAGCAGACAAAAGAATATTTTCTATATAAATATTACTAGCGACGAACTTATTAGATCAGTATATTAGGGGACATGGAGTAGCAAGAGATTTGACTAAAGGATATACTTTTACAAAGATACGTACGAGGAAGAATCCAGGTGTGATACAGGATCGGAGAGTGTCAAGACCAAAAGTTACGCACCCACCTTTTGCGCCTGAGTTCTTGGTTGGATAGAAATTTATGCAAACTTGGTCGTTTATACCTCCAAGTCCCTTTCTTAAAAAGAAGTAGTATTAACTATGTCTAGAGTTTAGCATTCTTTCAATAATAACAATATCCAATAAACTCAATATCAATACCAGATAAACCTACCGACTAAATTATTAAATATCATCAATTTAATTCTTCGATAAAAAATTTTATAATTTAAGATATTTAGTAACTAAAAACATACAACAGATGGTTTTTTTTTTTTTTTTTTTTTTTTTTTTTTTTTTTTTTTTTTTTTTTTTTTTTAGCGCGACACCCACTGAACACCGTCATATAGAGGTTGCGACCACCACTTGGGGAGCTTCCTACTGGAACCTACATCGCATTAAGCCCCTTCCCTGAGGGCCACTGGATGATAATACCTGCCAGGTATCAGCCAATCGGGGGTTGCACTCCTAGAGATTTTACTAACTTGGTCCTAGGGAAGTTCTGGTGTTACCCTGCGCTCAAACACCATGAAAGGATGACCCCGTGTGCTTATAATGCTGGCTCTTTAGACCGGTGAACGAGGTTTGCTGAAAGGCGGTTGCGGTGTGCTAACGTAGATAGGTGTTGTGTGGGGAACTGTAATTGATACATATCTCCTTTTGGTGCCTGAGCTAAAACGTGAGGTTTGTGACGCTCACGTGAGGTGGACTCTCACTCAGTCCAGAAATAACGGACATGGGATCCATATTTACGACACAGGAAATACTGTTCTGATCCAGGGCCAATTCTGCCATTATCACACATTACACACCGGTTGGAGTGTAACTGTGATGGTAACTACTATACATTACTCCCATAAAACTCCCACAATTAGCGATACTCCCATTGCACTCCCACATTGTAACGATACTCCCCATTACACTCCCACAATGTAGCGATACTCCCAAACACTCCAACATTGTAGCATACTCCAAATCACTCCGCACCAATGTAGCGATACTCCCATTACACTCCCATATTGTAGCGATACTCCCATTACACACCCACATGTAGCGATACTCCCATTCACCCCATATTGTAGCGACTCCCGTTAAAACTCCCACATTGTAGCGATACTCCATTACACTCCCACTTGGTAAGCTGATACTCCATTACAATCCCATAATAGTAGCGATGACTCCCTATTACACCCATATTGTAGCGATACTCCCATTACACTCCCACAATGAAGCGATTACTCCCATTACACTCCCATAGTTGTTATCGATACTCCCCATTACACTCCCACATAGTACGATACTCCATTACACTCCCAGATGTAGCGATACACCCATACACTCCCACATTGTAGCGATACTCCCATTACACTCTCCGAGGGGGGCGGCAAATTTGCAAACAGGGGGGCTGCAAAAACCCAGCGGGCTAATTAAGTAGAACTGCAAGCAGAACGTCTAATATTATCAATGGTTTATATCCGTTAGGCTTGTCATGATCGAAATACCGCTCCGCGCGTGAGTAGTGTCAAGTGGGAGAGACCAGGTGAGTGTTATTGGTACTACGGGAAGCCATTCTGTGCGCGCACCCGCTGTTTATGACTGCGCGCCAATCTTTGCATATATCTGGGCGTTAGTCGATTCGATGCCGTAAGTCCTGGTTACATAAGGGCGCCACTAGCAGCTGTCGGCTCAAAGTAGACCCGAGAGCTGGCTATACAAGGCCCACATGGCTTTTGCTATAGCCTCTTGAGTTAAACTGTTGATTCATACCACCATGCATTGGCGAGTCCACTCGCAGCACTAGATTCTTTTATAGACACTAATGCTTCCTCGCCACATAGTGCAATGCGGACAGACAAGAGCCCTGAAGAACAGTAAAACCTGACAAGGATTACCTCACCCAACAGATGGTTAAAAAGCCCCAAAATCGATTTAAAGATTATTCTGTCTATAGAACAATCATGATAGTAATAGTAAGTTGCGCCGATGCAATTAGACTTGATAACTGCAATTTAAAATTGTTGGATCCAAGATCTGTTAAGTCTGCTTGCCTTGCTTGTTATAATAGTGCTTTTTTCCTCAGTTTTTATCAAGCTAATGGACGTTTCTAAATCAATGCTGAAGTAAAAAATTTTTTAGAACAGCGTCAAAGCTGGCTGCATAACAAAAAGGTATTTGATTTATTTAGGGAGAATAACCGAGACACGTTCACGGTTTGAAATGTGATAGTCTCATAAGGAGTAGGGCATGGTACTTGATAATCTTGAAAATCTAAGATGCAGGAATATTTGTACAAGTTTTATCCGTATTATTTTAATCTAATTAAAAATGGGTTTTTGTATGTTTTCCTTTTCAAAGTGTTTATTGGTCCCAGTTTTGCATACCGTATGGTCTAAGTATTGCACATGTGGATTGTTATCTAAATATAGTCCAGTCGCCAAAAGATCCTATACATGCTTCTGTGTGATAAAAGACTATCATTGACGGGGTTTATATTTTGGGGGGGGGGGGGGTGATTTTTTCTTTTTGAGGACAACAGCCCCACACCCGTAAACCGGTACCTGAATGTATTCAAAAAGAGCATTTATATATTTTCAAAAAATAGTTCAGAGGTATCGTAGTGCCGCAGGTCTGCATATTGGCACCAGTCAAAAATAAAAAAGAACGCAGTGTTTTTACGGATGTAGTGCATTGGCAATACCCAATTATTACTTACTAGCTATCACACACCTAAGAATTTTTATATCTTTGGTAATCCTTGACTTTAGTAAAACCTACCAATGATGAATATTGATCAAGAATCACTAGCCGGATAGCAAATGGTCTGTCCGTGCACAGGTTCATCAATATTCAGAGGCAGGTAAATGTAGTATGCACATTGGACCTTTGATATGAAGTAATTACATTCATGTAAATCGTGAGACATGTTTAAGTACTAAGTAGGCTTTTATGAGAGTTGCTTCTCTATATGGGTCCTGATATAAGATATTAGTGTCATACAGCATAAAGTAACAAAGTTCATCTCACTGTCTGAAACATTTTTACTATATCGTTCAAATACAATAGGAAGAGTAACGGCCCTAGAATTGACCCTTGAGGTACTCCCAAAATTCACGTCCATTGTTTCTGATGGTACATGCGTATACAGTACATACTGCTTTCTGTTAGTCAAATAGCTATTTAGTCAGGTAAGTGCTGTGCCCCTAATACCGGTGATGAATTTAATTGCATAAAAGAATATCGTTGATCAAGGGTATCCGAAGGCTTTGCTCCAAGTCATGCATATCCCTAGTACATGTTTTATTTGCTTTGCAGAGACTAGTACGGAGGTCTATAGATTTGTCAGAGCATGGGTGGATATAATGGCCTATTCCAATCAAACTTGTAGTCCTGTAGTACAACCTTGTAGATGTGAAGAAAAAAAATGTGAATAAGGCGTTGTTAAATAACCTCTCGAATATCTGATCCAAATAAAGGTAAATTGATACAGCCGATAATTTTCAGCATTCTTTATTGTCTTTCTTGTAAATGAAATAACTTTACCTGTTTTATAAAAATACTTGGGAATGAACCACTTTGTAATACAATGTGTTGAAAGCCTAGCAAAAGTACCTGCAATGATTTTGCCGTTTTATACAACAACTACAGGTTGTCAATGGCCTTACCCATTTGAAAATCTCGGAACACCTCTTAAAATTTTCTCTTCATTAGTTTTCTTCCAGGTATATGGATCTATACCGTAATATAGACATAAACTGACAATGAATTCAACTGGTTCCAGAGAAAAACTAGTGTTTTGACAGTACATTTTTAATTGGAGATTACTCAAGCTAGATTTAAATTCACAGAATTTGTTACAATAATTCGTCTGCAAGTAACTCTCTGGAGCCACTATGACGAAAAACGTCTTTACATCAGAATAATTTTGCACGGAGTTCCATTATAATTTCCAGGTCTTTTTTGAGTTCATGCTTGTACTGATCTCAATTTTGAGTAAAGCACAGATCCTATGCCATCTTTATTGAGCTCTTGAAAACTGTCGAATTCCTAGTATATATGTGCTGTTGGATCCGCCATCAGGTAGTTTAATGTACAAGGTCTTCTTCCATTCGAAATACAACCAGGCTTTCTTGTCGATGAGTTAATATGCCCTAGGGTGATCCAAGGTTGGTTATGCTATTACGTTAGTGGTTCAAGAGTGAGCAGTTTGCAAGACAAATCTATCTTTCTTGAAATAACTCACGTAAAGATCAAATGTGTTCAGCTGTGGAGTGGAACCTATCTTAATCGTTTTCTATGTCAAAACAGAGCTTCTCTGAAGTTAGCATTACTATATCTAGTGTATAGTAATTTTGTACTGATGAATTCAGGTTTGGCACAGAGTCAGGGGACAGTACAATAAGAGTATATAGGGTGATGGTGGAGATCTGGTTCAATAGAGCTCTTGTGGGTTTTTATCTTTTGGTTAACTTTCTGTGATTGGACTCGGTATTTTCGTCCCAGCCGAGTGGGACGATGCTTGCTCGCCAGTTAAGCTATACGCAGTAGATGACACTAATTTTCTACCAACCACAAAATATTAAATATAAAAAGTGTCCAGTAGCGCAAAGCGATAATTGATAATATATCGACGCCGGTCCGTCGTGGTGAGAGTTATCTGAACCAACAGCAAGCCCCTACGATTGCGTCACCACTGGTGACAAGCATTTTGGTTTGTTGTTTATTGTGTGAAAGGGAACAGTACTGATTAATTCATCATTCGAATTTTAATAACGACGAGCTATATATACCGTTTCATCTTAGACTAATGGATTCAATCTTTTATTATATGATTAGATTTTATAAACGAACTTGGCATACAATAGATTATAATGCGGAGGTTGGCTGGCTCTTCTATAATAAATACGACACTTCAATTTACAAGGAATGCTGCTAGAGATAAGACAAAATGATTTATCAACTATACATGCAGCATGAGTAGACTGGTGGATAGCCTCGTAAAAACGATCCGTAAAAGTCAATGCGGACTCGGTCCTTGGTATAGTCTGTCGGAATAATGTCCATTAACTAACGTTACTGCTTCGTATTTTAAACCAATAGTGAGTATCTAAAATATGACAGCTTTAAAACCGATTAAGTGATGAAATGAAATGAAATACCTGACAAATCACACTCTTATAAGCGCAAAAGCAAGAGTCACTCGTAGTGAAGTATGATTTCTAGAAACTGTTAAATTAATTTTGGCGCTCACAGGTCCTCATGAAATGATTGCCGGCATAAGGTTCGTAAATGCCAGGGCCCTTCAAGCTTAATTATCAACCTTATGAGCAGTCAACCAACGCGTGGGCTTATTTTTATTATTGAATGTTTTGAATGTTATTAATAAAATACCAAAATTATAAAAATTTTGTTTTCCAAAAAAATTTGTTTTCTCAAATTTCGACAAAAATTTTAACTGGCGATACTTGTAAAATATTTGATTTAAATAATACCGAGGACGAGTCCAAATCGGCGCGCGTCCTTGGTAGGTTATAAACCTACACAAAAAAGTGATCAACGAAGTCCAACTCATAATAGTTGCAAAACAACAATCTAGGCGATGCGAAGCAATGCATATATATAAATATTCGCAAAAGCGATATTCACGCAATCACAATAAATTGTGCTTTTTACGGAGAAAAAAGTGAAACTGTAAACAATATATTTATTATGCTTTTTTTTCTAGCTTTCAAAATCACGAGTGATATACTCGAAAAATAGTTGTTTCAGTTTTTTAAATACTTACAACACTACATATAACAAAAAAAATATTAGGTCCCAATGTCAAAGCGATAGAAGATGACAGACGTGACCGTATTAATCCTAAGCAACGCATCTACTTCCTGGCTTCCAGATAATGACTTCGCCATTTCTCCCTCCCTCACCGCCATTTCTCCTCCCTCTTCCTCACATCACTATGGATCTGTGAATTCTGTTACCAATGTTTTTAAACTCGATTTCATTAAATGAGCTGACAGCTCTCAAGCCAGTGTTGATGAATGTCTTGAAATTAGAGAAATTCTTAATGCAGGACTCTTGGAGTATGCATCAATTTTTGTTCAGAACAAGAGTGTCAACATGGCACGTTGATGTTCTGAACTTGAAACACTTATGGCCAAGCGAAACTGTCTGTGAAAACTGCCACAAAGAGGCCCCACTTCGACTGAGACAGAATATGTATGGTTCTTCCTCAAATGGTACACACACACTAGGAGCCATCGATATTTTAAATTATCCTGGAATATCAGAGCTAATGCAAGATAATCAACTCCAAGTTTGGCTGCAAGCAAACGCATTCCTACAAGCAAGAACAAGTCGGTTCTTGATGCAACTAGAAATACCACGAACGACGACGAGGTGTCACTTGACCACAACGGCAAGTATTTATGTAGTTTCATTTTGAGCTGAGAGGACATCGACATAATTCCAGAAAATGGATAGCCGATGTAACAGGTAAATGCTATATCACCCCAAAGGACTGGTTAGTATGTATAATATGGAAACCGGGTGTCAGGAATATAGTCTTCACAAGGTTCGTGCATAGAGCGCAGTATAAGTGTACTTCGGTATAGCTTATCTTTTCGCTGCATATACCGAAGACAATACAAATGTAGTCAAGGAGCAGAATGCCCCACTACAATTCCTATGCCCCCACCACCACCTCAACACCACCCTTTACACGAAAATACTCCAAGAAAACCGAAGAGCAGAAAACCACTGTCCTGATTTTACGTCAATGACAAAATTCGTACGGTACAAACAAGTTGGGATTCCGGGAGAGAAAGTATCAGTGATGTGTCTCAATGGTCAAAATTAGAGACATCACTGAAAACAGCATAATTTTCATAAAACTCATGCAGCTGCAGAAGCTGACGATATTGAAAAATATATTGAGTGTTTGGTACAAATGACATTAAACATCTAATGTATGGGGTTCAGTCCTTATGAAGAATCTCACAGAATAATTGACACCTCTAAGCAGTTATTTCCCGCAGGCATTATAATATTTATCCAAGTGTTGTCTTCCGATTAAATGTTTATATTCCTACATAAGCAAGAAATGTTTCTAGATTTAAAAATCTACTTAAAAGACTTATGCCTGAAATAATAATTGCGTGATCTTAGACTGTTTCCACAGTCTTATTTACTCGAGACTTTAGATCATGTATGAACTTCTATAACCATGCTTGGCTCATCTCAATATGAGAGGAGTAGGTTTAACTGTCCACTTGAGCTTAGTTTGTTGTAAACGAACACGTTTTTGACAGGTTGTAAATAATCTTCTGGCATTTAAAACATTTGATCCTTTTCTCCATTTAATTTTTTGTTTAAGACGTTGCGCCTAAAATTAAAACTCAAACAAATCTCTGATTTAATCTTTTCTCAATTTATCCTCCCATTCTGGTAGCATACGTCACTGTCCATTTCATAATGTTTAGACAATGAATCGTTAGACTTAGAATAGTCTTTTTGCATTCAAAAGGACCTCGGACACAGTCAAGAAATGCAACTTATACTTATCAACACGTTTATACCTAACAAAAATTTACACATATAAGTCTCATACACCCACAATCCACTACAATTATCATAACATATGTTTCTCTTTTTTATTTTTACTCTTCTCTCATCATGACTTACTTCTCCCAATTCTTCTCTCCACTTTAGGTCCATGAACACCGATTCCCCTAATTCTAAAATTCATTCCTCTCTACTCCTTATACAGCCCACGTTATCTATACCCATTGTCTTGCTTGCTCCCACATCAAACGTTTTCATTGAAAATTAACTCCTCATGGTTTATAAGAAATGTTCTTCTCCTGGTAAAAGAATAGAGTCAGTATTCCAGCCGCCTCAGGCGTCAAGTCTCTTTATTCATTCTTTGGGTTTTCCACTCTAACTTTCTTTGATAACTCTTGTTAATCCTTCTATGCTAATCCAGTTCCCAACTCCCTAGTGTACCTCTACCAAAATGTCAAGGCTCTCATTCCTTTCAATTAACTACGCTCCTCCCATACCTTCTTGGATGGTAATAATTTCCGAACTTCAATCCATTGCTAACATAGAGGCAGCCCTGACATAATTGCCCTAAAAGAGACTGGTCTCAAAAATCTTATGTGTCTAGCACGTAAATCTTTCTTACTTCTCCATATGAAATCTACTCTCATATGACCGCACGAGAAAGACTCAACCCTCAAGATCCAATAACCCTCAAAAGTTAGGGAAATAGGAGGTGGTTTCTTTTGGCTGTTCGTCTGAATCTCGACGCACAACAACCCGACTACCAGCGTTTAGCCCTCGGTGCAGAAATGCTTGCCGTTAAAAGTTCTTTTCCTAACAAAGAGAGTATTGTTATCTGTACTTGGTTAAGATAGGAACTCTGGGTTACCTAATCATAAGTCATAGTTATTTATATTCGCAAGCTGAGAGTTTCCAAAAAGAATCCCCTATAATCAATGATTATTGTTGATTTTACTCTCCCCATACAGACTGGCTATCTTCATCCAGTACCGGTAACCTATTTAGCAAACCTTCATAGATTCTCAGTGATCTTTCTCTCTCCCAGTTGATCACATCACCCACCCCTAAAAGTGGTATAAACAATAGACAATCCTTCTCAGTAATTAATGATAACACAATCGATGAACTTGAAATGTCTGTGATACTCAAATCCGTGTGCAATCTGATCATTTTCCTGTCACTTTTCATTAAAACTCCTTTTCCCGTAGACAACTCCTAAAACGTAAAATCTTATAATTATAAGAAAAGCCAAACTTGGGACATGATTAATCGAGATTTATGCTCGATTAATGCAAGTCCTAGAATGCCTAGCACCTGAATCGTCTTGGAAGTTAGTTAAAGACTGCATTATGTAATTTATAGTCTGATATACATATCCTAAAGTTAATTAATCAATCATAGTTCGCAACCCCCGTGGTTCATAGTGAACTTGTTTCTTCATCCGTAAAAACATAGACTCAGAGCATATAAAATTACTGTTCTATTTCTATGAGTTAAAGTTTGTTTACTAGCCGTAAAGAATTTAAGTAGGCTCCAAACAGCCAAAATAAAGATAATCTTTTAAATATGTGGTAAGATCCAGCGCTTAATAACTAAGAAGTTTTGAGGTATCAAATGTTAAGTAAAATCTAACTCCTGGCCGATTCCCAAATTGTGTAGTTATTCTGACAGCTTCGTTTCAATTCCCCAAAGATCAAGCTGAACTATTCAATTCATTGTTTTTATAACAGTTTTTTCGATCCTTCACTTTATGACACTGACATCCCAATTCAATGATGTTGATTTTGATTATGACTACGATCATCGGATGTTCGTAAGCTTCTTCAAATATTAATTCAAATAAAGCCAGGGACAGATGCAACCGGTAAAAATTCTCAAATTGTTTTCCTAGTTTAGCTGTACCCACTAACATGCATTTTCGTGGATCCTACACAGCTCAACATCCACAAGAATGGAAACATGCAAATGTTGACCCAATATTTTAATGAAAGGTAAAAAAAGTGAGTTTGAAAACATAGACAATATCCCTTACTTGTTTAGTCATGAAAGTGATTTAGCCGCATTGTAAAACGGAAACTGCTTTCTTGACAAGTACCCTTCGTGATCCCAGGCACAGGTTTTCTAATAGCACAATCATGCTCAACCAATATGGATTATTTTTTGTGATAGCCCCTGGGCATATGTCTCTTAACGCAAACATTATCATCATGTTTGTATTTTGATTTGCAAAGGGCATTTGATTCAGTAAATCATGATATCCTTCTCATAAGCTAAAGAACTTTAAATACATTGATGGTACACTTACTCAAATTTCTTACCAATAACCTTCAAGGCCGTTACCAAGAGTGGTTATTGGTATAGGATGTCCATCTACCCTCTCAGGTTAATTCTGGTGTCCCCCAGGCTCTATCCTTGGTCCCTACATTTTGTATATTGTTTAGCAAAGATATTCCTTCTTGGCTTTTCGGATATACTGATATTGTTTTGTTATGCCGATGAACCAAATCTGCGTAAATACATTCAACTTCTGATAATACCAATTTCAAATGGATTATAGACTATCTCTCTGACTGGGCACTTAGAAACAAAAAGCTATTCCATCAGCAAAATGTAAACGTGCTTATTGTTTCAGGAAAAACCATCTTATCTCCTCATTCGCATATAATCTTGATGGATCTCCTCTTGTATGTAGAGTAGAAAATAACCTGGTGTCGATATTAACTCTAACTCAGTTTGAATAGTCATGCGACAAATTTATACTAAGGCCTGCCAACAACTAGGTATGGTCAAAGAGATGTGCCATATAGTCATTGATACAGAAACGTCGTCGGGCGCTTTTACCTCTCCAGGTCGTAGACCATTCGAAAATTGTCCAAATCTGGCGCCCTTGTAAAAAACACTTAGTGATAAATAGAAAGTCTCCAAAAGAGAGCTATTAATGGGATTCTGTCTGAAGAGGGCCGCAGTTATCCACCTGAGCATATTCAAAAAGTGCAAGTCTTGTCGACATTCTCCTGTGTGTGTGGGGGGGGGGGGGGGGGGGGGGGGGGGGGGGGGGGGGGGGGGTGTGGTTGTTTGTGGTGGGGGGGGGGGGGGGTGGTGAGTTTGTGTGTGGGTTTGTGGTGTAGGGTGTTGTGTTGTGTTGTGTGTGTGTGGTTGGTGTTTTGGTGTGCTCAAAAGTTTGACTTGAATACTTATGTTTTCCACAAAGTCGGAACAATTTAATTCCGTATGCTGCTCACTATCTCAGCATTATATCAGGCACTTCTCGACTAACTTGCCACCTCGACATCTGTCTATTGGTCATCATTTTTACCTAGTTAAATCAAATCTCACACCTAGGTACCTCAAATAGCCAATGCAAATCATCTTTCTACTGAACTCATATACTGTGGAATGACTCCCTTTACAGTAAGACAATTAGTTTCTACAGTGTTTTCAAAGCTTGAGTCACTAAGCATCGTATGGAATGTTTATGGATAGTGAAACACACCCTAGCCTAGTCCTTGCTCCCCATATATTATTAGTTGTTTTATTAAGTTTTTTATCTACCTTCCTATACTATCAACATCAAACACACTTCACCCTCACAACCTCACACATTAATACCATAATCAACCTGTATCTAATGTATCTGGAATTGACGTATTGAAATACCAATTTTGACTATAAATCCACAGTTATTCACCATGGATTTTTTGTTATTATTAGGTTTTTGTACAAATTTTTTGGATTTAATTAATTCGATGTAATGGGTCCAAGTTACTGCGGACATAAGTTCACTATTGTTTACCTGTTTTGTTTGCCCATCATATTTTAACAGATGGGGGCAATATTTTTGAACGATTCTATTTATATTACATCTTTTGCTGTACTCCCTGTAAAATTTTGAATAGGATTAATAAAAAAAAAAAAATATTAACAGACCGCGACGAGTCCAACTCGGCGCAGCGTCCTGATAGTTAGAATAAACCTACAATTCCCAAAAGTATTCCAAGTAATTTATAAAAATGATAAATGCATGATAGTGACTTTAATACAAATCCAATGCAAAATATTTGTCACAATGCATGAAGTTGAAAACCAATATTAAAACATTGCAATTTGAAGGAGTGTAATGCATTCCTCAGGAAATAAAACGCGCTTTTCATAACATCCATAAATTAATGTTTTTACACTCAAATCAAAATTTAACCGCGACGATGCATGCGAAGTGACGACGTCAGACGTCCTCCAACATAAATTCAGTGTTATAAGATACAAGCGCGATCACAGAAATTTTGTCTCTGTTTTTGATAAATTGTACCAAAAGTTGCCTCTAAGTGAGAATAAGGCAAATTCACCGTGTACAAATAACGTCGAGTGTACAAGTGATACAAGATACAAGGATACAAAAAGTGTATAATAATTTATTAATTCACAATAGTTATATTCTGATAGAATGTTAAGTTACTACGCTTCGAAATACATTACAAATGTGTAGGATAAAATTAGAAATGATTATAATATAATGCTATTTTTCTTTAAGTAAATCAAATTGTATGGTTCATCAATGCATCTGTAGTGGGCCTCCTGTGCAATTGCAAGAGTGTAAAAAGGACGAAAAAACAATTAATTTCTTGCTTAAAATGCATATAGCTCCTAAAATAATCAAATAATTTTGTCAGGACAACTATTGTGATTGCAAAATTTTATGATTTGTAATTTAACTGAATATTACCACTTCAATTCGGTAACCTTGATCTTTTTTAATTCTGCATGACCTTTGATTCTGTAGAGATTTAATCCAGAAATCATAGAACAATATATCACTACTCGTGACGTTATCCCGTGCCTACTGGCCGGGTCCCGTGGACTTCACTATACGCAGTTAAAATGCAGTATAAACATGCCAATTTTATTTGAAAACACCTTTACATTTGTTCGAAGTTAAACAGTGCATGTCTAACTCCTCATTCCAATCAGACCACAAATTAATTCTTGATTGCACTCCCATAACTAAGAGTAATACTTGATATGCATATCTTTGACACTTAGAGTTCCTGCCAGAATAACTAATTATATAGCAAATCAATATGAGGGAGAGATAGAGGGATAGTGATAGAGTACACACAGTACGACACACATTAGTTATTTGTTTCACAAAATGATCAATTAAACCACTACACACCATCGATTTAAAAAAACCGCATATTTTGCTCGTCAAGTTTTTCTCGGCACTATAGCAGATAAAACCAGCCCCGTAACTCTTACCTTGTTTTTCTGTGATTAATTAATTTCCTCCGACACAAGCCAAATGAGGAAGCAAACAGAGAGACATACACACATCCTGGGATTATTATTATTTAGGTAGCATAGTAATTGCATACCTAAACCAAAAGTTGCGAATTGTTGATTGGTTGGAGAGTTAAAAAATGTGATTCTCATTTTTCTATTATGATTACAATATATACACTATCGAACCTCTTGGAATAGAGAAAAAGATATTATTCTTTGACTGATTTATTGAACAAATGCTTTTGCTTCAGTTCTTTTCTTTGCTTCAGGATATGTACAGAAGAAACAAACCAACAGGGGTGAAAATGTGTCATCAAATTTAAGTGTACACACAAACACTATTACTGAATAGAGTAACGCTCTAAGGAGATGCAGGAGGTTAAAGAAGCATCAGTTTCCTGACAAAACGTTTTATGAAACACTTCTGAATTGGTAACATGTCATTCTAATTAGAATCTAATTTAATTTACACAGCAATACGAATAAAAAAGGCATTTAGTCACAAATAAATAAGACAAAGAAAAATTCTTTTCTCTATACCAAGAGGTTCGATAGAGTATAGGAATGTCATCATAAAAGAAAATGAGAATACATTTTTTAACACTCCAACCAATCAACAATTCGCACCACTGTGTTGTTTAGGAATGCATTATAGAGCAACATCATACTAATAATCACCAGGAATGTGTGTCTGTCTCTCTTCTGTGCCAAGTGTGGGAAATTAATTAAACAAGAAACGTAAGAGTTACGGGTCCTAGGTTTTAAATTCTGTATAGTGCCGCGAGAAAACTCTGACAAGCCAAATTTATGAAGGTTTTTTAAATCGATCGGGTGGTAAGTGATTAAATTGATCATTTGTGAACCAAATACTAGTGTGTGTTGTTGTTTCTCTATCACTCTCCCTATCACTCCCCTCATAATGAATTTCTAGATAATAGTTAATTTGGCAGGGAACTCAAGATCAATATTCCTATCAAGTATACTATTAGATATTGAGTTCACTCATAATTTAAATAGTGGTCCTGTTGGAATGATGCGAGTCAACATTTCGCACTGGTTAACAACGTAAAATGTAAAAGCGTGTTTTCAAATAAAATTGGAAGTTAATTATACTGCAGTTTAACTGCGATATTGAATATCCCGGACCCGGCCCGTTAGGCACTGGTTCACGTTCACTATAGTGATCATATTGTCGCTAAAGAATTTCTGGATAAATCTCCAGAATCAAATGTCCATGCAGAATTAAAAGATTCAAGTTACGAATTGAAATGGTAAAATTCAATTTACATTTCAATCATAAAATTATTGCACTCACAATATGTCCTGTCAAAATATTCGATATTTAGGAGCTATAAGCTTTTAGAAAGCAATAAATTACAAGTTTTTCGTCCTTTTTTTTACACTCTGCAATGCACAGGAGGCCCACATTACACGATGTCATGCATGAACCATACAAATATTGATTCTTAAAGAAAATAGCATATAATAGAACATATTCTATTTTATTCCCTACACATTTGTAAATGATTAGAAGCGGTAAACTTAAATTATACAGAATTATAACTATTGTGAATTCAATAAAATAATATATCACTTTTTTGTATCCTTTGTATCCTTGTATCCTCGGTACACCTCGACGTTATTTTGCTACAACACGTGGAATTTGCATATACCACTAGAGGCAAACTTTTGTACCAATTATCCAAATCAGGAAGACCACATTTCTGTGCTCGCGCTTGATCTTTAATAACACTGCCAATAAAGTTGGAGAACGTCTGTCGTCGTCAGTCGCATGCATCTTCCGCGTTAAATTTTGAGTTGAGTAAAAACATTATATTCTTATTTATGAAAAAGCGCAGGTTTTTATATTTCCCTGAGAATGCAAGAACACTCCTCGAATTGCTCATGTTTGTAAATTACTTGTTCAAACTTCATGAATAGGAGTGACAATATTTTGCATGATTGTAATTTAAAGTCAATACATGCATTTATCATTTTTATAAATTACATGAATACTTTGTAATTGATAAGGTTTATAGACCTATCAGGACGCCCCGAGTGGACTCGTTCGACGGTCCTGTAATATTTTTTTTTTATATACATACAATTTCAAATTTTTACAGAGTACAGCAAAGATGAATATAAAATAGAACCGTTCAAAATATGTGCCCAAATCTGTAAAATATATGGGCACTCCAAACAAGTAAACACATAGTGAACTATGTCGCAGTAACTTGGACACCATTACATCAATTAATCTAATCCAAAAAATTTATAAAAACAATTTTAATAACAAACAAATCCCATGGTGAAAACTGTGAGTAATATCCAAGAATGGTATTCAATACTCAAATTCCAAAGATACATTAGAAACAGTCTGATATGGTCATTAATTGTGTGAGTGTGCGTGAAGTGTGATATGATGTTGAAAGTATAGGAAGGTAAATAAAAACATTAAGTAAAAAAAAATAATATATGTGGGGAGCAAAGGATACTGGCTAGCTGTTGTTTCACTATCCAATAAACATTTCATAGATTCTTATGCCCTCAGCTTTGAAAACACTTAGACACAAGCTGTCTTACCTTAAAGGAGTCCATTCCACAGTATATGATTCCTGTAGAAAAATGATTTTGCCGAGTGGGCTATTTGAGGTAACATAGTTGGTGAAATCTGACTTAACTTAGGTAACAATGATGACCCAATAGACAGACGGTCGATGTGGCAACGCATTAGTCGTGAAGTGCACTGATAAAATGGAGATAGTGCAGTCAGCATACAGAAAATACATTGTTCAGAACATTGTGAAGAAAAAAAAAGCTCAATTCAAGTCAAAACTATTGAGACAAACGGGGAGAATTGTTCGACAAGCTTGCACTTTTTTTGACATATTGCTCAGTGGATAACTGCGGCCCTCTTCAGACAGAATCCTTTAATTAGCTCTCTTGTTGGAGACTTTCTAATTTATCACAAAGTGATGTATTACAAGGGCGCCAATTAGTTGAACAATTTTCGAATTGCTACGAACCAGAAGTAAAGCGACCGGCGACGTTCTGAACATGACAATATTGACTTCTCTACTGCCAATAGACCAAGGTTGTTGCAGCCTTAGTAATAAATTCTGTCGCACTGACTATGTTCCTACTGAGCTAGGAGTAACCTCGACCCCAAATCTTTTTCTAATCTACATACCCAAGCAGGATAGCATCAAAGATTATATGCGAATGGAGAGAATAAAAGATGGTTTTCCTGAAACAATAAGCACTTTACATATGCTGTATGGAATCGCATTTATTGTTTACTAAGTGCCCCAGCTCAGAGATAGACCTATATCCTTTTAAATAGTATTATCCAAAGATGACTGTATTTACGCCAGAATTTTGTATCATCAGGCCTACAAAACAATATCAGGATATTAATCCGAAAGCCAAGAGAATATCATTGATAAACAATACAAAAGTAAGGGACCAAGGAAGAGCCCCTGGGGATACACCAGAATTAACTGAAGAGGTAGATGAACATCTGCATTATTACCAATTAACCACTACTTTGGTAACGGCCTTGAACGGTAATTGTAAGAAATTTTAAGTGTACCATCCAATGTTATATAAGGTCTTTAGCTTATGAAGAAGATATCATGATTTTACAGAATCAAATCCTTTCAGTCAAAATCAAATAACACTACATGATTTATAATGTTTTCCGATAAGAGACAATGCCCGCTATCACAAAAATCAACCATATGGTTGTGTCATGACTTGTGCTCTAGAAAACCATGCTGCCTGGATCAGACGGTACTTGTCAAAGAAAGCAGTTATACAGTTTAACAATGCGCTCAAAAACTAAAACTTTCATGACTAAACAATAAGGGAAATGGTCTAAGTTTTACAACCTCACTTTTCTTACTGTTCTTACATAAATGTGGGACATACATTTGCAAGATTCCATTCTTGTGGGAAATGTAGTCCGCTGTTGTAGGATCCACGAAAATCCATGTTATACGTGTAAGCTAAACCTACGTAACAATTTTTTATAGAATTTTACCGATATGCCATCTGTCCTGGCTTTAGTTTAAATTATATTTAGGTAAGAAGCTTACGAACATCCCGCTGATCGAAGTCAAATCAAAATCAACATCATTGACATAGGAGATGTCATGTCATAAAGTTGAAGATCCGAAACTGGTTATAAAAAAAGAATTGAAAAATCAGCTTGACTTTGGATTGAACCGAACTGCCAAAAACTAACACATAGGAATACACGCGAGAGTTATGATGATACTTAAACATGTGACAAACTTCTTAGTTATAAAGCCGGATCATCACTATTAAAAAGATTATCTCTTATTTTGCTGATGAAGCCCTTAAATCTTTACGGCTAGTAACAAACATTACTCATCAGAATATAAACCAGAAGTCTTAAATTTAGCTCTGAGTCTATCTTTTTACGGCAGAAGAAAAAAGTACACTATCGAACCACGCGGTAGGAACCTGATAATAATACTTTAGGAATATAAATATCAACGAAATCATAATGCAGTCTTTAAACTAACTTCCAAGACAATCAGATCTAGGCATTCTAGACTTGCCAATTAATCGAGCATAATTCCACGATTAATCATGTCCAGTTTGCTTTCTTAAAATTATAGATATTCATCGTTTAGAGTTTTCCTACGGGAAAAGGAGCTTTTTAATTGAAAAAGTGAACAGAAAAGATCATTTGCACACAATAGTATCACAACATTCAAGTTATCGATTGTGGTAGCATAATTACAGAGAAGAATTTCTAATGTCATTACCACTTTTATGGTTGTGATTGATCAACTGAGGAGAAGAGAAAATATCACTGAAAAATCTTTGAAGGATTGCTCAATAGTTACTGAACAGTGATTAAGATAGAGCAGTCTGTATGGGGAATTAAATCACCATAACAGAGATTTTAGGGGATTCATTTTGGAAACTAGCTTGCGAAATAACTAACTAGCAACAGAATATGTAACCCAAGAAGTTCCTACTCTATAACAATACAGATTACAATCTCTCTTGTTAAGGAAAAGAAATTTTAACGGCAAGCATTTACTGCACCAGGCAAACTGTAGGCGGGTGTAGTGGCGTCGAGATCAGACCGAACAAGCCCAAAGAACACCACCTCCATTATCCCCTAAACTTTTTAGTATATTAGGATCTTGAGTTAATCATTCCGTCGTTCTGTCATTTTTTTCGGTGAAGATTCAATTGAGAAGATGGAAAGATTTCGTTGCTAGAAATAGATTTTATTAGTAGCCAATCTCATTTCGGGGCAATTATGTCAGCTGCTCTATGTTTAGCAAAGATTGAAGTTCGGAAATCTTATTACCATCAAGAGGGGATGGAGAAGGAGCTTAGGTTACTGAAAGTAGATGAGACCTATGACATTTTGGGTAGAGTAACACATAGAGTTGGGGACCTGGATTAAGCATCGAAGGATTAACAAGATTATCAAAGAGAAAGTAAGAGAGAAAACCCAAAGAATGAATAAAGATACTAGACGCCTGAGACGGCTGGAATACTTTGACACTATTCAGTCTCACCAGGGGAGAAGAACGGATTTCATATAAACCGATGAGAGATAATTACTAAGAAAAGTTTTGATGATGGGAGCAAGCAAGAAATGGTAATAAAGATACTCGTGGGCTGCCAAGGAGTATAGATGGAATGAATATTAGAATCTAGGGGGTAATAGCGTGTTCATGGACCTAACCGTGGAAGAAGATTGGAGAAAAGAGATAAGTCATGATAGAGAATAAAGAGACACATATATTAATATAATTGTTAGTTGATGTGTGGGTGGTGTATGAGATAGCTTAAATGTGTAAATTTAGTTAGTAAAAACTGTTGATATGTAATAAGTGCATTCTTGACTGAGTACGAGCCTTTTGCATGCAAAAAGACCTATTCTAAGTCTAACCGATTTCAATGTCTAACAAATTGGAAAATAGGACAGAGACCAATGTACCGAAATTGAGCATAAAAGGATGAAAAGATAAATCAGTAGATTTGTTTGAGTTTTAATATTAGGCCAACGACTTAAGCAAAATATATATGGAGAGAAAGAGCAAAGTATTTAAATTCCCAGAAGAGTTGATTTACAACCCTGGTCCAAAACTGTGATCGATTACAAACAAACTAAGCCAATGGACATAAACCTACTCCTCTCATATGAGGATGAACGCCAATCATGTATAGAAGTTCATTACATGATCTAAAGTCTCGAGTTTTTTTAAAAAGACAGGAAACAGTCTAAGAACACCAATTATTATTTAGGCATAAGTCTTTAAGTAGATTAATAAACTAGACATTTCTTTGCTATTGTAGAAATATAAACATTTAATAGGAAACAACATTGGATAAAGTAAACTTGCAGCGGGAAATAACTGCTTTATTGGGTCAATTAATTCAGTGAGATACATCCTAAGGATCTGTACCCCATACTTAGAATGTAAATGTCATTAGTACCAACACTCAATAAATTTTTTCAATATCGTCAGCTTCCGCAGCTGCATGAGTTTTATGAAAATTATGAATGTTACGTGATTCTCATAATTTTTGCACCACTTGAGACACATTGATTTACTTTCCGTCCCCGGAATCCAACTTAATTGTCCCAGTACTAATTTTGTCATTGACGGTACCAAACAACAGTGGTTTTCCTGCTCTTACGGTTATCTTGGAGTATTTCGGTAGGTAAAAGGTTGAGTGGTGTTTGAGTGGTGTGGGCGGCATAAGTGAATTGTAGTGCGGGCCTCTGGCTCTTGACATACATTATTGTATCTGTCTTGTATCTGGCCGCGAAAAGTATCAGCAATTAGCCGAGCCCATTAAACTGAGGCTCTCTGCACAACCTTGTGAAGACAAATTCCTGACACCCCGGTTTCATATATACAAACTGTCATCCTTTTGGGGTGATATAGCATTTATTGTTACATCGCTATCCGCCTTCTTCTGGAATTATGTCGATGGTCCTCTCAGCTCCAAATGAAACTACATAGAAAAATACCTTTCGACGGTCAAAACACCACGTCGTCGTTGTGGTACCTAGATTGCACAAGAACCAACTGTGTACATGCTTGCCTAGGCATTGATTTAGCTTGCAGCCAAAACTTGGAGATGTATATAAAGCATAAGCTCAGATATCCCAAGATAATTTAACAGATCGATTGGCTCCCTAGTCGTTGGTGTGACCATTTGAAGAAGACCATACATATTCTTCTCCAGTCGAAGTGAGCCACTTAGAGGCATTTTTCAACAGCAGTTTTGCTGGCCTAAGTGATTCAAGTTCAGACCATCCACGTCCATGTTAACACTCTTGTGTTCTAAACAAAATCTGATTGCAACTCCAAGAAGACCTCGCATTTTAACAGAATTTTCTCTTAAGTTTCATGACATTCTCAACACTGCCGTGAGAGCTTTCAGCTCATTGTAATGAAAACGATTTTTAAAAACATTGTAACTAGAATTCAGATCCATAGTGATGTGATGAAATGGAGGAGAAAAGGCGTGAGGAGGTGAAAATGGCGAAGTCCAATACTTGTAGCCCAGGAATAGATGCCTGGCTAGGATACAAACGGCACGTCATATCTCTTCATCGCTTTGACATTGGGACCTAGAAATTATTGTGTTTATATAGTAGTGTTGTAAGTATTTAAAACTGAAACAACTATTTTACGAGTATCACTCTTGATTTTTGAAAGAAGAAAAAAAAGCTCAAAAATATTATTAGTTTATCAAGTTTTCACTATTTTTCGCCCGTAAAAAGCACAATTAATATGAATTGCTGAATATAGCTTTTGTCGAAATATTTAAATTTTGCATTGCGTCGCACATCGACAATATTGTTGTTTTGCAACTATAAGATTGACTTTCGTTGATCAATTTTTTGTTGTAAGGTTTATAACCTACCGACCGCGCCATTTGGGACTCGTCCACGGTAATATTTAAATCAAATAACTTTTAACAAGTACGCCCGTTAAAATATTGTCGAAAATTGGAACAACAAATTTTTTTTGTTAAAACAAATTTAAATTTTGGAATTTATTACTAAAATCAAAACTATAATATCAATAAAAATAAAGCCACGCGTTGGTTAGACTGCCTCATAAGTTGAATAAATTTAAGCTTGAAGGTCCCTGCGCAGTTAGCAGTAACCTTAGCCGCAATCATGTCTTGAGGAACCCTGTGAGCGCCAAAATTATTAAAGTATCTAGAAATCATACATCACTACAGTTACTCATGCTTTTGGTTATAAGAGTGCTGATTGACAGTAGATTCATTCAATTCATACTAAATCGTTTAAAGCGTATATTTAGAAACTCACTATTGTTTTATAACTACACAAGCAGTAAACGTAGATAATGGACAATAAGAAACGACCGACATACCAAACCCAGTGCCGCATTGACTTTTTTGTCCGATCCGCTTTTACCGAAGCTTATCCACCAGTTACTCATGCGCAGTGAAAAGTCTGATAATAATTTTGCTTACTCTATCAAGCATTCTGTAAATTGAAGTGTCGAATTTATTATAGAAATCCACCAACCCCGCATTATAATCTATTGTATGCCAAGATCGTTTGTTTTATAAAGATCTAATCATATAATAAGATTGATCCATTACTAAAGTGAATCGTTATATTCATAGCTCATCTGATTAAAATCGCGATGATGAATTAAAGTCAAGTAATTTTTCCCTTTCAACACAACACAACAACAAACAAATGCTTGAGCTCACAAGGTGAGCAATCGTAGGGGCATGCAGTGGTTCAGAATAACTCTCACCGCCACGACGGCTCGAGAATATCAAATTATGTCCATTATGCGCCATACAGACACAATTATAATTTAATATTTTGTGGTTGTAGAAAAATTAGTGTCATCTACTTGCAGTATAGCTGTTTTACTGGCGAGCAACAACGTCCCACTCGCTGGGACGAAAATACCGAGTCCAATCACAGAAAGTTAACCAAAAGATAAAAAACAACAAGAGCTCTATCAGACAAATCTCCAACCATCCCCCTATATTCACATCTATTGAAACTTTCCCCTGACTCTGTGCCAACACCTATTCATCAGACAAAAATGACTATACACTACGACTATAGTTGAATGCTAACTTAGAGAAGCTCTGTCTGAAATATGAAAACGAATAGATAGAATCCACCAACAGCTGTAACACATTTGACTCTATCGTGCAGTTATTTCAAAAAAGATAGAAATGACTTGCAAACTTCTAAACTCCTTAACCAACGAAACGTAACACATAACCACTTGCTCCACCCAGGCCTTCTTAAACTCCATCGACAAGAAAGCTAGTGTTGTATTTCGAAGTGAAGAAGACTTTACATTAATACAACCTGATTGGGATCCAAACAAGCCGACATATACAACAATAATTCGACAGTTTTTCTCAAGAGCTCAATTAAATGGCAAAGGCATGTGCTATACTCAAAACATATCTAGAGTACAGCTATTGAACTCAACAAAGACCGTGGGAAATTATAAATGAACTCGTGGCAAAAAATATATCTAGATGTAAAGACGATTTTGTCATAGATGGGCCATAGAGTACGTGCAGAACAATAATTGTGCTAACAAAATTCTGGAATATTTGTACATCTCTTGCAAGTATTCTCATAAAAAAGTACTGTCAAACAATAGTATTTCCACTGGAACCAGTAGAAAATTTCTCAGTTTATTTCTAATATCGGTAATCTGACTACATAATGACCTGTAAGAAAACTAATGCAAAGAAAATTATATATGAGGTGATCCAGATGTTTTCAAAATGGAAAGGCCATTGACATTACTGTAGTTGTTGAAAGAAAACCGTCAAAACTCATTGCAGATAAATTTGGCTAGGCTTTACAACCACATTTATACAAAGTGGTCATTTCCCAAGTATTTTAAAACTGGTAAAAGTTATTCAATTATACCTAGAAAGACAATAAAGAATGCATTGAAATTATCGCCTGTAACATATTATACTTTATTTGGAAAGATCTTCGAGCAGGATAATTATATAAACCCTCTATAATTTCTTCACATCTAAAAGGTGGTAACTAACAACCACAGTTGTGGATTAAGAAAGCCAATTCAACCACGCCAAGCTCTACACAATCATAACCCGTTACTAAGTCCTCTGCAAGCAATAAACATGTCCTACGTTTGGATATTCATTTGACTCGACAAAGCCTTCTGACACCCTTGATCACGATAGATCTTTTAATGCAAATTAAATTCCACGGTATTAGGGCACAGCTCTACCTTACTAAAAACTATTTGTGACTAACATAAAGTGTCAGTAAGAATGTATGCACTATGTACCATCAGAAAACAATGGAACGTAAATTTGGAGTACCACAAGGGTCCAATTCTAGGGCCGTACTCATCCTATTGTAATGAACGATATATTAAACTGCTTTTCAGACAGTGAGAATAAATTTGTACTTTATGCTGCTGACAACTAGATATCTTCTATATCAGACCATCTAGAGAACATCATACAAAAAAGCCAAACTAGTACTTAAACAAGTCCCTCGATTTACATGAAATGTAATCTAATTCATATCAAACAGGTCCAAATGCTGCTACAAACAATTTTAAACGCAGCCTCTGGAGAAATGATGACACCTGTGCACAGACCAGACCATTTGCTATCCGCAATGAATCTAGATCATATTCAATCAATGGTAAAGTTTATTACTAGAAGTCAAGGATACCAATTCGTAGGTGTTGTTAATAAATAGTAAGCTAAACTGGATTGCCCCATCACTAACATCCGTAAAAAACTGCGATCTATGACTGGTGCAATCTGCAGAATTCGGCACTCGCTACCTTTCTGAACTATATTTGAAATAAATAATGCTCCTTATTGAATCACATCTCAGTTACGGTATAAGTGTGTGGGTGTTGTCCTCAAAGAACGTCCAATGATATCTTTAGTAATCACACAGAATCACTGTATAAGGAAACCATTGCGTCCTTGACACATATTAATAAACACCACAATTCACCTACATACATATCGGATGCACAAACAATACCATAAACACTTTGAAATATGAACATACAAAAAAACCCATTTTTAAATAGATTATAAATACTTACGGCTCAAAACTTGTTACAAATATCACTGCAGTCATAAATTTTCTAAGATTAACAAGTACCACTTCCATACTCCCTTATGAGACAGATCACATTTTCATAACCGGCACGATTGCTCACGTTATTCTCCTACATAAATCAAATACCTTTTGTTTAAGCAGCCAAGCTTTAGGAACGCTGTTCTATAAAAAAATTTTAACTTCAAGCAATTGCTTCGAAACGTCCCTTAGCATGATAATAACTGGAGAACACAAATGCACTATTCATACAAGAACAGCCAGCTACTCAAAAAGAACTTGACTCCAAACAAATTTTAAATTGCGTAATCAAGTCTAATTGCAGCGGCGCACACTTTACTATTACTTTCAATGATTGTACTATCACAGAAATCTTTCAATCGATTTTGGGTGGCGCTTTTTAACCATCTGTGTGGGAAACCTTGTCAGGTTTTACTGGTTCTTCAGGCTCATTTCTGTCGCCTCAGTGTCACTTTGTGGCGAGGCAGCATTCGTGTCTAATAAAAGAATCATGTCCTATCGAGGACTCGCAATGCCATGGTGGCTATGAATACAACCAGTTGAACTACACAGGCAACTCGCAAAACCATGTGGCCATGATACGCCAGCTCCTCGGTTACTAAGAGCGACAGCGCTAGTGGTGGCCCCCTTCTGTACCAGGACGTCAACCGGACAAAAAACGATCGACTAACCCCAAAATAAGCAAAGATTGGCGCGCAGTCATAAACACGGTGTGCGCGCAACAGAACTTGCTTCCCCAAGTAACCAATGAACACTCACCGACATTCCCACAGTGACCACTAACCTCACGCCGCAGTGGCGGTATTTCGGATCATGACAAGCCAAACCGATTAAACCAAGTTGTTAATATAGCCAATCTGCTTGCCAGTCTCTAACAATAATTATGCCCCCAAGGGTTTGCTGCTCTCCCCTGTTTGTCAAATTTGCCGCCCCCTCGAGAGTGTAATGGGAGTATTCGCTAACAATGTGTTAGTGTAATGGAGTATCGCTACAATAAGGGAGTGTAATTGGGGGAGTACGCTACAATGTGGGAGTGATAATGGATATCCTCAATATGGTGAGTGTAATTGTGAGTTTATCTCTACATGTGGGCGTAGTACGGGATATCGCTACAATATGGAGTGTAATGGAGTAAATCGCGACAACAATGGGATGTAATGGGAGTACCGCTACAAATTGGGAGTGTAAATGGAGTATGCGCTACATGTGGGATTATAATTGGAGTATCGCTACAATATGGGAGGTAATGGGAATATCGGCTACAATGTGGGAAGTGTAATTGAGTATCTCTACAATATGGGAGGTGAAACGGGAGTATCGCTAATTTGGAGTGTCATGGAGTAACGCACAAATGTGGAGTGGTATGGGAGTATCGCACATGTGGAGTGTATATGGTATATCGCTACAATGGGTAGTGCAATGGGAGTATCTGCTAACATTGTGGAGTGTTATGTGGAGTAATGTATAGTGTTACCACACCAGTTTCCACACTCAACGTGGTAATGTGTGTAATTACATAAATGAGACCCTGGATCAAACCTGTATTTCCTGGTGCTACAATATGATCCCTGCTCCAGTTAAACTGGACAGATGTGAGAGTCCTCCTCATCGTGACGTCACAAACTCACGTTTAGCTCAGCCACCAAAGAGGAAAAAGTATACAATACATTTCCCACCACCAACAAACACACTATCCAAACGTAAGCACATCCCTCAACGCCATTATCAACCTAAGTCTCACCAAGTCTCGAAGACCACATTACTCAGACACGGGCGTCATCTTTCATGGTGTTTTTAAGACGCCAGGGTAAACCACCCAGAACTGACCTAGGGACCAGTTTAGTAACATCTCCCGGAGGTCAACCCCGATTCGGCTGATACCTTGGCAGGTATTATCATCCATGTCCCTCATGGGCAATGGTGCAAAATGCAGATGGATGGACTCCAGTATGACGCTGCCCCCAATGGAAGTGTCGCCACCTCTATATGACTGTGGTCATTGGTGATGTATCGCGACAAAAAAAAAAAAAAAAAAAAAAAAAAAAAAAAAAAAAAAAAAAAAAAAAAAAAAAACCATCTTTTGTAATGTTTTTTAGATCTAAATCTCTAAATTTAATAAAATTTTTTATCGGAATATTTAAATTGATTGATATTTACTAATTTATTCGGTAGGTTTATCTGGTAAAGATATTGATTATATAGATATTGTTATTATTGAACGAAGCTAAACTCTAGACCATATTTAATACTACTTTCTTTTAAGAATGGGACTGAGTATAAACGACCAAGTTTGCTTAAATTCTATCCAACCAAAGAACTCAGGAGCAAAGGAGGGTGCGAAACTTTTGTCTGCACTCTCCGACCTGTATCACCCATGGATTCTTCTCGACTATAACATTGTAAAAGGTATATACCATTCTAATCAATCTCTTGCTACGCAAATCCCTATAGATAACTGATCTAAATTTCGGTGCAAGTTATATTAATAGAAGAATATACTTTGTCTGCTTTATTGATACTAAATAAAATGTTGTTTATACTTGATTGTTGATTCCTTTCTTCTTATTTGGATCATCCATTTAAGCTTTTCGTCAATAATAACACCGAAAAACTGTCTATCTAACTTGCTTTATTACCGTATTTATTCAGATTATATATTATTCTGATTCGTTAACTGCCTCAATATACAGTGCTGTACGTGACAGATTGATGTAAGTATCAGCATTCTTTATATTTATATGTAATAATGTGCATTCATGAACTCTGGTGTAACAAACCGGAGAATTTCCGTTTCGCTCTTTCATACAGTTTTTTTCTACAATCAATCTACTACGAATTTGTTTGGTGTCATCTTCAAATATATGACTTGCCCAGAAATCAGTTGTTCTAAATAAGTCGGTTAACATATTATTAAAAATAGCAAGGGTCCGAGACAAGGAGCCACAATGGAACTCCAAAGAGAACAGGGCACCCCAAAAAGCCTTTTTTTTATGGGGGTCAGACTCTTCGCCCCTTACAGAGACATATTGATATCTATTAAGAGAGATAACACGATGATCTATTGGCGTTTCCCACGTTATTCCATAGTTGTCTAGTTTATTAAGTAGTTTTTCATGTGAGATCTTGTCAAACGCTTTAGATAGATCAATGAAATGTTCCAATTACATGCAGTTTTTTGCTAAGACAGGGAATTCTATTTGTAATTCACTGAGGATTGAGGGCATGGCTTCGAACTGATTGGCAAAATAATTATACTCGAACTAATCTTTGATCTTGTGAAGGTTTATAACATACCAGACGCGCGCCGAATTGGACTCCGTCAGCGGTAATAAAGGGAAAATGGAACAAATATTTGTACGAGTATCACCCGGTTACAGACTTATAATTAACCGACTCGACTAGACTTAGGGCGGATTCACCGTCCGAACAGAGAATAGTTTTTTCCAAATCTGTCTATCCAGCATGAATTTGATAATTCCTAATTGCTCATGCTGACGTCAAGCTCCTGTCCTTCCGTAGGATGTCAATTTTGTAGTTTATAACCAAACCAGGACGCCGCGCGATTTGACTCCTCAATTGAACAAATATTGAAGCGCGAAGCACTACTGGGTCGGCGCCATCAAATAATGCTTCTCGCAACCACAGATCTAATCAATCGGCGGAAATGCGAAGAGAATGACATCGTCACTCAAGAACAAATATTTTGATATATGTGTTCTATCCAAATATCAAAGATAATTTCCGCCTTCGCCGCGCGCATCAAGCCACCAAAGTGCATGCAACGTAGTTCAACAAATATTTACGAGTACACCCGTTAAATTCAATATATGTAAGGTGCAGTGTAGTACTCGCCTTCGACGATTGTCCTTGAAGGGTTCCCGAAGGAGGAAGAGAAAGATGATGACTCAGAAGTTTCACATAGCCATGTGCCTACGCGTACTGCGTGACCGCATGTTTCACAAGAAAGGGATAGGCCACAAACAGATCAGCCCACATAAGATTGGTACGTGTCTGCGCGCGCGCAGTGCTGACAATTAGCGTCGTATTTAACCCCGGCACGTACATCTTGTTCGATGATTGTCTATTAGAGGGTTTATGTCTATCACGAATTTTTTGAAGACGATGAAATCAGAAATACAGGAATTGTGTACAATAAGGAAATTAGAAATTTTTTAAAAATCCACGATTGAAATACAATTTTGAATTCAACAGAATTACATAAAAATAAAAGTATTCTTTGTTATTATAAAGAAACTAAAAGAGGGCCCGTTGTCACACAAAGGAAGCTAATCGTAATTTTTTATCATTTTTTAATCGCATCAAAAATATCTTTCACGACCGAGTATACAGCCCATTAAAGTAAATATAGCTCGCAATGAACACAACTATAATTACCACAACGAATAATTACACAAAACCGATAAAAATGATCGTTTAACAACTTTTCACGTGCGGTCGTACAATGTACAAAGATCATTCTAGAATTAGTAGAAAGATAGTTTTTACCAATTTGAAATTGCAGGTAAATAAGTTTCAAATGATACGTCATGACTGCTAAATACAAATTCGTACATAAACAAATAACATGTACTAAATAACTACAGACAATTTCATAGAAATGATTACGAGATTACAAGATTGAAAGTATAAATAAAACGAATTACATCACACTTCGTGTCCGCAAGAAACGGATTCATTTATGCATAACATATAACATATAAACAATCCGTGACCGACAACGCTATCCATCCGGCCGTCACAATAACTCGCGATCAGTAAGAAAAATAGGTAAGATCTTTCAGTCCAACATTTGACTACGTGATCATAGGAAACAGGTTATATCTGCAGTCCCAACATTGACTTCGAATCAGAAAGAAACGGGGTTCATTCCTGCAGGCCAACTCCGACCGTATGCTGAAAAATACCTGCATCCATTGACATAATTACTCAACTTAAATGTAATCTACTAAATCTGGACTACTAAAACATCAAATGATAATTTCAGCCCCTATCACATGATCGTGCAAATTTAATATGCGTAAGAACAATTTGTTCTTTACTACTGACCGATCGGATAACTGGGAAGTTAGGGAAATAGTGAACTAATAATATATTTTCACAATAAATGTATTTCAATTTTAATTGCCGGTGTTTGTGACGTATAGTTTAAACATTGACACTGAAATGAATGCGAAGATACTCAAAGTGCAATAGAAAAGTAAGTGCTAGGTTGATCAGGACGAGCTTAGTGTTGGCAGTTGAGCTGAAGACAATTTACACAAGTATCTTTGAAAGCTCCTGCTAATAAAAACCTTCATATCACTTGTATTTTTAAATATCCCCTCCAGTTAGTGGTAGTGTGGTGCAGATGCAGAGCGCACGGGGGCGATGTGTCGCTCCAACGCTACACTCTTAATTCTCGGTTGACCGTGCAAACTGCAAGGCATAAGCAGAAGATTTTCTATTTTCAAAGTAGCTACTATACTATCAAAAAAAGCTTGTAGGATCCCCGGGGGGGGGGGGGGGGGGGGGGGGGGCCCCCCGGAAAAAAAAAAAGGGGGGGGGGGGAGGGGGGTTAATTGGAAAACATAAAAGTAACTGTAAGTAGTTAATTGTTGTAGATTAGTAATGAGAGGAAATTAAAGTATAGTCAATAGAAGTTGTGTGTGTATAGTTAGTTAAGTTAACGTAGTATATAACGGTATTAAAAATAGTTTGGGAAAGAATTCGTTATGTCATCTGGAACAAATTATAACAAGTTTTGTCTACAGAATTGTTTTTGTCATGTCCCAGGAACCACAAAAAAATCCTCCACTGAAACTTTGGCAATAATTTTTATAGTCATTTTTTCTCAGGAACACATAAACGCCCCACCCCTAAAAATTGGTTATTCGGCTCCCGAAGTTCTTGAGATCTCTCCATAAGGGTGAAAAATGACCGCAATGGCCACATTATGGCAGTCGAATGATAAGTTTCAGAACATGGACTTTTATTTTTCGAAATAAATGAATTTTTTCGAATTTTTCTCAATTTAGTAAATTATCGAAAAAAAATACACCATATGTATTTTTAACACGCTTTATTTCAAATCTATGTAAAACTACTTACTACAAATAACAAATACAGTTAGTCTAAAATTATTTCCCTCAGTAAGTAACATGACAATTATTAATACACATTTATATTTATCAAAATCGCTTGTTCTTCAGTTTCATCATGTCTAATGTTTGTGCAGTTCATACCATGCATCGGTCACAAAGCCTGCAAACATTGAAGCCATATTTCCTACATGAACATTCATAAAGTAAACAGGCCTTTTCCACATCGACAGAACAGTTACACATATAAGGTTCAAAATTAGACTCTGTGCAAACTGTTTTAAGTGCCACCAGAGCCCAATTTCCAGCCGTAGTCAAGGGATTCAGACTCTCTCACCTCTTAACATGACTCAGTTATATGGTACAGTAAGTAAGTCTCTAAGGATGTGCTTCCCGGTGCCTGAAGCTATTGTTGGAGGTAGTCCTATTTCGGATTGATACTCTTTTTTTCTCTACCATACCTATTGTAATCTAGGAAGCTCAAAGCAGAAAGAGTCTTTTTTCTTGTCTCCATAAATGTACTCAAGAAACATAGCCGTGCCTCAAAAATATTTTCGTTTGATTCTCTCACCGAAATAATGTTTGCCAACAGAACTAGCTCAACAAAGTGAGAGCTTTCTTTAGCACTTTACCCTAGCTAAAACCAAACAGACCACAGACGCTATCACAACCTGAAAACTATGATTAAAAAGTATCTCCTTTTCTATATCTAGTGACTTGAGATTTCTTTGATTGAAAATTTACCCTTCTTCGTTGTAGATAAATATCATTGTGATGTCACTGTTGCATGAAGGTACTAATAGACTTGAACTATATCGGTAACCTCTCCTTCACTCAAATCGCCCAAGGATGACATTTTCCAATGTTTTCTTTTTCAATTAAAGTATCAGCAACGTTACAAGCTCGACACTTCAATACCATAACAGTAAAAATGCTTGAGAATATAAGGTCGATCAGTTCTATTTTTGTTATTGATGTTGCTCAGAAAATTCTTTTGGTGGACAGTACAAAAGTGGGATTTCTTTACATCAATATTAGCACAGAACTCTTTTTACTCTCCTCTTGTCTGTGATCTTTAGTATAAGTCTCAATCCCATCAAAAATCACAGTATAACTTCCGATTTTTAGGGATAAAGCTTCAATACTCCATTGCTACCGTCACCATAATTTGTCCCCACCCTTAAATTGAGCTTTTAGTGTGGTGAATTAGCCACCTCCATCAATGACTAAGTGGATCGTGAAGCTGCAAAATTTAAAAAGAGTAGATTGGTTTATACCAAGAGCATCCTTATTTAGATTTCCTCCATCATCGTGATATAGATCAAATAAGCTCATCGGTCACCACAGTAACTCGTATGGTAATTGCAAATCCTCTATTGAAGTCTCTCTACAGCAACCAAGACTAACGGTTAAAACACTTCAACGGATCGACGATGCAAAGCTTTATTATTCCCTTTAACCTCTTTCTAGTTGTGTCAAGTCTTGTACTTTACCGTTAGACCTTATCTTATCGATGAATGTCAACTCCAACTAGCTCACGTTGAAGGACAGCCCCAACGCCAAACATTCCTCGGGATTCACCTCATCGTTCGCCGAGGCTGTGATATAAGACCATCGAAACAGATATTAACTTAGATCCTTTCTATCTTCGATTCTGTAAAGTCGACAGTAACTTTAAACCAAGTTATAAATTTTATCCAAATACATCACAGTTTTCTTGATAGATGACTTGTAAGATCTCATGGATGCCCAGCATTATTGGTACACCTCGCATCGATGAATTAGCTAAATGTAATCTCCAAAAACTGATATTCAAGCCATCTGATTCCGGTGCCACCCATAACTGTGACGGACCTCACGATTACGCATCCTTCCACTTGTTAAAATGCCACCACTATATTAGCCGCCCTCATAAGACTCTGCTCTATGGGAGAGGACAGTCCACACTCCGGCCCACTCGTGACGTTTAACAAACCGTTGTGAAGCCCAGTTACATTATAGGTCTTATAAAGCGCCCCATACTAACTAAAAAGTAGCATCCTGCCACCAAATACAGTCTAAAGCTTTGCATACTTCCCCTCCCCCAGCTGGCTGCAGAAGTAGCAGCATCAAAGCTACTGCTGATAAATAGCATATTGTAGTCGTGCAAAGTCAACCTCACTGCTCTATGAAGGTCCATTTACCTAGTGTAATCATGTTGAGTGGTAATAATACCCATAGAGCTGCTGTACTACTGGTTTTGAAACAGTACTTTAGAAGCAGAGTTATTTTCTCTGATAGATCCTGAATAGATATCTTAAAGTTATCGACCTATATTTTCGTTCAACGTACATTTTGATGTAACCTACCAAGTCTATAGTACATCGTCGTAAACTTCTTCCTCTATAATGAAACACCAAAGACCGGCGTCGATCAGAAAGTGGCTCTCAACCTTTATTAGTAAGATCCTCCATCCGATAACTGGCGTGACAGTCTCCAGGATAACACTTAGTTTGAATGAGTCCACTAAACCCGATCCTGCCATTAAAATAGCCTAAGCAGCCAAGAAAAACTCGTGAATTGGAAAAGCCCTCAACCCTGACCACATAGCATCCCAGTTTCCATACTATTTCGGGTGGCCTTAAACCATAATGGCAAATCGAATGTGATTATCATCGCTCACTGTAGGAATAACTTTTTAAAGACATTCAAACCAGAGTAGCATGTACGTCGAATAGCTGTCGTGGTTGGTGCAAAAATCGTTTGCTTGTTAGTTAACCTAGATATTGTAATTGATTTTATTTCCCGAGTAAGATTTGAAAAGCGTTACAAAATAATTTGTGTATTTTTTTCTGTAATATCAATAAATTGAGCAAAATTATGAGAAAAATTCCATTTATTTCGAAAAATAAAGCCCCAAATGTTCTGAAGCTATCATTTCCCCTGGACCATAATGGTGGCCATTTGCGGTCATTTATGCACGCCCCATGGAGAGCTCAAAACAACGGAGTCCGAATAACCATATTAGGGTGGGTCGTATGGTTTTTCTCCTGGATAAAATTGAACTATTAACAATTTTTGCCCAAAAGTTTTCAGTCTGTACGTTTTTATTGTGTTCCTGGACTATGGACAACACATTCCAGTAGACAAACCTTGTGTACGAAGTTGTTCACAGCAAAATCGACTCTGCCCTCACTAAAGAATGTATTCCGAATGAAATCGCAAATTTGTAAAGAATTACTACGTTAAAACACGACATCTTGTCCGGACAGCGACTATTGTTCCGACTCAGTTATCAAAAAAAGACAATTAAATGTCCGAATTGTGATATAAATTCAATACGACACCTTTCCAATTAAGAGACATGAATCAGACTGTTACTAAGCTACTTTGTATACGAACAATTTTCAATTGAATATGAACTGAGCTGAACTCACATAGATTATTTCAATTGGATGTCGATATATTGGAACGAATGTTATAATATAAATCAGTTCAGGACATGGTCAATCGACCTTGCTTGCGTCCGAGGGGTAATACTGAGATTGGTTGCGTTTTTGATTGCGATAACTGATTCCATTACCGGCTCTCTATATGCACTGTAGGCTGTGATGTGATCGACAGCCTGTTACAGCTTGTTAGTGTAACGGCGAGCACGATCCTGTCCTCAAATATCAATCACGTATCGATGGATCGGGATCTCATGATCAAGATCAGTATTATGACAGTGGGAGCCACTGGTATACTTGGTCCGAAAACTGATCCGGCCCACAACGAGGGTCAGATCACCAATCACTAATAAGTGACGTTAATTAGTGATGTGAATTCACTGATTCATGTGAATGAATATAATGACACATAAAAGGGCTAGATCTGGGTAGGAGTTCACATAGTAAATTCTGTAAATCTAGCTGTACAATAAGAAGTAAACAGATCTGACGCTCGACTCGTAGGACCACAATAAGGCACGGTAGCTCTGCTTAGAAGGGGGTTCTCGTATCAAGGGAGTGAGACGTACTTGCCAAAGGCAGGAAGGGAGTGAAGCCGATCAAGTGTTCTAGTATATAACTGGATGATAGAAGGTCGCCTTCTATCACAGACCATGCCCTACCTTCTTCCAAGTTTCCTAATTGGTTTCAAGGATCACGGATGTCAACAAGTCTGAGATTCAGAACAGAAAAACTACACCTTGAAGCAATATCCCCTGAATACAAGCGACCACTCCTCTGCTGCGGTGCCAGAAGAACAAAACTCTAAATGATCCCTTCCACTGTTACTCGCTCTCACAGACAAAACACTCTATTCCCATTGATGTAAACCCGATTCGCTACCACCACTGAGACACGAACTCCCTAACAAACGCACAAGAGGGAAGGCTGCAGAACAACCCCTGTCCGGCGACTCAGACACCGAAATCATAATGCCTTGTGATGCTACACATGAAGTAAACCAACGCACCTAGTCGAAGACTGACTCTTGAATTCCGTTCTTCCATCCAGCTGCATCATCTACAGAAGAGACAACAATTTATCCTCTTTGATGGGAAGACTGACAGTAGATGAAGAAGATATTTGCCCCAAAAGTTACACCATACATACCAGAGGATGAATTTGTGTTTCTGAATCAATTCGCCCAGTATTATTCAGGATCCAGAGCTCCCTCTGTGAGTAGTTTTTTATAAAGAGTGTTTCAAAGAAGTTTCAAACCCGCTGGAATCGCCCAAATCCCTCTGTTGCAAGAATATTTTCGTGCTATTAAGAACAAGCAGTTGTTACAGAGTTATTCATTGGATTCGGCTTGCTGTTTGAAAAAGAATCCATCCAAAAAAGAGGAATTCCCACAGTAATCCCTGTACAACCATCTTCTACACGGCATACCCAACAAAGATTGAGTAATTGTTCGGCGTTGCGAATCCTTTAGTAATTATATTGAGTAATTTGTGTATTCTGAAGTATTATATCATGAAATCGATTTAACGATTTAAAACATGTTATAACCAACCAATACATTGCTCAATTTGAGAAACATGTTCACATTCTTAATTTTATAGCTTCCTTCTATGTACAGAGTTGTCATATGAAACTCTACCCCAGATCTAGCCCATTTCCGCTCAATTATATTCAATCCATGGATCAAATCACAAATTATTACGAGACAAGCGTCAAGCTTGCATGTAACTTACTAGGAATGACGTATATGGTAGTCCATACACTTCTGACCCAAGTCTGGCAAGCCGTTGTGAGCAACGTCACGAGATGTACCCGAGAGCTTGTGAAATACGAATGTGAAACCGTAAATTACAATTGTGATCCGAAAGTCGGACAGATGACGCCAAAAATTAACTTCTGTCGAAACCGAGCTAATTCGCCTGGATTTCGGGGATAGATCACTTAGCTACTAATGCATGGTCAAGAAAAAACCATTATCCGTTAATACAGTGTACGAGATTACCATATAACAGTTACTATAACTGAAAAAAAATACGACATCGAACGTATTTCTACAATGCTCACGGGTAATGTGGGGGGGGGCTGCTAGGTGATCGAAGAAGTTAAAATAAGGAACAAAAACCAGATGTTACTGCAAAAGGTGAGGTTTAAACTTATAGCTGTAATTAACTGGTAATAGTAATACAGGAATCACAATATCTCTTACTGTTTTGACATGTCCGTGTCCTTATTTAGTTAAATCCTCCATAATCTGGTTTGGTACAATGGTCCCTTATCATAATGAGATTAACCATTTTCAAAAGTTGCTCAATCGTTATGTGCGAGTTGAATAAAATCAATTTTCAATGAATCACTTTCGATTATCCAGTTTTATCCATTAAGTACGACATGTAAGTTGACAATTAAATACTCCGACTTATAGCTCGATAAGTCGAGACCTTCCCAGACGTTATTCTTCTCGCATTCAGAAGCTCAAACCAACCACCCCCCACGATGTTCGGGAGCAGTATTAATAGCCCGAGCCCTGTCCGCGACGAACTGTCCACGAAACTGTCCACTCACAACTGTCCACTGAACACCTGTCTACACTTCATGTATAACTGCAAATAACATATCCCCTGCATCAAGCAACGGAGTTTGAGAAAAGTTATGATTTGTTACCAGATCATATACCGCAAATGTTATGAAAATTTGTGCGGTATGTATGGTATCTAGATGCAATTAGTTAACGACTAGCTATAATCAAACTATTGATTACGATTCAAATGTGGTCCGTGGAAATAAAATGATTACAATAATATGATTATACGTAGTCTAATTCCTTGACATGGTACTCCTTCTGTACTAATGGACGAAATTAATTGAGACCCACGCCTCCTTCGAGAATGCTCGAGACTTCCTATTCCAGAAAAACCTCCAAAAGAGCACCAAGTCCTGTCTCCTGGTGTAACGCATCTATTCCCGGTTCCTGCTCGTAAGGTTGCTTAATCGTTTCATAAGCCTTGACACCACCGGCTGATGAAAAACCGTGCGATATGTGAACCTGCTTGATTCATGATACAGTTATTATGTCAGTAATAAGATCTGGTATACAGTTTGTTCGTGGACAGTTGTCCGCGACAAGGGGTCGGCTATCTAGATACTGCACATGTTTCATACTTAATTAATTTCACTTCAAAGTTCCAAAAGAAGTTGTCTTGCTATTTTCCGATTATTTGCAGCAAAATAAAAACAAATATAACAGCAGGTCTCAATTTTACCGTTTGATTTACTTTCCTATACAGCAGCAACTTAACAAGGATCTGAGAATAATCCGTAGAAACGTCTTCCGCCCCAGGTAATAAGTACATAAATTTCGACTCCGGCGAGACGTACAAATAGTTTTTACCTAAAACTCACAACCTGAATTCTGTAGACTTTTAAAACTAGCTCTACCCCCTTAATGTGATGATGCTGAACCATTTATTATCCCAAGATTAGCCCTTAGCTCCCCATAAGAACTGATATATCTTGTAATAATACATAAATTTTGCTCGCGAGAGGTAAAAATAGGTTGGACCTAAATACCCAACAACCTGAAGTCTGTAGACCTTTAAAACTATCTCTAACCCGACTAAAATTGATGATTCTGATCATTTTCAATACCCAAATTGATATCCTATCCTCAATCAAAGTGGAGAAATGTGGGTTAGAAATCACGAAAGCGTCAAAAGGCGTGGTCAATTTGGAGCAAACTGCCCCATAATTCAAAAAGCTACAAAGCCAAATTTTCTCGGGCGGAAGTACGGTGTACTACCGGAATGATTCTCCGAACATAGTCTAGTGCCTATGCAGTAAGAAAAATTATAGTTAAATGTGACCTGCTGTGACTATTTTAACTGCAACTAATTGGAAAATACTAGTCGTGGCTCGATTAGTAGCCACGTTTGTGGCTACTACCTGATTAGCATCCGGTTAGTAGCCGTCTAGTGACCACTGTTTCAAGTTGCCGGCAAGTATCCTTCAAGGAAGCCGTTTTGGACCCTCGAGAAGTATGGTTCTCGCATTAGAGACAAGCTAATAGCCGGCTAGTACCGCCTAGAAGCCACTTTTATGGTCAACTAGCCAGCGGCTAACCTGTTAGAAATCGTGCTCGGTGACCATACTTATTAATGCCGGTTGGTAGCTGGTTTCATGTAAAAAATCTTTTAAGTGCCCGTACAGTGCCAAATAGACATGATAGAGGCCGTATAGAGGCGTATAAATAGTGGACCGCATAGTATAGGGCCAAACCTAAATCGCCCATTTTCCCATAAGGGAGCATATCTACTTAACTTGGGTTACTTGGGTTCTTCCATTAGAACCACTATCGTCAACAGAACGCGGCGACCACCCTTGGCCGCGAAGTTGCATGTCTTTTTTCTGTCGTCTGCGCAGTACCATCAATAACTAATTCAATTCCCGTTCTCTGGCAACAACATCGGCGACACGGTGGTCAGCCATCTGATGACCCGATATAGGATCTATGAAGCAACCCAAGAACCAATTTAAGAAGATATGCTCCCATATGGGGAAATGGCTATTAGGTTTGCCCAATACATGCGCCCACTATAATACGTGCCTCTATACGGTACTCTATAGTCAATCTGGCCACAGTACGGCACTTAAAAGATATTTTACAATGAAACCAGCTACCACCGCACTTAATAAGTGGTCACTAAGCCGATTACTCACAGGCTACTAGCCGCTAGTAACCATAACGTGATACAAGGTCGGTCACTAGCCGGCTAATACTTGTCTCTAAGCAGACCTACTATTCTCGAGGTCCCAAACCGTCATTCTAGCAGCACTAGCCGGCACTTGAAAAGTTCACTAGACGCTACTAACCGGCAGCAAATCGGCTAGTAGCCAACAAAGGTGGCTACTAATCGGCCACTACACTATTTCCATTAGTTGCAGTCAATAGTCTACAGCAGGTGTCACAATTTACCTTAATTCTTTCTTACAGCAGCCAACTAGACAAGTTCTGATAAATTCCGGTGACCCTCTTTCCGCCCCGAGGAAACAAATATTTGGCTTTGGTAAGACTTTCTGAATATGGGCAGTCTTGCTCAAATTGACCACGCCCTTTGTGACGCATTCGTGATTTCTAACCCACATATCTCCACTTTGTTATTGGAGAAAGGATATCAAACCTAGGTATGAAAATGACAAATCATCACCATGATTGGGTGAAGCATAGTTTTAAAGTCACAGACTTCAGGTTTTTCGAGTAATTAGGTCCAAAACCTATTTTTAACGCTCTCGCGACCAAACTCTGTACTATTTATTACAAGATAATCTCAGCTTCTGTGGTAGCCTAAGGCTCATCTTTGGCAAAAAATTGTCCAAGCAACATCACATTAGAGTGGGGTAAGCAAAGTTTTAAAGTTACAGAGCTTCAGTTGTTTGATATTCTTAGTCAAAACCTGTTGTACGCTCTCGCGAGTCGAAATATATGTACTTATAACCTCGGGCGGAAGACGATTACTACCGGAAATAATCACAGATCCTTGTAAGTTGCCTGCTGTAAGAAGAATCAAAGTTAAATTGCGACTGCTGTACTATTTGGCTGCAACTAATCGGAAAAAGCAAGACTCAACTTGTGCGAACATTGAAATTAATTAAGTATAAACAATGTGGCAGTATCATATTAAGCCCGACCCTGTCCGCGGACAACTGTCCACGAAACAACATTATACAATCATATATACGCTAATAACAGTATCCCCTTGAATCCAGCAGGGTTCACATCATCTCACGCGAATTCAAAAAAGTCGGTGGGTTCAAGCTTGTTGAAACGATTAATCAACCTACGAGCAGGGAACCAGGACATAGATGCGTTACACCCACACAACATGGAGCTCTTTAGAGGTTTTTCTGGATAGGAAGTCTCGAGCTTCACTAAGGAGGCCGTGTGTCCATTAAACTTTCGTCATTAGACAGAAATAACCATGTCAGGAATTATACTGACCTACAATCAATATTATTCGTAACTCATTTATAACCAAGGGACCACATTTGAATCTAATCAAGTATTGATTATGCATCGAACTAATTGCCATCCAAGATACCATTCATACCATCATTTCATAACCTTAGGCGGTCATATTTATCTGGAAACCAATCACTATTCCCAGAAACAACACCTTTGCTTGTTCAGGGTATAACTGTTATTATGCATTTTATAACATGATCGGTAACAGGTGTTCGTGGACAGTTGTTCGTGGACATTGGTCCGTGGACCGTAGTCCGCGACAGGGTCGGGCAATCTAGATACTGCCGACATGTGGGTGGACTGGTTTTTAGCATCTAATGCGAGAAACGTTCCTGGGATTTTGATATTCCCCTTCGACTTATCGAGCTAAAGCCGAGTATTTACTTGTCAAACTTACATGTCGTACTTACTGGTAAAACTGGAAAATGAAATTATCATCATGGAAAATTGATTTATTCAACTCGCACCAACGTATTGAGCAACTTTTTTTGACATGGGTTAGAATCACTATTGATAAGGGACCAATGAACCAAACCAGATAGAATTATTTAAACTAACTAAGGAAACGGCATTTCAAAAAGTAAAAAGCTATTTTTTATTCCAGTATTACTATTACCGAAGTAATAACAGCTATAAGTAACTCAACCTTGCACGTAACAGCTCGATTTTTGTTCCCGTATTTAACTTCTTCGTCTCCAGCAACCCCCCCCCCCATTCCCGGGAGCTTGTGAAATACGAATAGGATTCCGTATATTTTTTCATAAAGTAACCTTATATGGTAATAGTCACTGTATTAGCAGGATTAATTCTTTTCTTTCATGCATAATTTAGTAGCTAATGATCCTATCCGACAGCCGAATTAGCGGTTTTCGACAGAAGTAATTTTTTGGCGACATCTGTCCGGACTTCGGATCACAATTGTAATTTCGGTCACATTCGTATTTCCACAAGTCTCACGGTAATCTCGTGACGTTGCACCCACGCTGCCAGACCTTGGGTTTCAGAAGGATAAACTGACTACCATATACGTCATCAAGTATAACCTGCAACTTAACTTTGTCTCGTATCTATATTGAATTGATCAAGGATTGAATATATTGAGCTGTAATGGGCCTAGATTGGGGAGATTACAATATGACAACTCTACATAGAAGCATAAATTAAGAGTGAACATGTTTTGAAATTGAGACAATATTGGTAGGTTATAAAATGTTAATAAAATGTTTAAATCGATTAATCGATATAATACCTTCAATACAACAAATTACTCAATATAATACTAAAGTATTTTCGCAACAGCGAAACAATTACTCAATCTTTGTTGGTATGCCGTGTAGAAGAAAGGTTTACAGAGACTGCTGGAAATCCTCTTCTTTTTGGAAGATCTTTCAACAGCAAGCCGATCCAGATGAAAATCTGTAACAACCTTTGTTCCTTAATAGCAGAAAATAATCTTGAACAGAGGGCTTTGGCGATTCTTCGTAATGAACCTCTTTGAAACCTCTTTAAAAACCTCTCCGAGGGAGCTCTGGATCCGAAAAATACTGGCGAAATGATTCCAGAACACCCACATATCCTCGGTGATATGTTATGGTGTACTTTGGGGAAATATCTACTCTCATCTCATGTCATTCTTCCCATACAAAAGAGATAAATTGTTTCGTCTCTTCTTGTAGATGTGCAGCTGGGAGGAAGAAGAATTCAAGAGAAGTCTTCGACTAGATAGCGTCTGGTTACTTCTGATGAAGGCACAGGAAGGACATCAGATATCAGTTCTGATACGCCGAACAGGATGTTGTTCTGCAGCCTTCCTCATGACGTTGTAAGGAGTTCGATTCCTCAGTGGGGTAGCCGAATCTGGTTTACGTCCCAATGGAAATAGTTGGTGGTCTGTGAGAGCGTGAGGTAACAGTGGGCAGACATTAAGAGTTTGTTCTCCTGGCAACGACCAGCAGAGAAGAAGACGCTGTCATCAATTTCTTCCTGGTGTATGATATATCTGTCAGAATCAAGCACTTGTATGACATCCTGATGATCCTCTGAAACATTTAGACCTTAGAAAGGAGGCATGACTGTTGATAGAAGCGACCTTCTATCTTACCAGTATAAATACCTAAAACACTTGATCGCTCCACTCCCCTTACATGCCTTTGGCAAGTACTCTCACATCCCTTAACGAAACCCCCCTTAAGCAAGAGCTCCCCGTCCCTATTTGTCTTCGATGTCGAGCAGTCAATCATTTTACTTCTTAATGTACAGCTATGATTTAACATGAATTTACATGTGAACTCTACCCCAATCTAGCCCCATTTATGTGTCACTTAAAGATTCAATCCATGAATCAGGAATCACATCACTAATTATAAAGTCCCTAATTATTGAGGTTGATCTGACCCCTCTTGGGGGCCGTATCATTTTCGAACCAAGGTCTCCCATGGCTCCACTGTCCTAATCCTGATTTGATCCATTGAGATCCGATCCATCGATACGTGTTGACAATTTTGAGGACATGGGAAGAAAAGGAGATCGTGCTAGCCGTACACTAACAAGCGTAACAGGGCTGTCGATCACATCACAGCCTACAGTTGCAAATAAAGAGAGCGGTATGGGGAAACAAGTTATCGCAATCCAAAACCGCAACCAACTCATTTTTTACCCTCGACGCAAGCAATGCTCGAAGGACCAAAACCAGAAACTGATTTATATAATAACATTCGTCCAATATATCGACTCAAATGAAAATAAACTATTGTCGATTCACTCAGATCATATATCAAATTGGAAATTGTTACGTAAACAAAGTAGACTAGTAACATTTCAGAACATGTCCTCTAATTGGAAAGTTGTCGTATGAAATTTTAACACAATTCGTGACAAAGTCTTTTTCAGATAACTTAGTCGGACAATAGTCGCTGTCGACCGATGTCTTGTTACCGTAACTAATTCTTTCCAAATATGCGATTTCATTGGAATACATTTTTAGTTAGGGCAAGAGTTATTTTTCTGTGACAAATTCGTAACAAATGTTTGTCTACTTGTAATGTTGTTGTCCAGTAGTCCCCGGAACCACCACAAAAAACCGTCCAGCTGAAACTTTTGGGCAAAAAATTTTATAGTAATTTTTTCTACCAGAACCCATAACCCACCCCTAATATTGGTTATTCCGCTTCCGAAGGTCTTAGATCTTCCATAGGGTGCAAAATGACCGCAATTGGCCACATATGCAGCAATGATAGTTTCAGATCAATTGGGTGCTCTATTATTTCGAAATAAATGAATTTTGTTCTCGATTTTTTCTCAATTATTATTGAAATTTCGAACAAAAAATATACACCAAATTATTTTTAACGCTTATCAAATCTTACTCGAAATACCTTCAATTAACAAATATCAAGTTAAACTAACAAACAACAGCGATTAAGACCAACCCCCAGACAGCTATTCGACGGTACTGCTACTCTTTTGAATGTCTTTAAAAGTTATCGCTACCAGTGAGCCGATGACTAATCACATTCGATTTGCCATATGGAGTTAGCCACCGAATAGTACTGGGAAACTGATGCCTATTGTGTCAGGGTTGAGGGCTTCCACTCACACGAGTTATTCTTGCTGCAAACTATATCATGGCAGACTCGGGTTTAGAGGAGCTCATCAAACTCGTGTATCCTGGAGACGTCAACGCATATATCGTGATGGAGGATCTTACTATTAAGCGTTGTATAGCCACGATCTGATCCGACCCGCTCTTTGTTGATTCTTATAGAGGAAAAGTGTTACGACGATGACTAGTAGACTATGGAAGGTATACATCAACCGAAATTGTGAACGCAAATAGAGGTGTTTTACTTTAGACCTGATAATCTATTCAGTGAATCATCATAGCAAATAACTCTGGCTTCTAAATAACCTGTATTCAAAACAGTAGAACATCAAGCACTATGGATACTTACCAAACAGTGATAACACTATAAAGGACTTCATAAGAGCAGAGAGGTTGACACGACTACTGATATCTATGATCAGCTTAGCATCTGCGATGCTGCCCTATCTTCGCAGCAGCTGTAGGGACAGTATGCAAGAAGCTTTAAGACTGGTATTTGAAGCAGGATTGGGAAATAAAGTCAAGTATGGGGCGCCTTTAAAAGACCTTTAAAGTAAACTGGCTTCACACGTTTGTTACAACGACCACGAGTGCGGAGTGTGGGACTGACCCTCTCCATAGAGCAGAGTCATTATGAGGGCACTAAATCTAGTGGTGATTAACAAGTGGAAGGATGCGTAATCGAGATCCGCTCACAGTTATGGGTGGGCCACCCTGAATCAATTGCTTAAATAATCAGTTTTTGGAGATTCATTAGCTAATTCATCGAAGCGATAGTACCAACTAAAGCTGCCCATCCACTCAGAATCCTTTACCATGTCAACAATCAAGAAAAACTGTGATGTAATTGAAATGTAATTAACTTGGTATTAAAGTTACTGTCGACTTACAGAATCCGAAGATAAGACTAAGTTATTATCTTTTTCGACTGGTCTATCTCACAGCCTGGGAACGATTGAGTTGACTCCGAGGAATTTTGGCCGTTGGGCTGTCCTTCTACGGTGAGCTAGATGGTTTTGACAATCTCTTCGATAAGATAAGTGTCAAAGGTAAAGTAAAGAACTTGACACAACTATAAATCAGTTTAAAGAGAATAATAAAAGCGTTAGCACGATCCGTTGAAGTGTTTTAACCGTCTAGTCTTTAGGTTGCTGAAGAGAGACTTCAAATAGAGGAATCCATAACATACGAGTATAACGGTGTGCCGATGAGCTATTTGGATCAATATCAATGATAGGAAAACTAATATAGCCGCTCTTGATAAACCAATCTACACATAAATTTTGCAGCTATCACGATCCACAGTCATTGAGATGGAGGTTGGCTAATATCAGCAACAAAGCGTCACTTAAAGGGTGGGACATTTCTGTGTGAGGGTATCAATGGAGTACTTAATCTTATCCGCTAAAAATCGGTAGTTATACTGTATTTTTGATGATCAGGAGCCTTCTACTAAAGATCACGAGCACAAGAGGAAGTAACAGCGGTTCTGTGCGAAGAAATGCGTTAGAAGAAATCCACATTTTGTTCTGCCCTCTCAAAACAACATTCCTGAGCAAGTGAACATAACAAACAAGAACTGATCGACCTTAAATCTCAAGCCTTTTTTACTTGTAAATGGTATTGAAGTGACATAGCCTGTAACTATGCTGATACTTAAAATAGCAAAGAAAGACATTGGAAATGTCCATTCCTGGCGATGTATGAATTGAAGTCAGAGGATCGCGATAAAGTTCAAGTCGTAGTTAGTACACATTTCAACAGTAGACCATCACAATGATATTTATCTAACAACGAATAATGGTAAATATTCCAATTCGAAAAGAAATATCAAGTCATCTAGATCATAAAGAAAAGGAGATACTTCTTCTAATTCATAGTATTTCAGGTTGTGTATAGCGCAGTGGACAGATTGGATTTAGCAAGGTTTAAGAGTGCTAAAAAACTCTCACCTTTGATGTGAGCAAGTATCAGTTGCAACATAGCTTTCGGTGAGGAATCAAAAGAAAATATTAGTGATGCAGCGGCCTCTGTTTCTTTGGCAGTACATTTATGGTGACAAGAAAAAGACCTTTCTGCATTGAATTCCTAGCATACAATGAGGTATGGTAGCGAAAAAGATCTCAATCGAATAGGCTACCTCCAACAATAGCTTTCAGCAACGGACACATCCTTAGAGCTTACTTACAGTACATAACTGAGTCATGCTTAACGCTGACAGATCTGAATCCCCTTGACTACGGCAGAAATTGGCTCCTGGTGCACTTACGAACCAGATGCACCATAGTCTCATTTATGAAACCTTATATGTGTAACTTTCTGTCGATGTTGAAAAGGCCTGTTTGACTTCAGATGTTCATGTAGGAAATATCTTCAATTGTTTGCCACTTGTGGACGATGCCTGGTTGAACCTGCAGCAAACATTAGACATATGAACTAAGAACAGCGGTATTTTGATTAAAATAAACTGGTATTAATAATAGTCTTGGTACTTTTACTGAAATACACAGTTTTTGACTAACTGTAATTGTTATTTGTAGATAAGTTTTAAATAGATTGTAAAATAATCTTTAAACAAAATTAGGTGTATTTTTTTTCGAAATTTCATAAAAAATGAGAAAAATTTCAAAAAATTCCATTTATTTCAAAAATAAAGCTCCAATCGATTTTCTGAAACTATCATTCGCCGCCCATAATGTGGCCATTGCGGTCATTATTTCACCCCCTATGGAGATCTCAAGACTTCGGAGCCGAATAACCAATATTAGTGGGTAGGGCGTATGGTCCTGTAGAATAATACTATAAAAATTTTTCCCAAAAGTTTTCAGCTGGACGGTTTTTTTTTTTGTGGTTCCTGACATAGACAACACATTCCTGTAACAAACCTTGGTTACGAATTTGTTCACTAGATTGAACCCATAAACAGCAATTTCTTGCCTCTAACTATTTAAGTAAGGTCCGATTAGAAGTCGTAATGTAGCTCGCTGACTCACAATCTGCGACGTCGTCGTGACATTAATTTCCGCTCCTGAAGCACATTCTCACAAAACTTGCTACCCGGGTGTGGTGGCCCCCTATATTCAGTAAGCTGTATTTGCCAACTTCATAACCTCTGATCCACAAGCTTTCTTTGCTATAAGTAGCTAACTTTGAAATGAAAATCATCTGTCCCCTTATGCTGCCAGTGCACGTAACCCGAGATTAAGAGGTACGAAGAGCGTCACAATCGCCCGTAGGGGTTGTGTTAATATTGTATGGTTATTTGTTTTGTGGGTTTTGGGGGTTTGTGTCGCTCCTGCACTGCACACACTCACACTAACCTGAGGGATATTTAAAACATACAAGTCACGTGAAAGGATTTTATTAGCAGACTTTCGAAAATACTTGTTAAATGTCTTCAGCGTCACACTGCACACTAAGCTCGCTCCTGATCAACCGACACTTTATGTCCTATTAGCACAAAAGAGGAATCCTCGCATCATTTCATTTTCAATGTTTAACATCCTCACAACGCAATTAAAATTAAATACATTTTATTGTGAAAATATTATTAGTCCACTATTCTCCCCAAACTTCAAGTTCAACCGATCGTGCAGTAGTAAAGAACAAAAAGTATCTTACGCATATAAATATTAGCACGATCAAGTGATAGGGGCTAAATTATCATTGCTGTTTTACGATAACAGATTATATATTCTACATTTACATAATAAAAGGTAAATTATGTCAAATGACAACATGTACTTTTATCAGCATCCGGTCGTAGTGTCCTGCAGAAAGAACCCGTTTAATTTTTTTTTTGTTTCTTACTGAATACGAAGTCAATAGTTTGGTACTGAAGAACTAACCTGTTCTTACTGAAACACGAATTCAATGATGGACTGAAAGATCGTAACCTATTTCTTACTGAACGCGAAGTGAAATGATGCGTCCGAGGAAGATGGTGTCGTCACCGGATTTGTTATATGTTATATTTATGCAAATGAATCCGTATCTTGCGATCACGAAGTGGTTATGTATCTCGTTATCATTTATACTTCAATCTGTAATCTCCGTAATTCATCTATGAAATGTCTATATTTATTTATACATATTATTGTTTAATTTACGTAAAAAGTTTTATATAGCATTCATGACCGAATCATATGAAAATTATATACATGCAATTCAAATTGATAAATTAGTACAAATCTCTACAATAAATCTAAATTAGTCTTTGTAACAGTGTACGCCGTCCACGTGAAGTTGGGGGTTTAAAACAACATTTTATCGGTTGTGGTTAATTATACGTTGTGGAAATTATACGTTTGTGTGTCATTGCAGAGCTATATTTATTGGCGTAGTACTCGGTCGGACAGATATTTTTGATGCGATAAAAACTGACTAAAAATGAAACTAATAGCTTCCTTGTGTGACCACGGCTTTTTAGATTTCATTATAATATACAAAGAATACTTATATTTTTATGTAATCTGTTTAATTCAAATTGTATTTCAATCGTAGATGTAAAATTTCTAATTTCTTATTGTACCACAATTCTGTAGTACTGATTTACAACGTCGAAAAACTTCTTGAAAGACATAAACCCTCAAATAGATACCAAGCATCGCACACGTTGTACGTGCACCCGGGTTAATACGACGCTATTGTCAGCACTGCGCGCGCGCACACGTACCATCCTTATATTGGCGATCTGTATGTGCCTATCCTACTTGTGAAACAGAGCGCGTCACGCAGTACGCGTAGCACATGCTATGTGAAAACTTCTTATCATCAACTTTTTTCTGTCGGAACCCCTTCAGACATCGTCCGAAGGGGAGTACTACACATGCACTACATATATAACATTTAACGGTGATACACGAAAATATTTTTTGACCTACGTTGCAATGCCACTTAGTGCGCGTGAAGCGCGCGCCGCCGAAGGCGGAAAAAATCTTTGATATTTGGAGACCAACATATTCAAAATATTGGTTCTGGATGACGAAGTCAATCTTCGCTTCGCCGATCTGCTTAAGATCTGTGGTTGCGAGAAGCAGCATTTGATGCCCGCGCACGACCCAGTAGTGCATCGCGCAACAATATTTGTTCCAAATTGAGGAGTCCAAATCGGCGCTCGTCCTGTAGTTATAAACCAACAAATTGACATCCTTTCGAAGGACACGAGACTCTGACGACAGCAATGAGGCAATTAGAAATTATCAAATTCGATGCTGGATAGACAGATTTGGGCTAAAAACTATCTCTGTTCGGACGTTGAAGCGCCAAAGTCTAGTCGAGTCGGATAATTATAAGTCTTAACGGGTTGAGATACTCGTAAAAGATTTGGTCCAATTTCCCATATATTACCGCTGACGAGTCCAATTCGTCGCGCTTCCTGTATTTAAAAACCTCCAAGATCAAAGAAAAGTCGAGTCATTATATTTTGCACATCAGTTGAAGGCCATGCCCTCAACTCCTCAGTGAATTACAAGAAACCTGTCCTTAGCAAAAACACTGCATGATACTTGGAAATATTTATTGAATCTACTAAACGTTTGACACGATCTCACATGAGAAAACTACTTAGATAAACCTAGACACCTATGGGAATACTGGAAAACGCCAATAGACTCATCGCTTAGTTATCTCTCTAATAATATCAATATGTCTCTGAACTGTGGCGAAGAGTCTGACAGCCTGCCTGTTCTCTTTGGAGTTTCCCCAAGGCTCTTGTCTCGGACCCCTTGCTATTTATAATATAATGTTAACGACTATTTAGAACAACTGATCTGGGCAAGTTCATACTATTCAGATGACACAAACAAAATCGAAGTAGATGAATTAGAAAAAAACTGTATGAAAGAGCAAAAACGAAAATTCTCCGTTTGGTTACACCAAGTAACAAGAAATGCACTCTATTACAATATAAAATAAAGAAATGCTGCCTACATTCACATCAATCTGTCACGTACAGCTACAGATAATGAGCAGTAACGAATCCAAAATATACTAACTCTGAATAATACGTAAATAAAGCAAGTTAAGAGTCCAACGTTTTTTAGGTAGATATTAATTGACGAAAGCAAAAATGGGTAGTCCAATAAGAAGAAAACACAATTTCAAGAAACAACAATTTTATTTAGTATCATTAAAGCCGACAAAAGTATATTTTCCTATATTATATAACTAGCACTAACTTTAGATCAATATCTTATGTGGACTTGAGTAGCACGATGATTGACTATAATGTATATACATTTGTACAAAATACGTTCGAGAAGAATCCAGGTGATACAGATCGAGAGTGCAGACCAAAAGTTTTACGCACCACACCAGACCTTGCCTCCTGAGTTCATGTGTGGATAAGAAATGTTAAGAAAAAAAAACAAACTGTCGTTCATACCCAGTCCCTTCTTAAAAGAAGTATATAAACTAGTCTAATGTTTAGCTTCGTTCAATAATAACAATAATCAATATAATCAAATATCAATACCAATAACCTACCGAATACAGATATTATATATCAATCATTAATTCATTCCGAAAAAAATTTCTATTGATATAGATTTTTAGTATCTAAAAACATTACAAAAGATGGTTTTTTTTTTTTTTTTTTTTTTTTTTTTTTTTTTTTTTTTTTTTTTGTTTTTTTCGCGACACCCAGACCACCGTCAATAGAGGATGGCGACCTCCACTTGGGAGCCCCCCCCCGTTCCCCCAGGAGTCCATCCATCTGCTTAAGCCCCGTCCCTGAGGCCACTGGAGATATACCTGCCAAGTATCACCGAATCGGTTGCACCTCCGGAGATTTACTTAACTTGTCACTAGGACGTTCTGGTGTTTACCCTGGCCTGCATCAACGACCATGAACAGGATGACTTCCGTGCTGATAATGCTGCTCTTGAGACTTGGTGAGACGTAGGTTCTAATGGCGTTGCGGTGTGCTAACGTTTGATAGTGTGTTAGGTGGTGGGAACTGGGGTTTATTGAAACTACTCCATTTGGAGTGGCTGAGCTAAACGTGAGGGTTTGTGACGTCACGTGAGGTGTGACTCCTCACTCAGTCCATAAATAACAGGAGCAGGATCATATTTACGACTCCAGAAATTACAGTTCGATCCAGGGTCCATTTAATGGCCATACACACCTTACAGCACTTTTGGTGTGGTAACTGTGATGTGTAACAACTATACATTACTCCAAAACACACCACAATGTAGCGAGACTCCCAGTGCACTCCCATCATTGTCTTGCGATACTCCAGTACACGCCCACAATGTAGCGATACTCCATAACACCCACATTGAAGCGGATACTCCCATTACACACCCACAAAGTAGCGATACTCCCGTACACTCCCATATTGTACGATTACTCCATTACACACCCACATTGTAGCGATACTCCCATTACACTCCCATATTGAAGCGATACTCCCATTACTCCCACAATGTAGCGATACCCCATAACACTCCCACATTGAAGCGATACTCCCATTACACTCCCATATGGTAGCGAATACTCCCATTACACTCCCATATATGCAGCGATACTCCCATACCTCCCACACTGTATGCGATACTCCCATTAACACTCCCATATTTAGCGATACTCCCATTTACACTCCCACATTGTAGCGTACTCCCATTACACTCCATATTGTAGCGATACTCCCATTACACTCCCACATTGTAGCGATACTCCCCTTACACTCTCCATGGGGCGGTCACATTTGCAAACAGGGGGCAGCACAACCCACTGGCTAATTAATGTAGAGTACAGTCAAGCAAACGCTTATAATTTAACAAGTGTATAATCCGGTGTTTGCTTGTCATGATCGACATACCGCACCGCGGCGTGAGTTAGTGACATCTTGGGGAGTCGGTGAGTGTTATTGGTACTAGCGGGAAGCAGTTCAGTGCGCCACCCGCTGTTTATGACTGCGCGCCAAATCTTTGCTTATATCTGGGCCGGTTAGTCATCGTTTGCCGGTATAGTCCTGGTACAAATAAGGTGGCCCCACTACGCTGTCGGCTCTATATGTAACCCGAGACAGGCGTAATTCAAGGCCCACCGATGGCTTGTGCGGAGTTTCCTCGAGTGTTTAAACGGTGTATTCTAGCCCACCAAGGCATTGGCAGTCCCTCGCTACACAAGATTCTTTTATAGACACAAATCTGCCTCTCCCAAAGTGCCGTATGCACAGACGATGAGCCCTGGAGAACCAAAAACCTGACAAGGATTCTCACCCAACAGTTGTTAAAAAGCGCCAAAATCGATTTGGCAAGATTTTCTGTCTATAGTACAATCATGAAAGTAATAGTAAGTGGCGCCGCTGCAATTATACTTGATACGCAATTTAAAATTGTTTGAAGTCCGTAGTATCTTTTAAGTCATCTGCCTGTGCTTGATTAATAGTGCTTTGTTCTCAGTTTTATCAGCTAATGACGTTTCTAAGCAATTGCTTGAAGTAAAAATTTTTTTATGAACAGCGTTTCCAAAGCATGGCTGACATAAACAACAAGGTATTTGATTATTTTAGGAAAAACCGTGAGACTCGTTTGCACGGTTTTGAAATGTTGAAAGTCTCATAAAGGGGAGTATGGGCAGTATGTGGGACTTGATAATCTTAGAAAATTCGAAGATGCAGTGATAATTGTACAAGTTTTGAGCGTAAGTAGTTTTATTCTATTTAAAAAATGGTTTTTGTATGTTCCCTTTTTCAAAGTGGTTATGGTCAAGTTTTTGGCATACCGGTGTCTGGTCTAGTATGCACATGTTATTGTTTATCTAAATAGAATCAAGGTCGCCACAAGGGATCTTATACAGTGCTTCTGTGTGATTAAAAGACTACATTGACCGTTCTTTGAGGAAACACCCCACACACTAAACCGTAACTGAGATGTGATTCCAAAAAGAAGCATTATATAATTTTCAAATAAAGTTCAGAAGGTATCGAAGCCGAAATCTGCAGATTGCACCATCATATATCGCAGTTTTTTACAAGTATCATGTGGGCAACCAGATTTAGCTTACTATCTAAAACAACACCTAAAAGTTGGTATCCTTGGCTTATATAATAACCTTACCATTGATGAATATTGATCTATATTTTCATCAAGCAGGATAGCAAGATGTCTGGTCCGTGCACAGGAGTCATCATATCCGAGGCAGGTTTAAAATGTAAGTAGCACATTTGGACATGATATGAAGATATGTACATTCATGTAAATCGAGACATATTAAGTACTAAGTTGGCTTTTTTGTATGTTCTTCTCTATTGTCTTATATGAAATATTAGTTCATCAGCATAAAGTACAAATTTCAGCTCACTGTCTGAAAAGCGTTTACTATCATCGTTCAGATACAATAGAAGTAACGCCCTAGAATTGACCATGTGGTACTCAAATTGCACGTCCATTGTTTCTGATGTACATCGTTTATACATAACATACTGCATTTCTGGTTTATCAAATAGCTTTTAGTAAGTTAAGGGCTGTGCCCCAAATACCGTAGAATCAGTGATTTGCATAAAAATATCGTGATCAAGTGATCGAAGGCTGTGCTCAGTCCAATGAATAACCCTAGGACAGTTTATTGGCTTGCCAGAACTTATAACGGAGTCTATAATTTGTGAGAACATGGGTGTAGAATGGCCTTTTCTAATCCAAACTGTGAGTCGTTTATTACACCTATAGATTGTGAAAAATTATGATGCGTTATAAATTACCATCTCGAAGATCTTTACCAAGATAAGGTAATCTTGATACAGCCGATAATTTTCAATGCTTCTTTATTGTCTTCTGTTAATAGGAATAACATTACCGAGATTTTAAAAATACTTAGTGAATGTACCACTTTGTTATACATGTTTTTGAAAAGCTAGCCAAAGATCCCTGCAATGAGTTTTGCCGTTTATTTACAACAACTACAGGTGGGTCACTGGCTTAACCTTTTGAAAAATCTCGAATCACCTCTATAATTTCTTCTCCATATAGTTTTCACGCAGGTATATGGAGTCAGATACCGAAAATAACAGAACTGAGCAATGATTCTACTGGTCGCAGAGAAAATACTAATTTTTGACAGTACATTTTTCTTATTGAGATTACTTGCAAGAGAGTAAAATTTTCACAGAATTTGTTACAATTATTCGTCTGCAATAACTCTCAGCCATCTATGACAAAATCGTCTTTACATCTAGAATATTTTTGCCACGGTCAATGTAAATTTCCCAGGTCTTTTTTTGAGTCATGCGCGTACTTCTCGATTTTTTGATATACACATAGCTTTGCCATCTTTATTGAGCGTGAGAAACTTGTCGAAGTTCTTGTAGTATATGTTGCTTGTTTGGATCCCCATCAGGTAGTTTTAATGTACAAGTCTTCTTCCATAATCCGAAATACAACCTAGCTTTCTTCTTGTCGATGGAGTTAATGATGCCTGGTGATCCAAGGGTTTGGTTTTCTGTTACATAAGTGGGTTCTAGGAGTTAGAAGTTGCAAGACAATCTATCTTTATCTTGAAATAACTGCACGAAGAGACAATGTGTTACAGCTGAGTTGGAACCCTATCTATATCGTTTTCTATTCAAGACAGAGCTTCTCTAAGTTAGCATTCCTATAGTCCGTAGAGGTAAAAGTAATTTTGTCTGATGAATCAGGTGTTGGCACAGAGTGCAGGGAAAGTCTCAATAAGAGTGAATATAGGGTGCAGGTGGTAGATCTTTCAATAGAGCTCTGTTGTTTTATCTTTGCTAACTTGCAGTGATTATGGACTCGGTATTTCGTCCCTCCGAGTGGACATGCTATGCCGCCAGTTACGCTATACTGCAGTAGATGACCCAAATTCTACAAACCACAAATATTAAATATAAAATGTGTCCAGTATGGCGCAAATTCATAATTTTGATAATTGTCTCGACGCCTTCGTCGGGTAGAGATATCTGAACAACTGCATGCCCATACGATTGCGTCACACCGGTGAGCAAGCATTTGGTTTGTTGTTTAGTTGTGTTGAAAGGGAACATTACCTTGATTAATTCATCCATTCGGATTTTAATAAACGATAGGCTATGATTACCGTTTTCATCTTAGACTACTGGATCATCTTATTATATGATTAATTTATAAACGAAACTGGCAATACAAAAGATTATAATGCGGGAGTTTGGCTGCTCTTCTATAATAAATACACATGTGTGTGTGTGTGTGTGTTTTGTTTTTTTTTTGTTTTTTTGTCTTCAATTTACAGAATGCTTGCTAGAGATAAGAACAAAATATTTATCAAGACTATACATGCACATGAGTAACTGACGTGGATAAGCCTTCGTAAAAACGGATCCGAAAAGTAAATGCGGCAACTCGGGTCCTTGGTATTGTCGTCGGTATATTGTCCATTATCTACTTTCGCTTTCGTAGTTATACAAATAGTGGAGTTCTAATTACATACTTTAAACCGATAAGTAGAATGAATGAAGATACCTGACAATCATCACTTCTATAATCTCAAAAGCATGATATCTCGTAGTGATGTATATTGTACTATGAAACTTTAAATTACATTTTGGCGCTCACATGAACTCATGAATGAATTGCCGCTTAAGGTTCTTGTAAATGCGGCAGGGCACCTTCAAGCTTAAATTATTCACCTTACTGAGGCAGTCAACCAAAGCGTGCTTTTATTTTTATGATATGATATGGTTTGATTGTATTAATAATACCAAAGATTTAAATATTTGTTTCCAAAAAAATTTGTTTTCCCATTTCGACCAAATTTTAACGGGCGATACTTGTAAATATTGATTCTAATATTACCGTGACGTAGTCAAATCCGGCGCGCGTCCTGGTAGGTTAAAACCAACCAACAAAAATTGATGCAACGGAAGTCAACTCTAATATTGCAAAACAACAATCTTGTCGAGCGAAGCAATGCAAAAATATAAAAATATTTTCACAAAAGCTATATTTCACTCTAATTCCATAATTGTGCTTTTTACGGATGAAAAAGGTGAAACAGTAAACAATAATATTTTTTAGAGCTTTTTTTTTCTTCTTTCAAAATCAACTAGTGATACTCGTAAAATAGTTTTTGTTTTCAGTTTTAATACTTTCAACACTACTATATAACAATAATTTAGGACCCATGTCAAAGCGTATAGGAAAAGACTAAGTACGTCCGTTTGTATCCTAAGCAACGCTCTACTCCTGGGCGTACATTATTGACTTCGCCATGTTTCTCGCTCCTCACCGCCATTTCTCCTCCCTCTCTCACATCATAGGGATCTGAATTCTGTTACGCAATGTTTTAACTCGTTTTCATTAAATACTGGAAACTCTCAAGGCCAGTGGTTGATAATGTCCATGAGACGTAAAGAGAAAATTTCTGTTAAATGCGAGACTTCTTGAGTTGCATTCAGATTTGTTCAGAACAAAGTGGTTCAACATGGCACTATGATGTTCTGAACTTAAATACTTTATGGCCAAGCAACTGCTGAGAAAACTGCCACAACGTGCTCACTTCGACCTGGAGAAGAATAAGTATGTCTTCCCTCAAATGACACACACACTAAGGATCCGAATCGATATTTTAAAATTATACCTGGATATCAAGCTATGCATATATCACTCCAAGTTGGCTGCAAGCGAAACTCATGCCCATAGCAAGCATGTACAAGTTCTATCTTGTGCAACTAGTACCACAACGACGACAGTGTCCCTCTTGACCATCGCAAGTATTAATGTAGTTTCATTTGGAGCTGAGAGGACCATCGACATAGATTCAGAAAATGGGGATAAGCGATGTAACATAATGCGTATATCACCCCAAAGGACTGTAGTTGTATATTATGAAACCGGGTGTCAGGAATATTGTCTTCACAAGGTTTCCGAGCAGAAGACTAGATTAAGGGGACTCGGTATAGCTATCTGTTTCGCGCTGCCAGAAACCGAAGACGAGATTACAAATAGTATCAAGTGAGCAGATTGCCCCACAACAATACCAATGCCGCCACCCACCAACCTCATCACCAACCCTTTCGCTACCGAAATACTCTTCAAGAACCGAATAGCAGGAAAACCACTGTCCTGTTTGGTACTCAATGACAAAATTCGTATCGGACAAATAAGTTGTGAGGAATCCGGGGAGGAAAGTAATCAATGTGTCTCAAAGTGGTGCAAACATTAAGAGACATCACAGAAACAATCATAATTTTCATAAGAACACTAAGCAGCAGCAGAATCTGACGATAGTGAAAAATTATATTGATGTTGGTACAAATGACATTAAACATTCTAAGTAGGGTTCATTTCCTTAGGAAGTAGTCTCACTGAATTAATTACACCATAAGCAGTTATTTTCCCGCTGCAATTATAATTATTCCAATGTTTTGTCAGGTCCCTATTAAATGTTTCAATTTCCTACATAGCAAAGAATTTCTAGATTTTAAATAATCTACTTAAAGACTTATGTCCTAAAGTAATAATTGCGTGTTACTTAGACTGTTTCTCAGGCTTTTTAACTCGAGATTAGATCATGTATTGACTTCTATACCATGATTGGCTTCCAATCTCAATATGAGAGGAGTAGTTTACTGTCCCACTAGCTTAAAGTTTGTTTAAACGAACACATATATGACAGGGTTGGAAATTTTCTGGAGTTAAATCTTTGAGCTTTTCTCCATAAAATTTTGATTAAGACGTTGCGCCTAAAATAAAACTCAAACCAATCTCTGATTAATCCTTTTCTCAATTTTATGCCTCCCACTTTCAGTACATCTTCACTGTCCTTTTCCAATATGTTAGACAATGAATCGTTTAGGACTTATGAATAGGTTCTTTTTGCATGCAAAAAGGCCTCGTCAAACAAGACAATAAATGCCACTTATTACAGATCAACAGCGTTTATACCTAACAAAATTTACACATTTAAGTCTCCATTACACCCACCCAACAACTACAATTATCATAATCAAATGTTTTCACTTCTAGTTCTCTCATCATGACTTACGGTCTCCCAATTCTCTCTCCACGTTAGGTCCATAAACAACGTAATTCCCCCTAGATTCTAATATTCATTCCTCTCTACTCCTTGACACCCACAGTTATCTTATACCATATCTTGACTAGCACCCACATCAAAACTATTCTTTGTAATAATCTCCTCATGGTTTAAATAAGAAATGTTCTTCTCCTGGTAAGATGAATAAGTCAAGTATTCCAGCCGCCTCAGGCGTCTAGTCTCTTTAACCATTCTTTGGTTTTCTCTCCTGAACTTTCTTTTGATAACTCTTGTTAATCCTTCTATGCTTAATCCATGATCCCACTCCTATGTGTACTCTACCAAAATTTCCAAGTCTCATTCCTTTCAGTAACCTAAGGCTCCTCCCATCCCCCCTTCTTGATGGATAATAAGAGTATCGAACTTTCAATCCCTTTGCTAACATAGAGCACCTGACATAATTGGCCCTAAATGAGACTTCTCAAAAATCTATTTCTAGCAACGAATCTTTCCTTCTTCTCAAGTATGAAAACTACCCGCGAATGACCGCACGAGAAAGAACTTCATCCACAGATTCCTAATAAACCTAAAAAGTTTTAGGGAAAAATGGAGGTTTGTTCTATTGGCGTGTTCGGTCTTGATCTCGACGCCCACTACAACCCGACTACAGTGTACCTAGTGCAAAATGCTTGCGTTAAAATTTCTTTACTACAAAGAGAGTAATGAATCTGTACTTGTTATAGAGAGGAGACGTCTGTGGTTACCTAATCTAGATGTATATTTAGTTATCTTCGCACGCAAGTTTCCAAAAGAATCGCCCTAAAATCTATGTTATTTGGTGATTTTTAATCTCCCCCATACAGACTGGGCTATTCTTCACCAGTACCGTACCTATTGCTAATCATCATAGATACATTCAGTTGATCTTTCTCCCCTCCCAGTTGATCCACATCACCCACCCTTAAAAGTGTGTAATACATTTAGACATTCTTCTCATAATTTATGATAACACACTCGTACCTAAATGTCTGTGATATCATCCGTGTGCAAAACTGATCATTTTCTTCACTTTTATCCAATAAATAGCTCCTTTTCCCGTAAAAAACTCCTAAACGTAAAATCTATTAATTGTAAGTAAAGCAAACTGGACATGATTAACCGTGAATTATGCTCGATTAATTGCAAGTCCCTAGAATGCTGATCCTGATTCGTCCGGGAAGTTATTTTTAATGACTGCTTTATGATTTAGTTGATATACAGTATATCCCTAAAGTACTATTAAATAAGAGAGTTCCAACCCCGTTGGTTCGCTAGGAATGTTTTTTTCATGTGCCGTAAAAAAGATAGACTCAGAGCTACATTTAAAATTATCTGCGGTTCTATTGCCTGAAGATTAAGTTTGTTACAATCCGTAAAGATTTATAGAGGGCCTCATCAGCCAAAATAAGAGATAATCTTTTAATAGTGGGATGATCCAGCGCTTAAACTAAGACGATTTTGGTCACATGTAAGTATAAAATCTAACTCTGCCGTATTCCAAATTGATGTTAGTTATTCTGGACAGCTTCGGTTTATTTTCAATCCAAAGATCAAGCTGAACTTTTCAATCTTTCTTTATAACCATTTTCGGATCCTTCACTTATACAACATGACATCTCTATGTCAATGAGTGTTGATTAGATTTGTGACCTCTCGATCATCGATGTTCGAAGCTCATTCAAATATTATTCAAATAAAGCCCAGGACAATGCATACACTAAAATCTAAAAAATTGTTCCGTATGTTTACTTTACCCTCTAACATGCATTTTTCGTGGATCCTTACAACAGCGGCTACATTCCACAAGAATGAAACTTGCACTGTTGTCCCAAAATTTAAGAAAGAAGAAAGTGCGTTTAAAACTATATACCACTATCCCTTACTTTTTTAGTCATGAAATTTTTGACGCATTGTTAAACGTACACTGCTTTCTTTGACAAGTACCCTTCCTTGATCCCATCAGCATGGTTTTCTAAGCGACAAAGTCATGCACAACCAATATGATATTTTGTGATAGCCGGCATTGTCTCTAACGAAAACATTATCAATCATGTTGTGTATTTTGATTTTAGCTAAGGCCTTTTGATTCGTAAATCATATATCCGTACTTCATAAGCTAAAGACCATATATAACATTGATGGTTCTCTTCTCAATTTCTTCCAATGACCTTCAAGCCGTTACCAAAGAGTTGTTATTGGTAATGAGAATGTCATCTACCCTCTCAGTTAATATCTGGTGTCCCCCAGGGCTTCTAACCTTGGATCCCCCTTACATTTTGTATTTGTATATCAGATATTCCTCTTGTGCCTTTCGATAATACTGATATTGTTTTGTATGCCGAAGATACAAAATCTGACGTAAATACATCATCTTCTGATAATACCAATATACAAAGTAGGATATAGACTATCTCTCTGACTGGAGCACTTAGAAACAAAATGCGATCCCTCCAGCAAAATGTAATGTGATTATTTGGTTTTCAGGAAAACCACCTTTATCTCTCCATACGCATATAATCTGAGCCTCTCCTCTTGTGTAAGTAATTAAAAAAGACTTGTGCGATGTTACTCCTAAGCTCAGTTGGAATAGTCAGTGCGACAGAATTTATACAAAGAGCCAGCCACAACTTGTATGGTCAGAAGAGTGGCAAATTGTCATGATCAAAACGTCGCCGGCGCTTTACCTCTCCCTGGTTTCGTAGACCAAATCGAAAATTGTTTTCCATAATCTGCGCCCTTGTAATAAATCGCTTAGTGATAAATTAGAAAGTCCCAAAAGAGAGCTATTAAAATGGAATACATCTGAAGAGGCGCAGTTATCCACCTGAGCAATAATCAAAAAAGTGCAAGCTTTCGACAATCTCCCTTTGACTCAAAAGTTGACTGTGAATGATCTTATTTTTTTCCCAAAGTTCTGAACAATTTAATTCCTGTATGGATGCCTCACTATCTCACTTATATCAGGCACTTCTCGACTACAGACGTTGCCACCTCGACAGTCTGTCTATTGTGTCATCAATTTTACCTAAGTTAAGTCAAATTCACACACCTTATGTACCTCAAATAGCCCACTGGCAAAATCATTTTTCTACGAACTCATATACAGTGGATGGACTCCCCTTTACATTTAAGACAGATTGTGTCTACAAGTGTTTTCAAAGCTGAGGTCATTAGCATCTATGGAAATGTTCTTGGATAGTGAAACAACAGCCTAGCCTAATCTCTTTGCTCCCCCTATTATTATTAATTTGTTTTATTACTTTTTTTTATCTACTTCCTATACATTCAACATCAGATCACACAGCTGCACCCGCAACACCTCACACATTAAATGACTCAGATCAACGTATCTAATGTATCTGGAATTTGACGTATTGAAATACCAATTTTGACTATCTATCCACAGTTTATTCACATGATTTGTTGTTATTAAATATTTTTCATAATTTATTGGATTTAGATTAATTCTATGGTAATGGGTCCAAGTTACCTGCGGACAAGGTCACTATGTGTTTATACCGTGTATGGTGCCCGAATCAAATTTTACAGATGGGGGCATATATTTTGAACGATGCTCTTATTATATTCCATCTATTGCTGTACTCTGTAAAATTTGAAAAGTAATTAATAAAAAAAAAAATATTAACAGGACCTTCGACAGTCCAACCGGCGCCTCCTAGATAGTTATAAACCTACAATTCCAAAAAAAAGTTTTATATTTTTTTCCAAGTAATTTATAAAAATGATAAATGCATGTATTGACTTTAAATACAACCAATGCAAATATATTCACAATTCATGTAGTTTTTGCAACCAAGTAATTAAAACATTACAATTTGAGGAAGTGTACTGCATTCCTCAGGAAATATAAACCGCGCTTTTCATAAATCAGAGATAATGTTTGTTAACTCAACTCAAAATTTAACCGCGACGATGCATGCGAAGTGCGACGTCAGACGTCCCCAACTTTATAGTCCATGTTATAAGATACAAGCGCGAGCACAAAATTTTGTCTCTGGGGATTTTTAAATTGGGGTACCAAAAGTTTGCCGTCTAAAGTGAATAATGCAAATTCACCGTGTGTAGCAAAACACGTCGAGTGTACAAGGATACAAGATACCAAGGAACAAAAGTGATAATTATTTTATTGAATTCACAATAATATAATTCTGATATAAATAAGTTACACGCTTCTAATCATTTTAACAAATGTGTAGGATAAAATAGAAAATGATATATATAAAATGCTATTTTATCTTTAATTAGAATCAATTGTATGGGTCAAGGGGGGCATGCATCCGTGTAGGTGAGCCTCCTGTGCATTGCAAGAGTTAAAAGACGAAACATGTAATTTCTTGCTTAAAATGCATAAGCTCCTAAAATCCAATAGTTTGAAGGACGAACTATTGGATTGCAAAAGTAATGACGTTATGATTGATATTATAACTGAATATTACCATTTCCAGTCGTAACCGTTGAATCTTTTAATTCTGCATGACATTTGATATCTGGAGAGATTTATCCAAAATTCATATTACTAATATCACGTACTAGTGACGTGTAACCCTTGCCTACGCGCGGTCCGGACTTTCACTATCGCAGTTAAAATGCATATAATAAACGTGCAATTTATTTGAAAACACCTTTAGACATTTTCGTAGTTAAAACAGTGCGTATGTTATGAACTCGCCATTCCAACAGACCACAAATAATTCTGAGTGCACCTCACATAACTAATAGTAATACTTGATAGGCAAACTTGACTCTTGAGTTCCTGCCAAATTACCTAATTATATAAGCAAAATCTATTAATAGTTGGAGAGAAAAAAATAGAGGAAGTAGAGAGACACACAGACACACACTTAGTATTTGGTTCACAAATTCAATTAAAACCACTACACCGATCGATTTAAAAAACCTTCATAATTTGGGCTCGTCAGATTTTTTCTCGGCACTATACAATAAAACCACCCGTAACTCTTACCGTGTCTTGTATTAGAGTGATTAAAGTAATTAAAGTGATTAAAGCAATTAGAGTGATTAAATATCTTCCGATCTTTTTAATCTTATAGAGTTATAGCAATACGATGTAATTGGAAGTAATTTCCAACACATAAAAACGATCATTCACTCATGTGCATATCAAAGATAGTCGAACAATGATAAACTAAAAGTAAAGATTGAATGTGAAATTGGTTTTTTATCAGCTTCTCAATTTATGGCGGCATTTTCAGAGCTTGGTCGCCTGGTATGGACTTCAAAACATTCAAAACTGGAGGGAAGACCACTAGCAACTCTTGCTCCTTCACAAACACAATAAGATACATGCTTTCCGCAGTCTGTCGAGTTATACCGTGAGTTTATCATTTTAATTGATAAACAATTGGCAAATTAATAACTATACCATTATAATAAATCGAATAGAGAAATTTTTTATTCTTCCCAATTCATAATGTCGGAAAAAGTAAATATGTTGTACGAAACCTTTTCGGCGCATTTTCATCGTCTTCGTCAAAATTTTCTCAACGTTTTTTAGAAATTTGATGTCTGGGTGAAATTAAACATTTGTAAATATGTAGGACGTTTTGGGACGAGAGCTCGTGTACTATGGAAATTCCAGGTAACTCTTTAAAACATAACCTTCTTCGCTAGCTGTTGTGATACGTATTTAGTTAAGTAACCATCATGGTTACTTAACCATATGGTTTCGTAGTATTTAAGTGCCAACACATCATTCACACATATTATAAAATAAATATACACTCATATCAATGCTGTTTCAGTTATTACTATTATAAGAATATTCAGTATTATTATTATATTATTTCCGTTTAATATTCAACAAACTTAGGAATAGGATCTGTATATTTATACTCTCAGATACCTTTTTTATTATACACTCACAGATATTTCTTAAATAACAGATGAAATACTGCATGACCGTCTATCACATGTTACGCCAACTCACGGGCCAAGAAATCTTTCCTTACGATACAGATATCTAACCTCAAATCAGGTGATTGTGACTGAAGTTGTTCAGAATGAACTGCGAGAAAAGGTGGACTTCCACCTTACAAGAAACATTTTGTCGCTGTATTGAATATGACACGGCTGTAAAACAAGATAAACTAATCCCAACTTAATAGTCAGGTATGGGTACTATAATATAATGTTTTAAAAGTCTGGTTAGGATTTACTTTTTGAATAACTTTTTATCCATCAGCTGTGTAAACTTAAGATGTTGTAACAAGTTATCTGTATAGTTCAAGGTTTAATGGCGACGTCTGAATCTTTTAAGTTGCCATAGCCACCATAGCAATATTGTTTAGCTTACTTATCAGCTCCAAAAGAAGAACACAAATCCTCTCCAAAATCATCTTATAAAATTGTAAAATGTGGATCTCATGAAATGTATGTATAATGTAAACCTCGCAGGACTGTCATTAAATTATTGATAAATGACGATTATAAGTTAAATGATAGAGTGACATTCAGTTGATACTCAAAGATTAGACATAATGGACATAATGTTAGAAGACTGGCCGCTGGAGCTACGATTAGTTACATTCTATTTGTCCAATAAAGAGTAACATCTCTTAATTCAATCCTAAGATCTTTAAGATTAAGTAGTCACATAATAAAGTCACATAATGACGGTTAGTATTTAGATTATTGTATCTTCGTGAATTTTTTATATACACCAGACCATGAACATTTGCAATTAAATCAAATTCAAAATACTCTTCAAATATCACAATATCAAGTAATGACGATGAATCAAAAATCAAATAAAAAAACAATCGATCGCATTAAAACAATTTAAACATTAAAAAAGCTGCGTCAACAAAAGTAAACAATCTCAAGTAATATCAAGTAATATTTAGTAATATTTAATAATATTTTAATAATATTTCCCCAGTACATTCTTCAATTTAAAGCTCCATTCCACAAAATCGTTATACTCATGAAAAACCAGAGTAACTGTTGCTGGCCCTTTTGACTTTTTCATAGACGTGCTCCTTCGCAATGTGCTCTTCAAAGTTCCTTCCACTGACATAATTTGAGACACATTCACATTCAGAACCATCTCAAGTTTGGACTTATCAACATCCAGTAAGCAAACATTGTCAAGTGCAAATGAGCTATGTTCTCTGGGCTCTTTAGAGGTTTCCTTGGGCGGAGGCTTTGAAAGATAGAGGTTATCTTTGAAAAGATATGCTTTTCTCTCCGGATAGGAGTAACCTAAAAGTGAAACCCTGGCGTAGAGATAGAATTGAGATTCTTCCTGTTCGTAGAAGCTTTCCTCCTGAAGATGCAGAGTTCCGTTAATGGCCCTGAGGAGCTTGCCACTTAGTAGGACTGCTCGGTAGATTGTGGGTACTTCAAACACGTGGTTTGTGTTGGTCAGAGCGTCCTCAAACAACAGTTTATATTTGCAAAGACGCTGCATCGGCTTACAGACGTATGATTCAGCTGGCAAAGAGTCCGAATTCAGAGATTGGATGTCTTTGAAGTAGTCCTCTGAGAGAATCTCTTCCAGTCGGGTTTGGAGCTTGATAAAGTCATAGTAAACCTCAAAATCCTTGCCTAAAGATGTGAATATTCGAGCAAACTTTAGTCCTCCTCCGCTACTGTTCCGTACTTGAGTGTTCAGGTTCTTGTTCAGCTGAATCATCTTATGAAGAAGACCCTGACCAATTCTCAAGCATTCCGTTACTTGAACGTCAAGACTAAATTCCTCGTCTAATGCTGCTTTGCGGATTAGTTCATCATGGAGATACTCAATAGACTTGATGTAGACTTTCTCTGTGTCCATAAATTCTTTGAGAATGTGATAAAGTTTTTGTGTTGATTTTTCAGCCTTCGTTGACTGAGAAGTGGAGATGTCTTCTATTAGTTTGACCATATGCCGCTGCTCCAGACTTTGAACCAACTCCTCGATGTCGTCAATGTAATCATCAATGCTCTTTGCAGTAGTCAGAAGTTTCTTTATTGAATCCCTCCTGGACCGGTTGGAAGCAGTACTGGAGAAAGGGCTCTTCGTGTCTCGTTTATTTTTACTGACTGTCCGTATCCGTTGAAATAGTGATAGTTGGAGTTCTTCTGACTCACTCTGAACACATCTTGTAATCGTTTGAATGAGCTCGTCAAAGACTTCTATTTGGTTGACAAGGATCGAATTTTTGTATTCTTCGAGAAAAGTTATATCAGGGATTTCTGGTGGTTCAATGGCCTCAGACTCCCTAAATGTTCCGATGAGGAAGAGCATCTTCTCGCAGGAAGTTGCAAATTCTACCAGAGTCTCTGTTCCGTTATCTAAGGCTTTGATCCTCCCGAGAAGTGCATTCATTCTAGCAGATAACATGTTTGACTTGCTCTTGATGGCACTGCTGATCTGTTGATTTGTTTCCACCAGCTTTTCTATGAGCCTAGATATGCAGGTCTCTACACCGAGCATTGAGGCAAGCAGAAAGTCTGAGCCAATTTTTTGGCACGTTTCGAAGTACTCTTCGATGACCTCTAGAGGACAATATTTCAACATTTTGCGGATTTTGGTATCCTTTTCTAAGACGGCTCGAAAAGTGTCAGTTTGGATTATGTTTTGGTTGACATAAAGAGCGTCTTCAAATTCTTTTATCCATGATAATATATCACCTTGGATGTTGAGAACGAATTCTGTGTTAACCATCTTTTCATTGTTCTTTCCAAGCTCAGCAAAGTTCTCTGTTATAATCTTATCAAGATTCTCCATGAGACTGTCTGCTTTCTTATGCTTCCTTTTCGGCAGATCAGCTCTCTTTTTCGACATCTCATTAAAAGCTGTCTTTGCCGATTGCAGAACCGAGTAGGCTTCGTTAAGATTCTCCGTATCAGCCTCGCTCAGCTCCGCAATCCTTCCTCTCAAATCCTCTGCCGTCGTAGTCAACTGCACTGCCTCTTTCTTGAATTCTTGCCAGCGAGAGTGTGCGTCTAAAGAGGCCTCTAGTACAACCTGGTACTCCCTGTAGTGCTCCTCCAGCTCCGTCATTACCCTTGCCAAGGTTCTGATAGCGTCTCCGATCATCTTATCGTTGGTGGTCTCCTCGGGAGCCAGTTCATCTAGCAGAGACTCACAGTGCATGGGGAAGTTCCTCTGATCGATGGTGAAGGTGTGTCCCGATGTGGCCTCCCGATACTTCTGTTTGATCGTCTCCAGGGACTTTCCTTTGTGTTCGCATGTTACCTGAGAAAAAGGGTTGTATAGATTTTGTTTTGAACGGTATATTAAAACGGAAAGGTGCCTCAAGGTGATTGCAGCTGGGGGACGACAATTTGAACATCTTAATTGAAATTATTGAATTGTTTTTGTGTGGGAATTTTTATTAGTTGATTTCATTTATTGATTTATCCTAAAAATTTGTGTTTTCCTTTCTAGCAAAGTCATCATCGGTATCCAATCAAAGCCTAATGAACCTCATTAATACACGCTAACGCCTTACTCTTGATCAGATTGGGTGACACATATCCGATGGATTTTAAAATGGCCATAACTCAGCCATATTTAAACCAATGAACCTGAAACTTTTGGAAAAGTTTTTAATTATCAAGCCAAATGTGTGCAAAAATTTTTGAGTTCTTAGCTTAAAGCGTTCTCATTTTATGAAGACAATAGTGAAAAAGAGGGAGTGTCACGACACGCCCACTGTAATTGGGCGTGGCTTACGAAACTTTCAGGAAATCTAAGTTTGACCCATATCTATAATCTCTGAAATTTTGGTGCAATTTGGAGACGAATTACGTGAGTTATTAAGAGGTTGCGTGTGGGTAGTCACTTATGGGCCACCCTGTAATATCACTCATGGAATCATCAATCATGTTGATATTTTGTCAGCTTTCAAAAGATGTTATGTTCAAAAGATGTTATGTCTATTTTATAGTTTTAACTTGATAATATGTATACATTACAAAGTTCATATAGTTTCAGAAACTGGTTTCCTCACCTCTTTGAAGACCCTCTGCAGAGTTTGGGGAAGATACTGAAGTCTCTTGTAACACATCCTGCAATCCTCCCAAAACACCTCAAACTTCAGTCTCTTGTTCAGCCAGATATCCATGTTGGTAGGGTCAAAGTCTCCGCCAAGATCTCGGGGTATAACATCAATATCCATCCTGCTTGGAAGGTCACCTTTTTTGCAGTGCTCCACTTCTGTGAAAACTTTTCCTGGGTTTTGGAGAGGATGTTAATAATGATAGTATGGTATTTCTCGCTATTGGCTGTGTTTACTCCAGATGAGGGAACATTGATAGTAGATATAATATGAAAATATGACAATTAACCGTTGAGTAGATAGAACCTATTCGGAGGGAGCACAGAAAAATCTCTTATATTTATAAATAGGTTATAAATTCTTTACTTTTTCTTTCTTTTTTTTTATAGATAGAGGAAATGTGGGGTGTCGTACAAAAAACTGATCTGTTGACTAAGCTGACTGCCTTTAATGAAAAGACCTTACATTATTTCTTATTCTATAGTCAGTATAATTTATTTTGTATCGAACAGCTGCTATGTGACGATTGGAACTTAGTGACAAAACAATAATGACAAGTACCTAACTCAGTGTTGTTCATAAGTTGTTTGAACCTCCTTTCCGAATTTTTGTCCGTGTTCTTGTCCTTTATCATCAGTAACTTCATGTTGTGTCCCTTATATCCACTCACGAAATCCAGCAAGTTTTGTACGATCTTAGAAAGAAGGGATTACAATTTCAGCTCACTCATCAGCTCCAATTTTATAACTATGTTGAGGCAGAATATTTTGATGAGAAAATTGATAACTAATAACTATTGGACACTGAATTTAAGGACATTGAAGAGTATACTATCATCTAAATAAATTTCTGGCATCGTTCGAACACTCGTCAAAATTCATATCACTATGAATCCGATGACAATGTTTATCGTTCATTGAGTTCTAGTGAGACAGGGTCAGTTTATCTAAATTTCTGGCATCTTTCGAACACTCGTCAAAATTCATATCACTATGAATCCGATGACAATGTTTATCGTTCATTTAGTTCTAGTGAGACAGGGTCAGTTTATCTATGATGTTCGATAAATGCCACATACCTTAGGAGAAGGAGCTTCGCGACCCAACACACAGACCAGCCTGACATCCCTCACAAAGTCCCTGTGTAGGATGTGATCACTGAGGTCGTAGAAGTAGCCGAGTATAGCGTCCAGCAGGTATGTGAAGGAGAGGATGTAAGAGTGGTCTAGCAGCGCTGATCCGTACACAAATACTATGTCGTACCCTTGTTTGTCGTACCTTCCTGGGGAGTTAGCTTGATATTAGCTGGTTGAGAGGGCTCACATAGGTAGCTATTTCCTAGAGTTTACAGTTGCCTGTAACATGCGGACAATGTGTGATGTGTGACCACTAATCTTCCGAAGTGTTGGGCTAGGGAGCTACATCTTTAATAAAATCACTGCACAATGAAATGAGACGTGTCTCTGATGTTACCGGCTAGGTAGCATTTAAAATTACCCGGATAAAGTAGGGATCCGGAGAGGAGCTGCATGTTCAGATCTGCCCCGTGTTCAGGATGTAACAGGTACGGTGTGGCTGGCTCTCCTGTGAGTTTTGTGATACAGTAAGGAGTAGACGTGGAAACTCGACCACCAATCACATTGTACGCGTTATATAAGGACAAACCGACAATCTAAAGGAGTGTTGGCTGCAATTATCCAGATAAAAAGCGGAATCTGACAAAGTTCATGTGTCTTTGAGCACTGGATTTGAAATTTAAAGGTTGATATTTAATGAATTGATAAGAGATAGTTACCCAAGATCCCATAGTTGATGCAATCGAGATAATCCGAGTCCTCCAGGACGCTCCAAGAATCTTCAAGTTGAGAACTATGGGAACTTTGGCTGCTTATCTTCTTGTTGAGGTGCTGTTGAACACAACTAACTGAGGTTTGGGAACTGAGTCTCTTCTTCAATTGGTTTGGTTCATGGTGACTCAATTTACTCATATTGTTCTGCCAACTCCCTTGTCTGGAGTTGTTATACCGGACAAAAGACTAAAGGATTAGGTTGTGCTAAAAACATGAGCTGCGATTAATTTATTAACAATTTGGATTTCAAATCTCAGACTCATACAGGTACAACTTTTACAAAAAAAAGTAAATTTTTGTTATTCATATTACACGTCATACGAATATAACATTGATATTGGCTACGCTTTAGGAGTTCGAATCCGTCTTAATCAGTTTCATCTTTTAACAAATTGGCCTCATAACACTATACATTGTAACACTATACATTGTAGTATTATACATTGTTACACTATACATTGTTACATTATACAATATACATTGTAACGCTATACTACACTGTACAAAGACAGGCTGGAAAATCAAGGAGCAGTAAACAGTCCAGCCGCAAAATAACAAAATTAAGAACTGAACTACCGTAACCGTAAGGATACTCTATGTAAGTAAATAGTAAATAATATATATGTAATTCGAGGAGCTCTCCAGAGATAGAATGTACATCCTACTAAGCAACTATATCCAACTTTCAGAAGAGTAAATAATCAGAATGGCTATTATATGTGCCGATTCGATAGAATTATGAACAACAAAGTCGAAAATTTCGGATTTCGGATTGAGAAGTTGGTGTTACTGTTACGTCATCAAACTTCTAGAAATCTAGTAAAAATAAACTTCGTGATTACATTTTCAATTGTAATGGGACAGTTTAAACATTACATGTAACATAATATCCAGCTTCAGCCAAAGCCTTAAGTCGAAGGTAATGTTGCAGGTAACAGTACACTTTAAAATGAACAGTGATCTTTCCCTGGAAATCGGAATCGACTTCAGAAATTTCTGCCTACCTATAATGCCGGACTGTTACAAATAACAACACTCACTGCTCACACAGAAGTTAGTCAAGTTACCCGACCCTCACCGAGCTCTAGAGTATTGACCTCATCGACTTACAAAGCACAATAACATGTGTAATAAGGTGTGACGTCATCAATTACTGTGTATTAACTTATTAAAGAATGACGGGATTTTGCAGTTTTATTCTAATAGAAAACTTCGCTAAATTAACATATTAATGATTTTCATACAAAGTTACAACAAAGTCTTTATGTTATGTATCCTGGGTTTTTATCGCTCGGTTAATCGCTCGGTTATAACCGAGCGATAAGTCTTATCGCTCGTACGTGCGCGGCACCCGACTACCATGAGCCTTAGGCTCATGGTAGTCGGGTGCCGCGCTCATGGTAGTACTTATCGCTCATGGTAGTCTTTCCAATGATTCATCACCAATGATTCATCACCATGCATCTGATCATTGCAATGTTCATTTGCATCATGATCAATCCCTTAACAACGAATCATGGAAACATCACATCACCATGCTTGATAGATAATTGACATTGTTGTCTCAGTGCCAGATATGTTGACTCGTGTAATTAATCCATGCTTTCAAACTTACTCTTAGTGCATTGTCTAGCCCTAATTTGTTGTGAAACTTGTTTTCGAGGTAGACCAACAAACTAAAACAGCAGTGATCAATATTTTCCCCGACCCCAACCGTACTTGTATAATAATGTATACGGCGTACACGCGCAATTAAGGATAACTACACAGTAGCAGCAAACTAAACTGTTCTGTATGTTAATAATGAGTAGAAAGATATATAAGGGGTTTCTGACTATATAACGAAGATGGTATTCTAACATGATATATAAAAAACAATGTTTTCTAATTCTGATAAGGTTCCACGCGACGGTTATATATTGCATCGCGTCGGAAGTTTTGTTTTTCATTCCACCGTACATATGCTAGGCAAATAAATCTGTATCACCTCTTCAACCTGCCGAACAGGTAATTACTATTAAAGTAAACAAACATGTATCACCTCCCCACGAGTATCCACATCTATATCATTGCTAATGGAGCTGGAGGGTCATAAAATGGGGAAGAGGATTGTTTTTCTTCATATCATCATTTATCGTTTATTGTTATTTTTTGTAGTTTTTATTTCAATCATTGTGATATAATTTTTCATTAAGTTTAATACTTTACCAATAACATTCTCATTAATTTAAATTTTGCAAATAAAATCACTTCTGGATTATTTCCTATAGAATTTAAAATATACGTCAATAATAGGGAACTTTATTCCACCGCTGGTGTACCGGTTCGTCAAAGGTGGAAATAACCTGAAAAGGTGACCAGAAAAAGGTAAACAAGGAATATTATCTTCATGAAATCGAAAATAAATAGAATGTGCAACAAAACTTGTCATAAAAATGTTAGATTTCAAACGCTGAGAATAGTTAAATTTCGGATCTTACATACTTTCGATATGTAAGGACCTTAAATTTCAGAAAACATTCCATATCAAATATATTTAGATAATGGTATTCATACCACTGAGACTTATTTATGCTAAAGAATTCAATATTTAGCTAAAATAACAACTAAAATGTGGAAAGAGATTTGATCCACTCACCAAATCTACTGGTAAAATTGAATTATATAAGAAAAAATAAAAATGGTTATTAAACTCCAAGTTTTACTTATTAGATCTAACAACTTGCATTTAAAATAACCAGAAAAATACTGTTATTCATTCGAACTAAATCGCTCGCCCAAATGTCTGAACTCTAAAACTGATAACATAGCTATTTTGAAAGTTACTTTTGGGTTAGACCACTCATGTTCGAAATTTATCATTTTAAGCTAATTTGGGCGAGCAGTTAAGAAAAAAGAAAACACATTTGAAGAAACATCCTCTCAAGTTCACTCTGGCATCTATGTTGCGGATGCAGTAACTTGTAGGTGAAAAGGAGGAAGGCTCCAAATTTAACTCCTTGTGGAACGGAAACAAAGTCTGGTTCGTGGGGTCCGCAGTGCACGTGTAGCAACTAGCAGTGCACGTGTAGCACTGTAGCACGTGTAGCACTAGCCAGCCACCAAGATATCTTCATTCCACCGTACCGCATGCGTAACATAACTGCCAGAGTGAAGTTGAGGGGACATTCCTTCAAACTTCCGGATTCTCTTCGAAATCGTCCCCGAAATCAATGATGACATCATTTTCAGGAGGTGGGAGTTGTGACGTCACGGAAATGTTCTTGTAGTCAACCGACGAGATCCAACAGTGCGGGAACACCTGTATTTATGATGGTCAAATATTGAAGGTTTTGTATAATCGTGGCGATTCTGTGAAGCAAAATATTGCAGAAGCTTCTATAACTTATATTTTCCTTATAAAAAAATGTACATTCAGTACCTCTCTGAGATCGTGAAGTTTGCAAGAGTAGGGGGTATCACAGGACAGGGTCGTGAGGAGTTTAGCGTCCTGCAGAAGCCCGATTAGGTACATATGGTCCTCGTGACGAGACAGGCAACCTGGAGGCATGTGAGGTAGTGTTAGAGACTGTCACCTTGGTGTGTGTGACCTGCCAGAGTTGAGGCCAGGCCTATAACGTTCGCGTTAGTAGGATGTTGAAGAAAGCTATTATGTTTCATTATAAATGTCCTATTAATTATGTATTGTGTATGTGAAATCTGCTGTAATCAGTTTACAGAACTACGAGTGTATGACTCGAGGAAGTTAAGTCGGGAAATATAATGAATGTATGGACGGTATTACAAATGCTTAATAGTCCTCACCCATAATGTTCAGGTAGGTTATTTTAGGATACCTCATTCCCAGTGAAGCAGCGATCGTGTTCTTTAAAGTAAACCTGGCAAGAACTCGGTCAGTAATTAAGAACTTGCTTACAAAACTGGATCTTCTTTTATTTGATTGAGATTCAAACTTAAAGACTGAAAAAGAGTTTACGTTCACAACTGAGCTTGATCATAACCATGTAAACATTGAGAGGAAATGTTACCTACCCTTTGAGGTCGAGCTTGGAAATGTTGCCGCAGTTGATGGAAAGGCCTAGAAACCAGTGAGAGTCGTGACTGACAGTATCACGGAGAGATATCTCGGTGACTGTACCTGGTAGTAAACACTCGGGGAGGGGTTGTTGTAGGCTCAGGTGTACCTTCTGTAAGTCCCTAGGAGTAGTGTGTAAACAAAAGCTGAACTGCCTCTATGAGTTGATATACGCAAAGTAATTTTGAGATTACCACAAGAAATGCGATGAACCCGCCTTAAAACCCGCCTTAAAACCCTCTGATTCTCACATAAGCAGCTAACTAACCCCATAATTTGACTAAAACTTCACACTTACAATATCTTGTCGAGTTCCAGCTTGCCCCTAACTATCCCTTGTATCCGCAGTTCCTTTATCAGCGAGACAGGAAATTCCATGTTGGAACAGTTGCAAGCTGTCAGGATTACTGTTCGGAGATTGTGGAAGTTTTCACGCAGTGCTGCAAACTTTTCATTCGATACTGACTTCATCTGAGATGTGTAGCGTCAATAATTCTGAAAAGTCTTTAACCTTGTCCTGAGTCGAAGTATTCAAGCGTACAATCAAACGTGCGTCAATGTCAGTGGAATACGTGGATAATAAACCACTTCCATCTAATTCTAATAACATCTCCATTCTCGGTTGAAAACGATTTAATACACAAATTATTTCAATTCGTTTCACGATATACGGTCTGAGAAGATTTTATCCGACCTAATCATATGTTTCTACGTTATAATACGTCTAAGTTATAAAAAGTCTGACTAACCTCGAAGCAGGTGAGGTGAGACACAATCCTGGTGAGAACTTGTTTATCAGGTAGCTCAGTGGGGTAGTTGAGAGTAAAGTGGCTGAGATTATTAGAGCGTCCTGTCACTACCATTCCTCTATAGTTCCGAGGAAGGTCCACAGACACACACCCTATCTCTGTGAGACTCAACTTGCGGAGAATTGGCAGGGCGTTGATCCATTCCAGACCAAACTGAGTCAACTGTGGAGTGAAGAAATTTAGAGTGAGGAAATGTAGAGTGCTGAGTGCTGGAGAGTGGGGACTATAAGACATGACTGCTGAGTGCTGAAGAGTGGGGACGGCTCGCCTCCCCACCAATATCCAATTCTATAAAATTATCTCTTCATTACCGGGACATTTATTACACTATATATCACTGATACTACGATCAAGTTCAGGACCATCAAAATCCATGTTGGCTTACCTGTCCGAGAAATGACTGCTGGGTAATATTAACATTGTACCCGTACAGGATTTGAATTTGGAAAAAATTGTGCTGGAATCACTGTGCAATGTAGAGAAAGAAAGTGAACTTTACAAAAGTAGAATTGAGAAGTTTTAAAATTGTTTCTCAATCTTGCTTAGTAAGATGATATTGCCGGAAACTAAAATGTACCTTTGATCCGCCTTTGACGTGTACTCCAAGTGCACGGAGTCCTTTAAAAAGACAAACAGTTCTTAACACTTTCTTGAGATCTTTGAGTTGTATTGTAACACTCAGGTCGGATACAGTAGGGTGATGTTTCAGCAACATTTGTAGAACCACCGGATCTGAGAGAATGAACATTTTAATGCTGACATGGTTACGAAAATTGGAGTTTTATTTGTTTGAATAAACATGAATGGTGTCAATTTAAAGGGATTTTTACAAACAGTACCTGCATTTCTTAGAACCACGGACGTAGGCTGGCGTTTGGCTATCATGTGCCAGAGCTGCTTCGCTCTTGATATCTTACTGGTACATTTTAGTACACAAGCTTTGTTAGAGAGGAGAGACTCGTGACCGGCTAGGATCTCGTGCCATCTTCTGCATACCTTAGAAGCTGTGGTTAGTTAGTATAGCAAATGGGGCAGGAGGTATGGGGGGGGGGGGACTGGGGGAGGGGGGTTAAGAGAGTATATCTCGACGTTTCAAATTGCTAACAATAGAGATGCGAAGCTAGAAGGTAAGGATAAATGTGTGGACCAATGTCATGATTGATTGGGAAATTAAGAATATTTATCAATGTAGAACAGCCATATGATAGGTACATACAACATTGAATTGTATGCTATTAACGCGGTCACCTACCTTTATACAGGACAATATCTCACTAACAGGCAGGAAACTGAATATAAGGACTAGGACCTCAGTCGCCAAACTGTCCATTTGTCATCTTCTGATCACGTGACCATTGCTGAATTCAGTGAACAATTATAAAAGGTTATAAAATTGAAGATTTATATTTTATAGCGAGGTAAAACTTACGTTCCTAGAGATTTTATTAAGTCTACAAAAACGCGCAAAACGGAAAATAATCGTACTGTGATATCAAACAGTGCTAACATCTTAAACGCGTAACTTTGTACGCGTTGATTTTGCTAGCAATAAGCAAGTTTCCAAGGCAACTTGACGAGATTTGCGGCGTTTCTCAACTTTAGTGCGACGAATGAATCAATTGTGTAAACTGTAACAATAGCATGAGAACAATAAGTATGTCAATTCATAAACGATATATAATAGTATATAAATATACAACGAAAAAGTCAATCCTTTTACGCTAAACGATCAACGATGTCAATTGAAAAATGTCTGAATTAATTATTCAAGAGAAAATGTCAGAAATAATAATTAAAGATTAAAATTCAGTGCAAATTTCAAAAAAAGTCACAAAAAAAATTTTTAATCTTAATCTCAATCAGTCCTTCGAATAAATTCTCACAAGGCAGGAAGTGTAAGATCACTATCAAATCAGTTCAGAGTTTCCGACTCTTTTGCCAAATAGTAGCAGCACCAAGCACCGATGAAACGGTTCCGCAAAATCCTACCGTCCCCGGTGACAACGTTGTCACACCGGAGGAATGTATTGGTAACCAAATATCTGACATATTCTTAACTAAATCAACAAACAGATCTGGTCGTCTTGACAGGACGCACCGACAAGTTGAATACAAGGAATGATTGGAATGTTTCAAGTTAGACTCCTGTCGATCGAATTGTTCGTTAATTTCATGACGTATCTCATAGGTAACTCTGATAATGTTCATGAAGTCTGCGTACAACCACAACTTACTAGACAGAGAAACTAAACCTCCCTGATCTACCTTTACAAGGCCGAGTTTGCTGAACAAGTATACATTATCACAAAAAAACTGAAGTGCTGAACTGATTCTGGATAAAGTCATTGAATAGCGTAAGATTGGATCGTTTATGTGGATTGATACAGCTGCTCCACGCATGTGTTCTACGCTTTTTCCGAGAGAAAAATCTGAAAATACAACAATAAGCACATTTAAGACTTTCAACACTAAAATTGATCTAAAACATTGGAATGTGAGGACAAACTGGTGTTATAGGAACAAAAGTATTGTACATTCCTGTGGTCACTCAAACAAAGAAGAGTATAATGAAGAGCCAGTGTAATAATGTACAGAGTACACACTACGACCCTTAAAGGTGGGACTGCAGACCGCTACAGACCGCTAAAGGTGGGACTACAGACCGCTACAAAGTACAAACCGCTAAAGGTGGGACTGCAACTACAGATCGCTAAAGGTGGGACTGCAACTACAGATCGCTAAAGGTGTTACTGCAGACCGCTACAGACTGCTTAAGGTGGGACTGCAGCTACTGACCGCTAAAGGTGGGACTGCAGACCGCTACAGACTGCTTAAGGTGGGACTGCAGCTACTGACCGCTAAAGGCCAGGTGGGACTGCAGCTACAGACCGCTAAAGGTGGGACTGCAGCTACAGACCGATAAAGGTGGTACTGCAGCTACAGACCGATAAAGGTGGGACTACAGACCGCTCATAGAGTAGCTGTAAGATGAGGTCACTGCAGTACACGCTATTATATTACACATGGAATTAGTAAAGGAGTCGTAGTTTCATGTAATGGCTAAGAGCCAGTCATAACACAAAACACTATGATTTGAGCTGTGATCCAGAGGAAACACCGCCCATTTATTTTCACCTAGCCAAGCTAATGCTAGATCAATTCAAAACCTCCATAACATTCTAAAACTAAATTAGAGCTAACATTTTCTAGCGAGGGAGAGGGAGGACTGGAGTTGTTTTAATTGTTCCACATACTGTGGACTGAAACCACGTTTTTCTAGGTACCACCATAGGAGTTGACTACTGTACTGCAATACCCTGATGGGGAATTGTAATTAAATTGTGTGTTATTCTATTCTTTAATAATCTAATAATTGTTTAATAATTTAAAAGTCAAACTTCATATCGTTACTAAAGTACTTAGTTTAATTTGGAGCGCGAAAACATTAACTTTATCAAACAAACAAAAAAGACAAAATTACTGCACCAGTTTTCACACCAATCCATATCTGCACACCAATCTATGTACATAGCGTACCTACATTTATAATACTTTGCAAACATCGACTTTTCTAAAAGTCATAGTCTACCTTACAGCACAAACGTGATCTTCACAAATTGTGCACATCTAATGAAAATGCAAACTATGACTAATCAGTAAGGTATAATAAATAATGTATAATGATAAATTGAAATGTATAAATAATGTATAGTAGTAATGCTCGAATATATATCCGGAAACTAGGTGTGTTAGACATAAGTTATTAGCCAGGACAGCTCACCTGCATAGTTTGTCTTGGCCTGATGTTTGGTTTGAGAACTTCACAAAATGGCTCACTACATCCTCTGACATTGTAACTACTGAAATGGGGGTTTAAAGTGAGGTGTAATATATTATATTTAAACTATTTTCACAATTACAATTAAATACATTTTTTAAGTCTTATTAATATTATGTACAATATTAGTGCTTTAACCAGGTGTAACCAGTCCACAGCATGTCTACATAACACGAAGGACTTGGTTTTATTCTAAATGAATAGCTGAAATACTATCACTAATACTAAATTTTGATGAGTTCATTCTTTGTTAATTTTAATACTTTAAAAACGCATTCGATTCTTAACAATTTAATGTAATGTAAAATGTAATACAATTTAAAGTAAAACACTAATTTTAATAAAACACGTTATTAAAACTGAAAGTCGTTAGAATGAGTACAGTTGATTTCAAGCGCAGAAAAAAATACAATAGTCAAAAGTAAATGAATTAAAAAGCATCATGTTAATTGTTAGTACAACTCAGCAAATTATCAAAAACCTAAATAAATTAAAACCCGGGAACGATTAAAACTTGACCACTTTCGGTTTATGTATCTGCGGTTTTGGGTCTGGTCTTTTAATTTCAACATACTCATTAAGATCCATCATATCATTCTCTTCGACATTGGATTTAGACGAGGATATACTTTTCAACTTTATCGTCCGGCTTTCTCTCTGCTTGACTTTGGTCTGACAATCCTTTGCAAAGTGTTCAACAGATCCACACTCTTTGCAGCACCCCCCATTGGGGTACAACCCCCGCGGGTTATCAGGACACGCCCGAGACAAGTGACCAGTCTCACTGCAGATAAAACATTTAGCGTGAGGAAACCCCTCGATATCTCTCCTAGGACATGTACTTGATGTGTGCTCGGTTGAGGCACATTTAAAACAAACTCCGATCCCCTTGTCGTATCCTTTGGGGCAGTGTGAAGCTTTGTGTCGTGTACTCCTGCATACAAAACAGGGATCCATCGCTGCACGGCGGTTACGGTGCACGTCAGCCCTTGATCTTTTCTTTGCTTCTTGGTCCATTTGAGAAAACTTGAGCGACCCTTTACCTTGTTTTGATGATATTTGAGGACGTGTTACTTTATTTGGTGAGACAATTTTTGGCGTATTTTCTAACTCCGATTTGATTGCATCTGTGACCAACTTTTGCTTGTTTCTCTTTTTCTTTAATTTCTTTATAACCTTATCCTCTGACTGTGGAGAAGTGTGGCTTTGTTGCACTGGGGGGTCCACTGTAACCTTTTCAACAACATTCTTCAAATTCTTCAGCTTTTTCTTCTTTTTCTTCGGTTTTTCAGTGTTACTTTCCACGACGGTTTGTTTCAGTGCTGACCAAGATGAAGCTTCTTCAGCTTGTTTCTTACCTATTACTGGTTTAGCATATCTCGTCATGATCTGAACGGAATTTTAATGTTAGCATTGAAATCTTACAATAAGAAGTTAAATATTTGACATATTTTAAGGTAAATAATTTGTCCAGTTAAACTTAATTAATGAAAGCCCAGCATCTAAACATTTTGTAGATTTTTCCAATAATGATACCTTTTTGGAAAGTCTCGTAGAAAAATGGCTTCTACTTCTTAAGACGTAAGTACACAAAAAATACGCTGCACAATAAATTAAATCTTTACAAAGGTGCCATAATATGATTGTACATTTAAATACTATACATAATACAATATTATAACGTGATACTATTTACATTTATTGGGGATTAAGAAAAAACTGTATCTGATCTGAAAGTTCTTCTGTAAAAGTAAAGTTGTTTTGACACAATATAATGTGACAAACTTCCACGAAATATCTCTGAATCTGATAACACTGTCATGTGATAACCACATCTCACATATTATTGTAATAGAAACTATTATAATTAATATTCGTGCTGTAAAAATCTGAAAGATCGCCGTTATCGAAAACACCAATAGAGTCTTAAAGTGATTGGTTCAAGACAGATAAAGCCTTGTGTGGTAGATAGGGAGGATCTAGGTTAGTTTCACGAAGTTAGCAGATGCTTGCTCCAATCCTGCTTTACTGAAAATGTGAAAACTTGTTAACTCATTGAATAAAAATGTACTTTATTGATGAATACATGGTAAAATCAAATCATTAAATTGTTAGAAGAATAAAAAATCTTATCAAAACTTAAGATGAGCTTTCCCTACCATCTTTTAGGACTTTATGATTTTGTGCACATCTCACCAGATTGAAAGAAATGGTTTATGATTACCATTTTCCGAGGTAATTTTTAATCATGTTAAACATGGAACAATGTTTGGTAAGAATATATATGTGATTTTTATCGACCTAATCGAAAGTTTAGCAAAAAGATGGTAGGGAAATTGCCATAGATTTTAGAATCATGCAAAATAAAAGATTTGTGTTTTTACTGTACTGTATACTACTACTGAGTTTACTTTCATAGCAAGCAAAGAGTCAAATCATATATTTGTAGATACTGCCAGTTTTAAACTACGGTCATTATTTACTGATAAGCAAGATAAACATTCAATGTTCAGCGAATGCACCATTTTATTATTGCTTGCTATGATCTAAAGATGTCACATATTGATCATGACACAATACTGTAACTACTACTACACAATAAGTTGTTGACGACAGTATACGAAATTTCGAGGATCATTCAACTTTATTTTAAATCGATCTTCATTCAAATTTCATATAATTCTATCCCTGCTCGTCATGTATCTATTTCATAACATTCAAAGGTTCATAGGTTTCATTCAATGCCACATACTTGGGAATGGGGATCACCGAATCGAATCAGATATGACGATCTAATCGTCGCGATTATTAACATTTCGAGAAGATTCCAAATTTCCAGCAATTTTAGGTTCAGCAACAATTAACATGACATTCATAATATATAACAACTACTTAAACAAATGCAACTTAATTACAATAATTTTAATTTGCTGAAAAACGTTTATTTGAAGAGCAGAAAGGTTTCATGTTCAGAATCAATCTAGAGATTGATCTCAATGCAATGCTGAAAGACATGATACATTCAAACGGAAACTGCACGTGGGCAACAATTGGGTACAACCTCTAGTTCGGGAAATGCTTTGGAAAATGGCTGTGAACTCATTATAGAAGTTATTGCAGCCTCTTCCCTAAAATGAAGCAATTTGTGTCATAAATGTTGATGCGAGAACATGAGGCATAAGTTTTTGTCTCAGCGATGAGTTTAAGTTGCAAATATGAAAGAATCTTTTCTGCCAATTCACAAATATGGGAAATATAGATAACTTTATTTTAATTAAGGAAGTGTATAACTCGACTTTAAAGAAATATTCAGTACTCACGCTTCAGTCATGAAGGTTGGCAGGTTTATCTGATCTTTCTCACACCCATCAGGTCGAGCATTATATTTCTTCACTCCTAGTGTCTTCAGAGCTGAGGATATAAAGTTTTATTACTATGATAAGCGCAGCTTATTGGGATGAGATGTCTTGTAAAATAGTCATGTGCTGAATGAACAACTATCACAAATTAATAGAGATTTGCTAGGGAAATAATTCGGTTCGGTTGCTTTCAAAAATCATGCTATTGTCAATTTCGATTTACTAACTAAACTAATATCATCTATTAGCTGGTTATTAACAAAACGTTATAACGTACCACTTCTATACTGTTCCATGCTGATGTAGCCCTTGTTAGTGACATCCAGCATCCCAAACACAGCAGTCATGTTGGCATCGGTGAACATGGCGGGGTAGTCTCCCTTCTCGTCTCTGTACTCTTTCAATGTCTCCAAGTACTTTATCATGAACTTCTTGGCGTTTTCTGACAAACATTCAATTCATTTAAAAAGAAATATTTTAGAATAAAATTAGCAGAAGGAGTAATAACCTACTATAACTTGTATGGATTGCAAGAGTGTAATTTTTCAGAGTCAAAGCCCAGCTCATAAAGTTTATATTATGTACTATTTAAATAGTGCCATTATCCTTTCACAAATTATAGAGAACTCCATATTAAAAAATACTTCATTAAATCTTAAATATTTTTAAAAAAACATTTCGATAATTTAAGCTCCTTTAACCTGGCTGGGAATGAATGAGGGCAGCTGTCATGTTCTCAAAGAGTTCTGGAATTCTGTGCTTCTGAACATATGCCTCAGCCATTTGACTTTTTGGGTTTGTGGGTACTGCTGCTGTGGTCATGATTGCCTCAAAAGATTGGACACACCTAATATACAATATAGTAAATAGTGTGTAAGATTAATGAAAGTTTCAAGTTTTAACTGCAGCAATACACATCATTTCTATACAGTGAAAGTAAAGATCGAAAATGTTTTAAATAATAATATTATCATCAAAAGATAAATGATAAATAGAGTATGTAATGTGGATTGTGGACTGTGGCTTGAAGAGATATTTGATTTATCAAAAGCTACACATTGAATTTACTAAATTAACTTAAATTCAATAGGACAAAATAAGTAGAGTCTCTGTAACATTGAAACACTCCCTCTCAGTTTGAATGCCATGGTAGAAGCCGTTGAGTCATCAAATTAGAAAGAGAAATGGTGAAAATCGAACTCTCTCATCATTGGAGGCCAGACTCAGGATCCCTCATTGACAATGGCAAAAAACTCAAGAAAGATGCGGAAGTCACAAATGCAAACACTCGAGCACGCTTCTTAGAGTCAAAGACAGCAGATATGAAAACTCTGATGCTACTGTATAGAAAGCTATCAATTATGAGCCCTGGACAATCAGTAACAAGAAATGCAGCCGTTTTTCTTTTGTGGATGGCCACTCAATTTCCTGATCCGTGATGACTTATTTTATTATATTCAATAAAACCTGGGTCCCCAGTCTTTGCTGTTTATAAGCATACAGATATAGCGGAGTGATATATATATATTCTGATATCAACAAAAAGCAGCACCCAAAAAGCATTCATTAGGAGGGTAGAATTTCTTTGAGAACAAAATGAATCTTTCCAGGACTTAGCCAACTAGAAAGACTATAAAACAAAGACTCTGCAAACATCTCAGAGAACTGATAACACCTTAAAGAATAAAGAGGGAGGATCCTGGACCCCGAAATCTACCACCTTTCTGTACTTTCGGAGGTACAAATGTGGCAGGAAACCAGGGCTCATGCTCATGCTGCCGCTGGGCTAAAGCAGTAGAGGAGATGGCGGCTTCTCTGGGAACTAACACATCCTGAAACAGACCAACACTATCCAGGGTGAGAATCCTTGTCGCGTTTTTGGTCAATTTCGCCGGGGCTCATGTCTTTCCTCGAGGGAGCATTAGTGTCTACAGAAAAACTGACAAATCCTAGCGAAGTCCAATCCGAACCACATCTTCCATCAGAGGTGGTGCTGGGTCAGCTGGTTACTGAACGGATTGGCCTGGAGAATGACATAGTCCTATTATTCTCAAGTTAACCATAGAGGGAGTCAGGCGCTGTTCGCTCACGGCTGGTTCTTGGAGCCAACACCCTCAGCCCCACAGAAGTGGGAGCACTGTCGGTGGTGGCTTACCCAGAGAACGGACAGTGTCTCTCCTTCTTTCTTCTTGGACTTGCATTGCTGCTGGCGAGTCAGCCAGTAGCAATGCAGCATCTCACTCACTCAATCACATCAGCAGTTCAAACACAGAGACTGGCACTCTCTATTCCGCCACGGAAAGTGGACAAAATAACCCATCCAGTCATGGAAAAATGACATTATTGAACCAGCCGCAAAACCATGTACAACCACGGAATATCACTAAAACTCCAAAGTGAGCGCTCTACAACAGGAAGAGTCTGGAAAGCGCCAAGGCAAACTTTTATACAAAGGACCAAAATCAGCACTCCACGAGAGCGCGTGACAGCCGCGCGCAGCATAACAAAACAATCTGAAACAAAGGGATGTCAAAAGATAAATACGTGAAACCAAAGATAAACCAAAGGAACAACACACCAGGGTTCGAGTTTAATATCATCTCAACTCGATCCTCCTAAATACTAAAAGCATGACACAACCTCGAGGATCACCAGGGCAGGCCGGAGGCCCGCTAGCATAATGCGGTGGTAGTTCCTCGAAGTAACGCACTACCTTTTCCGGGAGGGTGTTTCGACACCTGACTCCTTACGGGTTCTATGGAGTCTCTCGATGACGGATCATTATGGCAGATAACCTTAGGGTCATCGCCGATCCACCGGGTCATAACAATGTTATGTCTTTTGGACGTACCGGGCTCTGCGAACCCCATGCCAAGCAGAGCAGACGGTACAAAGCCTGCAGTCCAAAGGAGCTCCATCAGACGTTAGCCACAAGGCGGACGTAGCCTCCTTGCTAATCCGGGGAGGTAGAGTGAGCGCCCTCGTGTTATTACTGTTCACACCTTTCTCTCTCTTTCGTGACAGAATACTTCTAACCGTGTTTACCCTTTCTAGCAATGACTACCAAAGAAGGATAACCGATTGGACTGGGGAGGAGTGGAACATTGGCAGCACACTACCGTCCAATCGGTAAGTATTTACAATGTTTAGTTATTAGGTATATATTTGGAATTGGTTTAATTTGGTTGTAAAGTTATTCTATTATGTAATAAAGTATTGTGTTTTACAGGTTTTGTACATACGACAATTACTGGTTTTAATTGGTCAACTTAGAGTCATCTAACAGTGATAGCAGGAAGCAGGACGATCTACCCAACGACCTAACAACTGTGGAACTTTTCTTTTCTTTTGAGAGACATTGAGAGACATTTTGGAGTTTTTTTAGAAACACTTTGGGAGTTTTTTTTTAGTCAAACGGTAATCATGAGTGTTCGTGAGATACCTGTGTTAGACGATAGCGCTGACTACAGCACGTGGAAGAAAAAAGTGCTTATATGGCAGCTTGGAACCGGAGCATCAGTGAAACAGCAAGCAAGTAAACTTATCATGAACATGAATGGGAAACCACAGGAGGTTTCTATAAATATACCAATAAAGGTTCTAGGAGCTGAAGATGGAGTTGATAAACTCATTGCTGAACTGGACAAACTGTACAAGAAGGACGGTACTCAGTCTTTATTTAAGGCAATAGACGACTTTGAGAGATATAGAAGAGGAGATGGAGAAGATATCGACAACTACATCTTGGAATTCCAGCGGAGGTATCAGATCCTTAAACAGCTGAGAGAAAGCAAAGAGCTCTATGACGATATGATATTAGCATATAGACTGTTAAATCAGGCTAGCCTAAACGATGAACAGGCCAGATTAGTTAGAGCAACTTGCACTAGTACATTATCTTATAACTTGATGCAAGAACAGTTAAAAAGGACATTCGGAGATGGATTTACAAGGAATGAGAATCAATCCAGTCTGCCTTTCAAAAGTACTCCAATGGAGGTGGTAAAGCAGGAACCCGTCTTTCTAACTGAGGATCAGCAAATGGGGTCTGACGTGCACTGGACCAGAAATGGGGATCATCAAAGAAACTTCACTGGTCAACCTATGAGAGGGGAAAACAGATATAACCCTTACGGTCAGAATAGAGGGCAGTCTAGATTCAACCCATATGCACAGAAACGAGGACAAAAGTCTTACATGAGGGGGAGCAGTAACCAAAGGATCAGTTGTTTTATATGCCATCAACCAGGTCATGTTGTCGCTGAGTGTTCTTTTAACACATTCGCTAAATCTCATCAAAAACAAGATGATGAGTCTCGCAGAAAGGTCTACGCTTTGTTTGAATCAGATTTTTCACTTCCAGATTGCGAAGAAGAGATAATTTACTTAACAGGTGAATGTACGAACAAAGCGTTGATAGATACAGGGGCATGTGCAACCATCTGTGGAAAGGAGTGGTTTACGGTGTATGAAAGCTCTTTGACTACAGAAGAGAGGAAACTGATACAGACTGAGACTACTGAAAGGACATTTCGATTTGGAGATGGTAAGCCAGTGAAGTCGATTGCTTTGAAAACTATACCTATTAACCTTTGCAACAAAGATATGTTTTTGAAAACATACGTGGTGACGAACGATATTCCTCTTTTGCTAGCGAAGCAAACCATGACGAAAATGGGTATGGTACTAGACATGGAAAATATGACCCTAAAAATAAAAGACAGCAAAACACTGGAGAAGTTGCGGAGTACAAAATCGGGTCATGTAGCTGTGCCGATTGCACGTTGTGGAGATGGGCAAGAAAGTGGAGTAACTTATCAAGTGTCTGAAGAGCAAGACTGTGGAAAAACTGCTGACTTTTATCACCGTTACTACGCTCACGCATCAGCTGCGAAGATAGGTAAAGTCATCAAAAACGCAAAGTTGAAAGATGGTAATAAGATCATAGAGGAGCTTGAGAAGATTGATCAAACATGTGATTTTTGCTTGAAGTACAAGACTAGATCTATTCCGAAGAGGAAAGTGGGAATCCCTCAAGCTTCAATTTTTAATGAAGTCGTTGCTATGGACTTAAAAATTATAAATGATGAGGTGACTTTACTACATATGGTTGATACCGTAACAAGGTATTCTGTGGCAGCTCGAGTGATCAGCAAGGAAGCTCAAGAAATACTTGATAAGGTATTTAAGCATTGGATATCCATATTTGGACCACCATCGACCTTCATATCAGATAATGGAGGAGAATTTGTAAATGATTGTTTTAACCAAGCTTGCTCAGTACTGAACATCAAGATTCAGACATCGCCAGCGTATTCACCTTGGTGCAATGGGATTGTAGAACGACACAACGGCATCTTGGGATGCATGATAAAATCTTTGTTAGAAGAAATGAGATGTGATCCTGAAATTGCTATAGCGTGGTCTGTTAGTGCTAAAAATTCTCTCAGTAATACATACGGATTCAGCCCTCACCAACTAGTATTCGGAACAAACCCAAGGGTTCCTGGAATCATGGAAGAAAATATGACTCCTGGAACATTAAACCACGAAGGTGTTCTTAAAATAGTCAGTGATCACCTCAACGCTCTCTCTCTGGCTAGACTGAAGTTTGTTGAATTAGAAGCTAACGACAAGCTCAAGAGAGCACTCCAACAGAGGATATTTCCGCAAGCTAACTATAGATATTGCAGTGGCGATCTCGTGTACTTCAAGAGAAGTAAAAAGTTCTGGTATGGACCAGCAACAGTAATAGGACAGGTTGCTAATCAAGTTCTGATCAAGCACGGGGGTCACATCGTGAGAGTGCATCCGTGTAAAGTGGTTCTTAAATCTAGAGCAAAAGAACAAATTGAAGGAAGTGGTGCAACCTTGCAGGGCCAGGGGAATGTTGGTAAGCCTATTATAATCTCCGAGTCGGTTTATCGAGCAGCAGTGGAGGAAGTTAGGCCTGGGGAAAATACTACTCAGTCTATAGAGTTTGATGATATAGAAGATGAGGACGAGGAGGCCCCAGTAACAACTGTTCAAACATTGGTAGAAGATAGGGCTCAATCTATAGAATCTCATGACACAGTGAATGTAGATGACACAGCGAATGTAGACGTCTCTTCTATAACAGATGTCTCTGCTGAAACCACAGAAACGGAAACCTCGACGGAGGTAGATGAAGCTAATACAGAAACAGACAACTCAATCTGGAATAGTATATCTGGGGATTCTACAAAAATCCGACTGATTAGAGGAGATGTGATACGTTTTAGATCTGAGGATGAGGAACCTTGGAAATACGGAATGATCGAGAAGAGAGCTGACAAGACGTCAGAATGTTCGAGAAATTCATTTCAAATCGAACAGGATCTAGTGGAAGAGCCAATAATAGTAGATTTGGAAAAGCATCATGTTGAGAAACAAGAAGGTAATCAAAGGAATACAACTGTACTATTGACGCAAGAAGATGCTGAGCCTTATATCTTCGCAATCGGAATACAGGACTCAAAGAAGATAGACGTTGCTAAGGAACAGGAACTGAAAAGACTGTCAGAATTCGGAGTATACCAAGAAACTAAAGATACGGGACAAAGTCATGTATCATCAAGGTGGGTAGTAACTACTAAGGGAGAAAACGATGAGCAAGTTAAAGCAAGACTGGTTGCTAGAGGTTTCGAGGAGAATTGTGTCATGAGGAAAGACTCTCCTACGGTAACTAAGGTAGTTATTAGACTGTTATTTTCACTAGCAGCTTCATATAATTGGACTGTTGACACTTTAGATGTAACCAGTGCTTTTCTACAAGCTAAAGGAACTATGAGAGACGTATTTGTTAAACCTCCCCGTGATATAAGGAAGCGAGGAGTAATCTGGAAATTACTTAAACCGCTATACGGACTTGGTGACAGTGCAAGAAGATGGTACGTTACTATTAAGGAACATCTGACTGAGACTTCTAGCTGTGAGATCTCAAAGTTAGATAAATCTTTGTTTAGATATTACGAGAACAACAGATTGCAAGGAGTGATGGTTACACACGTTGATGATATACTGCACTGTGGAACAACCCGATTCAAGAACACTGTAATAAAATCAATCTACAGTACGTTCAAAATCAGCAGAAGTTATACGGGAGTATTCACCTATCTTGGGTGGAAAGTGGTGCAGAATGAAAAAGACATATACGTCGATCAAAGAGATTACGCATTAGCTATAAGACCAGTGGATATAGCTAGTAGCAGATGTACGGAAGCAGAGAGTGACCTCACGGAGGAGGAATTAGTAGAATATCAAAAGCTATTGGGAAAACTTTTGTGGTTGAGCTCTCAAACCAGACCTGATTTATCCTTTGACACTCTGGAACATTCCACTTACAGTACCAAGAAAGTTAAACACCTTAAAAGTTTAAATAAGGTAACAAAGAAATTGGCTGACGGGCCAAAAAGAGTAGTCTATAGAAAATTAGATATTGAGAAAGGAAACTTACACCTCTTGTGCTTCACAGATGCAAGCTTGGGCAACATCTCCGAAACCAAGCATAGTGCTAGTGGTTACATTATTTTCCTTACAGATGGAAATGTAGCAAACCTGATAGCGTGGTCAAGCAATAAAGTTAAGAGAGTCGTGCACTCTATATTCGCTGCTGAAACACTTAGCTGTACTTCTGGCACAGCTGCAGCGATCTATATAAGACAAGTGTTGTCAGAAATGTTGTTCAGAGATCCGCATAATGAAGTGATCCCGATTGTTGTCTTGATTGATTCAAAACAACTTTATGATAATGTACACTCCAGCAGTTTGTGTCAAGATAAAAGATTAGTCCTTGATATAGCCGTTCTGCAGGAAAACTTACATAAAGGGGTAATAGGAGAGTTCAGATGGGTTCCTACACCAAAAATGTTGGCTGACTGTTTAACAAAGAAGGGTGTCTCCAGTGGAGATTTGGCAAAGATTCTTGAAACAGGATACTTTCACTTGGACGAATATCTCAAAAGATAGTCATCGGTCATAAGCTGTTCGTGTGTTGTTGAGTGTTTGAGTCTTAAGTTTTTGAGTCTAGAGTCGATGTATTTATTTTAGGTTTTGTGAGTTTGTTTCAGTGGTATGTTTGTTATCACAATTTGTTGTCGGGTTCTATGATTTTAAATAGAATACTTGTTTAGGACCAATTTTATGTCTGTTATAAGATTAAGCAAATTTTTCAGTATGTTTATTCAGTTCCATGATTCGTAGAATCGTGTTTTTTACGAGTTATTTGCTGAGCAATGTCAGGAGTATATATTATTTCGTCTCGTCAGTTTTTATTTTAAGTTTGTATATTTCATTTTAATTTGCAAAAGAGTGTGGTCGCAGGTAAACATAATAATATATCTGCGTATATAATATGTTTGTAGCTAATTTAGGTAACTAATCCACTTTGCTGAGTTTGTTCTGTTAGCATTTATTTAAAATTTTTATTCGTTTTATGAGACGCTCTTAGTTTTTGAGCTAGATTTTTAAACCTCCGTGAGTTTTTAAAATCGAACAAAGGATTTCTAGATTGCTAGTTATTTTGTGCGCGTGGGTATAAAAAGTACCAATGTAGCAGCATTTGAAAATGCGCGCTGCACAGTGGGGCTCGCGTAAAGGGCATGATGACATTTGGTTTTTTTGCCCTTTTATGCCTCTGGCCACATCTTGGTGGTGTCAATTTGGATTAAATCGTCAATTATGACTTATTTCAGTGAAATTGGACAACTTTCACTACTTTTTTGGGCAAAAAATCAATTTTTTCGAAAATTTGGCACTTTCTGTCACACAAAAAGCATCTTTTTTGACTAGCAGTTTTAAGATTTCATCGAATTTTAAGCAGTTTCTGTCCCATTTTTCTGCTTTTTCGTATGGAAATGGTCATCAATCATGCTGATGTGATTGTTTAAGGGTATTTCAGAAAGGAGAACCATAAAAACTATGCAATATGACAAAAACATAAGAAAAATCCTATGAAATCAGAGTTGCCCCTGGATTTTCCGAGCTCAAATTGCCAGATTTTGGCTATTTTTGGCTCATATGCACTATTTTTCCATCCAAATATTGCTTATTCCAATTGAACTTTGCTGGTATTAGCATAAAATATCGAAGTGTGCACCAAAAAGCTATGAAATAAATGAAAAAATCAGTTTTTAATCTATCAGTTTTCATTTTTCGCGCTATTTTGACGCAATTTTTCACCTCAGGCTCGTACCAAAAATGGGTCATAATTTTTTTTCCGAAGCGTTCCGAAGCCAAATCTTCTGGGTTCTGCTAGAAAAATTATGGGAAAACGTAGAAAACATAATGAAACCCGGGCCATATGGGGCCATTTATAACTTTACCACCCATTTGTGGTCAGCGAATGAAATTTTAAGGCCTATTTTTGAAAAATATTCTAATTTTAGCTACCAAAAATCCAAAATTGACCGAAATCATGGTTTTTTCTTCTTAAACAGTACTAAGAATGCTTATATCCATGTTCAATCAATCAAAAGTTGAAAAACATTGAAAACAAAAGGAACCTCAGCCTGACTCAAAAATGGCAGTGAAATTGAGTTTCTGGGCATGTGCAGGCAGGTTATTTTCAGGCGCGCTTTTCAAATGGTTGTAAATTTTGACCCAACCGAGATATTGAGCTAATTTAAAAAGCATTGAATCCGGTTATTTATTCTCTATCAGAATTTACAACAATCTAAAACATTAGGAAAACTCGTTTTTAGGCTAAATGTCAACATGGAGCCCCACTGTGCGCTGGTTGCGTGGCGTTTTGTATTTTAGCGGGGTTTGAAGATAATTTTAATATGATGTATTATGTTTTCTTGGTAATAAACTTCGAATGTTTTAGTCTCGATAGGTCACTGCGGGTGATAATCAGAAGACAGCGGTAGCTCCAACGGGGTTGTTGAGCGTAATTATTGGAAACATTTCGAGAGTGTGGCAGTTATTTTATGGATATGTCTAGATAGGTCACTGCGGGTGATAATCTGAAGACAGATGTAGCTCAGACGGGATCTTCGAGCGTATTTTTGTGTAATTTAGTAGTGCAATCTTGAGAGAAATTGGGGCTAGCATTGCTGGAAAAGGAAAACCGGGGAATGTTATTACTGTTCACACCTTTCTCTCTCTTTCGTGACAGAATACTTCTAACCGTGTTTACCCTTTCTAGCAATGACTACCAAAGAAGGATAACCGATTGGACTGGGGAGGAGTGGAACATTGGCAGCACACTACCGTCCAATCGGTAAGTATTTACAATGTTTAGTTATTAGGTATATATTTGGAATTGGTTTAATTTGGTTGTAAAGTTATTCTATTATGTAATAAAGTATTGTGTTTTACAGGTTTTGTACATACGACAATTACTGGTTTTAATTGGTCAACTTAGAGTCATTTAACACCTCGACCTAAAAAAAAAGAAAAAAAAAAAAAAAAAGACCAACACTATGTCCCAACGCACTGGTGTTGGGATGTCTGCCCCCGGGTCCTGCCCGGGTCAATAAAGCAGTCAAGCATCATGTATGTTATGTTGAGCATTCTCAACCAGCAGATGTGGGAACTGCCACGAAAGACCGAAACAGATCTAAAGAAACAGTCAGCAAAATCGGAAAAATAGACGAATCAGACGAATTAAGCATAAATGACATCATTGCCATGTCTGAAGTGGTTTGTAAATGGACCATTGTTAGCCCCAAGCATTTTGGTCCCTCGTTCCTGCCACTCAGCATTGCCTACTGTAAAGTAGACATTTTTCCAGGACATAGTTAGGGCAAGAGTTGATTTTTCTGTGAACAAATTCGTAACAAAGGTTTGTCTACTCGAATGTGTTGTCCATAGTCCCAGGAACCACAAAAAAAACCCGTCCAGCTGAAACTTTTGGGCAAAAATTTTTATAGTAATTTTTCTCCAGGAACCCATACGCCCCACCCCTAATATTGGTTATTCGGCTCCCGGAGGTCTTGATATCTCCATAGGGGGTGCAAAATGACCGCAATGGCCACATTATGGCAGGCGAATGATAGTTTCAGAACGATTGGGGCTTTATTTTTCGAAATAAATGGAATTTTTCGAAATTTTTCTCAATTTTATTGAAATTTCGAAAAAAATACACCAAATTATTTTGAACGCTTATTTCAAATCTTACTCGGGATATCAAGGTTAACTAACAAACAACAGATTATTGACCAACCCCCAGACAGCTATTCGACGGTACATACTACTCTGGTTGAATGTCTTAAGTTATCCTACAGTGAGCCGATGATAATCACATTCGATTTGCCATTGTGGATTAAGGCCACCTGAATAGTACTGGAAACTGGGATGCCTATTGTGGTCAGGGTTGGGGGCTTCCACACTCTCACGAGTTTTCTTGGCTGCATAGGCTATATAATGGCAGACTCGGGTTTAGAGGAGCTCATCAAACTCGTGTATCCTGGAGACGTCACGCATATATCGGATGGAGGATCTTACTATAAAGCGTTGAGAGCCCACTTTCTGATCGACGCCGCTCTTTGTTGTTTCATTATAGAGGAAGAAGTTTACGACGATGAACTAGTAGACTTGGAAGGTTACATCAACAAATGTGTGAACGAAAATGTAGGTGTTAACTTTAAGACTAAATCTATTCAGGATCTATCAGAGAGAATAACTCTGCTTCTAAAGAACCTTTTTTCCAACAGTAGAACAGCAGCTCTATGGGTTACTTACCACAACATGATAACACTAGTAAAGGACTTCATAAGAGCAGAGAGGTTGCACGACTACAATATGCATTTATCAGCAGTAGCTTTGATGCTGCCCTACTTTGCAGCAGCTGGAAGGGGACAGTATGATGATGATGATGAAAATCTAAATATTATAGGCTACAATGAGCATTTTAGTAACAAATAGTATGAAAGATCTGAAATTTAAAAAATAAAAACCCTAAAAATATTTACACCCCAAGTTAAAAATATAAATATGCAAAAGCTTTAAGACTGTATTTGGAGCAGGATGCTATTTTTAAAGTCAAGTATGAGGCACTTTTAAAGACCTTTAAAGTAACTGGGCTTCACACGGTTTGTTACAACAACCACGAGTGGGCCGGGGTGTGGACTGACCTCTCCATAGAGCAGAGTCTTATGAGGGCAGCTAAATTTAGTGGTGGATTAACAAGTGGAAGGATGCGTAATCGTGAGTCCGCTCACAAGTTATGGGTGGCCACCCTGAATCAGATGGCTTTAATAAATCAGTCTTTTAGAGATTCATTAGCTAATTCATCGAAGCGAGGAGTACCAACTAAAGCTGCCATCCACTCAGATGCAGATCTTACCAAGTCATCAATCAAGAAAAACTGTGATGTATTTGGAAAATTATTAACTTGGTTTAAAGTTACTGTCGACTTTACAGAATCCGAAGATAAGACTAAGTTAATATCTTTTTCGACTGGTCTTATATCACAGCCTGGGAACGATGAGGTGAATCCCGAGGAATGTTTGGCCGTTGGGGCTGTCCTTCAACGTGAGCTAGATGGGTTGACATTCATCGATAAGATAAGTATCAAAGGTAAAGCAAAGAACTTGACACAACTAAGAAAGCAGGTTAAAGTGAATAATAAAAGCGTTGCAGTCGATCCGTTGAAGTGTTTTAACCGTTAAGTCTTGGTTGCTGATAGAGAGACTTCAATAGAGGAATGCCTAACATACGAGTTAACTGTGGTGCCGATGAGCTTATTTGATCAATATCAGATGATGAGGAAATCTAATAAGGCTGCTCTTGGTATAAACCAATCTACACTTAAATCTTGCAGCTTCACGATCCCACTAGTCATTGATGGAGGTTGGCTAATTCACCAACTAAGCAATGGAGTACTTGAAGCTTATCCCTAAAAATAGGGAAGTTACTGTGATTTTTGATGAATATGAGCCTTCTACTAAAGATCACGAGCACAAGAGGAGAGTTAAAGCGTTCTGTGCTAATATTGCTGTAAAGAAATCCACCTTTTGTACTGTCACCAAAACAACATTTCTGAGCAACAAAAATAACAAAAAAGAACTGATCGACCTTATCTCAAGCATTTTTACTGTAAATGGTATTGAAGTGATCAGAGCTTGTAACGATGCTGATACTTTAATTGCAAAGAAAACATTGGAAATGTCATTCCTTGGCGATGTTGAATTGAAAGCAGGGGATACCGATATAGTTCAAGTCTATTAGTACATCATTTCAACAGTGACCATCACAATGATATTTATCTAACAACGAAGAAGGGTACATATTCAATCAAAGAAATATCAAGTCATCTAGATCATAAAGAAAAGGAGATACTTCTTCTAATTCATAGTATTTGTGATAGCGTCAGTGGACTGTTTGGTTTTAGCAAGGTTAAAGTGCTAAAGAAAGCTCTCACCTTTAATGAGCAAGGTCAGTTGGCAACATTACTTTCGGTGAGAGAATCAAAAGAAAAGATTATTGAGGCAGGCCTCTGTTTTTTGCAGTACATTTATGGTGACAAGAAAAAGACTCTTTCTGCTTTGAGATTCCTAGCATACAATAGGATGGTAGCGAAAAAGAGTCTCAATCCGAATAGGGTACCTCCAACAATAGCTTCAGCAACGGAGCACATCCTTAGAGCTTACTTACAGTACTATAACTGGGTCATGCTTAACGCTGACAGTCTGAATCCCCTTGACTACGGCTGGAAATTGGCTCCTGGTGGCACTTACGAACCAGTTGCAACAAAAGCTATAATTGCTCCAGAGTCTATTTTGAACCTTATATGTTGTAACTGTTCTGTCGATGTGGAATAGGCCTGTTTGACTTTCAGACGTTCATGTAGAAAATATGGCTTTAATTGTTTGCCAGCTTGTGGACGATGCCATGGTATGAACTGCACAAACATTAGACATGATGAACCTGAAGAACAAGCGAATTTTGATTAATATTAACTGTGTATCAATAATTGTCTTGGTATTTACTGAGAATACACATTTTAGATTAACTGTATTTGTTATTTGTAGATGAGTTTTTAAATCTCTCAGAAGAGACATGTTTCATCATTTACCGGAATTGCAACCAAATATACACAATAAGGTTTGGTACTTTATCCGTACATCCCCTTTAATAGCTACAATAAATTGTCTATAAAATTTACATAAACAAACTTAAGAGACCTCAAAGCTCGTCTTCTGAGGAATGAGATTGAAGGATACGTCAACCAGTCCAAGGTGCTGGGCTATTTGTCTTCCTCTGATTCCCCTGAGTGCTATGAGTGTGCTTCGTAGCAGATCAAACCTGAATCGTGTTCTGATGTGATTTTTGACCTGGCTCTTAGCTTCTTTATTGTGGTCAGCTATCCTTTCAGAAATACGATCTACAAACACAGTGCAGAGTGGGCCCATACCTCCGGATGTTGTAAAAACTAGTGGGACAAAGGACCCTTTCTCTGACTGAAGTACTCTCTCCTCATATAGATCTTTCTTCTCTTTCTCATGCGCACTGTAGATTTTATCTAGTGGCTTAAATGTATTGGAGTCGCAATTAGGATGAGTGACCCTGATGTCAAAGAATGTTCTTTCGAATGGTGCATACAGTCCAACAGCTGCTACGTCCAGACGGGCTTCATCCTGGGTGTTGGTCTTCCTGGAGAATGAAGTTGGTTGGACAGGTAGGAGTGCAGGTTCTATCCTTACATCCTTACACTTTGCTTCTTGAAGGAAGAAAGCTGCAGTGTCTCTAATGGCATTGTGGCGCATGCAAACGTATCCACCTAATTTACAATCAAGGGAGTGGTAGACACTGTTTGCATGTCCGCAAGCACATTTAGAGGGCACTCCTTGGATCTTCCATCCATAGCGTAGGCGTATGCTGTCTTGGAACTCTTGCTTGTTTAGAACATAGTTGAGGTCCTTTAGAGGTAATGCTGAAAGCCATGTTGATGCTCCCTTGATGAGTTTTTAAATAGATTTGAAATAAGCGTTAAAAATAATTTGGTGTATTTTTTTCGAAATTTCAATAAAATTGAGAAAAATTTCGAAAAATTCCATTTATTTCGAAAAATAAAGCTCCAATCGTTCTAAAACTATCATTCGCCTGCCATAATGTGGCCATTGCGGTCATTTTGCACCCCCTATGGAGATCTCAAGACCTTCGGGAGCCGAATAACCAATATTAGGGGTGGGGCGTATGGGTTCCTGGAGAAAAATTACTATAAAAATTTTTGCCCAAAAGTTTCAGCTGGACGGGTTTTTTGTGGTTCCTGGGACTATGGACAACACATTCCTGTAGACAAACCTTTGTTACGAATTTGTTCACAGATTGACCCATAAACAGCAATTCTTGCCCTAACTAACAATAGAGAAACTGACCTTGTCTAACTATACTAAATTCAGCCACTTTCCATAATAAAAATACTAACTACCAAATAAAGTTTTAACTAATTTGTGGTTTAAGCTCTTATTAATTTATTTATGATTAAAGGAATGAAAAATAAAACGTATTTGTTTCATTCAGTGGCGTAAAGTAATCAGTAATCAGTAATCGTGAAGATAATATAAAAATTTGAAGTCCAAATTTGTGCACCTTAACTATAAATATATTTACCATTAAAATTAAAATCAGCATTTACAATTTACAAATGTACACAGAATTGGACAGTTTAAATTTTGACAGATGTTACTTTTCTAAATTTTTTCGGAGTATAGCGCGCGCCACTTTTTTCTCGAAAGCGGCCCGAGGCAAGTGCTACGAAGTGCCAGACTAGTCCATTAACAATAAACAATTTAAATCTAATTGCCCCCGGCCGGGGGATAATACAGCCTACAGGTGAAAGACACGATTGAGGTATTAAAAGTTTTATTCCCGAAGAAAGCTTTGATACGCGGAAAATCATCAAAATTAAAAAAATTATTTGCTGCACCAATTATACGAGCGTGCTAAATCACTCTACAGTCGATCTTCGAGACTGTTAAAAAAGGGCCCCCGACAGTTGAAACCAATGTCAATCGATGTATTTTCGGACGCTGATTCCGAATCACCCCCCATGACATAGGGTTAAAATGCTCCCCTGACGAGATATTGGCGAAAAACTGTCTCGATCACGTGATATGACCATATAAGGAAGTTAGTCTAATTTCTCGTTAGGGTTAGGGTTTCAGTGTATGTTTTTGTTAAAGATTGGGTTAGGGTTAGGGTTGGGATCAGATTAGAGGGTTAGGATTTCGAAAAGTCGTTCAGGACCAGCTAGAGAACGTGTTGAAAAAGTCACGTGACAGTCGAGTGTAGAGTGATTAATCATCATCCCCAATTATATGCAATGCACGGATTTAACTATGAAAAAGAGATTTTGGAAGATCATGTTTGAAAATAGCTTTTTTGACGTTTTATCCCCTCGACCGAAATTTCGCCATATTGACTCAGACTGAAATTTTGATCACCAGTGACCAATCAGTGATCAAAAGGGTGTAGGTGGTAGGTAAGGAAAATTGGATTTTACTAATTCACTCGCCAGCGCGCTATCACGTGTTTTTAATGCCGTGATTTCATTGGTCACCTCTATAACGCGCATTGTTTGTGACAGGATAGTTTTTTCACATGATTTGTCAACCGCGCGTGCAATAAACTCAATTTAAGCTCCGCTTTGTGACCGAAATGGGCCCTAATATGGAATTTATGCAACGCATGGCCGGTAATTAGCTAATTGAATTTTCGGCACAAGGACCAGGTTGCATATTACAATTACATATACTTAAATACAGTGTAACATATTTTATTATTTTATTATGTCAATTAATTATATTAATTACGTCGCAAGAATGTTATCTGGTTCTTGTACCAGCTAGCTGCATGTTTGAAGAATCAAAACAAAATTTTATGACGACTCGTCAATGAGCTGTTAGAATTATAATAACAGCATGTAAAGATGTAAAGATCGGTAATCTTTAATATAAACGCTACAGTTGATAAAATAAATGAAGGCAAAAAAAAATCATTAACAAAATATATCGCTGATCGCCTTATAAAAGTGATAAAATAACTGCAGTTGTTAAATAGAACTCAAAGAGTCTGAATGAAATTAACAATATCGGGAGCAATTAACAGTAACTGACCAAAACCACTAATCAATCATTATATTTTGATACTTCAGATTCTGTAATTATACGATTTTCCTCAAACCTATATAATACCGACCATGATCGATATTTAAGTATAAGATAGCTTTATTAAAACTTTTAATCTGTGCATGGCAAGTGTGGGTGAACTCCTATGTGACAACTTTAATATCACTAAATATCTAAAAATCTCTAAATTTCTCTAAATGAAATTATCCATCGCATCATATTATTATTATATTAGTGCAACTATAAGTGCCTAATTCAGTGAGGATTTCTCTATTGCAGTTGGATTGCAAAATAAAACACGTGGCAGAAGCATGAACTCGCTCATCAAAACCGGCCGAATTATATAGTCAATTTAATTCTGAGCGCCAAACACGTATCCGATAGTAAACAACAAAATGTTAATTCTCTGTCTTCTCTGTTCTCTTTACCGAATCAAACGAGGAAAAAGCGGAATCGCAAATCCTAAAGTTTCAAAATTAAAGATATTTTTTGTGCTCAATATAACAGTGCATCATGGATATAATATTAATTATAAAGGCAGAATGGTCATAAATTTTTACTCGAAATCACTATCGCTGTGTTGACCAGTGTATTTCGGAAATAGTTTCCGCTTTTTCTTCGTTGGCTTTGGTAAAGTGGCTGCAAAATCGTCTCGGCGGATTTGGGCATTTTCTCCTAGCTTCCGAACCCTGAAAGAAATTGATATATTTAAATTTATTCAATAGATTGATTTAAAATCTTTGGATATGCCGGTTTCGTTTATACCAGTTTATTAGTATAATTGTGTGCTGTGACTAGTGAGTGACTACATGCGTTGGTAATATTGTGACTATTTGTTACTATATTCTCACTCATTCGCTTGCCTTAACATTATCACGTGAATTTGGTTTTAATGGTTTTGCAGTCGAACAAAACGGTTTCAAAATTCACATTAACCCTAATCCAAATCCTAACCATAACCCTGAAGCTATATCCGTGACCCTAACTATAGACCTAAACCTATAACCCGAGCCCTAAACATTCGAATTCGTGTTTAACTATAATGTCACGTGACCAAAACAGGTTTTTGCCTATCAATTTCCAGGGAAGCGTTTTTACCCTACGGGAAGTGATTCGAAATCAGCGTCCAAAAATACACTGGGAGACTTTGGGACCGGAAACTGATCCGGCCCCCAAAGAGGGGTCAGATCACGTCACCAATTAGTGACGTATAATTAGTGATGTGATCCATGGATTGAATTTAATTGACATAGAAATGTGCTAGATCTGGGGTAGAGTTCACATGTCAATTCTGTAAATCATAGCTGTACATTAAGAAGTAAACATGATCTGACTGCTCGACTCGTAGATCACATAAGGGACGGGAGCTCTTGCTAAAGGGGGGGTTCTCGTATCAAGGGATGTGAGACGTACGTGTCAAAGGCATGCAAGGGGAGTGAGCCGATCTAGTGTTCTAGGTATTATAAATATTGGGTGATAGAAGGTAGTAGTATCGCATTCTATCAACAGTCATGCCTACCTTCTCCAAGTTCCTCAACGGTTTCAGAGGATGTCAACAGGTGCTTGATTCTGACCAGGAGGTGACCGGGACATGATTTCAGGCCTGACCGGGACCGGGATACAAAATGTGACTTGACCGGGACTGAGATTCAAAGAGATTATCAATTTACCGGGACCGGGACCGGGATGAAAAATGTGACTTGACCGGGACCGGGACCGGGATAGCTCAAAATTGCCAATTCCGGTCGATTACTGGTTAATTCATGATCATAATTTATTACTCAAACTTGTTTAGCAATTTTAAACATTGTTGTATTTGGCTCAGAGGATGTTTGAAGATGTTGCTCTAAGGAGCAACAGACTATCATCTGGATCGGCTTGCTGTTGGAAAGACTCCTTCCAGCAGTATTCTGTACGACCTTTGTTCTTTCTACACGACATACCCAACTCATATGAACTCTACCCCAGATCTAGCCCATTTCTAGGTCAATTATATTCAATCCATGGATCACATCACTAATTATACGCCACAAGCTTCAAGCTTGCATGTTAATTACTTGATGACGTATATGGTGGATCATATCACTCCGGCCCCAAAGTCTGGCAGCCCAAAAATATACCGATTTAGGTTACTTTCACACCTTAGGGCCTTTTCTCAAGATTTTTTAAGAGTATTATTAATGCTAGAATATGACATCTGAATTCAGAAGGAAGTAGTTAAATTTTAAAGACTTACGAGGGTATAAGCTGGTCTCTAACAGTGTCTTCCATAAGTTTGAGGAGTTCTCCCCTTTTAGATGCAGGAATCCTGTAGATATATTTTGAAAGGTGTTGCGTATCTGATTATTGTGGTTTTGATCCATTCGGTTGATTATCAAATGATTGGTTCGATTGATTGATAACCATTTGTTGCAATGATTGTGAGCACAATGATTGAAATCGAGTTCAATTCATGAGGCTATGTCTGAGACATTGATCTTTATAGAAGCAAATTAAGTTAAAATAAGGATTCTTTGTAGTGATACTATGTTAATGACTCATTAATTCAATCAAATTACATTTTTGTTAAGTGAACCAATATTTTGAATGATCGAGGAGGAATCAGGAATAAAATTCTTCCCTTAGAGAGCTTATGCTAATTATAATATATAATATTACCTGAACATTTGAGTCTTGAGGTCACTTAAGATGCTAAATGACTTGTTAAAGTCAAGATCCTTATCTGCAGTACTGGGGCCTGGTACCTCCTCACTAGAACACGATTGATCGATTACTTCGATTGGTTCATTAGTGCATGATCCCTCATCTTCATCCGGCAGCTGATGGTCACGGTCGGGGCCAAAATAAACTTGCTGAGGTAACTCAGTAGAAACGTTTCTACCTAGAGTGCTGTCGACGCTGAGATGAGGACTTAGTCTGAAAAAATCTTGGTAAACTTTTAACAATAATTTGTATTTATAGGATGACAGCTGATAGCCAAAACTTTAAGTTACAAATTGCTAGTGAGCTAGTGAGAAGAAACAGTTTTAAAAATAGTTTTATATTTTCTGTTAACAATTTTTAGCAAATTAAAGAATAATATTGACGTCTGATGAAATTAATTCACTAAGATTGATGCATGATCAGCAGCCGTTTCAGCAAGCAACCAACAATATTGAATATATCCGGAAATTTTTACATTCGCTGTTCCGAATCAAGTTCTAAAACTTCGGTTTAAAGCTTACAAATTAGGGTTTAAATACGAGGCTAAGTTTTACTACAGTTCAGAGATACAACAATGAAGTAAACGGATGCGGGCACACTTGTTATAACCATCACATTTTGATCTCGATTGAATTCGAGAGCAATGTCCCAGGGCCAGACTATTTACTTATGAAGTCAGGGAGGTGGGGTGGTTTTGGAATTTCGGACAAATCCTGAAATACGGACACGGGGGGGGGGGGGGGGGGGGGGGGGTTGATTTCTGAAAATCCAGAACAGTGTGTCCCCTGTTCGGACACACCCGGACAGGGGAGGGGGTGATCTGAAAATCTGCGATTTTTGGCGGACGTCCTCAGTCAATATTTCACCCTGATCATGGAACCTTGATCATGATAGCTTCAATTTAAATTCAAGGCCAAACTTTGAACTCGACAAGGTTGCCCAGGTTATCGAAATGGTTCATGGGTTCGCCGACAGGAAATAACCTATTGACTTTATCGTGAGGCCAATCATGTTAAACAAAAAAAAGTTTTACCTGAATGTGGTCGGGAGTTGCGTCCAGTCAATTTCATATATTCTCAAAATCGCTAGCACATGTTTGCACGGTAACGTCGGTGTGCCACGGAATTTAATGCAGTCACACCTGACTTCTTCCGATAGAGATACCTAAGATTTTTGCAAGTTTAGAAAGGAATTTAGAAAGGATTCTAGTATCTGACCATGATGTTAGCTCATGGTAAATTACTTCATAAACTGTGGTCTGCAATAGTTATTGGTCAGCTAATGGTGAAACTATCATTCAGTAAATTTCTGGATGTTTCTGAATAGGCTCAATAATTACAGTTTCTGTTACTTTTATCAGAAACTGTCATCAATGATTCTATTCAGAAAAAAGTAGAAATTGCTTGAAAGATAATCAAAGTGCGAGACTCAATAACGACTAAATCAGATTATTGGAGACAAGTTGCAACAAATCCTAGTCTATTAAGTATTAATTACCTTGTACGCGAAGGGATTTCCTTCAGAATCCTTTGTCCTGACAACATATTGGTCACCCAGTTTCCTGATGTCGTCTTTAGTTTTTTCGAAGGATCGAAAATAACTTTCCTGAAAATTACAAAGTTCATATCCTGAACAATAACTTTGTAGTGACATACATTTGGGTTGAAAAATGTCAAATATCCGAAAACAAAGAAGCTGTACATTATAAATATAAACCTTCACCAAGATGAGATTCTTAGACGGGATACCATTAAAGAATGATGGTAACACATGGTTCTGTGAAACGATCCTCTTATAACTCACGGAGTCTGATATCATCTGATGAATAATTTTATTTTGTAATTTTGTAACTTGATATCTACATGACTATTGTCTATGGGCTTATTGGGCTAACTTTGCGCTCATGGGTTTATGCATGCGAACTGATTCTATAAAACAACTAGCGAAGAAATAAAACCGAAAATCAAATATGTTTATAATTCGACGATCGATATTGTTTGCTCATATTCTCATTGGTAAGCATTATGTTTATTAAAATTTTACCTTGTGTCTATACGTCTGCAGCCTGTTTGGGATAAAGTCAAAAACCAGAGAGGCTAGCAGCTGAGGAAGGGAACGATGGGCGGATACGCCATTAAACACTCTGTGTTTCAAAACATTGTTAAGCGACTCTATTCCATTGTTTGTTCTGACCCCAGCAAGAGCTTCCAGATTTCTGTACGGCATAGCCCAATACTGAGAAGATATATTTATAAAGAGATATTTTAAGGTTATTGAACATCTGCTTGTCAACATTCAAGCCTCTTTTTTGTTCTGGGTACCCGGTACAGCCGTCATTCATTTCGTCATTCAATTCGAGTTTTAACAAACTCAAAATGTATGATGCCAACGAAAGAATTAAGAATTTCACAAAAAATCTTACTTCTCTGCGATCTGCGTAATAGAGGACATAGCTACTAAATGTGGGATTACGTAGACAGAGGTCACTGGTCATCACCTTCCATAATCTTTCCTCGAAATATTGGTCGATTCGAGTGTCGGGAAGGTGGATGTTGGGGGTCTCTGCGTACATTAAATACAGCATGCATTCGAACGCTTCAACTTTCGCTGAAAATAAAACTTAAGTTAGATATAGCCGTGGATCTGTCCAAATGCCTCTAATATATATGATCCAGGTTTGAGGAAACAATGTAATTTAGCTGAAATCATTAAAACATAGAAAACATAGTGCACACATATGGGCAGGTTTCCTCAAATGAAATTTTGTTATCAGCGCTGATAATCGCTTATTTAGCGCTTTATAATCAGCTAAATTGCAACCAACTTATAGCTTTAACTATAAGCGCTTATAATTGCTTATAAATGGTTCAAAAAAACGACTACGAATCGCTTATCTGGCCGACCGCTTTTCCACCACTTGTAATAGCCAATCCTACTGGAAACAAAAGCGCTTTTTTGAATTACTACATCAATTATAGTCGACTATAAGCGATTTTTTTAACCGCTTATAATCGATTAAAAACGGCTTTTTTTAAAAAGCGCTAACTAAGCGATCGTGAGCGCTGATAACAAAATGGAAACCTGCCCACGTATGCTAACAAAATCAAAACATATACCTCTGTCATTGTCGTATTCTCTGTGCAGGGGAACGTCTGCAGAAAGTATGACAATTAACTTGAATGACAATTCTATGTACCAAAACACACAATAAACACTTAAATGCAATATCAAATATCATGTTATAAATCGTATAAATTGCAAAACTTCCTAAATGAAAATCAATGTGGTAGGAAACTAACTCTTTTCGAGGTCTTTTAGCTTGAAGATGCACTTAATTCTTTTGTCCCAAGCCTGTTTAACATGGAAGTCGCACCAAAAGGGACGAATTCCTTGAAAGATTGCCCTCATGGCGTTGATCTCCGCAATGTCTTGGTCGGTCATACAGTATGTAGGGGACATTCCCGGATTCCACCCCTTTATGACCGACAGGGCTTCTGCTATGATCTCCTCACCGTTCGGGTGTTCAGAACACGTTATGAAAAAAGCGACAACCTGAGGCCAGGGTAAAATTAATCATGATAATTATACCTATATATATTATATATATAGGTAATACTTCAGGCTGGCCCAAAATTAGCAACCCACACGCAACCCTTAAATAACTCACATAATTGGCATTAGAAGTGCTTGCAAATTTCAGAGAGTATAGATATGGGTCAAACTTAGATTTCCTGAAATATTCGTAAAATTTCATCAATTACAGAGGGAGTGGCGTACCACTCCCTCTTTTTCTCTTTTGTCACCACAAAGTGAGAACGTTTTGAGTTAGGAACTCCAGACACATGTGGTTTGATAATTGAAGTGCTTCCCCAAAATAATAGTTGGTTGTTTACAACTAAACCGGGTTATGACCATTTTAAGATCTGGCGGATACATGATCTCGGCACTTAATCTGTGATTTCTTCACTCAATCAATGGTCTAATTGGTTAGAATCTGCTCATAGGACAGGAACCGTGTGGGTAGTTATTTTTGGGCCACCTTCAAATATTACGTTTAAATTGATAATTAACTTTTATCATTGATCATTCTATTTCTAACCGAAACAAAAAAGACATATACTGTGAATCAGACTCTTGCTTATAAAAACCAACTAAAAAAGTCACAATTATAACCTGGTATCCTTGGGGTGTTCTACAGGCGAGCAAAAACAGTGGCAAGTTGTAATGATTTGTCTTGTGCGTGCTGTCCATAAACAAGACGGTACCAAACTGTTTAAGTATATCCTTTTGCGTCTGGTTCTGGTAGACCAAAAGCATCTTCGAGTTCCGAGGATTTTCCTTAAAGAATGTTTACAAATTTACACATCAATCACTACAAAAATTGAAAACCATCCTAAAATATTAAAGTATTTTATATTTATTTACACTGAATACAATACATGGCAACAATTTCAAGGAGACTTCATCAAAAATTTAAATAACCTTGTCCGGCTCATCGACGTAGTGGACCGAGTTTCCTTCATGACGTAGTTCTTCGATAATGGCCTCGAGTCTATCTTTTTCTAGACCTTTTACCGTTACGATATTTCTTATGTCGGTTACTGTTGGGAACCACAGACGGTTGTCCATGTTCACAGGGTATCGCATAGACTCTGAAATATTTGTATATATTCACAACCAGTAACTGAAGGGTTAAACCAATACACAATTGCGTGTTTCGCAGAATAAAATGGGAATACGGGAGTGTAACCTAATTCGCAATTAATTAGAAAAGCTTTTAAACACTAACTTTCCCTAAAAGTGTAAAACTATTTCTTGATGGTTAAATACTGATCGAAGCTAAGAAAGAAATTCCAACTTTAAAGATGGCTTACCCAAGTATGTTGTGATCTCGTTCACAAATATTGTCCTCAACCGCCAAAAGTTGCAACATTTGTCGACATTCGTTTTTAGTATGTCCACAACTTTCGGATTGAATGTCGGTCTCTGAAGATGGCCACTGAAATAGTTTTATTTTTGAGGGAGGGAGGGAGGGAAGGAGGGAGGGAGGGAGGGAAGAAGGGAGGATGTGAGGGAGGATGAAAGGGAGGGAGGGAGGATGTGAGGGAGGATGAAAGGGAGGGAGGGAGGGAGGGAGGGAGGGAGGGAGGAGGGAGGGAGGGAGGGAGGGAGGAGGGAGGGAGGGAGGGAGGGAGGGAGGGAGGGTGTGAGGGAGGATGAAAGGGAGGGAGGGAGGGAGGATGAAAGGGAGGGAGGGAGGGAGGGAGGGAGGGAGGGAGGAGGGAGGGAGGGAGGGAGGGAGGGAGGGAGGGAGGGAGGGAGGGAGGGAGGGAGGGAGGAGGGAGGGAGGGAGGGAGGAGGGAGGGAGGGAGGGAGGATGAAAGGGAGGGAGGGAGGATGTGAGGGAGGAGAGGGAGGGAGGATGAAAGGGAGGGAGGGAGGGAGGGAGGGAGGGAGGGAGGGAGGGAGGGAGGGAGGGAGGGAGGGAGGGAGGGAGGGAGGGAGGGAGGGAGGGAGGGAGGGAGGGAGGGAGGGAGGGAGGGAGGGAGGGAGGGAGGGAGGGAGGGAGGGAGGGAGGGAGGGAGGGAGGGAGGGAGGGAGGGAGGGAGGGAGGGAGGGAGGGAGGGAGGGAGGGAGGGAGGGAGGGAGGGAGGGAGGGAGGGAGGGAGGGAGGGAGGGAGGGAGGGAGGGAGGGAGGGAGGGAGGGAGGGAGGGAGGGAGGGAGGGAGGGAGGGAGGGAGGGAGGGAGGGAGGGAGGGAGGGAGGGAGGGAGGGTGTGAGGGAGGATGAAAGGGAGGGAGGGAGGGAGGGGGGGAGGGAGGGGGCTTACCAATTTTCGTGGGTTTCGTGGTGGAAGCTGAAAAAGATTCCAAACATTTCATCGGCATTTAGAGCCAAACAGTCAAGTCCCACATCTTTCAACTCCGATTGGGTGTAAGAGTTGTACTTCACATCAAGAACATCGAACACATAGCACTGGGAAGAGTTTATTCTATGTATACGCATTTCATGTATTAAACTTTATATACATTTAAGGACGTGCTTGATTATTCAAGAATAAGTAGAAATATTTAGAAAACATAGACCAGACAAACTAGGTCCTGGGAGTTAGTTTTGCAGTCTCCAAAAGAACAATATACAGCATGACAAATGAAAAACAGCAGATCTAAAAATCAAAACATATCACTGGCTATCTGGTTTCAACAAGATACTTGGACACGGTTTTGGAAAAACTCACTTGGATGTAGGCTTGACAACCAGTCTTTATGGTCTTGTTGGGTAAATCCGACCCCCGACACACTTTAACACGGGGCTGTCTTGTTATTCTTTCATCAGCCCGGCAATTGAACCTATTTATTGGAAAATAGAAATATGAATATCTTGATTCTTGACCTAAAAAAGTTGCAATGTATCAGTATAGATACATATCAATTTGATGAAGTGAAGTATTTGATAGACGATTGGGCGACATCTGTCCGACAGCGACATCTGTCCGACAGCTGAATTTGGGATTTCGGACAGATGTCGCTGTCGGACAGGAGTCGTTTTTGGCGACAATTTAGCAAGTAACAGTTTAGATCATGTCTCTAATTGCAAATGTGTCGTATTGAAATCAGGTCACAATTTCGGACAGATGTCGTTTTTTTCTGGTACCCTGATTCGGACAGATGTCGCTGTCGGACAGATGTCGCTGTCGGACAGGAGTCGTGTTACCTTGATAGACGGCTTTAAGTCTGTATTAAAAACCAGCAATATTTAAATCTATGTTGTTGAACAGACAAAACTAAAAACAATTAATTGTTTTAACTATCATTTATTGTTTTAACTACATAGCGTAATCGTTAATGTTTGAACAATAGTTGCTTACCTTTTTCGTTCTCTGATCCGAAAATACCGACCTTTGTGCTCCCATGTGGCAGCTGTAACTCCCGACCTTTTTATACATTTTGTATAAGTTTTTGGTTTGGAGGTTCTGGCCTGAAAAAAGCCACAGTTTAGTACGTAATCGAAATCTATTATGTTGTCATGTATTATGTAATTATGTTTTTATGTTTTCATGTAGATTGTAGCAGTGTGAATAAATCTTACTCCCTGGCTTCGAGTTACTTATATAAATATACAGATACAGTCCATAAGTTTTGAAATCAGTATCATGTTCCATTTCATGAATAGATAGTACTGAAAAAAGGTGAACCATACAAAACTGTCCATTCCCATAAGAATATAAACATATATTTTATTGTACGAAGATACAACTTGTTCGAGATAAAATAGAAAACATACCCCACTTCCTTTGACATAAAAAGCGGTTTCAGTGAACGTTTCTATTTTCTGCTTAATGTATGTGAACATTCTTTCCTTCTGGTCATGTTTCTTTATCTGATACTGTAGTGCACCATCTTTCACTTCTCGAAAGCCCTCATCGAGTAGCCACCTCAAGCTGAGAAAAATGTTAGCATAAGTAATAAGTATGTTAAATCGCAAGGACACAGCTACTACAAGATTAATTATATTCAGCATTTCGGTCCAAGCTTTTACCTTCCAGCAGCTATAATAAATATATTGGCTTAATCAACAAATAGCAGGAACCACATTCATTTTTGTTTCTTGACACCATTTAATGGATAGACGTGTTACTGACAATGGTCATAAATTATGACTCATAATGTAAATATATACTGTTAACCTTCAACAGTACTGATATAAATACTGATACCAATACATTTGTCTGAACTATTAAAGAAACACACGCCAAAGAAAATTAATATTAATTTATAAGATTCAATGTTGAGAAGGTATAATGGTATCCCATATTACACATTCATAAAAGTATACACCAAACATATGGAACGTATGAGAGATGGACACAGTTTAGAAGTGAAATTTAAGTGGGTTTAAAGGCTAGCTTTTTGTTGTTGTTGATACATTAGTAGTAAGTACACAGTGGATTAAATCACATTAAAATAGAAGTATTAACTGGCTCACATAAATATTAGGTTCGCTTATAACAGCTGAAATAAAACAAACTCAGAAACGGAACTCCAAAATCGTATACTAAATTATAAGGTGACTCAACTCAACTGCAATGTTATAGAGCGATACTGAATTAATCGACCTAAATATCATACAATATATATTCTGAAAAACAGGAATATATTGTACAATGTACATTGTACAACACATACAATAAGTAACTAATACAGATCATACTGCAATACAAATTTTACAATATCAAATTGTTAAATAGAAGGAACTAGATGTACTGATTACTTAATCTATAACTGTCCCTATATATAATCTACAAGAAATTATTCAATTTTTAAATAGAAGCAACTCTGAATCGAATTGTCCCCATCTACAGGAAATCATTAAATTATTAAATAGAAAGAACTAGATGTAGTGATTACTTAATGATCTTTAAATCTAATTGTCTTTATCTACTGGAAATTATTAAATAGAAGGAACTAGATGTACTGATTTCTTAATGATCTTTAAATCTAATTGTCCCTATCTACTGGAAATTATTAAATAGAAGGAACTATATGTACTGATTTCTTAATGATCTTTAAATCTAATTGTCCCTATCTACTGGAAATTATTAAATAGAAGGAACTAGATGTACTGATTACTTAATGATCTTTAAATCTAATTGTCCCTATCTACTGGAAATTATTAAATCATTAAATAGAAAGAACTAGATGTACTGATTACTTATACTCAATGATTTCTAAATCTAATTGTCCCCATCTACTAGAAATCATTAAACTATTAAAAAGTGATTACTTAATGATCTTTAAATCTAATTGTCCCTATCTACTGGAAATTATTGAATTGTTAAATAAAAGGAACTAGAATACTAGATGTACTGATTACTTAATGATATTTAAATCTAATTGTCCCCATCTACTGGAAATTATTGAATTGTTAAATAAAAGGAACTAGATGTACTGATAACTTAATGATCTCTAAATCTAATTGTCCCCATCTACTGGAAATCATTAAACTATTAAAAAGTGATTACTTAATGATCTTTAAATCTAATTGTCCCCATCTACTGGAAATTATTGAATTGTTAAATAAAAGGAACTAGATGTACTGATAACTTAATGATCTCTAAATCTAATTGTCCCCATCTACTGGAAATCATTAAACTATTAAAAAGTGATTACTTAATGATCTTTAAATCTAATTGTCCCCATCTACTGGAAATTATTAAAAAGAAGGAACTAGATGTACTGATTACTTAATGATCTTTTAATCTAATTGTCCCTATCTACTGGAAATTATTGAATTGTTAAATAAAAGGAACTAGAATACTAGATGTACTGATTACTTAATGATATTTAAATCTAATTGTCCCCATCTACAGGAAATCATTAAATTATTAAATGGAAAGAACTAGATGTAGTGATTACTTAATGATCTTTAAATCTAATTGTCCCCATCTACTGGAGATCATTAAACTATTAAATAGAAGGAACTAGATGTACTGATAACTTAATGATCTTTTAATCTAATTGTCCCCATCTACTGGAAATCATTAAACTATTAAAAAGTGATTACTTAATGATCTTTAAATCTAATTGTCCCTATCTACTGGAAATTATTAAATAGAAGGAACTAGATGTTCTGATTACTTAATGATCTTTAAATCTAATTGTCCCCATCTACTGGAAATCATTAAACTATTAAAAAGTGATTACTTGATGATCTTTAAATCTAATTGTCCCTATCTACTGGAAATTATTAAATTATTAAATAGAAGGAACTAAATGTACTGATTACTTAATGATCTTTAAATCTTATTGTCCCCATCTACTGGAAATTATTGAATTGTTAAATAGAAGGAACTAGATGTACTGATTACTTAATGATCTTTAAATCTTATTGTCCCCATCTACTGGAAATTATTGAATTGTTAAATAGAAGGAACTAGATGTACTGATTACTTAATGATCTTTAAATCTAATTGTCCCCATCTACTGGAAATTATTAAACTATTAAATAGAAGGAACTAGATGTACTGATTACTTAATGATCTCTAATCTTATTTTCCCCATCTACTGGAAATTATTGAATTGTTAAATAGAAGGAACTAGATGTACTGATTGCTTATACTCAATGATCTTTAAATATAATTGTCCCCATCTACTGGAAATCATTAAACCATTAAAAAGTGATTACTTAATGATCTTTAAATCTAATTGTCCCTATCTACTGGAAATTATTAAAAAGAAGGAACTAGATGTACTGATTACTTAATGATCTTTAAATCTAATTGTCCCTATCTACTGGAAATTATTAAATTATTAAATAGAAAGAACTAGATGTACTGATTACTTATACTCAATGATCTCTAAATCTAATTGTCCCCATCTACTGGAAATCATTAAACTATTAAAAAGTGATTACTTAATGATCTTTAAATCTAATTGTCCCCATCTACTGGAAATTATTGAATTGTTAAATAAAAGGAACTAGATGTACTGATAACTTAATGATCTCTAAATCTAATTGTCCCCATCTACTGGAAATCATTAAACTATTAAAAAGTGATTACTTAATGATCTTTAAATCTAATTGTCCCCATCTACTGGAAATTATTAAAAAGAAGGAACTAGATGTACTGATTACTTAATGATCTTTTAATCTAATTGTCCCTATCTACTGGAAATTATTGAATTGTTAAATAAAAGGAACTAGAATACTAGATGTACTGATTACTTAATGATATTTAAATCTAATTGTCCCCATCTACAGGAAATCATTAAATTATTAAATGGAAAGAACTAGATGTAGTGATTACTTAATGATCTTTAAATCTAATTGTCCCCATCTACTGGAGATCATTAAACTATTAAATAGAAGGAACTAGATGTACTGATAACTTAATGATCTTTAAATCTAATTGTCCCCATCTACTGGAAATCATTAAACTATTAAAAAGTGATTACTTAATGATCTTTAAATCTAATTGTCCCTATCTACTGGAAATTATTAAATAGAAGGAACTAGATGTTCTGATTACTTAATGATCTTTAAATCTAATTGTCCCCATCTACTGGAAATCATTAAACTATTAAAAAGTGATTACTTGATGATCTTTAAATCTAATTGTCCCTATCTACTGGAAATTATTAAATTATTAAATAGAAGGAACTAAATGTACTGATTACTTAATGATCTTTAAATCTTATTGTCCCCATCTACTGGAAATTATTGAATTGTTAAATAGAAGGAACTAGATGTACTGATTACTTAATGATCTTTAAATCTTATTGTCCCCATCTACTGGAAATTATTGAATTGTTAAATAGAAGGAACTAGATGTACTGATTACTTAATGATCTTTAAATCTAATTGTCCCCATCTACTGGAAATTATTAAACTATTAAATAGAAGGAACTAGATGTACTGATTACTTAATGATCTCTAATCTTATTTTCCCCATCTACTGGAAATTATTGAATTGTTAAATAGAAGGAACTAGATGTACTGATTGCTTATACTCAATGATCTTTAAATATAATTGTCCCCATCTACTGGAAATCATTAAACCATTAAAAAGTGATTACTTAATGATCTTTAAGGGGGGGGGGGGTCAATGGGTATTTTTTTGTGAAACTTGATTTCGAGATAGTAGTTGACCAACAAACTAGGACCAGTGACCGAACTTTTGAGGGGGTCCCGGACCCCAACCGCCAAACGGTGCGCGCAGGGCAGCCACGCCCATATTTGGTCCAAATTAGGCCCAATTTAGCCAAATACCCTGAACATGCCCAAAACCCAGGTTTATGGTGCTCTACTTGTAGCTAGTGGTCTCCTGAACTCGTATATGAAATTTCATCAAGATTGGACAAAAAATGACTGAGTTATGAGCCAAAAACCATATGCCCATATTTGGGCATACGCACCAAATTTGGTAGATTTCGTCCCATAAATTGGTCAAATATCAATATTTTTGGATGAGACTTACTTTATATGAAAGGTAAGCCTAAACTACATATTCTCTGTAAGTTATAGCTTTATATCTGTTTAAATGTGGATACTAAGGCGAAAAAACCACAAAAAATGAACTAAATTGCCCATATCTCGGTTCGCGATATTCGCGGAATTGATCTCACCAAAATTGTAACAACTCAATCAGTTTTCAAAATTTTTGCATGAAATTTTTGAAATCGACTCGAAATCGCATTTCGACCTTATTTTAAGAACGGATTTTTGATTTAGGCCTCAAAAAAAATTTGGCGGCCAAATTCTGAATTTCTGTAATATAATTTTGGAATTTGGCCGCCAAATTTTTTTTGAGGCCTAAATCAAAAATCCGTTCTTAAAATAAGGTCGAAATGCGATTTCGAGTCGATTCCAAAAATTTCATGCAAAAATTTTGAAAACTGATTGAGTTGTTACAATTTTGGTGAGATCAATTCCGCGAATATCGCGAACCGAGATATGGGCAATTTAGTTCATTTTTTGTGGTTTTTTCGCCTTAGTATCCACATTTAAACAGATATAAAGCTATAAATTACAGAGAATATGTAGTTTAGGCTTACCTTTCATATAAAGTAAGTTTCATTCAAAAATATTGATATTTGACCAATTTATGGGACGAAATCTACCAAATTTGGTGCGTATGCCCAAATATGGGCATATGGTTTTTGGCTCATAACTCAGTCATTTTTTGTCCAATCTTGATGAAATTTCATGTACGAGTTCAGGAGACCACTAGCTACAAGTAGAGCACCATAAACCTGGGTTTGGGGCATGTACAGGGTATTTGGCTAAATTGGGCCTAATTTGGACCAAATATGGGCGTGGCTGCCCTGCGCGCACCGTTTGGCGGTTGGGGTCCGGGACCCCCTCAAAAGTTCGGTCACTGGTCCTAGTTTGTTGGTCAACTGCTATCTCGAAATCAAGTTTCACAAAAAAATACCCATTGGCCCCCCCCCTTAAATCTAATTGTCCCTATCTACTGGAAATTATTAAAAAGAAGGAACTAGATGTACTGATTACTTAATGATCTTTAAATCTAATTGTCCCTATCTACTGGAAATTATTAAATTATTAAATAGAAAGAACTAGATGTACTGATTACTTATACTCAATGATCTCTAAATCTAATTGTCCCCATCTACTGGAAATCATTAAACTATTAAAAAGTGATTACTTGATGATCTTTAAATCTAATTGTCCCTATCTACTGGAAATTATTGAATTGTTAAATAGAAGGAACTAGATGTACTGATTACTTAATGATCTTTAAATCTTATTGTCCCCATCTACTGGAAATTATTGAATTGTTAAATAGAAGGAACTAGATGTACTGATTACTTAATGATCTTTAAATCTAATTGTCCCCATCTACTGGAAATTATTAAACTATTAAATAGAAGGAACTAGATGTACTGATTACTTAATGATCTCTAATCTTATTTTCCCCATCTACTGGAAATTATTGAATTGTTAAATAGAAGGAACTAGATGTACTGATTGCTTATACTCAATGATCTTTAAATATAATTGTCCCCATCTACTGGAAATTATTAAACTATTAAATAGAAGGAACTAGATGTACTGATTACTTAATGATCTCTAATCTTATTTTCCCCATCTACTGGAAATTATTGAATTGTTAAATAGAAGGAACTAGATGTACTGATTGCTTATACTCAATGATCTTTAAATATAATTGTCCCCATCTACTGGAAATCATTAAACCATTAAAAAGTGATTACTTAATGATCTTTAAATCTAATTGTCCCTATCTACTGGAAATTATTAAAAAGAAGGAACTAGATGTACTGATTACTTAATGATCTTTAAATCTAATTGTCCCTATCTACTGGAAATTATTAAAAAGAAGGAACTAGATGTACTGATTACTTAATGATCTCTAATCTTATTTTTCCCCATCTACTGGAAATTATTGAATTGTTAAATAGAAGGAACTAGATGTACTGATTGCTTAATGATCTTTAAATCTAATTGTCCCCATCTACTGGAAATCATTAAATTATGAAATAGAAGGAACTAGATGTACTGATTACTCAATGATCTCTAAATATAATTGTCCCCATCTACTGGAAATTATTGAATTTTTAAATAAAAGGAACTTATAGATGTACTGATTACTTATAATGATCTCTAAATCTAATTGTCTCTATCTAGTAAAAATCATTAAACTATTAAATAGAAGGAACTAGATGTACTGATCTCTAAATCTAATTGTCCCCATCTACTGGAAATCATTAAACTATTAATTAGAAGGAACTAGATGTACTGATTACTAAATGATATTTTAATCTAATTGTCCCCATCTACTGGAAATTATTGAATTGTTAAATAAAAGGAACTAGATGTACTGATAACTTAATGATCTCTAAATCTAATTGTCCCCATCTACTGGAAATCATTAAATTATCAAATAGAAGGAACTAGATGTACTGATTACTTAATGATCTCTAAATCAAATTGTCCCTGATCTTTAAATCGAATTGTCCCTATCTGAACTCAGGTGCAGCTTGAACGACTAAATTTGAAAAAGTAAAACTTCTTGTCTGAATGAACTATTAGAACCTCAAGAAGCTGATCCGCATGTCTCCGCTACTAAAATGTTTAATGAGCTCAATCACTCATTACTTAACAGTTTAATCTTCAAAGTGAGTTGTACAATCTAGATTTTTTTAAGTAGCTGTTGATAGTGTAAAACAGGAGTGACTTGATCGTTTTCATAACTTCGATTTACAATTTGTACCATAATAAAACTAGCACTGCCATGGGGTTCAAAAAGGGTCATTGTAAGCCTCCAGCGTAATGGTCCTAAGTCTCTGCCCCATGTGGTGCCTGTCAGCATCAGCTAACAGAATAGCCCTAACATAACGATCAAGCCACAAATTAGGTTCTATAATGATTTTATATTGTTGAATAAAGAGATTAGAATATTTAATATTTGTTTTATTCTGAATATTTGTTTTATTCTACTGGAAATGAGAAATCATTAATTAAACTATTAAATAGAAAGAACTAGATGTACTGATAACTTAATGATCTCTAAATCTAATTGTCCCCATCTACTGGAAATCATTAAATTATTAAATAGAAGGAACTAGATGTACTGATTACTTAATGATCTCTAAATCTAGTTGTCCCCATCTACTGGAAATCATTTAACTATTAAATAGAAGGAACTAGATGTACTGATTACTTAATGATCTCTAAATCTAATTGTCCCCATCTACTGGAAATTATTGAATTGTTAACTAAAAGGAACTAGATGTACTGATTACTCAATGATCTCTAAAATACATAATTGTCCCCATCTACTGGAAATTATTGAATTTTAAAATAAAAGGAACTAGTATAGATGTATAACTGATTACTTATAATGATCTCTAAATCTAATTGTCCCTATCTAGTAGAAATCATTAAACTATTAAATAGAAGGAACTAGATGTACTGATTACTTAATGATCTTTTAATCTAATTGTCCCTATCTACTGGAAATTATTGAATTGTTTAATAAAAGGAACTAGAATACTAGATGTACTGATTACTTAATGATATTTAAATCTAATTGTCCCCATTTAAGGGGCCAATTAATTAAATAGTAGCCTCCAAAATGAAAAATGAATAATCTTGCTTGCTTCAAGCTTTCAAGGTTAATATTATATGTGTTCTTCTGACATTAAAACCACTACAAACATACACATATAATACTTGCAAACGAGATGAACAGTACCATGCATCGAAAAGTGCCACAAAGAAAAGTTTATAAATCATTAATTTTGCTTGCTTGGATATATGTATTACAGCTGGCATTAAAACTATAGATAAAGTGAAAGAAGCGTATGACTTAATGAAAAATCAAATGACAGATGACAGATGACAATTGTAATCAAGCTGGCATTAAAACCATGCAAAAAGGAAAAGAAGCGTATGACTTTATGACATGACAAATCAAATGACAGGTGATCAGCAATTAGCACTGACCTGTTTTCCCACACCGAATAAATTTAACTCCTTGAACAATTGGAGTTCTTTTGGACACCAGACTATTCGGAAATCGGACCTGAAAGAGTTTTAACCTTACAAATTGAACAAAAAAATAAACAAAGGATTGAAAGCTTAACTCAACCTTTCGGGAACAGAAGCAACAGTCATAGATGTTCGTGGAGTATCAGAAAATCACTAGTTAAAATTTGTATCGAATAAGAGAAGATATCGATTTGACAAGAAAAGATTTATCGCAGACACGCGCCACGCGGTTTACTTAGACGCTTATCCAATGCGAAATTCAAATATGGCTCTTTTTGTGAAATTGATGGCGAGTGAATTAGTAGCGCCGGGAAAATTAGTGTGTGACTGCGATTTAAGCAGTTGGTCAATATGACAGAGTTTTGTAGCGCGATGCACTACTGGGTCACGCCGCGCATCAAATAATTCTTCTCGCAACCACTTCGGTAGATCGGCAAGATGCACCACTGTGCCTCACCGAGCTGCGAAGGATTGACATCGTGAATCAAGTAATCAGCCGAGGGGGTTTCCATTTTCCAAATGCTTACGGTTGATTGCGGGGATCGGCCGAGGGGAGGGATTGTTTGTCGTTGCGATTACGTAATCAACATTTTCTTTTTACCTTCTAGAATAATAACTGATAACAATTTGACAATATTTCGAAAAAGCTCGACTTGAAAACAAAAAGCTTGCATTCTACAACAAAGTCAAAAGCAGCTTTTGATTAGAACCATACATGATATCTCTACCCAATCACAAAAAACCCGATGTATCACATGGCTGAGGTTATTGGTCGGCGCTCAGGCCTCAGCCTGTCATTTCGCCGAATCTTTATTCGGGCTGAGTGAATTACGACCTCCATCGCTCTGAAAAAAAGTACGAATGCTCATTGGCTGTTAGAGCGCACGTGACTAGCATTCACTTAACAGGTGATACTCGTAAAATATCTGTTCCATACATTGTCCAACTCGGCGCGCGTCCTAGTAGGTTGTAAACCTACAAGCATTCACTTGTCATTTGATTCACGATGTCAATCCTTCGCATCTCGCCGATCTGCATACGTGGTTGCGAGAAGCATTATTTGATGCGCGCGCGACCCAGTAGTGCATCGCGCTACAAGTAATTTTGTAATGATCTTTCTAATTTCTAATTAACGGGTGATACTCGTAAAATATTTGTTCCATATACAATATACGAGTCCAACTTTACCGGGCCGCGCTCAGCCTGTCATTCCGCTGAATCTCTGTTCATGTTCTATATTTATGATTTATGAACATAATAGCCTGAGGTCCCCAAGTAAGTCCAACTCGGCGCGCGTCCTGGTAGGTTGTAGAACATAAAGAACATATTGATGACCTGATAAGTCACCAAGAGAAAAATAAACACAGAATAAACTAAATCATGCTTAACTCTCTCCATGCTTTTCTATTAGTATTAGTATTTGTTGCAAAAAGTCTTAAATGGTATAAATCGTCTGTATGCTGTATTTACAAGTCTAAATTTTCTGTCACTTAAATCGTTCAAAATAGTTTTTAACAAGTTTGACTGGTGTCGTCCGAATCTACCTCTCATCAAACTCTGCAGACTCTCTACAGCAAAATGTAAGGCAAGCTGGGCAGGTGAGTTATTATCACTGCGGAGGATCAAGGATGTGACCGAGCATTCTCCACCGTGCACGAGCAACACGCTCACTTAGTGAAACAACTTCGCAGCGTTTGTATAGAGTCACATTTCGTATGACATTAGGGTAGGTCATGCCGATGATCGTACGGAGATGATTCCTGTGGCAGACATCAAGTTTTTGAAGGAGTTGTTTAGATGTTGCCCAACTGTTGCAGTTATACATCAGTATTGAAACAACTTGTTTTCTAATTTCTAATTTCTAATTTCTAATTTCTAATTTCTAATCTCTAATTTCTAATTTCTAATTTCTAATATGACGTCAGCAAGATTTTGGCCAATTTTACCCCCCCCCCCCCCTGGCAGAAACTGTCACCATTGAGCGACCGTCCTCCCCCCTAATGACGTCAGCATTTGCCAGACCCCCCCCCCCCCCCCCCCCCCCCCCGGTTCACATATTATTACGTAATCAGCCGAAGGCCGGGGAGGGGGTTACATCTATTATATATAACTATAAGTATGTGTAAAACTGATTACGGAGGGCCGGGGAGGGTGTTAAAAATATACCGAAAAGTGATTACGTAATTATGTGAATGGTCCCATACCGTGTCAATCATTGTTTCCGCCTCGTCTACCTTGCTCTTTTGTCCTTATATTTAATTTTAACATGTCACTTTATTTAAAGACTATAAAAAGATAATTAAGTCTTGTTAAATATTTTGAAAAAAATACGCGTATTTTTCAGGACTTATTCTTAATACATGTACGTATGCAGTATGGTGGTCATACTGCATAATTTAAATAGTAAAAATTATTTTTTAAATGACATTCGATCCTTGGCCGCAACCATATATACATGCGTATTTTTTGCTTAAAATAATAGTCTTATTTATCATAATGAATAATATATAATATACTTTAAATTTTGTAAAATGCTGTTCTTTTTAATATCAAACTATATCCCAAAATAAAACTAAGGTTTAGAGATCGTTTCAGTTAGGGTTGGGATCAGATTAGAGGGTTCCGGTTAGGGTTTTGAATAGTTGTTCATGCAGAGCCAGCTAGAGAAAAGGTTGAAAAAGTCACGTGACAGTCGATCGAGTGTAGAGTGTTTCATCATCCCCTATTAACAACTATTATAGATATAAGTATAACACATGCAAATACGAAAATCAAAATGTTTTTATCATTCTATTATGATTCGAAAATAAGTCTCACTAAAAGAGCATGTATCCAACAAAGGCAGCAACAAGACAAAAATACATCGGGAAAACATTAGCGCTACTTTCCCAGTTCATGTCACCGCCTTCTCCAGAGTGTTCACCTTCTCCAGAGTGTTCACCTTCTCCAGAGTTTTCTCCTTCTCCTTCTCCTTCTCCTTCTCCTTCTCCTTCTCCTTCTCCTTCTCCTTCTCCTTCTCCTTCTCCTTCTCCTTCTCCTTCTCCTTCTCCTTCTCCTTCTCCTTCTCCTTCTCCTTCTCCTTCTCCTTCTCCTTCTCCTTCTCCTTCTCCTTCTCCTTCTCCTTCTCCTTCTCCTTCTCCTTCTCCTTCTCCTTCTCCTTCTCCTTCTCCTTCTCCTTCTCCTTCTCCTTCTCCTTCTCCTTCTCCTTCTCCTTCTCCTTCTCCTTCTCCTTCTCCTTCTCCTTCTCCTTCTCCTTCTCCTTCTCCTTCTCCTTCTCCTTCTCCTTCTCCTTCTCCTTCTCCTTCTCCTTCTCCTTCTCCTTCTCCTTCTCCTTCTCCTTCTCCTTCTCCTTCTCCTTCTCCTTCTCCTTCTCCTTCTCCTTCTCCTTCTCCTTCTCCTTCTCCTTCTCCTTCTCCTTCTCCTTCTCCTTCTCCTTCTCCTTCTCCTTCTCCTTCTCCTTCTCCTTCTCCTTCTCCTTCTCCTTCTCCTTCTCCTTCTCCTTCTCCTTCTCCTTCTCCTTCTCCTTCTCCTTCTCCTTCTCCTTCTCCTTCTCCTTCTCCTTCTCCTTCTCCTTCTCCTTCTCCTTCTCCTTCTCCTTCTCCTTCTCCTTCTCCTTCTCCTTCTCCTTCTCCTTCTCCTTCTCCTTCTCCTTCTCCTTCTCCTTCTCCTTCTCCTTCTCCTTCTCCTTCTCCTTCTCCTTCTCCTTCTCCTTCTCCTTCTCCTTCTCCTTCTCCTTCTCCTTCTCCTTCTCCTTCTCCTTCTCCTTCTCCTTCTCCTTCTCCTTCTCCTTCTCCTTCTCCTTCTCCTTCTCCTTCTCCTTCTCCTTCTCCTTCTCCTTCTCCTTCTCCTTCTCCTTCACCTTCTCCTGAACTTCCACTTTCAAAGTCGGCTGAAAATTTGAATTTGTGACGTGGTTGCAGTAAATACGTGGTTGCAGTAGATACTGCAAATTTCCATTTCAAAAGAACCTCAACTAGCCGTAGCCATTATATTACCTATTAGGTTTATCGCTTATACTAAAAACGAATCTAATTGAAAGCATCCAGTAGCATTAAAATAGGAATTTTATCATCGAAAGTTTAATTGACACTTATATGACTTACCCATGATTATTCCTCGGGCTGCTTCAGTCGCCGAGTCGCTGTCGTAAAACTTTACAGCGGTTGGAAAATTAAACCAAGCGCCTTTCCACGACACTGCATCGCAGTTATCCACCATGTCGAACCTGTACACTTCCATGTCTTGACACATAAAGACCAATTCTTTTTCTTCTGTTCTTGTGATCGTCCAAACCAAATTGACTTTTTGTGCAAACTCTTCTGATATGTCAAATGTATCATCAGTAAAAGCAGATGAGCAATACATCAAGTCAATTTTAACTGTGATGCCTTCCTTAGGCATACTTATTTTCACCACCATGCTCCGCTGATCCGCTTTTTATTTCGATATAGATTTGTCCTTCATATTTTGCAGCAATTTGTAAAGAATGTGTTTCGAATACTAGCGGGACATCTCCGCTCGAGCTTGGTTTACCGGAGGACCAACCGTCCTCACTGGACACTTCCAGGAAATCATCTGAAATGCACTCATTAACTATTTTTTCTATATGAATATCTATATGCACTTAATATTCAGCTTGTCAAGAAAACTCGCTAATATGAAAATAAAAATAATTCAGGTCATGTTTATAATTAATTTAATAACATGATGTATTTTTGTTGGTTTTGCCGTTTAGCGATCTACTACAACCTCTATTAAAGGAGTGATATGAAATGGTGATATTACTATTACCTGTGTACGTCCCAGCGTAGGCAAAGGAAATAATGCTAACAACCACCAGGGTCAATTGAGTCATCCTTGCTGTTTGAATCTTGATGCAATATTATTTTAAATGTGGCCTTATACAATATACATTATATTGAACTATTTTAACAATACTATTATTAATTACTATCACAATTTTATAAAAATGTATAACTATAATATTAGTATTACAACCCCATTGAATTTTAAAAATTGTTCGCAATAGCTTTTCAAAGAGGGCGGCTTTGGTCCCACCAATTAACGGGTGATACTCGTAAAATATTTGTTTCAAATACAGGACCGTCGACGAGTCCAACTCGGCGCACGTCCTGGTACGGTAGGTTATAAACCTACAATCCCACCAATACAAGCATTATTATTATATTATATATATACTAGAAAACCCGTGGTCACAGGTAAGTCCGCTAATAGTATTTTTTGTTAGTAAGTTTAAATTGCGGAAAAAATATCCTACACAACCGAAGATACAGCCGATTAAAATGTTGCTTGCACTAAACACAACGTAATATCAACAAAACCGATAAAAAATGACGTTAAATCAATCATTGCACGTGCACGTGCGTGTAGCAATCCTTGTTACCATGGTTACTACGCAACTTCCTATTTCTTGTCTAATTTGCACGTGGGCGGACGTACAGACAGACAAAAAGAATTCTCTGAATTATAAGTAAGATATATTATTTTACCAAAACCCATAATCATGGGTAGAGTGGACCGCTCATGCCAGTGTCTCTCTTTCCCAAACAAAAGGAAATGATATTAATTTGATTGACCGTTTTCAAATGCAAAATGATACCGAGAATGAAATCGGTCGCTCGCTTTTCCCATTCATTCACGGCTTATACGAATTGTAATAGGTTTCGATAAATTACATCGATCACATGCTGTAATAATCTCTTTGGGTTGCGTTCGGGTCGATACCTAGTATTTCGGGATAAGGGTGGTAGTTAGTAAATTAGCTGAAGTTTATTGAATCTTTATTGCCGAGTACAGCTGTCTTCGGGTGTGGTAGTTCTTCTTAATCTATTACATTTGTAAATGAATGGGAAAAGCGAGCGACCGATTTCATTCTCGGTATCATTTTGTATTTGAAAACGGTCAATCAAATTAATATCATTTCCTTTTGTTTGGGAAAGAGAGACACTGGCAGCGGTCCACTCTACCCATGATTATGGGTTTTGGTAAAATATCATATTTTTTTGATTAATGTCAGGGTACTTTATAAAGTCGAAATATAAACTGATATTTATATTAATAAGGAGGAAGTTTCAACGATTTCGATATTTTTCTTTTGAAAACATTTCCTTGTGTTTGGGTAAGCATATCGGTCGATCACTGACTGAATTTGCCACTTTATACTCATTCAAGTTGGCATTAAATTTATATACATTGAACTGTCGTGGTTAAGCAGAATTTGTTCGAAATCACGAATGAGCAAAATTATCACCTTTCGCACGTGCAAACTATGAGCGGACGTTGCGTGCGCATCCAATATTGAATCGCCGTAAATTTTTGCGTGTTGGTGTTTTATATATAGTTTGATAAGCATACAAAGTTTCAAAGTATTTCAAGAAGAATTGTAATCACACGGGCACACCAACGTTTACAGAAAATGGTAAAAACAGTGATTTTCAGTGATTTTAGCAATTTTTAATCAATTTGGGCGTGTCCCCACGTGTGCAACTTTTAGATTTTTAACTTTAAAACTAGCCTAATACACAATTTATACCTATAGGAGGCAAAACTGAGCTCCACAACCCAAGGGATAGCCCAACACCAGAGAATACTAAATCGCAAAATTGACGTTTTTATAAAATAATTCTTCAAAAAAGCACTAACTTCAATGGCAAATATCTTTATGAAGGAGCAAGGTAGGGAAACTTTCCGGTAAATTTTCAGAATGCTTGAACAATTATCTAAGATGAAAATGTCCTCAGATTTTGAATAAAATTACTCCTTAATGGTGTAAAATCAGTTTGAAAAGTTGTTATTTTGTCAAAAATCAAGTTTTAAAAACACTTAATTTGATGACGTCATCAAGTGGTGATGATGAGGTTAAATTATTTTTTGATATAACTGAAACTGAAGTGTAAACAATTATCTTTAAGACCTGTGGTCGGAAATTGCTGTATCTTTTATAGGTACAAATCTACAGACACCTGAATGTAGCCTATAATTGACTGGCAAAGCGTCTATCCCTGAATATTATAATTATATGTATCACGACAATCTATCGTAAAACAGGGGTTCCAGAAAACCCATTTCCCGATACTCCTGAAACACGAAATTTTTTTAACAGTCGATTTGGTCAACATCTAGACGCCCTGCAAAGTTTCAGATCTCTAACTCAATTTTAACATGGTTTTTAAGGCACCTAAATATGGCGATTTTGGGTTTTTTACCTTATTTCGTATAACATGCTGGCGCGTATTTTGCGCAAATTTATTAAAATTAAAAACCTTCACATAACTATTTCTTATTCTTGTCATATTACATTAAATTAGAATGTTTTGAACTTAAATATACCTGCTGAACTACTTTCGATGAGTCTTAATGCCTGAAAAACAAAAGAGGGGTATAATAGTAAAGGGGGTATAAAAGTAAAGGGGGTAAATCAAAATAGTAAAGGGGGTAAATAGTGAAGGGTGTAAATAGTAATGGGGGTAAATAGTAAAGGTGGTGAATAGTAAAGGGGGTAAATAGTAAAGGGGGTAAATAGTGAAGGGTGTAAATAGTAATGGGGGTAAATAGTAAAGGTGGTGAATAGTAAAGGGGGTAAATAGTAAAGGGGGTAAATAGTATTGTGAGTATAAAAGGCACGGTCATGCTTGCCAGCATTGTGATACTAGAACATATTACTAAGACATATTACTAAGACACTTAATAATAATTCCATAACAATAACATTAACTGTGAATTGTTGGGACTAAGAGTCGGCGCCGAGTCAGTACTTTTCGTTGGTTTTACGTTTATGGTCGAATCCACGCGTTATGAATGATGCCCGGGTGCCGGTGACTATTCATCAAGCTGTACTATCTATAGTATCTCACTTCGCATTTATACTTATACTTAAAGTCAATGACAATAGTGTGGTCGGTACAGCCGAATCGGGCAATCGGGCTTCCAATGACCGTCTTAATGAGTGCCCAGGTAATGTGGACCTACTCCTAGTGTTTGTGACAGAGAATGGACTATGATACCTCCGGCTTGTGAAGTGAACCCTTGGTTAAAGATCACTGCAGCCATGGTACGTCACGGCACCACGTGAAGCCAATGCCATATTCAGACAGTTACCTTTAAGTAACTCAGTAAGGCCAAGGGATATTCACGCAGAATATTGCAGCCACCTGATTTGATGTTATACCGCTAAGATAGTTAGGGACAATTAACATTAATACAGGACCATCTGGGAAAAAATTTGCGACAAGCTGATTTTTACAGGAATGTGTTGTCCATAGTGTCAGGAACCACCCCAAAGAGTTTCCAATCTGGATCTGTTGAGCAAAAAAAGTTACAGCCAATTTTCTTCAGGCGCGTATGTCAGCCTGAGGACCGCACTTGAAAAACACGTAACTATCGTAATAAAGACCCCCAGGAGCACCATAGGGGGTGCAAAATGACCGCAATAGTGACATTATGTGGGGCGAATCAGTGTTTTAGGGTCGTCAGATCTTTACTTATTGAAATAATTTCATTTTTATAGGCTAACCTCTCAAAAATTTACTAAAATTTTGAAATTTTACTTAAATTTGGAAATTTTGCGAAAATTGTTGTAGTGGGGATGTTATGGAAGCCAAGTACGGATATGGCTCAAAGAAAATGGTCTAAGCACAGTCACATTAAGGCCATTTGATAAACTACAGCGAAAGTTTGTTTATGATACCTCTTGCCTTGGAGACACCGCTTTTTATGCAGCGTGGCTCATTTTCATGAAACTTACCCCTGCCAATCCTCCCGTCAATTGGAAAGGTTTCATGAAATCGCTGCATAAGCCCAATGTGAAGGCAAGATCACAAATTGAGTTCCTGCAGATAATCGATCAACCCCCAGACAGCTACTCAACAGTCTATACAACACTTATTGAGTGCTTGAAGACAGCCTCAACCAAACCGATGGTAATCACCTTCGATTTACCACTTTGGTTGAAGGCTAGTCGGATAGTTCTCGAGAAAAGAATGCCAGTTATTGTTAGGATGGGAGGCTTCCACACCCTGAAAAGCTGTTTGGGGTGTGTGCCGTGTGGGTTATATCATGGCAGACTCCGGACTGGAAGACCTTATGAGATTAGTCTACCCTGGGGATGTAACTCACATAATGGACGGTGGATCCTATTACAAAGCACTGAGGGCCCACTTTTTAATAGATTGTGCTCTCTGCTGCTATTTATTTGAGGACAAAATAGCAGAGGAGGATCTTGAAGATATGGCTAGCTACATTGCCAAGTGTAGCAATGAAAAACTCGGTGTAAACCACAAGACCAGAGTCGTACAAGAGTTATCAGAGCGTATAAAAAAGAAGTTCGAGATGTTATCGTCGAACAGCTGCACAGCTGCCCTTTAGACAACTTATCATGGTTTCATTTGCTTAATAAAAGATTTTATAAGAGCAGAACGGTTACATGACTTCGATCTACATCTTGCAATTGTGGCTAAGATGTTGCCTATCTTTGCAGCAGCAGGTCGAGGTCAGTACTCCAAAGCTCTACGGCTGTATCTTGAGCAGATTACCGTACTTGAGATTCAGTATGGGGCACTAGTCAAAACGTTCAAGGTCGTAGGTCTGCACACAGTTCGATATAATGAACACGAGTGGTCTGGTGTGTGGAAAGACCTGTCGATCGAACAGCGACTAATGAAGGCTGCAAAGTCATCAGGGGGTTTGTCTGGATGGAGAATGTGAACTCATGAATCTGCCCATAAGTTATGGACTGCAACCCTCAATCAAATGGCGTTGATAAACGAGAGTGTCGATGAAGCTATTGCAGACTTATCCAATAAAAGAACAACAACAAAAGCCTCTAGTGCTAAATACTCAGATCTTAGCAAATCTTCTGTACAGAAAAATATTGCAGTGTTTACCAAGCTGTTGTGTTGGTTTAAAGATACAGCTGATTTCGACGAATCTGAAGACAAGACTAAAATGCTATCGTACTCAACGGGTCTCATATCACAGAAAGAGAAGGATAATGTCAACCCAGAAGATTGCATTTCCGTTGGTACTGCCCTCCAGAAAGAGCTGGATGGCAAAAGCTTTATCGATAAGTTTCGAGTTAATTAAAGGCAAAGTCGGAAACTTGACCCTTCTAAAGAGGACAGTGAGGGTGAACGAAAAAGACATTGTTATAGACTCATTGACAATTTTTAATCGGCTTGTCTTCGCATCTGAACGAGAGTCTACACTGGAGGAAAGCTTGCAATATGAGCTCACAGCAATGCCGATGAGTCTTTTTAACAGATGATGAGAAAGGCAAACAAGGCAGCCCTTGGACAATACCTCAAGAATGTTGTTGATTGTACTGTGACATTTAGCAACCCATCCTCCCCATTAATAATTGATGGTGGATGGCTACTCTATCAAGTTACCTCGTTCACAGGCTTTGAAACATACGGCGACATAGCTAATGAATACCTTAAGCTAGTTCCGAAATTGGAACAGCAGCGGAAAGTGATTGTTGTGTTTGATGGCTATGCCCGATCAACAAAAGATCATGAGCATCAGCGAAGAATCAAGGCATACTGCTCTGATATAGCTATTAAAAGTACTACTGTGTGCACAGTTCCGATGAAAAAACTGTTCAGCAACTCAAAGAACAAGCATGAGCTTATAAAGCTTCTGTCGAACGTTTTTACAGAACATGGAATTGAAGTGCATGTAGCTACTGATGATGCTGATACCATGACCTAGCTAGTAAAGCTTTAAACTTGTCCTTCTACGAAGATGTTGAGGTAAAAGCAGAGGATACTGATATACTTTGCCTCCTTATTCATCATTTTACTGAGAATCACAATGAAATTGTGATGACGACCAGAAACGGCTCACACTCGATCAGTAAAATAGTAAATGCTCTTGATGCCAACATAAAACGCATATTACTGTTTGTTCACAGTTTCTCAGGATGTGACACGGTCAGCAGTATACATGGCTTTGGTAAGGTGAAGATATTGAAAAAGGCAGTTTCTTTTCATGAGGAGGGTCATTTAGCATCATTACTCTCTGTGAGAGTTTCAACAAATGAAGTAATTGAAGCTGGCCTCTCCTTGTTTCAACATATCTATGGAGATAAAACCAAGGCACTCGAAACTCTCAGATTTCTCAGCTACAGTAGAATGATAGCAAAGAAAAAACTCAACCCATCAAGGCTACCACCGTCTACATCCTCTGCAACTGAGCATATATTAAGATCATACCTTCAGTACCATAACTGGGTGACACTCGACACTGCAAGTCTAAATCCACTACATTATGGATGGGAGATGAGTTCTGAAGGATAATACCAGCCAATCCCGACTAAAGCTGCGATTGCCCCGGCAGGGATGCTCAACCTCATTTGCTGCAATTGCTCGGTGGAGGTTGAGAACCCTTGTAAGTACTTAACTAGGTGTTCCTGCCGGAAGTATGGCTTTAAATGTCTACCTGCATGTGGCCAATGTCATGGATTAAGTTGCACTAATGCACCCGAAAGACAGGACGATTCAGGAGAATCAAACAACTCTGAGGAAATGGGATAGCCAGAAGTGACCTAATAGTTGCCAATCAAAGACACCATGCTAATAATTCAGGACCTTTTTTTACAGAATTTGATGTGATATGTATATTATTTACTATACTAATATAAGGATCAATTGACAATTGAAAGTAAATTTTAGAATTTGAATACTGATAACTAGACAATGTTTTAATTGTACAACAATTTTGCTAAATTTCCAAATTTAAGTAAAATTTCAAAATTTTTGTAAATTTTTGAGAGGTTAGCCTATAAAAATGAAATTATCTCAATAAGTAAAGATCTGACGACCCTAAAACACTGATTCGCCCCACATAATGTCACTATTTCGGTCATTTTGCACCCCCTATGGTGCTCCTGGGGGTCTTTATTACGATAGTTACGAGTTTTTCAAGTGCAGTCCTCAGGCTGACATACGCGCCCGAAGAAAATTGGCTGTAACTTTTTTTGCTCAACAGATCCAGATTGGAAACTCTTTGGGGTGGTTCCTGACACTATGGAAAACATATTCCTGTAAAAATCAGCTTGTCGCAAATTTTTTCCCAGACATTTTGCATTATTCCCTAACTAAGACAGTTTTTCCCATATAGGAGACCCTGCGAACTAAAAGGCTAGTCAGTGGATGCGATCGTCAAATAGGCTGCCCATCTACTATAAGGGCGATCAGCAGCTTAAATTAATGCAGAAGCGAGGACAAGGGAAATAAACCAACTAAGCAAACCGTTAAACAATAACCCCCGCCCCGCCCCCTATATACCCCTCCCCCTATGATCAGCCCACGTCATGAGATCAGGAAATTTGTCACATTTTTGTACGGTATTTCGAAGCTAAATTGGTTCGACATAATATCATTTTGCACGAGTCTAAATCGAATAAATTCGTTCGACTTCCGGCCGGGGAAAATGAATTTCGTTAATAAGCAACATACATTTTTTCGTCTCTAATTGTCAGGCAATTAGAGCCTTAGACTTCGCGAATCCTTATCACTGTAGTATAGAGTGTAGACTAAACATTATCTGATTGTCAATTGCAAACGGATAAGTTGATCCTGATAAGTTGATAAGTCTGATCTGGTGTCAGTGGAACGGGCTTATACTTATAGACACCTCCGGGTCAGAATAATTAGCCGGGCGGGCGCCGGATAGATTCTGGTATTGATAATCCCGGCTCCCGCTGTTAGTTTTTTCCCGCTTAATAAATAACCCCAGCACAGCTTCTATAATCCCATCCCGCTAATTTGGCTCAGTCTCAACAAGATTTGTTTTGTTTTGATATTCCAACTAACGTTCATTTAAATAAGGTCCGATAAGGTAGTCATTCTGGACCAGAGAACGGGTTTAAAAAGTCACATGACAGTCGAGTGTAGAGTGATTAATCATCATCCCATGGCCATAGAAGTAGAACACCCTGCTGTACAGCTCTGCCGTTTTCTCAGAAAAGGCAGTAAGTCCATATTTGCCATTTCGAGATATTGCGACTTTTGCGTTTATGGTTTTTTCTCTGCTTACTTTTTGCGTAAGATCGAAAGTAAACACGTTGAGTTATCAATAATTAGTCAAATTTTAATTTGTCAAAAAAATTAAAGCTTTGAGCCGTCCATAAGCTTAGATATAACCATTTTTATGCCAAATAATCGAGCTTATTTTTCATACTGGATGGACTTACTGCCTTTTCTGAGAAAACTTGGACTTACTTCCTTTTCTGAGAAAAATCTCTGTTCAATATTTTTCTGAGAAGGAAGTAAGTCCAAGCTTTTTACTAAATTTTTGAGGTTTGGATCTATGTATTTTGGATTATATTTTAAAATATAAACAATTAGGTAAATCTAAATTGCTCCATATCATATAATAAATATTTTTGAATAATAGTATGCCCTTATTTAGGCAAACTCGCCAATTTTGAAAGATTTCAATGCATTAAATGATATCTTATCGATATTTTGATGAAAATGAACTTGATCTAAAAGATATACCTAAACTAAAAATTCTCTGCGATTATAACAGCTCAATAACTGCTCCAAAGTTTATGTTTTGCGACTAAAATACATCCGGCGTTTTTGAAAATCGGCCACCAAATTTTTTTTGAGGCCTAAATGAAAATTTTGATCACTTAAGTAAAGTTGAAATGTAATTATACATCGATTCTGAAAATTTCAAGCGAAAATATCAATCGGCAGTAAAGTTATGGGAAATCGCTTTCTAAAATTCCGCTTTTAGCATGCTTTTATAGGAAGTAAGTCCAGCTACTTCTTCCTATAACAGATAATTTATCTCAGAAAAGGCAGTAAGTCCACGGAATTACTTCCTTATCTCAGAAGATTTTCAAGATTTTCTCAGAAAAGGCAGTAAGTCCGGACTTACGTCCTTCTCTCAGAAAATAATTAGCCAAAACCGAACATAATGTTTCTCAACTTGGACTTACTTCCTTAGAAATTGCATGCAGCAATGTTTCTATACATTAATATGTAGCTCATGTTGTAGAGAATTTTCTACTGAAAATTTTGATACCAATATTGTCATATTTCGAAAAATTGGACTTACTGCCTTTTCTGAGAAAACGGCAGAGCTGCCCTAATGGAAATTCTTTGCTGAACTGGAGAATGAATAAAGAAATAATGCAGCAGCGATGCAATTGGATAAAAGTTCGAGCGAAAATAGCAAGTTTTATAAAGTGACGTTCAGCAAAATTTGATGGACGAAGAAAATTGAAAATTAAAAATAAAACACGATCAGTCCGGAAATGAGCTGGCGGTGGGATCGAATGATAAATTAGCTTAGCTGACTGAATGATTCAATGTAACAATACATAAAGACTGTATATTAGCTGTATAAATGGTGTGGAACAGCCCTTAAACATTCTGCAATTTATGGAGGATTTCGGGAATTTATGGAGGTTATTTAATTTACGGAAGTTAACCCAGTAGAGGAATCTACGAATCTTTCCTAGCCGTTAAGTAAACATCTACGGTAAGGTGATGCTTCCCTTGACGATAACCTAGCCTGCGGACATACTATGTTTTTAAAATAAACATATATCTCTGCAGCTATTTCTATCCTCAGGATGCCAGATAATGTGAAAAAAAAACACTTCAGTTTATATTTGTCGTTCGCTTTTCTTATTTTGATTCATTCACGGCCTGTTTCATTCTCGGCAACATTTTACTGGGCCGCGCTCAGCCTGTCATTCCGCCAAATCTTTATTCATTATCTATATGTTAATGAACATAACAGCCTGGGGTCCTCAGGTAAGGCAACATTTCGCGTTTATATTAGTACAGAAACGGTAATTTAAATTGAGATCATTTCCTCGAGGTCCCCAGGTAAAATTCTTGGGGAGATATAATTAAATTTCTCAATCTTGATGTGGTAATTGGTACCCTGATAATGATTTGTAAGTTATACTTACTAGCAGAAACCTTGTATCACGTGGTGACCCCTTTGTATCACGTGGTGACCCCCTGTAGAGTTTCGACGATACAGGGGGAGCCGCGCACTTCGTGCGCGGCGGGTCATACAACGTATGACAACAGAAACCCGTGATTCTCTAAAAGCCTAAAGTGGTGTCATGAAGAAGTCAAGAGACGTTAAGAAATTAGACAATCTTATTTAATTTGTGATTTTGACACCACTTGGGGGTCCATTTTTCGGGACCTAAATTATTTATTCCTTGGCCAATTTTTTATTTCTTTATACTGACCAAAAGGCTTGTATCACGTTGTGACCCCCACGGTCGTTTCACTATGTAATGGTGTAGAGTTTCTACGATACAGGGAGAGCCGCGCACTCGTGCGGCCGTGCGCGGCGGGTCATACAACGTATGACAACGTCATACAACGTCTGACAACCAAAAGGCCAAAAAAGCATTGGACCCAGCCAAAAGAGTTTCAAAAGTATATCTTTTACGGTTTTTACGGAAATTCGTGTTAAAGTTGATGCCGTGGTGTCAGTAAAACTAAAATGGTACGGATATATACACTGCACATATCTCGTCTCGCTTTATAATCACAGTGCTGGCAAGCACGACCGTTGCATTTACTAGCAGGAACCCGTCTAACCCTAAAGTGGTGTCAAGACTCGAGAGACTAAAATAATTATTACCTATTTAATTCGCGTTTTTGACACCACTTGGGAGTCCAAATTTTGGGCACTAAAATTATTATTCCTTGGCCAATTTTTTATTTTTTCATGCTGATTTGAAGGCCATTAAAGCATTTAACCCAGTCAAAAAAGTTTCAGTTGTATATCTTTTACGGTTTTTGCGGAAAGTTGCGTTAAAGTTGATGCCGTGGTGTCAGTAAAATGGCACAGATATATATATATATATCGTCTCGCTTTATATATAGTAAGATTGTGGGTATACTATGTTCCCCATTTACTATTATACCCCCTTTACTATTATACCCCCTTTACTATTATACCCCTTTTACTATTATACCCCCTTTGGTACACGTTACAAGCCTCTTTTGTGCACGCGAAGCGTGCACTCCGGCCGGAGGCGGCGGCCGAAGGCCGCCGCCTCCGGCAGGAGTTTTCCAGGCATTAAGACTCATCGGAAGTCGTCCAGCAGATTTATTTTTAGTTCAAAACATTCTAATTTGATGTCAAAGATGACAGGAATAAAAAATAGTTATGTTCAGATTTTTAAGAAATTTGCATAAAATACTCGCCAGCACTGTTATACGAAATTCGGTAAAAAACCCAAAATCGCCATATTCAGGTGCCCTAAAAACCATGTTAAAATTGAGTTAGAGATCTGAAATTTTTCAGGGCGTCTAGACGTTGACCAAATTGACTGCAAAAAAAGTTTCAGGTTTCAGGAGCATTGGGAAATGGGTTTTCTAGAACCCCTGTTTTACGACAGATTGTCGGGACATATACATCACAGTGCTGGCAAGCACGACCGTTGCATTTATTGTGGGTATACTATGTACCCCCTTTACTATCATACCCCCTTTACTATCATACCCCCTTTGGTACACGTTACACGCCTCTTTCGTGCACGCGAAGCGTGCACTCCGGCCGGAGGCGGCGGCCGAAGGCCGCCGCCTCCGGCAGGAGTTTTTCAGGCATTAAGACTCATCGGAAGTCGTTCAGCAGATTTATTTTTAGTTGAAAACATTCTAATTTAATGTCAAAGATGACAGGAATAAAAAATAGTTATGTTGAGATTTTTAAGAAATTTGCATAAAATACTCGCCAGCACTGTTATACGAAATTCGGTAAAAAACCCAAAATCGCCATATTCAGGTGCCCTAAAAACCATGTTAAAATTGAGTTAGAGATCTGAAATTTTTCAGGGCGTCTAGACGTTGACCAAATCGACTGCAAAAAAAGTTTCAGGTTTCAGGAGCATCGGGAAATGGGTTTTCTTAAACCCCTGTTTTACGACAGATTGTCGTGATACATATATATATACATTTTACCAAAACCCATAATCATGGGTAGAGTGGACCGCTGCCAGTGTCTCTCTTTCCCAAACAAAAGGAAATGATATTAATTTGATTGACCGTTCTCAAATGCAAAATGATACCGAGAATGAAATCGGTCGCTCGCTTTTCCCATTCATTCACGGCTTACGAATTGTAATAATTTTCGATTGATTACATGTCAATCAGATGCTGTAAAAATCTCTTTGGGTTGCGTTCGGGTCGATACCTAGTATTTCGGGGTAAGGGTGGTAGTTATCACTTATTGCATTAGCTGAAGTTTATTGAATCTTTATTGCCGAGTACAGCTGCCTTTGGGTAGTTCTTCTTAATCTATTACAATTGTAAATGAATGGGAAAAGCGAGCGACCGATTTCATTCTCGGTATCATTTTGCATTTGAGAACGGTCAATCAAATTAATATCATTTCCTTTTGTTTGGGAAAGAGAGACACTGGCAGCGGTCCACTCTACCCATGATTATGGGTTTTGGTAAAATATCATCTCTTTTTGATTATAATGTCAGGGTACTTTATAAAGTCGAAATATAAACTGATATCTTCATTATAATAAGGAGGAAGTTTCAACGATTTCGAAATTTTTCCTTTAAAAACATTTCCTTGTGTTTAGGTAAGCATATCGGTCGATCACTGACTGAATATACCACTTAATACTCATTCAAGTTGACATTAAATTCATATATAATGACATTAAACTGTCGTGGCAAAGCAGAATTTGTTGGAAATCACGAATGAGCAAAATTCTCACCTTTCGCACGTGCAAACTTTGAGCGGACGTTGCGTGCGCATCCAATATTGAATCGCCGTAAATTTTTGTATGTAATTGTTTTATATATAGCTTGATAAGCATGCAAAGTTTCAAAGTATTTCAAGAAGAACTGTAATCACAACGGCACTCTAAAGTTGACAGAAAATGACGAAAACAGCAATTTTCAGTGATTTTAGCAATTTTCTATCAATTTGGGCGTGTCCCCACGTGTGCAACTTTTCGATTTTCAACTTTAAAACTAGCCTAATGCACAATTTATACCTATAGGAAGCAGAACTGAGCTCCACAACCCAAGGCATGGCCCAACACCAAAGAATACTAAATCGCAAAATTGACGTTTTTATAAAATAATTCTTCAAAAAAGCACAAACTTCAATGACAAATATCTTTATGAAGGAGCAAGCTAGAAAAACTTTCCGGTAGATTTTCAGAATGCTTGAACAATTATCTAAGGTAAAATTTCCTCAGATTTTGAATAAAATTACTCCTTAATGGGTTAAAATTAATTTTAAAAGTTATTACTTTGTCAAAAATCAAGTTTTAAAAACGGTTAACTTGATGACGTCATCAAGGGGTGTTTATGACGTCAAATAATTTTTTTATACAATGTAAACTAAAGTGTAAACAATTATTTGCAAGACCTGTGGTCGGAAATGGCTGTATCTTTTATACTTTTGAATCTATGGACACTTAAATACAGGCTACAATTGACTGGCAAAGCGTCTATCCCTGAATATATATTATATGTATGTATGTATTTGACCAAAACCCATAATCATGGGTAGAGTGGACCGCTGCCAGTGTCTCTCTTTCCCAAACAAAAGGCAATGATGTAAATTTGAATGACCGTTATCAAATGCAAAATGATACCGAGAATGAAATCGGTCGCTCGCTTTTCCCACTCATTCATGGCTTACGAATTGTAATAAGTTTCGATTTATAACATGTAATCTATTTCAATTGTAAATGAATGGGAAAAGCGAGCGACCGATTTCATTCTCGGTATCATTTTGCATTTGATAACGGTCATTCAAATTGATATCATTGCCTTTTGTTTGGGAAAGAGAGACACTGGCAGCGGTCCACTCTACCCATGATTATGGGTTTTGGTCAAATATCATCTCTTTTTGATTATAATGTCAGGGTACTTTACAAAGCTGAAATGTAAACTCATAACTTCATTAATAATAATATTAATAAGGAGGTGATTTCAACGATTTCGAAATTTTTCCTTTAAAAACATTTCCTTGTGTTTAGGTAAGCATATCGGTCGATCACTGACTGAATATGCCACTTTATACTCATTCAAGTTGGCATTACATTCATATATAATGACATTGAACTGTCGTGGCAAAGCAGAATTTGTTCAAAATCACGAATAAGCAAAATTTGAACCTTTCGCACGTGCAAACCTTGAGCGGAAGTTGCGTGCGCATCCAATATTGAATCACCGTAAATTTTTGCATGATGGTGTATTGTATATAGTTTGATAAGCATGAAAAGTTTCAAAGTATTTCAAGAAGAACTATAATCACAACGGCACTCCAAAGTTGACGGAAATTGGTGAAAACAGCAATTTTCAGTGATTTTAGCAATTTTCTATCAATTTGGGCGTGGCCCCACGTGTGCAACTTTTCGATTTTCAACTTTAAAACTAGCCTATGACACAATTTAGACCTTTAGGAAGCAAAATTGAGCTCCACAACCCAAGGGATGGTGCAACACCAGAGAATACTAGAACGTAAAATTAGCGTTTTTATAAAATTATTCTTTAAAAAAGCACTAACTTCAATAGCGAATATCTTTATGAAGGAGCAAGCTAGAAAAACTTTCCGGTAGATTTTCAGAATGCTTAAACAATTATCTAACTTCAATATGTCCTCAAATTTTGAATAAAATTACTCCTTAATGGCGTAAAATCGATTTAAAAAATGATTACTTTGTGAAAAATCAAGTTTTAAAAATGGTTAACTTGATGACGTCATCAAGTGGTGATGATGACGTTGAATTACTTTTTAACATAATGTAAACTAAAGTCTAAACAATTATCTTCAAGACCTGAGGTCCGAAATGGCTGTATCTTTAAAGCTTCTGAATCTACGGACACCTAAATATAGCCTAGAATTGACTGGCAAAGCGTCTATCCCTGAATATATATATGTATTATATATATGTATGTATATATCACGACAATCTGTCGTAAAACAGGGGTTCTAGAAAACCCATTTCCCGGTGCTCCTGAAACTTGAAACTTTTTTTACAGTCAATTAGGTCAACGTCTAGACGCCCTGCAAAGTTTCAGATCTCTAACTCAATCTTAACATGGTTTTTAAGGCACCTGAATATGGCGATTTTGGGTTTTTTACCGAATTTCGTATAACAGTGCTGGCGCGTATTTTATGCAAATTTCTTAAAAATCTCAACATAACTATTTCTTATTTCTGTCATCTTTGACATCAAATTAGAATGTTTTGAACTAAAAATAAATCTGCTGAACGACTTCCGATGAGTCTTAATGCCTGAAAAACTCCTGCCGGAGGCGGCGGCCTTCGGCCGCCGCCTCCGGCCGGAGTGCACGCTTCGCGTGCACGAAAGAGGCTTCCGACGTGTACCAAAGGGGATGTAATAGTAAAGGGGTGTAATAGTAAAGGGGGTACAATAGTAAAGGGGGTACATAGTATTCCCCCAATAAAGACACCGCTCGTGCTTGCCAGCACTGTGATATGTCCCGACAATCTGTCGTAAAACAGGGGTTCTAGAAAACCCATTTCCCGATGCTCCTGAAACCTGAAACTTTTTTTGCAGTCGATTTGGTCAACGTCTAGACGCCCTGAAAAATTTCAGATCTCTAACTCAATTTTAACATGGTTTTTAAGGCACCTGAATATGGCGATTTTGGGTTTTTTACCGAATTTCGTATAACAGTGCTGGCGAGTATTTTATGCAAATTTCTTAAAAATCTCAACATAACTATTTTTTATTCCTGTCATCTTTGACATCAAATTAGAATGTTTTGAACTAAAAATAAATCTGCTGAACGACTTCCGATGAGTCTTAATGCCTGGAAAACTCCTGCCGGAGGCGGCGGCCTTCGGCCGCCGCCTCCGGCCGGAGTGCACGCTTCGCGTGCACAAAAGAGGCTTGTAACGTGTACCAAAGGGGGTATAATAGTAAAAGGGGTATAATAGTAAAGGGGATATAATAGTAAAGGGGGTATAATAGTAAATGGGGAACATAGTATACCCACAATAAATGCAACGGTCGTGCTTGCCAGCACTGTGATATTACAGGGATAGACGCTTTGACAGTCAAATGTAGTCAATTGTATCCTAAATTTAAGTTTCCATAGATTCAAAAGTATAAAAGATACAGCCATTTCCGACCACAGATCTTGAAAATAATTGTTTACATTTTAGTTTATATTGTATAAATAAATTATTTGACGTCATAAACACCCCTTGATGACGTCATCAAGTTAACCGTTTTTAAAACTTGATTTTCGACAAAGTAATAACTTTTAAAATTGATTTTACACCATTTAAAAGTAATTTTTTTCAACATCTGAGGAAATTTTATCTTAGATAATTGTTCAAGCATTCTGAAAATCTACCGGAAAGTTTTCTTATCTTACTCCTTCATAAAGATATTTGCCTTTGAAGTTAGTGCTTTTTTGAAAAATTATTTTATAAAAACGTCAATTTTGCGATTTAGTATTCTCTGGTGTTGGGCTATCCCTTGGGTTGTGGAGCTCAGTTCTGCTTCCTATAGGTATAAATTGTGCATTAGGCTAGTTTTAAAGTTGAAAATCTAAAAGTTGCACACGTGGGGACACGCCGAAATTGATTAAAAATTGCTAAAATCACTGAAAATTTGTGTTTTCACGATTTTTATCAACTTTGGAGTCCCGTTGTGATCCAAGTTCAATTTGAAATCTTTTGAAACTTTGCACGCTTATCAAACTATATATAAAATACCGCTATGCAAAAATTTACGGCGATTCAATATTGGATGCGCACGCAACAACCGCTCAAAGTTTGCACGTGCGAACGGTGAGAATTTTGCTCATTCGTGGTTTCGAACAAATTCTGCTTTACCACGACAGTTCAATGTCATTAAATATGAATTTAATGGCAACTTGAATGATTATAATGTTTTATGTTCAGTCAGTGATAGACCGATATGCTTACCTAAACACAAGGAAATGTTTTTAAAGGAAAAATTTCGAAATCGTTAAAACTTCCTCCTTATTAATGAAGACATCAGTTTATATTTCGACTTTATAAAGTACCCTGACATTATAATCAAGAAGAGATGATATTTGACCAAAACCCATAATCATGGGTAGAGTGGACCGCTGCCAGTGTCTCTCTTTCCCAAACAAAAGGAAATGATATTAATTTGATTGACCGTTCTCAAATGCAAGATGATACCGAGAATGAAATCGGTCGCTCGCTTTTCCCATTAATTTACAATTGTAATAGATTAAGAAGAACTACCCGAAGGCAGCTGTACTCAGCAATAAAGAATCAATAAACTTCAGCTAATTCACTAACTACCAGTACCACCCTTATCCCGAAATACTAGGTATATCGACCCGAACGCAACCCAAAGAGATTTTTACAGCATGTGATTGATTGTAAGCCGTGAATGAATGGGAAAAGCGAGCGACCGATTTCATTCTCGGTATCATCTTGCATTTGAGAACGGTCAATCAAATTAATATCATTTCCTTTTGTTTGGGAAAGAGAGACACTGGCAGCGGTCCACTCTACCCATGATTATGGATTTTGGTCAAATCACAGTGCTGGCAAGCACGACCGGTGCATTTATTGTGGGTATACTATGTACCCCCTTTACTATTATACCCCCTTTGGTACACGTTACAAGCCTCTTTCGTGCACGCGAAGCGTGCACTCCAGCCGGAGGAGGCGGCCGAAGGCCGCCGCCTCCGGCAGGAGTTTTTCAGGCATTAAGACTCATCGGAAGTCGTTCAGCAGATTTAATTTTAGTTCAAAACATTCTAATTTGATGTCAAAGATGACAGGAATAATAAATAGTTATGTTGAGAATTTTAAGAAATTTGCATAAAATACTCGCCAGCACTGTTATACGAAATTCGGTAAAAAACCCAAAATCGCCATATTCAGGAGCCTTAATAACCATGTTAAAATTGAGTTAGAGATCTGAAATTTTTCAGAGCGTCTAGACGTTGACCAAATCGACTGCAAAAAAAGTTTCAGGTCTCAGGATAATCGGGAAATGGGTTTTCTAGAACCCCTGTTTTACGATAGATTGTCGTGATACATACATATATATTTGACCAAAACCCATAATCATGGGTAGAGTGAACCGCTGCCAGTGTCTCTCTTTCCAAACAAAAGGAAATGATATTAATTTGAGGAACCGTCTGCAAATGCAAATTGATACCGAGAATGAAATCGGTCGCTCGCTTTTCCCATTCATTCACGGCTTACTAATTGTAATAAAGCTTATTAAATGGGAAAAGCGAGCGACCGATTTCATTCTCGGTATCAATTTGCATTTGCGGACGGTTCCTCAAATTAATATCATTTCCTTTTGTTTGGAAAGAGAGACACTGGCAGCGGTTCACTCTACCCATGATTATGGGTTTTGGTCAAATATCATCTCTTTTTGATTATGATGTCAGGATAATTTACACAGTCGAAACTTCATTAATAAGGAGATAATTTCAACGATTTCGAAATTCTGCCTTTGAAAACGTTTCCTTGTGTTTAGGTAGGTATATCTGTCGATAACCGACTGAATATGGCACTTTTTACTCATTCAAGTTGGCATGAGCAAAATTCTCACCTTTCGCACGTGCAAACTTTGAGCGAACGTTGCGTGCGTATACAATATTGAATCACCGTAAATTTTTGCATAGTGGTATTTAATATAAAGTTTGATAAGCATGCAAAGTTTCAGAAGATTTCAAAAAGAACTTGGATCACAACGGGACTCCTAAGTTGATAAAAATCGTGAAAATCAAAATTTTTTCCTTTTCACCCTTTTGAAAAAAGGCAATAGTGAAAGGTTACGAATGGAGGTTTTTGCAGAAAAACGTGGATTTTGGAGAACGAGATAGGTGGGTTTAAATATGTCGTGTGTTCGTTCGTTACCATGCAACGAAAAAGTTGGGCGCGCGCGAGGATTGCTTGCGGAGATGTGATGTATAGATAGCCTGTGATCTATGAATGCGCGGCGCGACTGTGTATATGATGCATGTAATGTATAATATTACTATTAGGTAATACACCCAATTTGTACGTGGCACGCGTAGTGTATTGATGTGTACACGAGTATATATAATTGATTCACGATGTCAATCCTTCGCAGCTCGGTGAGGCACAGTGGTGCATCTCGCCGATCTACCGAAGGTAGAGAAGCGTTGGTTGCGAGAAGCGTTGGTTGCGAGAAGCATTATTTGATGCGCGCGCGACCCAGTAGTGCATCGCGCTACAAATATATAATAGTTTACCTTTGCTGATAATTTCTTGAATTACAGATACAAGTTAAGTTCTACGGCAATTGAACTGAATTTCAAGTGTTTCCCGTATTTGATGCATAATTGATCAATATTATTATCATGAAGATTGAAGTGAGCTGATTGGAGCTTATAGTTATACTTAAATTTATAGTAAATGTGAAATTGGAAATGGAAATCTAGCGTCCGCCAAAACGAAACAACGGGCGCAATTCTTGTTAGTGATTTTAGCTAATGTTAAATCAATTTGGGCGTGTCCCCACGTGTGCAACTTTTCGATTTTTAACTTTAAAACTAGCCTATAACACAATTTACACCTTTAAGAAGCAAAATTGAGCTCCACAACCCAAGGGATGGCCCAACACCAGAGAATACTAATTCACAACTTTTGTGTTTTTATAAAATTATTCTTCAAAAAAGCACTAACTTCAATAGCAAATATCTTTATGAAGGAGCAAGGTAGGAAACTTTTCCGGTAGATTTTCGGAATGCTTGAACAATTATCTAAGATGAAAATGTCCTCAGATTTTGAATAAAATTACTCCTTAATGGTGTAAAATCGATTTGAAAAGTTGTTACTTTGTCAAAAATCAAGTTTTAAAAACACTTAATTTGATGACGTCATCAAGTGATGATGATGACGTTAAATTATTTTTTGATACAATGTAAACTAAAGCTTAAACGATTATCTTTAAAACCTGTGGTTCGAGATGACTGTATCGTTTATACTTTTGAATCTACGGACACTTAAATGTAGGCTACAATTGACTGCAAAAAGCGTCTATACATATATACATATCTTCACGACAATCTGTTGTAAAACAGGGGTTCCAGAAAACCCACTTCCCGATACTGCTGAAACATGAAATTTTGTTTACAGTCGATTTGGACAAGGTCTAGACGCCCTGCAAAGTTTCAGATCTCTAACTCAATTTTAACATGGTTTTTAAGGCACCTGAATATGGCGATTTTGGGTTTTTTACCTAATTTCGTATAACATATTAGTATAGGGGGTAAATAGTATTGTGAATATAAGGGCGACGGTAATGCTTGCCAGCATTGTGATGTACCCCATTTACTATTATACCCCCTTTACTATTATACCCCCTTTACTATTATACCCCCTTTACTATTATACCCCCTTTGGTACACGTTACAAGTCTCTTTCGTGCACGCGAAGCGTGCACTCCGACCGGAGGCGGCGGCCTTCGGCCGCCGCCTCCGGCAGGAGTTTTTCAGGCATTAAGACTCATCGGAAGTCGTTCAGCAGATTTATTTTTAGTTCAAAACATTCTAATTTGATGTCAAAGATGACAGGAATAAAAAATAGTTATGTTGAGATTTTTAAGAAATTTGCATAAAATACTCGCCAGCACTGTTATACGAAATTCGGTAAAAAACCCAAAATCGCCATATTCAGGTGCCTTAAAAACCATGTTAAAATTGAGTTAGAGATCTGAAATTTTTAAGGGCGTCTAGACGTTGACCAAATCGACTGCGTAAAAAGTTTCAGGTCTCAGGATCATCGGGAAATGGGTTTTCTAGAACCCCTGTTTTACGATAGATTGTCGTGATACATAGCATATCACAGTGCTGGCAAGCACGACCGTTGCATTTATTGTGGGTATACTATGTTCCCCATTTACTATTACTAGCAGGAACCCGTATACCCCTAAAATGGTGTCAAGACTCAAGAGACTATAATAATTATTACCTATTTAATTCGCTTTTTGACACCACTTGGGGTCCAAATTTTGGGCTCTAAAACTCCTATTTCTTGGCCAATTTTTTATTTTCTCATGCTGATTTGGAGGCCATTAAAGCATTTGACCCAGTCAAAAAAGTTTCAGTTGTATATCTTTTACGGTTTTTGCGGAAAGTCGCGTTAAAGTTGATGCCGTGGTGTCAGTAAAATGGCACGGAACCCCCCATATATATCGTCTCGCTTTATATATAGTAAGATACCCCCTTTACTATTATACCCCCTTTGGTACACGTTACAAGCCTCTTTCGTGCACGCGAAGCGTGCACTCCGGCCGGAGGCGGCGGCCGAAGGCCGCCGCCTCCGGCAGGAGTTTTCCAGGCATTAAGACTCATCGGAAGTCGTTCAGCAGATTTATTTTTATTTGAAAACATTCTAATTTGACGTCAAAGATGACAGGAATAAAAAATAGTTATGTTCAGATTTTTAAGAAATTTGCATAAAATACTCGCCAGCACTGTTATACGAAATTCGGTAAAAAACCCAAAATCGCCATATTCAGGTGTCCTAAAAACCATGTTAAAATTGAGTTAGAGATCTGAAATTTTTCAGGGCGTCTAGACGTTGACCAAATTGACTGCAAAAAAAGTTTCAGGTTTCAGGAGCATCGGGAAATGGGTTTTCTAGAACCCCTGTTTTACAACAGATTGTCGGGACATAGATAGATATACATATATATTCAGGGATAGACGCTTTGCCAGTCAATTGTAGCCTGTATTTAAGTGTCCATAGATTCAAAAGTATAAAAGATACAGCCATTTCCGACCACAGGTCTTGCAAATAATTGTTTACACTTTAGTTTACATTGTATAAAAAATTTATTTGACGTCATAAACACCCCTTGATGATGTCATCAAGTTAACCGTTTTTAAAACTTGATTTTTGACAAAGTAATAACTTTTAAAAATGATTTTAAACCATTAAAAAGTAATTGTATTCAAAATCTGAGGAAATTTTCATCTTAGATAATTGTTCAAGCATTCTGAAAATCTACCGGAAAGTTTTTCTAGCTTGCTCCTTCATAAAGATATTTGTCATTGAAGTTTGTGCTATTTTGAAGAATTATTTTATAAAAACGTCAATTTTGCGATTTAGTATTCTTTGGTGTTGGGCCATGCCTTGGGTTGTGGAGCTCAGTTCTGCTTCCTATAGATATAAATTGTGCATTAGGCTAGTTTTAAAGTTGAAAATCGAAAAGTTGCACACGTGGGGACACGCCCAAATTGATAGAAAATTGCTAAAATCACTGAACTCGCTGTTTTCGTCATTTTCTGTCAACTTTAGAGTGCCGTTGTGATTACAGTTCTTCTTGAAATACTTTGAAACTTTGCATGCTTATCAAGCTATATATAAAACAATTACATGCAAAAATTTACGGCGATTCAATATTAGATGCGCATGCAACGTCCGCTCAAAGTTTGCACGTGCGAAAGGTGAGAATTTTGCTCATTCGTGATTTCCAACAAATTCTGCTTTGCCACGACAGTTTAATGTCATTATATATGAATTTAATGTCAACTTGAATGAGTATTAAGTGGTATATTCAGTCAGTGATGGACCGATATGCTTACCTAAACACAAGGAAATGTTTTTAAAGGAAAAATTTCGAAATCGTTGAAACTTCCTCCTTATTATAATGAAGATATCAGTTTATATTTCGACTTTATAAAGTACCCGGGGCCTGACATTATAATCAAAAAGTGATGATATTTTACCAAAACCCATAATCATGGGTAGAGTGGACCGCTGCCAGTGTCTCTCTTTCCCAAACAAAAGGAAATGATATTAATTTGACTGACCGTTCTCAAATGCAAAATGATACCGAGAATGAAATCGGTCGCTCGCTTTTCCCATTCATTTACAATTGTAATAGATTAAGAAGAACTACCCAAAGGCAGCTGTACTCGGCAATAAAGATTCAATAAACTTCAGCTAATTCAATAAGTGATAACTACCACCCTTACCCCGAAATACTAGGTATCGACCCGAACGCAACCCAAAGAGATTTTTACAGCATCTGATTGACATGTAATCAATCGAAAATTATTACAATTCGTAAGCCGTGAATGAATGGGAAAAGCGAGCGACCGATTTCATTCTCGGTATCATTTTGCATTTGAGAACGGTCAATCAAATTGATATCATTTCCTTTTGTTTGGGAAAGAGAGACACTGGCAGCGGTCCACTCTACCCATGATTATGGGTTTTGGTAAAATATATATACATATATTCAGGGATAGACGCTTTGCCAGTCAATTGTAGCCTGTATTTAATTGTCCATAGATTCAAAAGTATAAAAGATACAGCCATTTCCGACCACAGGTCTTGAAAATAATTGTTTACACTTTAGTTTACATTGTATAAACAAATTGTTTGACGTCATGAACACCCCTTGATGACGTCATCAAGTTAACCGTTTTTAAAACTTGATTTTTGACAAAGTAATAACTTTTAAAAATGATTTTAAACCATTAAAAAGTAATTGTATTCAAAATCTGAGGAAATTTTCATCTTAGATAATTGTTCAAGCATTCTGAAAATCTACCGGAAAGTTTTTCTAGCTTGCTCCTTCATAAAGATATTCGTCATTGAAGTTTGTGCTTTTTTGAAGAATTATTTTATAAAAACGTCAATTTTGCGATTTAGTATTCTCTGGTGTTGGGCCATGCCTTGGGTTGTGGAGCTCAGTTCTGCTTCTTATAGGTATAAATTGTGCATTAGGCTAGTTTTAAAGTTGAAAATCGAAAAGTTGCACACGTGGGGACACGCCCAAATTGATAGAAAATTGCTAAAATCACTGAAAATTGCTGTTTTCGTCATTTTCAGTCAACTTTAGAGTGCCGTTGTGATTACAGTTCTTCTTGAAATACTTTGAAACTTTGCATGCTTATCACGCTATATATAAAACAATTACATGCAAAAATTTACGGCGATTCAATATTGGATGCGCACGCAACGTCCGCTCAAAGTTTGCACGTGCGAAAGGTGAGAATTTTGCTCATTCGCGATTTCCAACAAATTCTGCTTTTTAATGTCATTATATATGAATTTAATGCCAACTTGAATGAGTATAAAGTGGCATATTCAGTCAGTGATCGACCGATATGCTTACCTAAACACAAGGAAATGTTTTTAAAGGAAAAATTTCGAAATCGTTGAAACTTCCTCCTTATTAATATTAATGAAGATATCAGTTTATATTTCGACTTTATAAAGTACCCTGACATTATAATCAAAAAGAGATGATATTTTACCAAAACCCATAATCATGGGTAGAGTGGACCGCTGCCAGTGTCTCTCTTTACCAAACAAAAGGAAATGATATTAATTTGATTGACCGTTCTCAAATGCAAAATGATACCGAGAATGAAATCGGTCCCTCGCTTTTCCCATTCATTTACAATTGTAATAGATTAAGAAGAACTACCCAAAGGCATCTGTGGGGGAAAAGCGAGGGACCGATTTCATTCTCGGTATCATTTTGCATTTGAGAACGGTCAATCAAATTAATATCATTTCCTTTTGTTTGGTAAAGAGAGACACTGGCAGCGGTCCACTCTACCCATGATTATGGGTTTTGGTAAAATATATATATATTATATATATATACTTCACGACAATCTGTTGTAAAACAGGGGTTCCAGAAAACCCACTTGCCGATACTCCTGAAACATGAAATTTTTTTACAGTCGATTTGGACAAGGTCTAGACGCCCTGCAAAGTTTCATATCTCTAACTCAGTTTTAACATGGTTTTTAAGGCACCTGAATATAGCGATTTTGGGTTTTTTACCTAATTTCGTATAACATGCTGGCGCGTATTTTGCGCAAATTTCTTAAAAACCTCCACATAACTATTTCTTATTCCTGTCATCTTTAACATTGAATTAGAATGTTTTGAACTTAAATATGCCTGCTGAACTACTTTCGATGAGTCTTAATGCCTGGAAAACAATAAAGGGGATATACTAGTATAGGGGGTAAATAGTATTGTGAATATAAGGGCGACGGTAATGCTTGCCAGCATTGTGATAAGCATGACATACATTTTTCCGTCTCTAATTGTCAGGCAATTAGAGCTTTAGACTTCGCGAATCCTTATCACTGTAGAGTGTAGACTAAACATTGTCTGATTGTCAATCGCAAACGGATAAGTTGATCCCGATAAGTTGATAAGTCTGATCTGGTGTCAGTGGAACGGGCTTATAGATGCATCTCCGGGCAGAGGCGGCTCGTGGGAGCTGGCTGGCAGTTTTGTTGGGGTCCAATCAATGCACAATGGACTGGGGGGGGGGGGGGGGCTTGGGAGTCGGCTCAAGCTGATCCCTCCAAACTACCGATTACATTATAAGGGCCTTGTTATATGTAATGTGTAACACTTTACAGGCGACAGCAAACAAAAACAAAAACTTATAACATGGTTGAAACAGGACACCACACGTGTACGATCTTAGCCACGCAGTATCATAGCAGTCAATAGTTCAAACTGCAAAGGGTCCTGGACCCTCAAATTGAGGCAAATCATAATAGATTACCTGTAGTGGGATGCGCACGATGTGCTTTGTAACGTTTACAATTAACTATGTGTTAAAACTGCGCGGCTGAGTAGTCCAATGGTAGGGTTGGACTCCCTACAACACAAAATTTCACGAAGATCATGCGTGCGCTTACATTAAAACGTATGATAGTGAATAAAGAGCTTTATATTGCGATTTGTTATTTCCTAACACTATTACTAATTACTATTTCTATTTTAAGCACCAGCCACCAGATAATAATTTTAGGGCGTCCACGGACGCCTGGACGCCCTCAATAGCCGCCTCTGTGACTCCGGGTTAGAATAATTAGCCGGACGGGCGTCGGGCGGGATAGATTCTGGTATTGATAATCCCGGCTCCCGCTGTTAGTTTTTTCCCGCTCAATAAATAACTCCAGCACAGCTTCTATAATCCCGCCCCGTTAATTTGGCTCAACAAGATTTGTTTGGTTTTGATATTCCATGGGCATGAGAATTTCATCCGCGCGCTGTCACGTGTTTTGATGACGTGTATCACGTGACTAACTATAGTTAGTACTATACGACGCACATTGGTAAAAAATGTCACGTGACCTATGCGGCTTAACAGTTAAGGTAAGAACTATAAATACACTAATTGATCTACGTATCGGTTTAATTGCAGGCGCTGGAAAAAATCCAGCACACTTATGCTTACATTACTTGGACTTACATTACTTGGACCAGTTTCAGAACTTGTCTCAACGACGTCGGTTACATTTGTCCGGTAAATTTTGTCGTAGCAATTGCACTGTTTGATATGAGCCATGTATTATAATAGTCGTCTACTTTGATTTTTGATGAACTTCATGACATACTGATCTCATATACATATAGCTAGAATTAGGAATAGTAAAATGTAAAATTTGTTGGTCCTAGCACTATATATAACTTATATAACCCGGAGGGGTTTATAACACACAACACCGGCACACTTAAGTTATATTAAAATATCCCCTCGTGCTAAAGCACGTCGGGATTATTTTCATAATTATCCCTCGTGCTTCGCACTCGAAATTGTAGCATTAGCATAAAATCATTTGACCCAGTCAAAAAAGTTTCAGTTGTATATCTTTTACGGTTTTTGCGGAAAGTCGCGTTAAGTTGATGCCGTGGTGTCAGTAAAATGGCACGGATCCATCCTTTTATTATAATATTATATCGTCTCGCTTTATCCATACCTAGAGATCGAGACTGATCAGTCATCAGATTATGTTTCCGGGAAACAACACTGAAAAGTAAAACTTGAAGCTTGATAGGATGACTTCTTATAAATTATGGTCAATACTTGGAGTTAGAGTAGCTTGGAGTTGGACTTTGAGGACGTCGCCACTTTAATTTGACGCGCCGCGTGAACTACCTTATCGGACCTTATTTGGACGGACATTAATTAAACGCTGGAGGCCCTAACGGTCATTTTAATGTCCGTTCAAATAAAGTCCGTTCATTTAAGGTTCGTCCAAGTTAAAGTCCGTTGAATTTTTTTCAAAAACTTTTCCACTTGAGAACTTTATTGTGCCGTAAGTTATATAATAACGACGAGACGGAAAGCGAAAGGTTCTCCTTGGTCTGCCAGAGGCAAAGAAAACTTTACTAGTATATGATGTTTTCCGTCCAAATAAGGTCCGATCGATAAGGTATTAAACATTTACGGTAAGGTAATGCTTCCCTTGACGATAACTTAGCCTGCGGACTATGTTTCTAAGATAAATATATATATCTCTGCAGCTATTTCTATCCTCAGGATGCCAGATAATGTGAAAAAACACCTCAGTTTATATTGGTCGTTCGCTTTTCTTATTCTGATTCATTCTCGGCAACATTTCGCGCTTTATAGTACAGAAACGGTTATTTAAATTGAGATCATTTCCTCGAGGTCCCCAGGTAAAATTCTTGGGGAGATATAATTATAATTAAATCAATCGTGATGTGGTAGTTGGTGCCCTGATCACTGATAATGACTTGTAAGTTATACTTATATTAATACCCATTACCCAATTACCGGCCATGTCTATATTGGTGCTACGCGTTTCCAAGAAAGCTTGATTACTTGATTCAATTTTTATTCAATTTCCCGTAAAACTAAAATAATTCCTCCTGTCCTACCCCTAGGGCCTAGATACCTCGCAATGTTCACATGTAATAGCAGATAATTCAGGGGTGTAGGAATGATTTTCTGCGCGCCACAGTAAGAATTTCAAAGGTTTTATAAATTTCAATACTATAGTATAGTACTAGTAGTAGTACCGAACAGTGAAAGAAAGCATCCTACTTCCCAAGACCACGGACCTTAGTGACCCTGGCAAGTTTAGGAACATCACTATGACTAACACCAGTGGGAAAGTGGCAATGGGTATGCTAGCTGATAAAATGCTCGACTACATGACCACCAATAAGTACATCGATACCTCTGTGCAAAAAGGCTTCCTGCGCAAGATGCCAGGATGCATAGAACACACACAAGCGCTCATGGAGGAACTGCGGGATGCAAAGAGTAAGAGAAGACAGGTGTATGCAGTATGGGTGGATCTTATGAATGCTTATGGGAGAGTACCCCATGAGCTGATAGTGTTTGCGCTTCGGCACTACAAGTTCCCAGAAGAAGTGGTCCAATATATTGTCAAGTACTACGACGAACTGGTAGTACGGGTGAAGACGAAGAAGTGGAAGAGTGAGTGGTTCTACTACCTAATTGGGTTGTTTCAAGGGGACCCGCTTTCTGTCGTGCTATTCTTAATAGCATTCAACCTACTCTTGGATTTACTTCAGGTCGACAGAACAATGGGATACAAGCCGTCGTTCAGCTCTGAGCCAACTACAAACAGAGCTTTTGCAGATGATCTCACCCTGCTGTCTGACAGACTCGACAAAATGAAGAGGCTGGTCGGGCAAATGGAGGAATTCTTAGCATGGACAAGGACGATGAGAGCTAAACCCAGCAAGTGTATTGCTCTCGGAATGAAGGTAGTGGACAATACCTACAGATCGTTTGACCCTGAGATCATCATTGCAAACGAGAAAGTAGCGTACCTTGGTGACACACCGATAAAGTTCCTTGGTCACTGGATTTACGTCAACCTGGGCCAAGATGAGACGAGAGAGCTAATCACCACTCAACTTTCAGGCCAGCTGGAAAAGGTAGACATGGCGGAGCTCTCTGGACCAAGCAAGTGCTGGATCTACAACCACATGCTAACTAGCAAAGTACAGTGGAATATTATGATATACAACCTCCCAGTATCATTCATCCAGACACTAGAGGCTCTTTGTACCAGATACTTGAAGAAATGGCTTGGAGTTACTACTTCCATATCGAATAGTGTGCTGTACAGATCAAAAGACCACTTTGGACTATCGTTAAAGCAGATCTCCAACCTGTACAAATGTCTACAGGTGTCCAAGGCCTATATGCTGAAGACATCGGTTGACCCCAAAGTGAGGGAGGTTTTCGAGTACAGAGAAAACACCAACAGAGACAAGAAGAGATGGGACTACACCAAGGAGCTGACTAATAGGGAGAGAGACCTCTACTTCAAAGAACTGATTGGCTACGTGCAGACCAGGGAAGGAGCCGGTATTGGATTCGGTGATCAGAGGAGGAAGAAGAACAAAAAGGAGCAACTGGTGGAGATAATTAAGTCTCTGAAAGAAGAGGAGCTCCTTCAAACTCTCTACGATAAGAGAGTCCAAGGAAAGTTTCTAACCTGGAAGAACACCATGCAGCTAGACACTGGCTGGCAAAGCCTGCTGTATACCTTGAGCCCCGAGCTGACAAAGTTCCACCTAAATGCCATCCACGACGTTGCAAGTACACCTAGCAACCTCCAGCTTTGGAACTACAGCTCCACGAACAACTGTCCCCTTTGTGGGCGTCAGCAGTGCAACCTAAAGCACATTCTAACGTGTTGCCCAGTGTCGCTTAAACAAGGAAGGTATAATTGGAGACATGATCAGGTGCTCAGGGTAATCGTGCAACCAATTGCAGAGAAGCTGAGGGAGATAAACAGTGCTACCCCAAAGACAGAAGTAAAGAGAGAGTGGAGGAAGTTCGTATCCGGAAAAGGAACCTACAGGAAACCCGAAGTACGGCTTACAGAAGAACCTCATCTTCTAGAGGAAGGTAACGACTGGAAACTAGTGTTTGATGAGGACGAAAGGACAAGACAATTCCCCCAACATATTGTCAACACAGCTCTCAGACCTGATGTGGTAATATACTCTAACACACTCAGGAAAGTCATCCTGATAGAGCTGACCTGTGGAAACGAGGAGAACTTTGAGGACCAGAGATCCCGGAAAGAGAAGAGATACGAAGAGCTAATGGTGGAGATCGAGACCGCAGGCTGGGAAGGATATCTCTTTACAGTAGAAGTTGGATGTCGTGGATTCTACCACCACACATTACCCCGAATTTTCAACTTCCTTAACATCACCCGGGCAAAGAAGAAGAGGGCACTTAACACAACAGCGGTGGTGTCCCTGAAAGGTTCCTACACTATCTGGCTTAGTCGCTACAACAAGACCTGGAGTGACAACTGGCAGCTGGCTGAAAGACCCTGCCCAGTTTAACCCTGATGAACAGCTGAACGTTGGGCCCTTAAAACGTCGTTGAAAGCTACATCTGGGGTCGTAAGTCCCAGACATCAGAAGAAGTCAGAGAGTGTAGAAGATTCTGCGTCTGAAAAGACTAGAGAATTGAGGTAAATATAGTTGGTTTGGTCTCAAACATGGACATGGATTTGCTCTGCAAGGAGGGAAAGCCTTGACGACGGCTAGGAAAGACTAGTTGACGACTGCCAAAGGCAGATGACGGCATGGAAAGACTGCTGACGGCCTGGAAAGACTGCTGACCACAGGGGAAAGACCCGAAGCTGATTGCCTTAGTAGGGCGATTAGCCGGAATACACGGCAGAGCTGTGTATAACAATCAACACTCCAGCAAACAATAAGAAAAATGCCCACATGATCACTGGACGGGGTGGGAGAATAGATGATCTGACCTCAGGGGAACAGACCCGACAACCTGGTAATGAAACCTCTGAGGCTGAACCACCTAAGGATAAACCTCAAGTATGTGAGTGGTGTGGGAAGGGGTTCAAACAAGTCGCCAAACACCAGTGGAGATGCAAACTGAGACCGCAAGACGAGCTTCGTGCTGCTGAGAATACAGAAACGGAAGTGGATGTTGGACCAGCGGAGGGAGATCGCTACTGTAAGTCGGAGCTGAAGTCAAGCCCGGAATCAAACCACAGTGCTACAATGACAGAAGCCTGCTCAGCTAGTTTCTCTGCGAAAGACAAACCCCCAGAACAGATAGAACTGAAGGATACTCTAAAGTTATCCTTACCACAGGCAAACAAGATGAATGAATGGAAAGGAATTGATGAAGACCTAAGCATTGCCATCGGGAACATCGTGAAGGGTAAAGACCCAGAGAAAGAGCTAAAGACTATGGAGCTTACTATCTACGAGTACTTGGCTGACAGATATGGACAGGAAGAACGGAAACCATACCTTGATAAGCCCAATAAGGAAGGACCAGTCACCAAGACCCTCAGGAAAAAGAAGAAGGACACAGCACGCGAGTATAGAGAGGCTGTGAGAGAGGGCGGAGTCACTTCTGGTGGTGCCAAAGCAGTAAGAGCGCAGTACTGGAGACTAGTGAGAATCCACAACAAGTCTAGGCGTGAACAGTTGAAGAAGAGGAAAAAGAAAGAAAAGAAGAAGGAGACCCAACGCTTCAGGAGGAACCCCTATGACTACAGTAAAAGACTCCTTGATGAGAAGATCTCGGGAGAGCCTACCTTCGGCAAGGAAGAGGCTGACAGATACTACCCCAAGGAATACATGGACCGAGATAGATGTTATGTCTTCGAAAAGATGGCAGGAATACCAGATGCCAAAGACCCAGTGTACCCCTTTGTGTGCACAGTACCTACTTACGAAGAGTTTGAAAAGAAGATCAAAACACGACGCAATGGATCTTCACCAGGGCCCAACGGAGTGCCATACATAGTTTACAAAAGGTGTGCCAGGCTGAGAGAACTATTGTATGCGTGTATTAGTAAACTCTGGTTATCAAACAGTGTCCCCTTGCAGTGGAGAATTGGAGAAAGCATCCTACTTCCCAAGACCACGGACCTTAGTGACCCTGGCAAGTTTAGGAACATCACTATGACTAACACCAGTGGGAAAGTGGCAATGGGTATGCTAGCTGATAAAATGCTCGACTACATGACCACCAATAAGTACATCGATACCTCTGTGCAAAAAGGCTTCCTGCGCAAGATGCCAGGATGCATAGAACACACACAAGCGCTCATGGAGGAACTGCGGGATGCAAAGAGTAAGAGAAGACAGGTGTATGCAGTATGGGTGGATCTTATGAATGCTTATGGGAGAGTACCCCATGAGCTGATAGTGTTTGCGCTTCGGCACTACAAGTTCCCAGAAGAAGTGGTCCAATATATTGTCAAGTACTACGACGAACTGGTAGTACGGGTGAAGACGAAGAAGTGGAAGAGTGAGTGGTTCTACTACCTAATTGGGTTGTTTCAAGGGGACCCGCTTTCTGTCGTGCTATTCTTAATAGCATTCAACCTACTCTTGGATTTACTTCAGGTCGACAGAACAATGGGATACAAGCCGTCGTTCAGCTCTGAGCCAACTACAAACAGAGCTTTTGCAGATGATCTCACCCTGCTGTCTGACAGACTCGACAAAATGAAGAGGCTGGTCGGGCAAATGGAGGAATTCTTAGCATGGACAAGGACGATGAGAGCTAAACCCAGCAAGTGTATTGCTCTCGGAATGAAGGTAGTGGACAATACCTACAGATCGTTTGACCCTGAGATCATCATTGCAAACGAGAAAGTAGCGTACCTTGGTGACACACCGATAAAGTTCCTTGGTCACTGGATTTACGTCAACCTGGGCCAAGATGAGACGAGAGAGCTAATCACCACTCAACTTTCAGGCCAGCTGGAAAAGGTAGACATGGCGGAGCTCTCTGGACCAAGCAAGTGCTGGATCTACAACCACATGCTAACTAGCAAAGTACAGTGGAATATTATGATATACAACCTCCCAGTATCATTCATCCAGACACTAGAGGCTCTTTGTACCAGATACTTGAAGAAATGGCTTGGAGTTACTACTTCCATATCGAATAGTGTGCTGTACAGATCAAAAGACCACTTTGGACTATCGTTAAAGCAGATCTCCAACCTGTACAAATGTCTACAGGTGTCCAAGGCCTATATGCTGAAGACATCGGTTGACCCCAAAGTGAGGGAGGTTTTCGAGTACAGAGAAAACACCAACAGAGACAAGAAGAGATGGGACTACACCAAGGAGCTGACTAATAGGGAGAGAGACCTCTACTTCAAAGAACTGATTGGCTACGTGCAGACCAGGGAAGGAGCCGGTATTGGATTCGGTGATCAGAGGAGGAAGAAGAACAAAAAGGAGCAACTGGTGGAGATAATTAAGTCTCTGAAAGAAGAGGAGCTCCTTCAAACTCTCTACGATAAGAGAGTCCAAGGAAAGTTTCTAACCTGGAAGAACACCATGCAGCTAGACACTGGCTGGCAAAGCCTGCTGTATACCTTGAGCCCCGAGCTGACAAAGTTCCACCTAAATGCCATCCACGACGTTGCAAGTACACCTAGCAACCTCCAGCTTTGGAACTACAGCTCCACGAACAACTGTCCCCTTTGTGGGCGTCAGCAGTGCAACCTAAAGCACATTCTAACGTGTTGCCCAGTGTCGCTTAAACAAGGAAGGTATAATTGGAGACATGATCAGGTGCTCAGGGTAATCGTGCAACCAATTGCAGAGAAGCTGAGGGAGATAAACAGTGCTACCCCAAAGACAGAAGTAAAGAGAGAGTGGAGGAAGTTCGTATCCGGAAAAGGAACCTACAGGAAACCCGAAGTACGGCTTACAGAAGAACCTCATCTTCTAGAGGAAGGTAACGACTGGAAACTAGTGTTTGATGAGGACGAAAGGACAAGACAATTCCCCCAACATATTGTCAACACAGCTCTCAGACCTGATGTGGTAATATACTCTAACACACTCAGGAAAGTCATCCTGATAGAGCTGACCTGTGGAAACGAGGAGAACTTTGAGGACCAGAGATCCCGGAAAGAGAAGAGATACGAAGAGCTAATGGTGGAGATCGAGACCGCAGGCTGGGAAGGATATCTCTTTACAGTAGAAGTTGGATGTCGTGGATTCTACCACCACACATTACCCCGAATTTTCAACTTCCTTAACATCACCCGGGCAAAGAAGAAGAGGGCACTTAACACAACAGCGGTGGTGTCCCTGAAAGGTTCCTACACTATCTGGCTTAGTCGCTACAACAAGACCTGGAGTGACAACTGGCAGCTGGCTGAAAGACCCTGCCCAGTTTAACCCTGATGAACAGCTGAACGTTGGGCCCTTAAAACGTCGTTGAAAGCTACATCTGGGGTCGTAAGTCCCAGACATCAGAAGAAGTCAGAGAGTGTAGAAGATTCTGCGTCTGAAAAGACTAGAGAATTGAGGTAAATATAGTTGGTTTGGTCCCTTGAAGGCAATCATTTTTGAGCATTTTGCTCGTGCAAAACGCCTGGAAGCAATTTTGCAATAGAGAAATTTTTGAATTATGCTTACATGTTACACTGTACACCATTAAAATATTCTCTAAAAAAATATAACTACTAGTATATGATGTTTTCAAGGGTTCAAAAAGTCAACGAAATTATGGCATTCAACAACATAGTTTGTTGAGCTAGTCCCCGCCAACATGCAACATGACAAACTTGTTCCAGCCTCTAGATATTACGGTAAATCGTGTTGCCAAGGACAAATTGTCCGACGTTGTTATAGTTCATATTACTCAGGGGAGGTAATGAAACAGTGCTAGGAAAGCTCCACGTGATGTTAAGGTATTAACCTAAAGTTATCTAAGATAAAACCACTTCACGCCGAATAGCTTTACTTGTAAAAGTTAACACTGAAATGCAGGACCGGGGTAGTTTGATAAAAAAGGTTTCCATAAAGCTCGAAATCACTGAGGCTTTAAGCATGGACTATTTCAATTTCATGCACGAAAACCCATTTGATGAAGATGATATGTGATATTAGACACTGATCATGTACACTTATTTTAACATTTTTACTGCTTAACGACTGCTTTTCTTACTTACTAGTTACTGACTACTGTTAGTGTATAAAAAATGGATTTAAAAATCAATTGCTGAAATTAAAAAAAAGTTAAGAAAAACGAAAAAAATTCGGTTTTTCGATGGTTTTGAATGCCTTCTAGCGTTCATAATCATATTAATGTCCGTTCATAATTATCTCCGTTCATTTAATGTCCGTCCAAGTGGAAAAATTTTTGAAAAAAATTCAACGGACTTTAACTTGGACGGAGCTTAAATGAACGGACTTTATTTGAACGGACATTAAGATGACCGTTAGGGCCTCCAGCGTTCAAATAATATAAATATCCGTCCAAATAAGGTCCGATCGATAAGGTATTAAACATTTACGGTAAGGTAATGCTTCCCTTGACGATAACTTAGCCTGCGGACTATGTTTCTAAGATAAATATATATATCTCTGCAGCTATTTCTATCCTCAGGATGCCAGATAATGTGAAAAAACACCTCAGTTTATATTGGTCGTTCGCTTTTCTTATTCTGATTCATTCTCGGCAACATTTCGCGCTTTATAGTACAGAAACGGTTATTTAAATTGAGATCATTTCCTCGAGGTCCCCAGGTAAAATTCTTGGGGAGATATAATTATAATTAAATCAATCGTGATGTGGTAGTTGGTGCCCTGATCACTGATAATGACTTGTAAGTTATACTTATATTAATACCCATTACCCAATTACCGGCCATGTCTATATTGGTGCTACGCGTTTCCAAGAAAGCTTGATTACTTGATTCAATTTTTATTCAATTTCCCGTAAAACTAAAATAATTCCTCCTGTCCTACCCCTAGGGCCTAGATACCTCGCAATGTTCACATGTAATAGCAGATAATTCAGGGGTGTAGGAATGATTTTCTGCGCGCCACAGTAAGAATTTCAAAGGTTTTATAAATTTCAATACTATAGTATAGTACTAGTAGTAGTACCGAACAGTAAAAGTTTATTGAAGGCAATCATTTTTGAGCATTTTGCTCGTGCAAAACGCCTGGAAGCAATTTTGCAATAGAGAAATTTTTGAATTATGCTTACATGTTACACTGTACACCATTAAAATATTTTCTAAAAAAATATAACTACTAGTATATGATGTTTTCAAGGGTTCAAAAAGTCAACGAAATTATGGCGCCCTCAACAACATATTTCATGAGCTATAGTCCCCGCCAACATGCAACATGACAAACTTGTTCCAGCCTCTAGATATTACGGTAAATCGTGTTGCCAAGGACATTGTCCGACGTTGTTATAGTTCATATTACTCAGGGGAGGTAATGAAACAGTGCTAGGAAAGCTCCACGTGATGTTAAGGTTAACCTAAAGTTATCTATTAGGGGTCGTTCACATATTACGTAATCAGCCGAGGGGGGAGGGGGGTTTCCAAATGCTTACGGTTGATTAAGCCTAAGGGGGGGGGGGGGGGTGGGGGGTTTCGGCCGTTGATTACGTAATCAAAAATTTTGTTACCCTCTAGAATAATAACAATTTGACAATATTTTAATTCAAATTCCACTCAATTTCACTCTGATAGTGATATAAAAATTTAGAAATTGATCGAATATCCGGCTATAATAGTAAGTTTAAAAGGTGCTTGGCTGGATATCATAACAATGATTTCGGCTCATCGATGATAGCATGATCAGGGTAGCATGAAACGTAGAGAAAAGTGTTTTCTAGGAAAAAAGTCAAGGTGGGGGGGGGGGGGGGCCGGGGGCCGGGGGGGGGGGTCAGGCCATGATTACGTAATATTGCTGTCAGGAGGGGGGGGGTTTGGGACTTGATTACGGTTGATTACGGAAGTGGGGAGGGGGTAAAAATTGCTAAAATATTGATTACGTAATATGTGAACGACCCCTAAGATAAAACCACTTCACGCCGAATGGCTTGTAAAAGTTAAGTACACTGAAATGCAGGACCGGGGTAGTTTGATTAAAAAGTGGTTTCTATAAAGCTAGAAATCACTGATGCTTTAATTTGATGAAGATGATATGTGATATTAATAAACACTGATCCGTTCATAATTATGTCCGTTCATTTAATGTCCGTCCAAATAAGGTCCGATAAGGTATTATTCTTGCTTAATCGCATCAAGATCGTTCCTTTGCAGAGCAACGATCTGGAAAGGTTGATATATCGTCAATCAAGGTCACTACGTACAAATAAAAGTGTAAACTTCCATCAATTGGACTTGGAGTGGTGTTGCAAAATATTATTCAGTTTTCATGTTCAGGCACGAATCGGAATACCATATTTTGTAGGGAGGAATACATTTTGTAGGGAGGAATACATACAATACGTAATAGTGCTACTTTATGGACTGTGACACTGGACGCTGAAGATACTAGAAGATATAGGCCTAGGGCTAGGGATTGGGGCACGATTCAACATAAAAATAGCTGTTGCATTGGTTTTCAGCCCTGTAGTTCCATACATGCTGCAGATCATTTCTTCCGACAGTGATTTTCACATGTAATAGCAGATAATTCAGGGGTGTAGGAATGATTTTCTGCGCGCCACAGTAAGAATTTCAAAGGTTTTATAAATTTCAATACTATAGTATAGTACTAGTAGTAGTACCGAACAGTAAAAGTTTATTGAAGGCAATCATTTTTGAGCATTTTGCTCGTGCAAAACGCCTGGAAGCAATTTTGCAATAGAGAAATTTTTGAATTATGCTTACATGTTACACTGTACACCATTAAAATATTTTCTAAAAAAATATAACTACTAGTATATGATGTTTTCAAGGGTTCAAAAAGTCAACGAAATTATGGCGCCCTCAACAACATATTTCATGAGCTATAGTCCCCGCCAACATGCAACATGACAAACTTGTTCCAGCCTCTAGATATTACGGTAAATCGTGTTGCCAAGGACATTGTCCGACGTTGTTATAGTTCATATTACTCAGGGGAGGTAATGAAACAGTGCTAGGAAAGCTCCACGTGATGTTAAGGTTAACCTAAAGTTATCTATTAGGGGTCGTTCACATATTACGTAATCAGCCGAGGGGGGAGGGGGGTTTCCAAATGCTTACGGTTGATTAAGCCTAAGGGGGGGGGGGGGGGGGGGTGGGGGGTTTCGGCCGTTGATTACGTAATCAAAAATTTTGTTACCCTCTAGAATAATAACAATTTGACAATATTTTAATTCAAATTCCACTCAATTTCACTCTGATAGTGATATAAAAATTTAGAAATTGATCGAATATCCGGCTATAATAGTAAGTTTAAAAGGTGCTTGGCTGGATATCATAACAATGATTTCGGCTCATCGATGATAGCATGATCAGGGTAGCATGAAACGTAGAGAAAAGTGTTTTCTAGGAAAAAAGTCAAGGTGGGGGGGGGGGGGGGGGCCGGGGGCCGGGGGGGGGGTCAGGCCATGATTACGTAATATTGCTGTCAGGAGGGGGGGGGGGGTTTGGGACTTGATTACGGTTGATTACGGAAGTGGGGAGGGGGTAAAAATTGCTAAAATATTGATTACGTAATATGTGAACGACCCCTAAGATAAAACCACTTCACGCCGAATGGCTTGTAAAAGTTAAGTACACTGAAATGCAGGACCGGGGTAGTTTGATTAAAAAGTGGTTTCTATAAAGCTAGAAATCACTGATGCTTTAATTTGATGAAGATGATATGTGATATTAATAAACACTGATCCGTTCATAATTATGTCCGTTCATTTAATGTCCGTCCAAATAAGGTCCGATAAGGTATTATTCTTGCTTAATCGCATCAAGATCGTTCCTTTGCAGAGCAACGATCTGGAAAGGTTGATATATCGTCAATCAAGGTCACTACGTACAAATAAAAGTGTAAACTTCCATCAATTGGACTTGGAGTGGTGTTGCAAAATATTATTCAGTTTTCATGTTCAGGCACGAATCGGAATACCATATTTTGTAGGGAGGAATACATTTTGTAGGGAGGAATACATACAATACGTAATAGTGCTACTTTATGGACTGTGACACTGGACGCTGAAGATACTAGAAGATATAGGCCTAGGGCTAGGGATTGGGGCACGATTCAACATAAAAATAGCTGTTGCATTGGTTTTCAGCCCTGTAGTTCCATACATGCTGCAGATCATTTCTTCCGACAGTGATTTTCGGGAGCAGGACTCTAGAGCGGACTGCGGAGGACTCTAGAGCGGGGGACTGTAGAGAGGACTTGGTCGGAAGTAGGACCCTAGAGCGGAGTCCAGGAAGTGACCGGGAATCCCGGTACCGGGATTGGCAATTTTGAGCTATCCCGGTCCCGGTCCCGGTCCCGGTCAACCGGGTCAAGTCACATTTTTCATCCCGGTCCCAGTCCCGGTCAAATGCTGATTTATGATCCCGGTCCCGGTCCCGGTCCCGGTTAATTCAGGATTCTTGGTCCCGGTCCCGGTCCCGGTCCCGGTCAATCACTCAAATTTGCCGGGATTTTGACCGGGATCTTTTACATAATTTCATTCTGATTCACTGTGATTTTAAGTTTTTACTTTCATTCATTGTGAATTTCATCTTTAAACAACCTCTGAGCCAAATAAAACAATGTTTGAAATTGCTAAACAAGTTTAGGTAACTATTATCGTTAGTCGTTACATAACTCATAAGCAATAAGTGCAAACTAACATCAAGTTTTCAATTCGGGCTACGCCCAATTGTCAATTGGAATTGGAGAATGAAACTGTTGAATAATTTGAGGGATGATCATTGATTGAGGAATGAGGAATGAGGGTGAACTTGAGTAATCAGTACATGAACATTATTGGTGTAGTACATTAGGCCCATGCCCCATATTGACGGTTTTTAAAAGTTTTTTCTAATTTAATATTCTAGTTATTACTTATTCAAATTGTTCAATTATAATGTACGGTTCAATTATAATGTACCGTAAATGAAAGTTGCAGCTTTCAATATGAGAATACCAGTTTTCAGTTTTGGTCCCGGTCATCCCGGTCATCCCGGTCAAATCCCGGTAATCCCGGTAAAATCCCGGTCATCCCGGTAAAATTGGATTGTTGGTCCCGGTCCCGGTCCCGGTCCCGGTAAGATAGAAATCCCAGAAATTATTGGTCCCGGTCCCGGTCCCGGTCACGGTAAATTGATAATCTCAGTCCCGGTCCCGGTCCCGGTCCCGGTCAAGTCACATTTTGTATCCCGGTCCCGGTCCCGGTCCCGGTCAGGCCTAAAATCATGTCCCGGTCACCTCCTGGCGGAGTCAAATCGCCAGGGTAGAACTCTAGAGCGGAACTCCCTTACAGGACCCATACTAATACTATGAGGATTCTAGAGCGGTACCCCGTACCCACAGGCAAATTTTATTTTTAGAGCGGTTAGAAATTTGAAAGCGGACTGTAGAACGGACTTGGTCAGAAGATTTAAATCAGATTAGATACAACTCGTGATTGATTATTACAGTCGTGTCTCGTGACATTAGAATAAGTCATGGAGTTGTTGAAGCAGAAAATTGTCCAAGATCAATTCCAGTCCAAACCCTGGAAACATGACATAAAAGATTCGTTTTTACTTGTTTGAATGAAAAGCACTAATACATCATATCATATTGTAATTTTTAGATACGTTAGACAATTGTTCGGTATAAACTTCTTCCATTTGACTGAAATATCCTCATGCTACTCTAAAATGCAAAGAAAAATCTTTGATAAAGAGGTATAATTATGAACTGGTCGTATCGATGTGATTTCGCTAAGCGAAATACTGCACTGATCAAGCAGATCATTTAGGAATGAGGATCTCATCGCGTGACACTTTAGCACCTATGACCTACTAAGGGTATCTTATGTTCAGTCTGGTGACAGGGTATGATCCAGATCAGATCCCATCGCATAGCGGTTCTTGTTAGTGATTTCGATAGTGCAGTATAAATGTCAAGGAGAATTTAGTTTTAGTATATAACATTCGATTCCTACTCCTCTTTACAACTATCTACAATATGCAGAGTAACAGTCATTCCTAATTTCCTCAACTCCTCCTGAGAAGCCCATCGTCATCCGGGGACGAACTTGTTCTGCAATGAGTACGGGAGAACGGACTGAAGAAGGCCTACGACGAAGGAATTAACAGCCCCCTTACCAATTCCTGGACTCCAGGTCTTGTTCGAGCGTGGATACGTAGACTTATGCAGCTTGCCTTTCTCCCAGTGGACGATGTTCTCTCTTCTTTAATGGAGCTTCTAGATCTCATCCCCTCCAACCTTGGCCTCGACGACTTCCTTAACTACTTCATGACGACTTGGGTACAGGGAGTTTCCACCGCTCGTAGCACCAAACCTGCCCGCTTTCGTCCGCAATCCTGGAACCTCGTCGACCGGACTACCTGCAACCTCAACAAGACAAACAACTACGCAGAGGCCTTTAACAGAAAGTTTGCAGCAATGATGGGACACTCGAACCTAACTATCCTTTCTTCAAGCCGTCTACATAGAACAGTCCACTACGGATGAGATGATGCTCAAGGGGAGTTACGGCCACGGGGATGCTCCTCCTGCAAAACGAGCCCGTCAGCTTACTAAGGAACGCCGACTGGCACATTTAGTAGAAGTCTACGACGATCAGGACCTTGTCTCCCACCTTGTTGAGGAACGTGATGATCGAGGAGTGAACTATTTTCAGATATTTGATTCGCAGCATTAATGTATGAAATGAAATGAAATTGAGCATTTTTATCCCGCTTATATCAACAATCCAAATAAAAAATAAAGATTGCCGATGTCAAAGCGGCTGGCCTCGCGATATAATCCAAAACTAGATACTCAATATATGAATATACTAGTAACAAATATAAAAACCAAAAGTACTTATTTGACATGTTTTGGAAAACACGGTAAAAACTTATGGACGTATATCACTCATTATTATGTATCACTCTCTACCAACTTGTCCTCACTACAAATATTACCACTTCTGATATAATAATGTTTTTTTGTGTCTTCTTTGGCTATCTGTTTCATTTCCAAGACCAACCGCTGATGGATAGCTCGATCTTCAGGTGATCGATCTGGAGATATGAAAACAGTTTTGTGATCTTCACACAGTCTCAATTTTTTGGCATTTACTAATATCTGATGAACGGTACTAGAATTACCTAGCGAAACTTTGACTGGTCTCGTCTTGTCGGCTGATTTCCTCCCAACCCGGATAGCTGCAAAACGTGGTTTTTCATCAATCTGCTGAAAAATCATGTCAACTTTATCGCACAGTTTCTCTTCATCAGTCTCCTTCAAACCAAAGATGAGCACATTCCTACTACGATCCTCTTCCGATACAGCATTCTGTACAACCTTTTTCAAACTCTCTTCTGTAAGCACAGGTGCAGTTTTAGACACAGCTTGACTGTATAACTTCATCTCAGCTTGGACAGTGTCTTGAACGGTGGTCTTGACGGTGGAGTGCACGGATTCCAACTGCTTCGATTTGATTTCCAGAAGTTCAGCCTGCAGCTTGATAACTGCTTTGCGATCGGATAAGATCGCTCTTCAACTCCTCCATATCTTTCTTGATATCCAGATACGTACTTATATGACCACTGGAAGTCTGATACGCAAAATACAAAAGTTTTACTAAAACTGACTTCACTGGCTTTTTTGAACGTTTCAACTGAAAACTCTGATTTGTTGTCACAGTCCGTAGCTTCCAACAGTTTAGTGATCCAACCGTTATAGTCCTCATTCTCTTCGGTAATGCAGGTAGAGTAAAATGACAATCTTTGTAGAGTATCCATTTCCTCCATCGTGTACTTGTACTTGTATAAAGTAAAAACACAGTACCAGCACAATGGCAGTTGTAATGTAGCGATAAAATAGAGATAATAGAGCTAGATTATCAACACGTAACAAAAACTGCACTCAAGATAATATCTTGAGTGCAGTTTTTGTTACGTGTTGATAATCTAGCTCTATTATCTCTATCTTGACAAGATATATGATAAGTTTTATCAATTTTATCATCATTATGTGACAACTGTTATTAAATTTAATCATTGATTAAAAAACATAACTCAATCTTAAAAACTAACTTTACTCTCAAATTTCTAACCGCTCTAGAGTTCCGCTCTAGAGACGAGTCCTACCCTGGCGATTTGACTCCGCTCTAGGGTCCTACTTCCGACCAAGTCCGCTCTACAGTCCCCCGCTCCAGTCCTACAGCCTGATTTTCAGTTCCTGGGCTTACAAGCACAATCTTGCACTTCCAATTATTTGGAACCCGTCTTTGATTTCACCACACCTCCTTCTGGATCTGGTCAAGATTGGTACACGTTTTTTTTGCATTGGAATATTTTTTTCTTTTAAGTTGGGCAAGACAGTATCGTAATTATTTTCCTCGCAAAGAAGATATCCGTAAAAAAGGGACCTGTCGGTAAAACTAAAACCACGATATTCAGTGCCAATGTTATTTCCATACGCCTCAATTTTTGTTAAAATCAGTATGTAGCTATATTTATAACTCATTTTACTTTAATTTGTGCAATTAACTAAAAGTATGTTTTTTGAGTTTTCAAAGTTTCTTCAAAAGTTATATTTCTGTTACAGTCTCCGCAGAAGGTATGTACTGTCCAAACTGAAAAAAAAAACACAATAAACCATGGCACTTGGTCCGATATGAATCAACAACTGTCATATATGTAACAAGTATACGGACCCACAATCGGACCAATTTAATAGTGAATTGTTGGAATTAAATTCAGAATGAGAAACCGAACCTGATAACCGTATGTGTCGTTGTGATGTGTATTGTGTTTGTTACTGCACTACTGCAGGCAATCACAGGGGCAGGAATAACAAGTCTTTTGAATAGGCGCACCTGTATATTTCATCCATTGAATTACTTTCATATAGTTATACAAATCAATTGTTTGCTATTTGTTAAAACTATCCATGATAAATACAGATAAGGGAAGATATGTTTGACTTTTGTTAAGTGTTTCTAATATCGGCCCTTTTCATGAACGGCCTTATTTCAGCAATTTGCCCTTTCTGATATTCATAATAATGGCAATGCCCGCTTACCATTTCTGTCCAATCATAATTTTGAATCTCAAATCTGTACATTACTCTTACACTTCACTATAAGTATATCAATATGAGAGAAGTGTACGAACACATCCTATGTGATGACACAGTTCGCACTGTAGCTGTGGTAATGATACAGCTGTGCCTGTATATATAACACGTGGGCACCATTACAAAATTATAGTGCATAGTGGTGATTTACAGGACTAATCACAATTCTCGAGCACTGGCCGTTATTTCTGTTAATTATAATTAAATGTTAGTGTGGTTTAACTTTAGTTTGTACAGTTTCAGCTCGGATTTTATAGTTGAAATTGCAGTTTGACCGAGCTATCATGCATTTTACAAGCATTCAAAGTACGGCTGATCGCCATCATGCACGGATCCCACTCATTATCATAGAAAATATAGTGGCGGAATTGTAAATATTCTGCAGGCCTAAGTTCAGCAGGCCTAAGGCTAAAATGATCGAACACGAGTCAAGTGCCACACTTTTCATTCGAAATGGTTACTGGTACAAGTACACTGTACTGTAGGAGTAATTGATCGTGTGTGGACTGTAGTGTAACCACCTCGAAATTCTTTGTTCTTGCAGTTGGAATTTTGAAACTATTACACTTCCAGAAGGCCAACACAGAAATAGACTACATGAATGTCTGAATGATGAATTCAGGATTCTGCATGAAGAAAAAAGGCACGGCATGAATCGCATAAGAGGTCAATTATATCAGATATTTAAAACAGATCAAAAACTATATTTTAAACTTTAATTGAGCTTGAATGCATTAAAAAGTGCGTTTATTCGTTTTATAGTTTTATTACAGAACCAGAGTTTATTGAATTATAATTATATCATAAGACTTGAAATGGCCGAAACAATTTCGGTTTGTCAAAGAACAAAGGAAGTTAATGTAACTTAGCTACGTAATCACGCAACATTGAATAATATTGTTTACTATATTAAGTATAATAATTATACGAATAAGTCCAGCGAATTATTTATTACTTGTTAACGTTATTGTGGACTTATCAGATTTTCTGTAGGGCATTTATAGCGGCACTGTGCTGTTTAATTTTGTTCAGAACTTCGTAATGGTAGTTTGTTTAAATTATTATATAATTTTAATTGAGCTTAAATGCAACAAGAGCTACATAAAAAAGGTTTATACTGTATGAAACTTCGAAGAGTGGGTGAAATCCAATCGCGCCCTTCTTTGCTGATCTTTCAGTCCACCGAATTTGATATATTAAAGTCTAACCGTTTTAACAGTTATAGTATACATTTTTTCTTTAAACGCTCTGAAAAATTACATAAGCCTCATGTGGAGCGAGGAGTAAAAATATGATGCAACAGCTCAATGTAGCTAGCTTAACTTCATTTGAGTCTGAGGTGATGAGATTAGCTGCAAAAATAGATGATGACTGAAATTTGCCAGTTTTTTCTACAGATACACTGTTAAAACAAATATTTGAGAAAAGGAATTCAACTATGATCACTGTAACTTGTACGTGATAGCTGAAAGGAAACATTGGCACCAAGCACTCTCACTGCTGGATGACACGATTCATCACCAAAACGATGAATCTTATCATATAGGGGACCTATAATCGTAGAGGATTGCAGATGCCCCGGCAAATCACATTATTTAGAGTCCAGGTTGTGCCTCTGAGGTTGTTCCTCTGAGGTTGTACCTCTGAGGTTGTACCTCTGAGCCTGCTACTACTGTAGGAAGTACAAACTTAGGCTGAATAAAAAGCTTAGATACTTTTGATGTAACTTTAAGGTCTATACATACGAGAGTTAGGGTTAATTTTAAGTAAATTTGTTGATAAATATTCGTGTTTAATGTATGTGCACGATCAAATTTTATTAAACGATAAAGTGAGTTTGTTGATGTTATTTAGTGATTATGAGCGAATATATTGTACAGTGTGCGATATCAGATATATGCACTCATAATCACTAATAATAATCACTCACAATCATAAAATATGGGCGTGGCCTGTGCCAGTGTTTCCTGTTCGAGTTGAACTTGAAGCTCCAAAATTAGTTTGGTAGTTAATGGACCTTGGGAACAACAGATCACAGATAAGCCGGAGGTAGCAATAACTTAACAATATTTTGTTATTATGAACCTCCCTTTTGTATTTGTACAGTGTACAACTAGTTGTAATACCTTATCATTTTACCCTTTTAACAGTCATATTGTATTACTAGAGGCAGAGCTCTGAGTGTTGATTTTAACCGTATTCTTGACATTAGCTACCAGTACCTCATTTTTACCTTAAGGTCGATACTTGATTCCTAAACAGTAATAGATATTTGCTATATCATTCGTAGGACTTGCTTTATTCATGCGCCAAAAATGTCAGCCACGAAATGTATGAATGTTCCGTACTGTATTTTTAGGAAATCTCAAATCTCAAGTATACTCATTAGTTCAACTCCATGCGATAGAATGCCAGAATTGCTTCATACAATATATTTATAGAGTATATAAAGAGTATATAACATATAATATGTATCATATATAAAGCGTCATCGAGTATATTTTACTTAGCTGCATGTCATGTTTACGAAATAATGAAAAGCAGGGAAATCATAACTCCAATTGTAACTCCTCCATTTTGACACGTTACTTTTCAATTTCCTCTCTCACTATAAGCATTTTGTCGCTCGATCGAACTTATTTATACATTTTAGAATGATGTGAATCCTTTGTAACGTCAAGCTGTCTATATATACATCTGTATTATCAACTTTGTTGCACGAAATCCATGCACTTCGGATTTTCTACCTTGTATCGTATTTTATTTTTAATACGCCATCTCCCATTTTTAGTTCGATTTCAGGAAGCTTTGTTTTTACATTTATATGAATATCGAAATTCATACTATAAATGAAACAACTTTATTGAATAGAATAAGATAGCACCTTTAGTTAGTATAGCTAAATAGCGTATTCATTTTAGATTGAAAGGTTGGTTCAAAAGTCGGTTGAAAGAACTAAATTGCACAATACTGCATTCCGTCAATACAAACTGTGGATTCTCTTTGCTAACGTTTGTAAACTAAACAAGTATACAGATATGCTTGTTAAGTAATTATAATAGTGAATAGAGATAGAGAAAATCCGCAAATTGTAGTTTATTGACCAAATATCGCATCATTCAACCGTCCTTTCTACATCATTTTGTATCATCATTTCGATCGACCAATGAATATACATTACACGCGACTAAACTTGTATTGCTTAATTTTCCACATATTTTTATCCACATATTTGAAGTTCTGGCGATTTGCCAATCGTGATCAGCACAGCTACATCATAATCGGCAGTACATTATTTTGGAGTGATTATAATTCCATTAACACCTAACAAGTATTTTAGCTAATTAAGCTGACTAGGAAGTAAAAACCCGTTGCTATGTTTTGTTACCAAAACAATTATCGAGGGAGAAATCAGAAGTAAGAAAAATTTGGATACTAAATAAAAATGGAGGAGAACGAGGAGATGCAGATAACAAGTTTTTCCGGCGAGCCTATAGAACTAGACCTAAGTGAGTTAATAGATGTGGAACAATCTTGTAAATACACGACAATCTCCGAGGGTGAGAAAGAAAGTCCCCACACTGAAAGGCTATTGTACACAATAATGGAGGAAAGCGAGCTGAGGAGACCAGCAAGTTTGACGAATTTAAAACAGTGGGATAGTCTTGAATCCTGCGGATCAGAGAATAAACTTGGGGCCTCCACCATATTTCAAGAAATTATGTCACCAACAACCAGTGTAGAGTACGACGAGAGCGTCCTATGTCAACGAAGGTTATTTGATGTCACGGCGACAGATAGCGATACATTTGATATTGACATCACGGATATCTCACCGGAGGGGGAACTCCGAATGATCCCAAACATAACGGACGACGAGAAATATGTCGGAGGTATTTACAGCACATTTTGTTCGAGACAAAGGACCAAACACGTGGCAGTTCAATGTGATATCCTTAAAAACACGGAGTGTCAGAAGTGCACTCTTCTCGTGGATGAAATTTCTAGAATTTCGATACTCTTACAGAAGGCCAACGCAGAAATAGACTACTTGAATGATGAATTCAGAATTCTGAATGAAGAAAAAAAGCACGACAATCTTTGTGGTCAATATCAGACATTGGAAACAAATCCAACTCCGAAACGTGACAGTCAAAAGGTAGAACAACGAACTATTTATTGCTTCGCTAGGTGGATATTTCTGGGAGTATGGGGACTCCCACGAACGGTTTTTAAAAGATTTTTTCTGTGGGATAATTGAATAAAGAACTTGAAGTTAGACCACAATATTACATGTATAAAACCAGTACAGACGATAAACACGTGCGTGTTATGTGTATAAAATTTAACCCAGTTTCAGATGGGAAATATGGCAGTCGCCTACAAAGCGAGAAACTCGGCCGCGTTTATCCGTTTACTATTATAAACCTCTGTTGACTGTTCGAGATAGATATATAGTTCCTTATCCTTGTCGTTGCTTATGTAACTAGTAGTTGGGTAGTTCAATCAGTATCATAGTATCATGATGGTGGAATCGGATCACAATAATTAGATGAAGTCCGTTTACGGACACGTTCATTTGAGGATATTGGTAAATATTAGTAATCCTATCAAAAAGCAGTGTGGTCAACTTTGTCACACTATGAAACGAACGTGTCCTTACTCCTTAGGGGCCATCTACTTATAGCAGAGTTAGCATCCTTTAACTACGCCACACTATTCATAAGGAATATGATACTGGAATTGAACAGTAAACAAATTGCTTTATAATCGCTCAACATAAAGTGAGTGCCAGTTACCAATAAATAAATTGTATTGCTGAAGTAAGGAAATCAATTGAAATTAACATACAAGCTACAAAAATAGGCAGACCAGCTGCTTCAACACTTTTTATAGATCTAAACATTGGAAATTAATCAGAAATTAACTTAAGAATAATAAACAGCACCCAAATGGATTTTAGAATATTCGAGAATTGATTGATAATATTGTTTTTGAGTCTCTTAAATGCACAATTAAAGTCTGTTCTTTGTACAATATCTCATTCAGGCTAACTTGGATCTCACTACCTTTTATCGCATATCGTCGATATTGAACATACCCTGCAGAGATGAAAGAGGGTCAGAGGGTTTCGAAATAGCCGGCCCTAATGTAATTTTCACAAAATAACCGAATATTAAGACATGTGTGGATTGTTTCATATTCATCCTGGGCTCGTTTCAAGGTTAAAACCTTGGCTAGCCATGTGTAAATCGCTGCACAGCGGGACCCTTTGTTACGCCACTGGAGTACAGTCTAGAGATGACTGAATATTGCAGAAATATTTAACATTTCTCACCTTGGCTCGTTTCAATATTGAGTCTTTAGCGGGATCATAAGGGTGCTCTTTGGATGGTATTTCCAGGAGTGCCGGAATTGCGGCTGTGTGTGCCTCCATGATGTGTCTCACATCGTTCGCAATCTGAGGAATAAATAAATTATTATCTATGGAGAATCTGAGCAAAATTAATATTGAGCTGGGCTGGCTAAACAATGTATTGAAACCAAAACCTCAGCAAACTTTGACTGGAGCAGTCAATAAGGTGATTCGTAGATGGTACAATTATCTTGACGATTCCTACTTCTAACCTTAAAGACAATGGCATAACAAACGGCTCCACAGACCCCACTATATGTTAAATTCTCCCGGAGGACGGCAAAAAAAGTGTAGGGGCGGCAAAAAAGAAGCCTAACATTTTTTTAAAGTGTGACTGTCATGCCTTGAAAGCCTTCATTTCAGATATGGGTGCACAGCAACAATCCAGACGGTTCCGCAGGTTTAAAGGAATGGTCGTGCTAACAGTGCTGTCGATTACGGATTAGATATTGGCTTACCTGGGGACACGAAGCTTAAGTATAATTGATAAAAGGAATGAAGATATGACAGCTACTGCAGGCTGTGTTTTCTAGCTGATCTAATTCAAATTATATTATTTATTTAATTTAAATTACGTACGTACGTACGTACGTTACGTCGCGTACGCGCTGCGCGACCGGATATAAAAAACTTTGATCATAGAAAATGTTCAGAAACTAGCAATACAAGAAGCAGTTCCATCGTTGCTGCAGTACTCTGCGACCAATTATTGATGTGACTAAATAAAATATGAACAGAACAGGCCTACGAGACAGGAAGCGAGACAACTCCTTATATTCCTTCTAAGAGGAATCATGTAATGAATAATAATAGTAATCGAGTGCATATTAGTCATAATACCAAACCGATCCTTTCAGAAAATTACATTTACACTCATGTTGGAACGATGATGAATCACTCTACGTTAGTGATCACATGACTGCCTTAACACGAAAATATATGTGGCTCTGACGGCGAAGGCAAAACCCTAAAACTTTACTCTGACCCCGACACTAAACCTAACACAATCTCTAACCCAAACATTTGCCAAAACCATTACGCGCACGAGAAATGTGACCTACTTCCTTGGCCTTGTCTCTACCGCGCCCCCATCCCCCCCCCTCCCCCTCCCCCTTCTTCCCCCCTCTCACACACTCTTTCTCTCTTGGAGCAGGATCATCAGCCACAAACCTAAAACCGTTTCGAAGCTTTCAATCGCGATACGGCCTCCTTGTCAGGCACCAGCAGTCCAACAAATGGATCACCATCTGATCCGAGATCCACTTGAAGATACATGTTAGCACTTGCTCACTTGCAATTTGCGACAAGATATCGCCAAAATGGCTCCTCTAGAATGCTCTGTAAAATCACCCTATACCTTACTCCAACTACCACTCCAACAAGTAGCTTAGTAGTAACTTAGTAGCTACATCTAAGATAGTGCGCTCAGCGCTGCTTCCTTCCCACTCTCCCTCACCTGGTTCTTCAGCTCCCTTCCTCTAAAGTCAGTCCTCTTAGCAGCACACTCGAAATTATCAGCAATGATCTTCCTTGCTCCTTGTTGCTCCAATATCAACAGCCAACTTTGAAACTGAAGCAGGACCATCCTTTTGCCCGAATCTTTGCCTGTAGACTGTTGTAGAGGTCTAGTTTGTACTCATGAGATCCGTTTTTCAGAGGGTACTTTTAACTCCCACCACAACACTTTCTTAGCAGACCTTGAGAAAATAACCAGGTCTGGTCTAAGTTGTGTTTCCATCATTTCAATCGGAAACTTAAAAGCTTTCTTCGCAGATCAAATAAAATCACCCAATCTCGAACTCCACTTAGATTACCAAACCCACGACTCTCCTTCTCACTACCTCATCAAGTTACTCATTTATAAATATAATATAATGGGAAACAATAATTTTAGAAATTTTCGCAGAGACCTATCAACGAGGTATTGTCTAAATTTGTATTGCTGGGAGGTTCCACGGAGTTGCTAATTCTACCTTTTACGGTGTGCACACTTACTTAATCAGCTGATCAGCATTTAATATTAATGTGGATGTTGTTAATAATACATTTTCCTTTCTATTCGCTTGTTTGCTTTAGTAAATTTTCTGATCACCTAATTGCTCACAGTACAATAAATCAAACGTCACTGATCGACGCGAGGGTCGTGAGTCACCACAATTTATGATTGGAACTCACACTAAGATGACATAATATAATTTGCTGGAGCTGAATGAGCTTATACTCAAGTTCACAACACCTCACAACGCTCCAGAATTTTGTTATTCTAGCGGAAATTCCAGTTCCTCTGCTGAAATTATCCGGATAATTATTTGAAAAGAGCAGGAAGTTATAAACTAATATTCTTATCGAGGGCACCCTCGATTGGAAGTAGGCCCTGCACTGATAAGCTTTTGCCGGTTTACCCCGTCACTCCCCAGTCCCCGGCCCTGCGGTTAGTTTAAACGCATCTAGAAGTGTCCAACATGTTCTTATCAAAACGCATGGCCAAAATCAGTTTTTGGTAAATAACTGGGATAACTCCAAAATTAGGCATTCTTTGGCATATTATGTTGGTTCATAAGTTGTAAGTAAATGTGACCATTGTGGTTAACTTGAGCCTTATTTTGTGGGCCCAAAGCAATTAGGACTGACCAATATGAACCAATTTTTGGTGGGTAAAATTGAATTAATAGTTCGATGAATGAGCAACGATCTATCGAGGATATCATGTTTCATTTTCTATTATCACAAATCACTCAATCTTAAATTTTGTGCGAAAACATTTTTTATTGTTGCTGTGCCAGTACTGCTATTTTCTATTGTTGCTGTGCCAGTACTGCTATTTTCTATTGTTGCTGTGCCAGTACTGCTATTTTCTATTGTTGCTGTGCCAGTACTGCTATTTTCTATTGTTGCTGTGCCAGTACTGCTATTCGGATGGTTTTGCACCACTTGCGTGGTTATAACCTAAAATATTTCCAACAACAACATGTCTATTAATATGAAGATGCCACGGAGCTGCGCTAACAGTTTACAAATTACACGATAGTATTGCTGCTGCACTAGATATCAGAATGATCATCAAATACCCTGATGTATCTTTGTATGAGTTTGCTAAGGTTATGCAACAAACCATAAACCATTTGTGCAAGTTACCAAAGTTTTGAGTGCCACAGATAATTCACGAATAACGGAGGAGGGGGGGGGGGGTTGCAACGACCATTAATGACCATTAATGACCATTAATGACCATTAATGACCATTAATGACCATTAATGACCATTAATGACAATGTCAGTTTTGTCAAAATTTCATCTACTGACATTAATGGTCATGTTTTTTCTGGCACTTCTTAGAGCGAAAAGGACGGACGCCTGCATCACTTAGACCCTACCTTAAGTTAACTAACTACAAGTATATGTTATTATTTTACATTTACAATTAGAGATTCGAAAGAGAAAACTTAGAATAGAATCTTCCGTGGTTAGGCAGACCTTCCAGAATATCACTTGAGTGGATTCCAGAGTGAGTTAGGGATTACATTTATTCAGTTCGAATGTAATGAAGAACAAATTTTGCGGCCACGGGATTTAAACCAGATAACAGTTGGTGACTTATCAATAATAATAATTCAAAGGGCAATTTAGGAGTATCAGATCGTATCAATAGTAAAATAACAATCAATAATAAAATAATAATAACACGGGTATTAAAATTAAATACTTCGTTCCCGTTCTTATATCATATCAAGATTTATATTTTAGCCAAATCATTATGCTAGTCGATTATATAGTAATTATACAGTAGATGAACTTATTCAACTTTAGCACTTCATGAAATACATCGTCATCAGTCTGAATCGGACAACAAAAAAGCTGATCTTTTCCTAGGATTAGATAGAACAATTCGTTTACAGTTCAATACTCTGCCTTCGGCAGTTTTGACCCAAAATCGAGCACTGTCATCATGATAGGGACAAATTGATGCGGCAGGAATTCGTCTAGATCTGCAGTTGCCCTTTTTTGAAGCAGAGACACTCATTGATAAGATGGTACCGAGGCAACGAAGGGGACGTTTAGCCTTTTTTGGAACAAAGGTAGAACTTAATGAGTCGCCCTTTCGAATTGTTCGACGTTGACAGGGCTTAGAAGAATTTTTGCAGCCCGGTTGGTATGGCACAGAACCCTCGAAACAGCCGGTACCAAAAAATTTCGATCTCCGAATATTAATTCGTTTTCTCAAACGAGACTCTGGCAATCTATGTAGGGGGCTGTGAGAAACTTTATAGAAATGATACAAAGTGATCATAATTGTAAATTTCTTGGACATGTTGCTTCCAAGATAGTTCAGAATTTCAATTATTTAATGACCATTAATGACCATTCATGACAATTAATGACCATTAATGACCATTAATGACAATGTCAGTTTTGACAAAATTCCATCTACTGACATTAATGGTCGTTGCAACCCCCCCCCCCCCCCCCCCCCCCGGAGGAGAAATTTAAATAATATAATTCTCAAACTTACGTGCTGGTTAATAAGAACAATTCCGATGTCTTTTCTAGCGAGTAGTCTCTTCAAATGGGACTCTATGTCTCCAATAGTAGTATCTAGAAAATATTGATTTGTCAGATAAATGTCTAACATGATAACTCGGAATTTAAATAGTTAGTATAGCCTTAGATGCATTTGGTATGCACACATAATATATAACCGAACACGAAAACCAATAACCGAAGTGCAATGCCAGACGGGATATTAATGAAAAGTCAGTATTCAGTACTTGGTATCGTATAGTAGCATCTATTTCGTTGTATTTATCAATTAATATCAAATGTAGATGCCCGGTAAAGCTAAGTCACGAAAAATTGTTCAAGCTAATTCTAAGTTTCTAAGTATTCGTAATACTATACGAAGTATTTGTAAGAATTTTCTTCGGTACAAATATTTCCTTATCGTTATAAGTTGATTTGGCAGCCCTCCACAAACACACCAGTCATTGCCAAAATATTTGTATCACGAATTTCAAGTCATTTCATTGGACGGAGTGCGATCAAAATATCCCACAAGTCGTGAGTTAGACCTTCGACTTAGAAGATAAAGAGACAGTAAAGTAATCTGATACAACCCACGAGGGATATTGCTGATAAGGGAGGGGATAAGGATTATCATATTCACATGATGATATCCAACATTTGTTTTGTTTCAGCTGGATGGGTTTGTTTGGGTTTAAGGATAGCTTTACTGCTTTACGTTTGTACAACTATATGGTTAAGTCGTGTAGTGTTATTGAGTCTCATAGTCTCATTTGATGATTCTTTCAAGAAAATTTCTGATTTTTTTCTGAATAGACTCAGTGATGATAATGTTCTAATGAATTTGAATAGATAAATCACGTATTCTACGTCATAGATTAATCAACATAAATCAACATTTCTACGTCACAGATTGTACGTCATAGATTGTACGTCATAGATTGTACGTCATAGATTGTACGTCATAGATTGTACGTCATATATTGTACGTCATAGATTGTACGTCATAGATTGTACAATAAGCAGGAACTTACACTACCGAGTATTATTTACCCAGCCCAGCCCCCAGGGGACCTGCCCGGATGTTGTATTAATAACACTGTGGGTTAGTAGCTACAGTATTTCCAGCAGCACTAACATATTCTAGTAGTTGCATCTGATTCTTTGTGTTGAGTTTACTTACCGTTAGTTTGGCACAGTAACATCTAAATATTTGACCAGCAATGATAACCCGGATTGGCAAAGTCCCTGTCTTATTCCTACTACTACTGGAGTTGGTTACAGCACTGAAACAACCCAACATCGTCCTGATGCTAGCAGATGACCTGGGTTGGGGTGATGTCCCCTGGCACGACGCTCCAACAATAGCTCCAACTCTACTGGACCTAGCTAAATCAGGGACTGTATTTGACAGATACTACGTGCAGCCCATATGTACCCCAACTAGAGGAGCTCTGATGACAGGTAAATACCCCTCCAGACTGGGACTACAACATGGTGTTATAGGTCCTGACACGCCCTACGGACTACCTCTTAACGAAACTACACTCCTACCCTCCTACATGAGGAAGCTAGGTTACTCTACCCACGGTGTAGGAAAGTGGCATCTAGGACACTGCTCCTGGGGCCACACTCCAGTAAAACGGGGGTTTGATTCTTTTTACGGGTACTTCAATGGAGCTACTGATTATTACACAAAGGAGATGGGTTCCTTTAACGGAGAGAGCGGGTTTGATTTCAGACACAACACCGTGAAGAGTGATGGGAGTGTAGATGATGAGGTGTTGTGGAGCACTAACACTACATACTCCTCATACCTCTACACTCAGCAAGCTAAGAAGGTTATATCTGATCATGATAAGAGTAAACCTCTGTTCCTCTACCTGCCCATGCAAAACCCTCATTTCCCTGCTGAGGTGCCTTCACAGTACTACGACATGTATGAAGGTGTAGTGAAGGATGAGACAAGGAGGACGCTCCTGGCTATGGTGTCTGCTCTGGATGACACTGTCAAGGCAGTGGTTGATACTCTGAAGGATACGGGGCTGTGGGAGAACACTGTGTTTATCTTCTTTGCGGATAACGGTGGAATGTTGGGTAGATTCTCCATTGGTCAGATCAATTACCCGCTACGTGGAGGTAAAGCCACATACTGGGAGGGAGGGATCAGGTCAGCTTCCTTTATCAACTCTCCTCTTCTAAAAGGAGGAGATGTTAACAGCGAACTAATGCACGTTACAGACTGGCTACCTACTATCACTCACATCGGGGCGTGTGGTGTGGAGAGCTCCAACTGTACTGGACCCACATTTGAGGGTATAGACGGTGTGAACCAGTGGAGGGCAATAGTTGGGGAGAGTAAGACTGAGAGGAGTGAGTTCCTGGTCAACTACGATCAGACTGACAATAATGCAGCTATCAGGATGGGTAAATGGAAGCTGTTACAAGGACACCAACTGCCTGGTCCCTGGGTCCCTCCACCTAACATAAACTACAAACAGTATAAAGAACACATGGCTAAAGCTGTGGGGGACCCCTGGGAGTTGGAGTATGGCAGGGAGATGAGTAGGGGGTCTAAATTGAGGACTCATCTTAAAGACAGGATACAATTGTACGATGTGGAGTCTGATCCGTACGAGAGAAATGAAGTGTCAAAGGATAATCCAGAGGTTGTTAAAATGATGTTGGAAAGACTACAGATACACAAGGATAAGGCGGTGGAACCAGGGAACAAAGACTCAGATCCAAGAGGTAACCCAAATTATTTTGGGGGTGTTTGGACACCCTGGTTAGAAACTTGCTGAGCTGGAAACTTGCTGAATTGAAGTAACTTGCTGAGTTGAGAAAACTTGCTAGTTGAGAAAACGAATTTTTTAGATGAAGCAAATAACTGACATTTTTAAGATGCAAAAGAGTTAAATACCGAACTATTTTTATTTTTGCTATAACATTAACATAGTATTTAAATATTCCCAAAAATTGTGTTTTCTTTGTTCGAAAAGAATAATTTGAAAAAAAAAATTCCCCAATCCTTCAACTTGTTGTCATAACATTATGGAATTATTAAACTGTCATAGCATAAATATAATGTTGAATATGTATATTGTATAAATGCATACAATTATACAAGCTTGAATGAAGACTTTTAAATGTATAAAACTACTACCTCATCGTTTTATCTTACAGTTTAAATGCTTTATACATCTCCTCAATTAAATGATTGTAGTTCAGTTTAGGGATTTCATTATAAATTATTCAAATGAAGACTTTCCCAATAATTGTGCCTGATTCGGTTTCCGGTTTTAAAAAGACACATTAGTCACTTTGCATCATTTGCCTTCGTTTGCTGCTTTGCAAGTTTGTGAGTTGTGAATGCCAGTAACTGTGGAACAGAAAAAGGATGTAGCATTGACGTGGTAGCACATTGGTAACCCTGGTAACAGATTGGTAACACATTGGTAACCCTGGTAACACATTGGTAACTCAAGTAAACCTGGCTTTAGTGAGTAAAGAGAGACTACAGTACAAGTTAACATGTCAGATGACAAGGTACCAGACTACGGAGCAACAGCAGAGGAGACAGCTGAAGGAGAGCAGCAGGAGGAGGAGGAGTGGGAGCTGAACATGGTCATAGAGACTATAGGTCTGTAACTAAAAAGGGCTACCTTCTCATTTGCCTCCTCATGTATATCCTCAGAAACGTAATAGATTCTGAGAATGCTCGATTACCAGCTGCTTACTCTCAAAGTCTCAAGTTGTAAAACTATTTTCGCTCATCGCTTTATTAGACTTATCGTTTAACTGATATATTTAGTTTGCACCTATAGAATTGACATTCTACTTTTCCGTAGGTGTGGGTCCAGCACAGTACATATTCTGGACTATCAGTTTCCTGATAGCATATTCTGATTACGCCGAGCTAACCCTTATTGCTATTATCATTCCTTATCTGAGATGCGAGTGGAATCTGTCTAAAGAATTTGAGGCTACTATTACCATCTCCATATTTCTCATCTACGCAGCAAGTAAGCTTCCTGGTTCATTAAAAATACAGTACATTGTACATTGTAAAGTGTCATGTACACGTTTATACATTGTACAGTGTCATGTACACGTTTATACATTCTTTACAGTGGTTTAAACTTGCATAAATTACGTATTTATAATGATCAGGTTATTTACTATTAATTAAGTTAATGGTGAAGTATTAATTAAGTTAATGGTGAAGTATTAATACCACCTGTCTCAGGCGCTCTACTATGTGGCAAACTCTCTGACATATACGGCAGAAGACGTGTCATGTCAATAACAACAGTAATCCTGATAGCAGCTGGTATTGGAGCTGCAACTGCTACTAACCAGTATATATTCCTGTTCTGGAGAGGCCTAGCTGGAGCCTGTATTGGAGCTAACTTCGCTACTGTGGTAGTGTACTCCACTGAGTTCTCACCCAACAAGTACAGAACAGTGGGTCCCCTCATCTCCATCCTGGGAAGCTACATGTCCATGTTCGCTGTCAACCTCATCGGGTATTTCTTCCTTAACTCTCTAGGCTGGAGATGGCTGATAATCATCATAACAATACCGGTAGTACCGGCTATGATATTACTGATAGTAATGCCGGAGAGTCCCAGGTACCTGTGTGTCAGTGGCCAGTCAGAGCGGGCAGTGGAGGCTCTGAAGATTATGGCTAAGATAAACAGAGTTCAACTACCGGACAATCTGAAGGTAGTGTGTCACCAAGGTGCTGAGCTGGGCTCCTTTAAGAAGGTGCTAGGTTCTGAGATACACAGGAAACCGGCACTTCTCCTCAGCGCCATGTACTTTGCTAATATCTTCATTGAGACTGGGATCCTGGTGTTCCTCCCCCTTGCTTTTATCTCCAACTTCTGTGGACACAACGGCACACCTCCTGTCCGGAACAGGTGTCTGCCGCTGTCTCAGGACGACCTGTGGAAACTGAGTGTCTCTGCTGTAGGTTCCCTGGTGGGGTGTGTCACTGCTTACTTTGTAGCCCTCAGTTTTGGGAGACTGAAACCACTGAGGGCGGGAAATGTGGTGCAGATATTTGTGTTCTCTCTCATGTTCATCTGTGTTAACAACCTCTACCTCTTTGGTATAGCATCAGCTGTGAAGATCATCAACGCGTTTGTGTGTATGATGATCTGGTTAATTGTTCCGGAGAGTTTCCCCGACCATGATACGGAACACTGCCACGGGAATTATCAACTCGTCCGGGAAACTGGGAGCTGTAACGGGAACTGCCATGGTTTACCTGCTGTTCTACGCTTCACCCTTTGCTGTTATCTGCTGCTTTATTTTTGTTGCAGCCGTGTCTTGTGGGTGTTCCTTTGCGTTTGATAAGGAAACTAATGACGCTCTTTTGACTGAGACTTAGTGTTTAGAGACAGTATAAGTAGAGACTCCGCCTCTAACACTTTGAGATACAAATGTTTATAAGTACAACAGTTTGTTACGTGAGACTAGAAACTGTTGCGAAAATGATAACCAGAGGGACAAATGAGTAGTAATCAAATAGAACTGAGACGGCAGACAAGTTAAGTTTGCAAAGTAAGTAACCAATAAGTAACCAATATGTCGAGTATAGGATTGTTCTATTAACACTATATTATATCCCCTTTAAGAGAGAAACATTATAGACGTAGCTTTCAGATTGAATTGTTCCTAGCTTAGGGATGACAAGAAGCATGTTATTCCCTTGATATTGAAAAGTTGGAACTTCATTTATCCTATGTCAACGATTTGAAATCGAGCTAGTTTTAAAGATTCTCTTCATTTAGAATTTAAGGATGCAGTTCTAATTTCTAACAAATTATGAACTTGAAAAATGAAATACTGCACACGGTGATATTCTATAATTGTAGTACGTTATATTAATTCTCCAATCTTACTCACAAATCACATCTAACCAGATCTACACTGTAATGCAGCAAAAATAAAAACCAACCTTTCTTCACAACAAGGAAATTAGGTTCTCGCTTGTCGTTCAGTTCCCCAATACCTCCCAGTAGGAATGCAGTGCACGTGTCCTCGTCCCCTACTAGACCCATCAGATGGGACTTTGCCATCGTTACCTTCGTCATAATGCCTTGTTCCTGTTATGAGGTAGCAATGTTACATTTTAGGTGGTACCAGCAAGTTGTTTTAAGGTTAAGAATATTGAAATGCCTTGACGTATCAGTGCTCAACTATCATCAGCATTCTAATGTACTATCATGTTACCCAACTAATTAAAATATTAGGATTATTTTAAATCAAGAAGCAATTCAAATATTATTATAAATTACATACGTAATATATTATATGGAAAAATATCATATTATACAATATACACAACATAATTTAAACATTCAAAATAAAAGCATCATTTTAAGTGTCATTGTTATCAACTGAAACAAACTCGATGAAATTAAAAGTTCAAAAATATATTTCAAGTCATTGAAAAAACTTGTTAGCATGAGTTTTTAAGTGTTTGGTGTAGTTACCCTTGTAAGCTGAAGCGAACTTACACTCATCACATTTAAAAGGTTTGTCCTCCGCATGCATTCGCTGATGTTTCGTCAACAACGACCTCTGAGGAGCAGCAAAAGAACATTCTGGACATTTAAACGGCTTCTCCCCGGAGTGACTCCTCTGATGTATTACCATTTTAGATTGACAAGTAGCTGAGTAAGAACAGTCCGAACACTGAAATGGTCTCACCGGTTTCTTCCCCGCATGAGCTCTCAGATGAACATTCATGGTAGCTTTATGAGCTGACTGAAACGTACATTCTGTACACTTAAATGGTTTTTCTCCGGTATGAATCCTGTTGTGAGTCACCAGATAAGATCTATCAGTAGCCACGTACGGACACAGCGGACACCTGTACACGTCTCCAGAGTGCAGTCTCAGATGTCTGTTGAGGTGAGACTTCTGGGCTGCTGTAAAGGAACACTGTGTACATCTGAAGGCTTTACTGCTGCTGTGACCGCGCTCGTGAGTGGAGAGTTTCGATTTTATGTTCGCGGAAAACGGGCAAACTGAACATTGGTATTTGTTGGGATCTTTTCGTTTCGCTGAATTTGAAGTGATAAGACTGATGTTGATAAGCGACTTTGTAGGTTCAGGTGTAATATATGACGCGGTATTTGACACACTAGTCTCATCATTGTCAACTGTACCCATAGTGTTAACAGATACCTTATCTGTATCCAGGGTTACCTCGGACCTTTCTCTCGTCTCCTGTCGACCTATTAGTTGCAGCAGTTCTGTTTTTAGTTCCGTTCTTACGTGATCATCTGATTCACGGGTGGTGTGAAATGTTCCTTCACTCTTTAGTTCAATATCTGAAGTTGCTGCCATCAACAGGTTGTTCGGTGTGTTATTACATGATAGTGTGAGTTGAAGATTAGTTGAGATAAGAGTTTGCAGAGGCTCAAGATAGTGGTTTTCTTTGTTTTTGAAGTGACATGAATCTCTTCAAACCATCACCTATCGGATTACACATACTCACATAGCATAATATGTATAGAATAAAAGAAAGGCCCGGAATCAGATGTCATCATAATATGACATATTATATATCTGTCTTAAAGCCTCTAAATTATAGAATAAAACCACGTTCTCTGAAAGTTTATAAAAATTAAAACAAGAATTAATACAAATAAAATAGGTAATAAATATCCCAGTTGCCAACACAAAATCGATCGACAGAAATGCCATAATTACCTTCAAGGAACCTAAAATATAGCATAACATTTGGTTATTATTTAAAAAACATTTTAAAAAGCTGCGTAAAATGATCTAAAAGTTATAATCCAGGTCCTATACAGTAAACAATACAGAATACTGCCAGTCTAAATAGAGAAGTCCCGCAACTCCCGACACAAAATGTCCTCAATACCGTCATATTAAAAAGGGCTAATACAAGGAGCTGTTTTTAAGGAGTTGTTTTTAAGGAGCTATTTTAAGGAGCTGGCTAACTCCTATTGTGTCTGTTGCCCTCCCCTCTTCTATGAGTATCTTTCCACTCATCCCAGGCCCTAGCTTTACCTAAGGATTCCTCCGTTTCCTCATCTGGATCTTCAGGTTCCACAGGTCTGTTAGGGTGATGAGTGGGTTAATTAAGCTAATTAATTAATTGTAGTTAATCAGTGGACAATGAACTAATTACTTGAACTGTAAATTAAAGACGATTCTAAAATGCTAGACAGAGGTTGAAACAAAACAATGTTACACGAATACAAATATAAAGATAATACAAATCCTGGTTTGATAGCATACTCCAAATGGCTGCTCAGTATAATTGCGGCTCTTACTTGGGTTCATTTAGCTGGCGTTCAGCTTCTGCAGCCATCCTCACCATCTCCTCATCGTAAAACTCGTCTAATGTCATGGTAGGTAAGGAGGGATAACCTGCCCCGAATACTCGCTTCTGTAGTTCTGATTTTACCAGGATAAAGGGCTTCATTACCTGGACCAGATTTAGTGTTATCATAAATTTATTATATAATATATACATATTAGTGGCATCCCTCTACAGGGTGAACGATAAAACAGCTATAATACACAATAATTTCATGGTACAATATGTCAACGATAATATGAATTATACACAATGACACAATTCGATTATATAATACTCTTGAAATAACACTGATAATATACCATCATTTAATATTCGAGTTATATTCAGATTTATAAATGAGCAATGTAACCTTAGGTTTAATAATAGGTCTCTGCTTGACTAGGCCGCCTCTCAGTTTCTCCATGTGTTCTAACATTGGTAGCTCACTGTTGATATTGTACAGTTCTCTTCACACTTCATTACCCACAGTTTTACGAGAGATAGGTAGATTTCTCGCTGAACCTGAGGGGAGATATTATCAATACTTGGGTACCATCAGCCTAACACTTATAATTTAGAAATCCCTGTCTGTATGGCGCAAGCATGCAGAAAGCAATTTAACCCAGTATGTACGTCATAAAACTTTGTGTGAGCTTAAGAACTCTACGATCTGAAGATGTTTTCCTCTCACACTCTTGACGATGATGCTTTAAAACATCTAGATTATACAATATAATTCTTTTTTTAATTTGTAAGTTCTAAATTGTGAAACTTACTTCTTCCTCTACGTGGGTTCTGTTCTCCATTTCCTCTAATAAAGTCTCTAACCTCTTCTTATCCTGATACTTTTGTATCTTTTCCATCCTGTTAGATTCCTGCACTGGATTAGTCATCCTGTTTGCGTCAAAATTTGTTTTCTGTGGATAAAGACAAAAATAACATGATGTTGGAAAGGTCTTGTGTTTTCTGTAAAAGTTAAACGTGATGTTAGAAAGGTCTTTTCATGTTTACATAAGTTCAGAAATAACTAAACTAGGCACACCAAAAGAGGATGCGTTTTATTTGAAATATAAATATTCAACTAAATATCCAGTCACGACACACGTAAACAATATAAAACCTCAGCAAGACCGTACAGTTGGCACAGGTGGTGAAAGTCCTTGAAATACTCTTTAGCGGCTAGCACGTGAGCTTTACGGTTCTCAAAGTCGTAGTGCTGCTGGTGCACAAACCCTTGGAATGCGTTTACCAGCATGAACCTAAAGTTTTAAACTGGTTTAATTGCAAGTCAGCAAACTCAAATATTTGGTTCCGTCTTTATTTTAACCTACGTATATAATCGTAACAATATCAATATCATCATATATATTATTGTGAGATAGATCAAAGTTAGGCGGAATTAATAATAACAATTTATAAGTCTTACTTGATAGTTTCTGTTGAGACATCGTCTATTGTTTCATTGTTAGAGAAGAGATGGAGCGTAGCTACAAGGACAGACAATCTCTCCAAGGATATTGTCGTGTCTATAATCAAACCCTGCAGACAGTGGGGTAAGGGTTTCTGGCACGATTCAAGTTTAACTGTGCTGCACTTTTAGTCCCCGTTCTCAAATAAAAGTTAAACTTAAATGAAAATAATAAATTAAACAACTATCTAATAAATCATTCAAATAAAAACTTCAGCATTATATTAGAAAATGTTTACACTTCACCTTATATTCCTGTGAAATTCTGGCATCATGATTCTCAATCAGCTGAATATTCTTCCGAACATCGGTCAGCAATTCTCCGAGTGATTGTTCATCAGTTGCTTTGTTGCCGACAGTTGCTAAACTCATTCCACAAAATATCTCATATAATACAAGGTGTCATGTTCTACCTTTGGAAGTATTTCGTTATCTTATCCTGGGCGTTATTGAAATTTCAAGATGCCTTAGTAGTTAGTAAATGCTATCACATAAGGATCTAGATGCGTTATTTTTCCAAGTTCCATTTCGTGAAATACTTTATTTATGCAACAATTAACAATTATTTACAAATCAGAAGTGAATTGTACGAAAATTGAGGCAGAGCATAGGAATGCATAAAACGTCCTAGTAGTACGCTAACACGCTAGTAATAACTACACCACCTTTCTCAAAGAGCGAATAAATAAATTGTACTTTCAACAATGTCTCCAGAATCCAGGTTTGATTTTATTATCATTATGTTATGGTCAAGTTCGGAGACAACCTGTACATTTTTTACTTTTTTAGAAGTGTGTGGTGGAGCCAGCTCAACACAGACTGAAACTCCCTGATTATATGGCTGACAAGACATTTTTCAGGACTTTCTCTGAGTAAAAAAAAAAATTAAAAGGTTGAACGGTTGAGCAGATACAGGTGGTTTAAAACAAACCCTTAAAAGGTGGAGATTTAAGGTGGAGACTGGCTCTGGTTGAAGAAACTTTTGATTAAGGTGGAAAAGGTTATTGGTAACATAAACTAGTACATCAAATTTGCAATCTGATGGTTTCATCAATATTTTATTTAAGTGCTCAACCGAGGTGGAGAAATTAAATGCACTTTTCAAAGCTGCTCAACCGGGGGTGGAGAAAGGTTTAGAGAGTTCTAGGTTAGCTAGAAAGTTGCGTCTCGGCCTTTTCTACTTCCAGTTAAATTTTGTTTTTTCCATTGACGCTCAACAGGGTGGAGATCTTTCATTAAGAAACAGTAAAAAGCCTGTCAAACATGCCTAAATTCATTGGTTTTATCACTAATTCTTATCTGCTCTGTTAACTGCTACTGTAGGGTCCCGATCATAAAACTGTTACCCCTTCTGTCTTAAAGCAAAGTGTTCTAGCAAATGAAAAAACTATCAAAGTTGTGAAAAGGTGCTCAACAAGGTGGAGAAATTGTTGATTAAACATTAAAACATTAAAAAATGCATTAAAACTGGCCCCACCGGGTTGAGTTGAGCTTTGGCAGTTGATTTCTGGAAGAAATAACATTGGGTGACCCTTCAGCATGTATACAACTCATCAAACTAGCCATCAACCACTCAACCGCGGTGGAGAACCTTGACTTCTGAGGTCAAATTTACGCCCAAATTTGCCAAATTTGAGTCTCCACCTATGTTGAGTGTACCTTTCAGCAAGGATGCCTTGTAATATGAGTTGGTAGATGATTTAGAATCATTGGTATTGCAAATGGACTGCCACAGTCACTCTACAGCTCCTAAACTACAGAATAACAGATTTTGAACTGCATGTTATGCTGTCTCCACCTCGGTTGAGCCGATTCTGAGGATCCTATTCTATGAAATATGATTGGTATAACCCATAATATTAAATATTAGGACTTTGGAGCAATTAAAAAGCATGAGAGGGTTAGTTCTAGTCACTTATATTAGCTCATGTAGTCAGTGAGCTGCACCACCTGTGTTGAGCAGACAAACCTGCTCAGTGCTCAACCGGCACTTTTTGAGTACCCACCTGTCTTACGTAACTTTAAATTGTGAAATTTGAAGTAAATATTTTTTTCATAAGTGATTTACAGCTCCTTTATTTTTGTAATTTTCAGGTGGCCACTGTCTCCACCAAGGTTGAGTTATTTAAATTTTGAACCCAGATATCATTATAGAAAGGTTAGGAGTAAAATATCTGAAGAGCCTGTACCCCTTGGACTGTCAGAGGAATTATAATTAATTTTACCGTTTATGGCAGTGAAATGAGTGTAATTAGTGACTGATTTTATGTACAGGTTGTCTCCGAACTTGACCTTATAGATAAAAAAGAGTGTAATAATTTAGATTTAAAAGAATTACTTTAAAAATCAAACTGCTGTCGTAAGAAATTTAATTAAAACTGTGACAATAAGTTAATTCTTAAGCTAAACCCCTAATTAAAAAAGAACCGGTGAGCAATTGTGGAAAACTATTACACTGATTTCAATTTTTTAGATTTACTCTTTTTAAACTTGTCACTTGTTTTCGTCTTAGTTTTCTTCGAAGATTTGGTTTCTTCATCAGATAGTGAACTATTACTACGCTTTTTTTTGTTCTTCTTTTTATTCTTCTTTTTATGTTCCATAATAACACTCATCACATTATCAGCATCCATGAACTCAGAGTCAGCGCCACCAATCATTCCCTCAGCTTCCATTTCCTCATCACTTTCAGCCACGTCAAGGTCTTCCCATTCATCTTCCTGAGCTCCTTCTGCAACATTTGAACCAACTTTTTCCTCACCCCCTTCTTCGTCAGATCCTTGGATACTTTCCCCGTCAGAATTTAGATTCTCCCAAAGGAACTTTTCGTAAGCCTTGTCGTTGACTTGGACAGTTCCACCGTCCTCATCATCATCAATATCTCCGTAGCTGAAATCAGATCCTGAATCTGACTCATCACCGTCATCCTCATCATCACCCTCTGATTTCTTTTTCTTCTTGTCTTCTTTAGTAGTGGATGTTGAAGCAAACTTGATATCATCAGCGAAGTCCAGAGCATCAGTTTCAGTTGCAGTATCTTCCTTTTCATCCGTATCCTCAACCTTAGCACTGATCTTCTGAGCTTTGAAGTATTCGAAGAAAAACCTTTCATCAGCACTTACCTTGCTGGCTTTTTGTTCTTTGAACTCTGACGAATACACTTGAGGCTGATTAGAATCGACCTGGTTTCTGGAGTAAAATTTCTTGTTAGACGCTTTAACTCCACTCTTAGGATTTTTGAATACAAATTTGTCGAGAAACTTGATCCTGGTAAAATCGTTAAACGGATCTCCACTGTATGATACTTCTCCGTCAACGAGAAGGGAGGAAACAAACTCGTTAACAGAAGGATGAAAGTTCCTTGACAACAGACTGAACTCCCACAAGTCTTGTCTATCTGCGTTGGAATACAGTGGATTTCTTATTGCTGCACTGTAGGAGTCTGACTTTGGAGGTTTACTTTCAGATTGTTCCAGGTCACTGTCCTTGGGGTTTTTGTCGGTGGGTTCGATGTTACTCGTAGAATTCTTATTTGCCTCGGATATTGTGTACAAAGATGCACATGCAAGAAAGGGTTCATCAAGATTGGAAACTTGCAATAATCTTCGGGAAATAGCCACTTTCCTGGCAACTGATGAGTCTCGTTTTAGTGACTTGTAAATGAGGTTGAGAAGGAATGATTTCTTTGACGATGTGCTGATCGAGGAATCTACCAGCTTTGCGTACAGGGCCTGAAACGGAAATTTGGTTTAACTTACTAACTTATAGTTTAAAATTCTAAGTCCTAAATTTAAAAAAATTAAACAATGCAAGACTTGCTAAAATATAAACTTCAGTAGGCAAACCTGGTAATATCTGTTGCAAATGTCTGATTTGCTACCCGAGACCTGATACAACAGCATGAGCGCCTGGATAGACACGTTGAAGTTATCACTATACACCAACTTGAACAAGGTATCAACGTTATCTCCAGTGATGGCGTCTTGTGAGGCAGTATAAGGGTAGGCTCTGTTAACACCAGTGAGAAGCCCACCCAACATTCTAGTATCCACATTTGTGTTGTCTATTGACTCTTTGAAGAACTTGAAATAGATCTCGATAAGATGAGCAGCAAATGCACTGTCCTCAGGTGTTAGCTGCAGCTGATTGAGAAAACATATGGAGTAGTATTGAGCTTTTTCTGCTATGTTAGGTCGAAATAATACTCGCTCTACTTCTGAGGCAACTACCTTTTTCATACTTGGGTGATTTTGAAGAAGCTTGGTGAGAATGTAAATTATTTTAGAGGCTAATTTATTGTCCGGGTCACCAATTTTGTTTACAAGAATTGCCAACAATTCCTGTTCTTTTTCAGGCTTTTCGTTTAGCATATGAGAAACCAAATTACAGAGTTTAGTCCTAATAGCCACTTCGTTATCATTCAAGTGGGTTTTGATGACATCCAAATATTCTGAATAACAAGACTTTAATTTGTCTTCAACTAGCCATCCTAAGACAGTCACATTGATTGTCTCTCCTGTCAGAGCTGAGAAATCATGCTGTTCAAATGTGAACAACTTTCTGTTTTCTGGTAGGATAGTACTAAGGAACATTTCTTTCAGGGTGTCGATAGACTGGATGGCCATTCTCTTACTTTTCTTCTTTGCCATTCCCAACAAAGCGTCCAAAGATTTGATATGATGAACAGGAGATTCTTGAAGTAATAGGCAGTGGGCAGATACCTGATAGATTGCAAACGTTAGAGATATGCTAACTGATCATATATACTTGATGTCAACAAGCTAAATTAGAATCACAGCTGCAATTCTTGTCCAACTGTCAGACACGATCTTAAGCAGTCACAAAATTTATGAAACTTGCATAAAACTTCAAGAATCGAATACAAATCGAATACAATACAATATATTAAAAATTTTGAAGTGTCTTTACTTTGTCATTTATTGTACCACTTGTGAAAATCGTTTGCATCCACTGTTGATCTGATGCCTGATGCTTATCTCTTAGCTCTGAGCTGAGCTCAACCTGAAATTTTGCTTTAATATTTACATTCATCCCATAAATACTCCATTACATCACATGTACATAATATCAGAATGAAGTATGAATTTCAATGTCCAATTTTAAATTTCGATTTAAACAGAAATATTGTAATTCATAATTATGACACAAATACACATGACCAACCAGACAGAACTTATGCTTAGATAAATATTTTCTTACAAAAAAGGAACCAGTATCATCTCAGGTTAGGAATCAGTAATTATAATATATTTGGTGCCAAAAAACCTCATTTTTCCAGAGTTGCTCAGCATAACGTTTCCATTTCTCAATGCCAGTATAGAGTACATCTGCTTTTTTCACTGGAACATTTGTGTACCTGAGTATTAAAATGTTGTAAATTTTCAAAAATTTGTAATCAAGCTGCAAAAAAATCAATTTGAAACTTTAATAGGATCCCTGAGGTACCTGGAAGATATGATTGGGTCAAACGATTCAATATAATCCAGTTTTAACGGGCATTTTCTGTAAAAAATAACATTATTTTGAGTTTGCTGTCCTTACATTAGTAATATTGGAAAGAAAATCTTACCAGGGTTCATTGGCTTTAAAAATTAGCCGATCGTGTGGGGGAGGATTGGATGGAACAACAGGGCAGATTTTAGGGGTAACCCTCTTATCAATTTCCTCCTTGCTCTCTTCAGATGATACTGTAGGTTTGCCCTTGGCCTTGGACTTCTTAACAGTTTTCATGCCATTAGATTTCATGAATGTAATAAGTTCAGCGACGTTGAAATCTGAATCTCCACCATCAACCACTAATTCTTTTTCATTATCGGACACATTATGTAGCATGTCATAATCCTCTTGTGTCCCACCAAGGTCGATGACATCTTTGAGCATCAATGTTCCTGATGTATCAGGATCTTCATCTTTACCATCAGTTTTAGCATCAGCACCGTTCGGTAATTTAGGTGTGTCTTTCTTCTTATCCTTCTTTTTCTTTGATGTCACCACATTATCATTAGCAGTGCCATTATTGGACGCAAGTGATAGTGCTTTCTTTTTGGCTTTGATTCTTTCAATCTTCTTCACAATACTGTTTTCAACAACATCTTTGTTTTTCTTGATTCTGGGCATAGCCTACAATTTCATTAACAGTTATTATATGAATCAATGAGTTTACAGTAAATAAAACAAAAGTTAAATAAAACAAAAGTTAAATTTATTACCAATTATTCAATCAATACATAGGGGGGTATGCAACGACCATTAATGACCATTAATGACCATTAATGACCATTAATGACCATTAATGACCATTAATGACAATGTCAGTTTTGTCAAAATTTCATCTACTGACATTAATGGTCATGTTTTTTCCGGCACTTCTTAGAGCGAAATGGACGGACGCCTGCATCACTTAGACCCTACCTTAAGTTAACTAACTACAAGTATATGTTATTATTTTACATTTACAATTAGAGATTCGAAAGAGAAAACTTAGAATAGAATCTTCCGTGGTTAGGCAGACCTTCCAGAATATCACTTGAGTGGATTCCAGAGTGAGTTAGGGATTACATTTATTAAGTTCGAATGTAATGAAGAACAAATTTTGCGGCCACGGGATTTAAACCAGATAACAGTTGGTGCAGTGACTTATAGTTATCAGTAATAATAATTCAAAGGGCAATTTAGGAGTATCAGATCGTATCAATAGTAAAATAACAATCAATAATAAAATAATAATAACACGGGTATTAAAATTAAATACTTCGATCCCGTTCTTATGTCATATCAAGATTTATATTTTAGCCAAATCATTATGCTAGTCGATTATATAGTAATTACAAGTAGATGAACTTATTCAACTTTAGCACTTCATGAAATACATCGTCATCAGTCTGAATCGGACAACAAAAAAGCTGATCTTTTCCTAGGATTAGATAGAACAATTCGTTTACAGACTACAGTTCAATACTCTGCCTTTGGCAGTTTAAAGTTTTGACCCAAAATCCGAAATCGAGCACTGTCATCATGATAGGGACAAATTGATGCGGCAGGAATTCGTCTAGATCTGCAGTTGCCCTTTTTTGAAGCAGAGACACTCATTGATAAGATGGTACCGAGGCAACGAAGGGGACGTTTAGCATTTTTTGGAACAAAGGTAGCACTTAATGAGTGCCCTTTCCAATTGTTCGACGTTGACAGGGCTTAGAAGAATTTTTGCCGCCCGGTTGGTATGGCACAGAACCCTCGAAACAGCCGGTACCAAAAAATTTCGATCTCTGACTTTTATTTCCAAATATCGTCTTACGATGGCATAGAAGATACTGTGAGGAGGTATTGAAAATCCAAATTATCAAAAGCAATCAACACAAATAAAGGAAATCAATACAATTCAAATCCACGCAAACTGCAAACAAGCATGTATACTAAGTCAACTGCAAACAAGCATTTATACTAAGTCAACTGTAAACAAGCATTTATACTAAGTCAACTGCAAACAAGCATTTATACTAAGTCAAATGCAAACAAGCAAACAGACAAGACAAGTTACCAACGTATAACAGAATGGTGCTTGGCACTCATTCCGAAACCGAGGTCCGGGCCTCTATTAGGCGAATATTAATTCGTTTTCTCAAACGAGACTCTGGCAATCGATGTAGGGGGCTAGGGCTGTGAGAAACTTTATAGAAGTGATACAAAGTGATCATAATTGTAAATTTCTTGGACATGTTGCTTCCAAGATAGTTCAGAAAGAATTTCAATTATTTAATGACCATTAATGACCATTAATGACCATTAATGACCATTAATGACCATTAATGACCATTAATGACCATTAATGACCATTAATGACAATGTCAGTTTTGACAAAATTCCATCTACTGACATTAATGGTCGTTGCATACCCCCCAATACATATCATAAATTCCAATATTGGAACCACTGCGCAGAATGGATGTATTGAACTATAATTTTGCTGTCACTAATAATCTATTAACTTTCAAAGTCGAATTTTAGTTAAGTATGAAATGCCACCACATTATAGTTGGGGTAAATATTATTCTTAAATTATAAAATTGAGAAATAGATTGCATTATAATTGAAATATCATTACTTGAAGAATAACGTGCATTTGAATAAAGAATATAGATGGGGGCTGGTGGTTTAATAGTAGTTGTGGGGGCATGTATAGCTGATGAATTTGAGTATTTGAAGTATTGCTAGTTAATGTAACAGTGGCGAGATTTCTATTTTCAAGTAATATCCAATTCTGTAGAAACAACAGACTTGGCATCTGTACAGAAGAATATCTGTAATCTAAAGAATTATACAAATTATTGAATTATTAAAAATTTCGCAACACAAATGAATAAGCCACATTAAACATTGAAGCAATGCAGCGAGTCTTTCATTTGCAACCATAAAGATAATCTTTTCGTAAGACAATCTTTTCGTAACTATAATGCTTTAGAAACTTTTATGAATTAAATGTAAAAATTTAGTACGGCCAATTAAATTGTAATTATCTGTACTGACGTTGTAACGCCCTATTCAATTGAAGTTAATGTGTGCTGTTTTGCCGAGACCTTCCTTTCTATTCAGCAGAAAAACTCTCTCAACATATTTATTCAAGTCTTACGTCAATACACTGTTGAACAGCATAAAGATTGAGATTGTGATGTAAACAAAGGATGATCAGCAGTTTCTTTGTTTACATCAGATTCAGAGCAATGCCATTCTCGAAGATTACTCACTTTCTGGTCACCATTGCCGAGTAGAGAATTTCAATTGCCGTTAGCTCGTCTACTCACACAGTATCAATTGCTTGCGCCTATTTCTAAAAATTCTGCAACTATGTGTCAATGTGGGATGTCTTACGACAACTCAAACAATGCTCTGTTTGGGGTTAAGACTGCTACAGAGAGGGACGCACTAGGAGTATTTATGATGTTTGTGTTCTTATCATCACTTCTTGGGGATTTAACCATTCTGGTTGCCTCCATTAAGTACAAGGCATTTAAACTCCATAAAATAGTAGTTGCATTCATCCAACATATTGCTCTCTGTGATTTACTCATCGCTACTTTGAACGCCCTTCCCAATTCTGTCTCAGCCATTGCTAACACTGGCTTTCCCTCATTGAAGTATGCAAGGTTTTTCTTTGGACGTTCCCTTTTTATTGTAAGCTGTTTCCTTGTCTGTGGCATGACATTAGGAAAGCTTCTTCTGCTCAAATATCCTCTCAGAACAGCATCTTTTTCCAGCAGCCGAGCTCAAAAGCTATGTGCAGGAATATGGATAATATCTATACTTATTTCCACTCTTCAATTTGTCTTAGACAAAGACGCCATATTCTTCCAGCTGTATAACTCCAAAAGCAAGCCTCGTTCTGTGGCGTGGAATATACTATCACCCATCATGACATTACTTGTATTCGGAACTCTGAATACTGTCATAGTTGTCTGTACAGTTCTGCTTCTTTTAGAAGCGAGAAAAGTGGTGAGAGGAACCGGACAGTCTCTCCGATGGCAAGGAATCATGACTGTGGTTCTAACTGCAACAGTTTATAGCGTCTCTTTCCTGCCTTTCACTGTCTACTCCATTGCAGCACCATTATATTTGTAGTGAAAAATAAAGTGGCACCAGGACCATTCTATATGGAATTCTATAGGGTAGCATGTGCCGTTATGTTCTGCAACGTTTTAGCAAATTTCCTCATCTACAGCTTCTCTGTGACCAGCTTTAGAAGTTTTTTAAAGACAAGGCTTCAACTGGCTCAGACGTTTCTGTCTGATCAATATTCTAGTGAAGGTGAAATAGACTATTCAATTTGTAAATTGTGGATTGTTGTTTATGCATGTTTAAAACTGAATTACTGAAATAAAATTATTCGGGCCTCCTAATGGCGCTGGTCGTTTATATATGATATATATATATATATATATATTGTATGACATGGTCACAGAATTATGCGAAATATACATGTTATGGACTATTATTCGGCAGGGAAAATCACAAAGGGAAAGACAACAGAAGAGCTTACTGAAGGAGTGGTAACAAAAGGAGAGGAAGAGAGACGTGTGAGAGGATTGAAAGTGATTAAAGGAAACAAACATGATGAAGGGGTGCTAGAAATAAAGATGCCAGAGGATATAGCATAAGAAGGCGTACAAGAGTTAGAGCGAAGAAAATACGATGAACAAAATCTGAAGAAAAGGGCACTAAAGAACAAAAAGACGAGCTAGAGCTATATTGCTATACTAGGATGCAATACAACGCTACGAATATAAGAACTAATGATGTTTTCATTTGAATTTATTACTTTTAGTTATCTTTTTTTCCTGTAACATTTCTTGGTATCATCTAAAAATTATTTTTGAATTTTGAATAGATTCGTTATATTTTAATAATTAGTCTGCTTGCGTTTATTTTTTTAGATAAGTTTCGTTTTTATATTTACTGGGCCGCGCTCAGCCTGTCATTCCGCCAAATCTCTTTCGGCGTTTGTTTATGAACATATTAGCCTGAGGTCCCCAGGTAATTTTATATATGTCTGATATTAATTATTTCATTTGAAAAAAAAAAACAAACTATAAAGCAATTTTTGTGTTTGATGTTGAACTTCAACAAGATTTTAAAATTACATATTTCTAAATTTTTTAAATTATTTCCTCTTTGTTCTATCATCTATAAAAAGATTATTTTCTTGAAACAAAAAATTAAACAGTTTTATTTTGTTCATTGTTTGACGGATGTTGTAGCGCGATGCGTTACTGTGCCGCGCCGCGCACTCAATAAGGCTTCTCACAGCGACACGGCTAGATCGGCGAGATGCGCTACTGTGCCGCGCCGAGCTGCCATGAATTGACATCGTCAATTAAGACGGATGTTACTCGTCTAAATTTCCACGAAGTAGCGCGCGCCGCATTCTTCTCGAAAAATGGCAAGTGCTACGAAGCTAAACCATTAACAATGGTCAAGCACTTAATTATATAAATTACTTGGAATTCTTTCGAAAAATAATAACAAAATCAAAAAGTCAATTGTCTTTTAATTATTTTCTTTAAAGCTTTGTCCTATAAAAAATTATTTTCTTGAAACAAATAATGAAATAGTTTTTATTTTGTTCATTTGTCATTGCATATTTTATTAACGGATGTTACTAGTCTAAATTTCTTCGAAGTAGCGCGCGCCGCTTTCTTCTCGATGACACGAGCTACGAAGTAGCGCGCGCCGGGCCAGATCATTGACAATGGTCAATTGTTTGACGGATGTCAAACTCGTCTAAATTTCCTCGAAGTAGCGCGCGCCGCTTTCTTCTCGAAAATTAATGGTAAGTGCTACGCGTACGTAAAGTAGCGCGCGCCGGGCCAGACCATTAACAATTTGTAGGTTTACAACCTACCAGGACGCGCGCCGAGTTGGACTCGTCGACGGTCTGCAATATATGGCTCTTACTAATTCGCTCGCCCAAAAATTTCACGTGACTTTGGTTTTGCAGCCGCGTACAAAACGGTTTTACATAAACCCTAATCCCAACCCTAACCCTAACCCTAACCATTACATAACCCCGAAGCTATCCATAACCCTTACCACAACCCTAACCCTAACCCGAGCCCTAAACAACCGAATTCATATTTTACTAGCCTGTCACGTGACCAAAACGGTTTTTTGCCCATAACTCTCCAGGGAAGCATTTTAACCCTACGTCATGGGGGGTGATTCGGAATCAACGTCCAAAAATACACCGATCCAGATTGCAGATCAATTTCATACCCAGAAGGCCTTTTTTGTAGGTTTACAACCTACCAGGACGCGCGCCGAGTTGGTCCCAATATATGGAACAGATATTTTACGAGTATCACCCGTTAAGGCCTTTTCACAAGAATTTTCTTAAAATTTGGGCGAGCGATTTAGTAGGAGCGGCAATATATGGAACGGATATTTTACGAGTATTACCCGTAAATTAACAATGGTCAAGCACTTATATAAATCACTTGGAATTCTTTTGTAAAATAATAACAAAATCATTAAAAGGCAATTGTCTTATTACTCCGTAAAAACGGTAGGTTTATATTTATAACCTGCCAGTTAGTATAAAATAATAAACTACCAAAACACGCACCGAGTTGGATTCATCGACGGTCTTGGGATATAGATATTAGATATTTGGAACGAATATTTTACCAGTATCACCAGTTTACACCAAAAAAAGCACAATAGCATGATTAGCTTTTGTCGAGGTGCCTCAAAAGTGATCTTAAACGATTCCCCGTTCAATTTTGGTTGCCATTCACGATTTAACGGGTGATACTCGTTATAAAATATTTGTTCCATATATTGAGTCTAACTCGGCTTGCGTCCTGGTAGGTTGTAAACGGGTAAACCTACAATTCACGATTACCAACAGATCGATCGCGATTCCCAAGCTTGTAAGCCCGGCCCCAACTGATCGTAATTTTCAAAGTAATATTAATAATAAATGCAAAGTTGAAAGTGCGCATCTTCACAAATCTCCATTACCTTATTGGTATTCTGCAGTTTCATGTAAATTTCATGTTTGACTGCAATTTAAAAAAAAAACCTTTTTCTTCATTCTTTCGAGAGCTAATGTGGAAATAAAGGAAATAAAACAAAGTTTAATCATTTAAGAGATAAAAAGATTCAATCAAATTACGTAAAAAGACGACATTCATTAAACAACCCTAAAACTAAAAGTTTTACTTTATCAGAATTAACAGCAGTAGATTGTAGATGAAAATCTGTCTATCTAGTTGCTAAGTATAACTAGAAGCAACTTCAGCTTAAACTTGCTTTCCGCACTACGTGCTTAAAATGACTCGAACGAATATGTTAAATTATTTTAGCATTTTATCGAGTGTCAAAATGTGTCGACACTTATAAATTTAAATGTGGAATGCTAAGAAAAAGTTATTCACGAATACATTCCATGAATTGCAGATAATGATTCAGATTTAACAACTCAAATCATATTCCAGGATCTATGTAAAACAGGCCGTGTTCGTATTTTTATGAACATATGATTTGCATTTTACAAGACAAATAACCTCCTGTAATATGAAAAGCACAAATATCAGTCTGTAATCTTCTCACGAAGTCGAATATTGAAGGGCAATACCTCGATAAAAGTGTATGGATAATATCTTTAGCTTTGGGACGACAATAAAAGGAGCTGAATACCAAATACGCACCGTTTCAGCGAGAATACAATTCTATTAATAGCAATCACAAAGTGGCAAACCAATATAAATATTCAACTTAAACAAATTAACACTTTAAAACTCTTAAATTAAAGTGTAAAGCAAACAACACGGGAGATAAACTCCGGTATTTCATAGGAGGGCAATACAACACATATCATGAAATTACCAACAACTTCAGAAATCGAAGCATAAATATATCGATAAAAAACTACAAGAAAATCGTAATACAAGATACAAATCTTAAAGATCCAATCCATTGACAAACTTATCTAACAAGTCGCAACAGCACTCCTTCAGTCCTTCGGGGCTACTTTTGACGCCCTTATTTTAACAAACTTCGCTAGTCCTAAGCGATAACCTCCACTAATTGTCTTCAAGACGCAGTCATAGGCCTAGGACACATAGCCTGGACAGTAAGGGGCATGTCAACAGAACAGCAAGGTGCCCAGGTCAGAGTTGCTCCCTCCAGCTTGTCTAGGAAGAGTTTGCTGTTCCGGGTCCTCATTGCGTAGAGATCCCCGTCCAGGGAGGTGGAGATGAGAGTCCTGCTCTCCTCGGTGGAGGGATCTTGTTCTAGTTGGGCAACTGCTTCCCAAGTGTCCAACAGTACGTTGTACCTGGATGGGAGACTTGTTAGTACACGTTCAAAACGTAATACAATTTGTAACCAAGGTTAGATGTTAGAAAAAACATCGGGAGGTCTCTTACATGGGGGATTAGAGACAGGTCAAAATCTAGAATAATCTAAGGTTCTCCAGGATTATAATATTAGGCTTCAACAGAAAGTGGAGTTCAGCGGTAATGAACAAACCTGAACTGCTTGTTAGTTCCGGTCAGGACGTAGATCATTTCATCAACATTCCGGAAAATGGAGGGCGACTCCACCTTTTCAGGGATTGGAGCAACAGTTTTCCACAGGTTTAGCAATTTGTTGAGAACGAATACTTGATCGCTTGCACCACCCGCTGACGTACCTGACAGAAGATTTGAAATTAATTCTTGGATCGGAGTATGCGGTCATTTGACAGCACGTGGATGATTGAGAATCCATATTATTTCACAAGCTTTAACCTTCTAAGGGAGGGCAATTCTGAGGAACGTTTTACAGTTGGAATAATCTTCAAGTTTAACGACTTCCCACCCGGCCCTGGTCATATAATCAGGTTCAACCAAGATCAATATTCATAATTGCTGAAGTATTGACCAACTTGCAGTTTTATAACCACCTTCCACACCTTCTACATAACCACCTTCCACAACATTTATAAAATTAATGAAGCTCACCTCCAAATACCAGGATATTATCCCCCACAGAGCAGACAGCAGCTCCAGCTACACCGTGTGGTAGGGGTGGTAAAGTGGTAACAGTGTTGGAGGGGAGAGAGATGTGCTCCACTTTGTCACTCAGCAGGCCGTTTATTCCTTTTCCTCCGATAACATATAGTCCTGTCTCGTCTGCTACACCGCTAGCCTGGAGGGAAGGATATAATGGTTAGAAATAAGTTCAGGAAAATAGGCGAGGAAAATAAAAAGGTTAACCATGCCATGGGATGAGAACGTGTCCGTTAATGGTTACGGTGAATCCTGGAACAAATTTATGACAACTGTGGTTATACCATCACAAATTATTACTTAAAAGCTAGTAGATTTTAAAGTTATCAGGTCGGTTGTCGGTAATGTGACGTCAAATTTAAGCATATTATCCTTGATATTTCCATTCTGTCGACCAGCAATATGTGTGCTTAAATACTTCCAGATTTAATTTAAATCCAGATATAATATCATAAGTTTCAATTCCTACGATCAGTATAAATTTAAGGGAGTGGAGTCCTCACTCAGTGGACAGACAGTTTTAGTAAACTTAGTGCTCTGAATAACTTCCTGAAAGAAGCGGGTACCAGATATTTAACTGGTTAAGGTGCAGTATTATATGGTCCCGTTTATAAACCATTAAAGAGGTAAATAGGACCGGTCACAAAATGACACATTGTCTGAGGAATAGAGCTGCCAAATGGAGCGTGTCAGACTAGCTAATGTTATTGTTAACCAACTGTTTCCACAGGAAAAGGGGTGTATTGTTGGAGATCCCCCGTTTAAATTGACACAGTGGCCCCAGCCGGGCAGGTCTTATTGGCAGTTTCCTGTTACGACCCTGTAAAGGCATTGTGTCCCACCATCAGCACCAAATATCTTGACAATCCCGGTCAGGGCTCGACTTCTCCTGACAAGTTGGGACGCTAAGTTGCCGCTGTTCTCAGCCAATGAGCGAGCAGTGAGAAGGACGTGAACCAATGAGGAGCCGTGAAATGTGGCACGTGAACGGGAGAGAGTTAGAGGGAGTGAGGGAGCAGTAAGGCACGACGTTTATTGACAAGTTATACCTGGCTGGATGTGAGAAGACAAATTGCCCTTGTTTTGTCAAAACACTAAAAATCTGTATCAATAGTCGGAAAACCCAGGCGTCAGCAGTACCCGAACGACCAATGGGGAGGAAGAGCGGCTCTGGGAGAGCCAATGAAAACGCAGGAATGTTGCATGTGGTAGGTAAAATAGCACTGATGGCATATGGGATACCTAGACGCAAGAAAAATAGACTCATTCTACCATACTAAACTCTGTGGACAAATTATATTCTTAGTTTTATTGCCGTTTCCTCGAGCGGAATGAACGACCAATAAGTATTACTACCTATTTTCAGCTCAGTTGATCGGAAACACGTATCGTGCCCAATCAGCTGATTCAGCCGCAATTTGGCATATTCTAGTGGATAAGGAGACCACAAATAACAATAGCAACCCAGACTATGGGTTAGAGGACGTGACTAGAGCAGTCACAAAATGTTTAACAAAACCTCTAGCGTCTCAACGCGTCAAGCCGGACAAGCGTGAGTCAGTGAAAGTTAATAGTTATCCTATAAACGTATAAACATGATCAGAATTTAAGGGGATGTGTCAATAAACTGACCTGTGACCGAGGATGGCTGAGTTGACAGAGTGAAGTGTTCCAAGTATTTGTAGAAACATTGTAACTGCTTACTTCCCCACTTGGTAGTCCTTCTGTCTTCATTCCTGAAAGTGGGCCACGTTAAAAACTCGAGAAAATACGGGGATTCGATTTTAGGGTTTTCAGCTTGGCGGGTCAAACTAGGTCTGGTTTAAAACCGTTTGTTATCTTGTTGTTGGGTTGTCGCTTTACTTTTTCAGTTGTCACTTTACCATGTCAGTTGTCTAAACTGATGATTTTTATTGCCCGCACGATCCACCTAATCTGACATACTTAAAACCTCAGAATGACGGGCCTGAGCATGAGGCTAGATCTGGTTACCCCGTCACCTCCAGATAAGTGGACGAGTTATAGGTCTACTGGAGAACGGGTCTGCTGGAGTCTGCTATAATTTTTAGACTCTGGAAATGTGGCAGATCTTGACTGCTTAGATTGCAGTTGACTTGTAACACCTCATAATTTCAGCCTCTCAATGACTTGCACTGCACGTTTATTTTCGGTGCTTCATTATCAAATTTCGGGGAAAGTTTCGATGACTTTGATATTGACAAATGATTCAAGATTAAATCAATGCTCTGATCGTTATCCTTCTAATAATTTGATGCTCAGATTCCAGGATTGGTACGATTGCTTTGATTAGAGCCACGCCAAAATAAACAAACGTGCCGTTCTTTTAACATATCCGCGATATTTTGATAATCGAGTAACGTTCCAGCTTAAATCGATTTAGTTTGGCAAGATTTTGAAATCTTTCAACTCAAACCGATCATGTCCAGAAATAATTGAATGATAATGTAGCAAACATATTGATCAGTGAAGCACAATTCGATTTCCTCGGAAAACTTCTCCTTACAAAGTCAAAGTAATTGGATTTTGTGGGAATTGTGATCAGGTATTGACCTTCATTCTTTTGATTGGAAATAAACTCCGAGATTCTTCCACACCGCAGGAACTTGAAAACCCGCAAAATTTCAACGATTTACTTTGAACAGTACTTTAAGAGTGGAATCAGACAGTGACTTTAAAAGTTGCTGCACTTTAGCGTTAAAATCGGATCATGTTAAAAGAAACTTAGGATACTTAAACGTTAAAATCATGTTTTAAACATCACTAATATTAAAATAACAGCCAAGTCAATAATAACATTTCTTTAGTACTGACCTCCGATAACGTAGATGGACTGAGCAGCGTTGAGAAGGCAGTACTGAGTTCTGTGCAGTTCAGTCGAGCAGACTTCCCAAGCGTTGTTGCGGGAAGTATCGTACTCGTAGGCTATGGTACGTGAGTTTTCCGTTCCCAGCAAGCAGACGTTTTGTTTCCTTTTCCTGGAGAGAGGAGAGGTGAGATATGGGAATAACAGGAAGCCAGGAACTGTGATGTTAAGCAAGTACAGCTTTCTCTCGGTACCTACTACAAACCAGGACCCAAACAACTAACCTTTTTCTGAAATGGTAATCCTCGAGTCCATGGTCCCTCTCGGGGAGCAGGAAGTGGTTTTTAGCCTGGTGAAGAAGAGACTCGCACTCACGATGCTGTCTCACAAGTTCCTCAGTCTCTATGTTGTCTAACAGGAACTGAGCGTTTAGTTGGACTAGCCGTACTTTTCTTAGGAGTTCAACCACGTAGAACTGGGGAAAAGAGAGCTGAGTTAAAAATTAAAATTTTCAGCTGCAAACTTTCAGAGAAAACTTAAGGAGCATTATTATAAAGCTTCAAACTCCGGTCTATTTATAAATATTTTCAAGATATTTCATAACTGTGAAAATATCCTGGAAATATCTATAATTAGATCTAAGTTTGAAAATTTATGGACATAATATTACGGCTGTGCCGGGCACTGCCAAATAAAAGAATGTTTTATTTCAGCTAATGAAGCATGTAATTCACTAATTGTAACAATAATATAGACATTTTGCACAAAGAAAACTATGCATATTACATAACCGACCTGTCTGTATAAAGGACTACGGCGGACCCATCTAATAATGACTTGGTAAACATCAGTCTCATTCTGCACCACCAGATCGTCGTTACCCAGGAAAAAGAGGAGAGTTTCAGGCCTTGCGTCGTACACCTCCTCGTGCTCAATAACTCTGTTCCAGTTGTTACATATGTACCTGCAAAGGAGGTAAAGGATCAGTGACGATTGGAAACTAATAGGAATCGTCTAGAACTTTATAGGGTCAGGGGTTCTAGAGACATATAATTGATACAATAAAGATTAAAGATTTTTGTCTAAATTGTGTTTTCGGAGGTCGTGTGATATCTCATGTTTTCTGTGCGTCAGATTAAGTAAAATTTTGCAACGTTTTATGTTTTCAACAGGATAGCATCATCTGTTTAGGCTCTTAATTTCAAGGTCCAGATTATTAAATGTGCATACCATCCTGGAGAGTGCAAATCTAAAAGTTACTGGAATAATGATCCTATCTTCGCACCGTGGGCGTTGATCTGACGACAATTATTTGACTTAACATCCTCAATACGTCAAGGCTAGAATCCCCTTACTTCAATTAGTGGAGCCTCATATTGTCAGATAAATTGATGCTGTGAACAATGAAACCATTAAACTTTACAACTTCTAAACTTGTTTTCAACATTTTAGACGCAAACTTTAATTCGATTTGCTGGGCGGTTGACGGTGCCTCGCTCTCAACACAGACACGGGATTACGGCCCGATTACGGAAACAGCCGGTTAAACGGTCAGGAGGGATTTAGACACGGTTACCGGACTGGACATGAGTGTCAATGATATAATTGGCAGTGGCAAGGTCACCCACTCTCTCACCATGCTGCCAGCCAGCCAGCATTCAGATAAGACGGCTTTGTAATGGGTCGGTGATACCTCCCGCTACACTTCAAAACGATCTTTACAGCCGAGCTCCACAGAGGGCAGCCCAGTCAAATACCAAACTGTGAATTGTTCCTAATTAACGAGTTGGATATTTTAAGTTGGGTTCCCGAGCAAGGGGAGACACAACTGTGGAACCCGCTACTAGTCTGGTCAAAATTATCTGATAAACAATCAGGGAGCATTCCTCTAACTGGCTACAAACATCCATGTGATCTGAGTCTGGTTCTCATTCGTTCCTCACTCAGGGTGCGAATTGTCGGGGGACGGTATTTGGTCAATTCTGTGGCAGAATTTATATAATACGATTAGGGAAGGGAGGCGACTTCAAGAAGCTCTTATCAATTCGGCTAAATGAGCAATTCATTATCCAACATTTCAGGGACATTTCAGGTAAAGTCATAGCAGACGAGCGAGCCAACGAGCAATTCATTACATTTTATTAGCAAGTTGGCTGTTATTTGGGACCACCTAACATTACAACATGTAACTTTTATTAACGGTTTTTGGATTCTAACTTGGATTTAGCTCAATTATTAGGTCATCTTTAGTTCCAAATTTTTGACAAGTAGGTATTGTTTCGCACTCAAAATAGCATCAATGAAAAAGACGAGTTGTGTGGTCGGTGGAAGGAGGTTTATGAAGGAGCAACACGAACTTGTGTAGCCGGGTGATCAAATGCTATCTGAGCTATTTTAAGAGCTAGCGCGAGACTCCGTACTGCCAATCTTTGGTGGTCAAAAATTAGCGCTCCGAATATTCATCTATATTAGACATAATATCCGCCGGGCAAAAATTCATATTTCAAACCGTAAACTCAAATATAAATGCAGGATAAATATAGTCATTTCAAATATTTGGTTCAACTATTAACGTGGATCATGGGAAAATTCCAGAGAAGGTTTAAAAGTTGGAACCCACAAAGCTACTTGTCAAATTTTAGCATGAGGAGAGCGTGCCCGCGTGGAGTCAAACAAGGACCAGACTAGTGACCTGGTCTCGGAAATTGATAGAAAGTAACAAAATCTGGGACCGCAGGGACAAATCGGGGGTCCTTTGACCCAACGTAAAACGTGGCGGGGCACCGCCAGTGGTTTTTGAGTAAGTAGTGCTGAAAAACATCTCCAGAATGGTGGTGAAGAGCACACTTGAGGAACCAGTGAGAAGCAAGTGGAGGATGGGGAGGAGACTTAGAACCTAGGTTACTTCAGCTAGCCTACACTACTAATGTGTTGACCACTGGGCTGGATAAAAATAATATCTTACATGTCAAATAGTATGTAAACTTACTTGTCAAGGATTGCTTGTAGTTTGGTCAAGCCCTGCAGCGTCACGAACTCTCTCATACGGATGCAGTTCTGAGGGGTGATCTTCCGGCGGAGGTACTCACAGCACTTCTCAACTATTGGAGTGAAGTGGAGCAGGTTTGCTGCTGTCAGCATTTCTGTTACCCTGGGGGAGGAGGCGTGGATTAGTGGAGGATCTAGAAACAGAAACAAGAACATGTAGAGGAATCTACAGTATGAAGATTGAAATTCAGGGAGATAAAGACTGACTCGAGACATTGAGAAAAAGCTATCGAAGCAGGGACAAACGGATCAACCAAGAATATGATTTATGTTAAGATAAGTAGCTACCTGATGTAGTTTATGTTCAGTGAGCCTGTGTAAGCAAAGTTCACTAATAGTTCCACCGACTCAGGATCAACTCCCCTCAGCTCGATGTAGCTCAAAAGCTTTGTGTTTGCCAGGAACAGTAGTCGGAAATACTGACTGAAAACATACTTTGGTTAGAATAGTAAAAGATGATTAAGATTATTAGTGAAATGTTAGTTGGGAAAGATTTTACTGTACGCTTTGTTTTAACGGCTATATTGCTCTAAATTTTTTTTGGTACAGATCACTGCATAAGTATCAGTTTCGGAGAAACTACGTAAGGTATTTTTAGGACTGTAGATTTTTGGTGTGCTCTTTTTATTTCAGGTATCCTATTTTCATTCGATTAACTTTAAGCTACAGATAAAATAATTTCATCCGGGCATCGTGACAACATACGAGAACTATTGCAGCTTCATCCCGGGTCAAAATACCGAAATAACTCGATATAAACTGAGATTACGGAATCTATACCGTCTGATTGATTAATATTACAAAGGAGCACACACTGATACAGGGAGTCGGGGGAGTCTTTAGTCAGTGCGCAGTCATGAGGATGGTTAATAGGCTCCCATCTCGTTTGTGGAGGTAATGATCAGTGTGGCAAAGAGGCCACCTCACCAACAAGTCCCCCCTCCCGACTATAGGACACGGTAATTTGAGGTAATACTAAATCTTGCAAAGACATAACATGGACACCTAGCTGGTTGATAGTTTCCTGGCTATATTTATAATAACAGGACACATGAGAGGATGGGTTATTTTCCCATGACTGATGTTCACATCAAAATGGTATGCTGTCAACGTGAATCCCAGTCAAATTTAACATAAACGGATGTATCGTGCAAGGTGCTTATTTCAAGTCTAAAAATCCTGAATTCCAGTTTGAGAACATGTTAGAAGGGTTCTTTGCGGGGTTTTCCGACTCATTAGATCAAATAATGGTAGACAATATTTTTCACAGTTACTTATGTGTCAAGCTTTGACTTAATCAAATGGATATTGTTTGAACCAGACTTGTGTTGATAAGTCTCTCAATTGGTTGCCGGATTGCTCGACCCCGTCAACTCCAATATTATTGGAGAGCGAGACCCTCTCCGTCAACTTTAGTCTCATTATCTGCCAACAATAGGGCTGGTACCGACCCCCAAATCGTTCCAGATCATTATAATGTGGGAAAAGTAAGGTTTCTTAGTAGGACACACAGGCTACAACCAAATTGGTTTTTCACGGAATTAGAAATTTTATCTGCGAGCAAGATTACTGCGGTTTGTGATGAAGCTTTACTTCCGATCAGCCCATAATACCCGGTAGTCCTGAAAAAATCATCTAATTTCACAATAGATTTTCACAAACAGACAAACAAACTGCCTTCCTAATCTAAATGAGATGAGAAAGAGCAGTACCTTGCAGCTGCGAGTACAACACGGTGTGCGTAGATCAGGGTCCCGTTAACGCAGAGTGCTACATCGCACAGGTGGTGCGTCAAGCGCAGTGCATTCAGCTCTGTTAACAGATCGCAGGTTGTTGTTTGTACTGGAGATATGTTTATTAGTGATGGTTGATCATTTGCCGGTTCTTTCCGAGGAATAGGTTACTCTGTTTAAGTTCAATCAAACGGACCTTATATGGTCGTATAGGCTTAGATGCAGCAATTTCAGAGTAAATAGTCACTGGTCAGATGTTTTTACCTGTTATAGCACCTTCCTTATGATCCAGATTAATAACTGGAAGGGGGGAGGAGGGGACTGGGAAGGTTTGCTTCAGAGGTGACCCTGATTCTGTTACCATGGGGTGGTCGGGACTGGAGCTGCCCTTCTTAATGTTCAGTCTATCTGCGGAGATTAGTTTGTTATCGATGATCAGGTGATATCTAGAATCACATGACACATTGTAGTGTAGGAGCACGTGGGGTGGACACGTGACATTGAGCGTCTCGCTAGTGTGACTTTAGGTGCTCAAATCTCCTTCTGTTTGTTTCAAATTGGGAGATAGAAGCCCTACTTGGGCCTCCCTCGAGCCCTACTTTGTGAAACAGAGCGTCAATATTATATTCTAATAGGATTTAGACGACTGCTAATGAAGATAATTTAAAATAATAACTCCGGGCTACCGTGTGTCATGCCCTACTTGCAGTTTGTCAATTTGTAACGACTCAATATTTAGAGTTCAGACCGGCTTATCAACAAAATATACCACTTCACAACGCCTTATCTTCCAAATTTTTGATGCGATTTATACGGTATGAAGCCACTCAACTAAGTTATAAATCAGGCTTGAGAGAGGAAATGTTGGTGGTGCCCTGCAAGGGGCAGGTATGCGACCAAGACAACACTGGTGTTACCACGGCAACACTACCCGTAACCCAGCAACAGTCACCAAATAATTTAGAAACATTCATGTGCGGTTAAAATACCTTTTATTTTACAGAATGTTGGTGTTGACTCCAAAGCTGAATAAGGTATTTCGTCTTTTAGTGCCTTCATTGGATCAAATCTGTAACAATTTTCGGTGTGAATAAATTGAAATAATGTTCGATCAGGTCAAGAAATGGTATTTAACCAGGCCAAGAAATGATGTTTAGCTTTTATAGGGAAGCTGAAGATACGGACAAACAAATATTCATCAAAACAAACAAAAAAGTATAAAACATTTCACTGAAACTTGATGACCATACCTCATTATTTGTCTAGCTTCCTTGGCAAGTCTGTTGCTATGACAACTAAACAAGAACTCCTCTGCCATTGGGGGGTGATCATGTGTGCTCTCATACACCACACCTCCACCCACATCAGTGTGCACTTTACCTTTGCAGCTTCGCAGTGTGCATCTCCAGTACACCTTCTTACCGTTACTGCTCGTACTGATTTTGGAGTACCTGGGGTGGAACTGTTACTTCCGGGTCTGAAAAAAAGTTCGGGAACTATCATACCACTCGTTAAAAACCGCTTTGATCTATTTAATGAGATTGGTAGGCCTCAACATTTGACAATGTATCTGGTGTGAGGACCTCACTTCTGGTGTGTGGACCTCAGCACATTCTAAAGTGCTCTATTTAGACCTCAATATAATAAATGTGACACCAGACAGCTGATCCTTCTCTCAAAGCCCCGCTCAAACCAGAGCATGTAGCCCCACTCTCAGCTGACAGACCAGTAAAGTGGGATCCTCCATCACATGGTCAAGACAAATTCCATTAGCTCTACCAGACTAGTTGGGACTCCTTGGCCAGCTACTTGGGGCCTAACTTTAGTAGGCGCCCGACCCTTGATCGGCGGCAATTGTGAAAATGACATTAACTTTTAGCAGTTGCCGGGCTGATAGCTAGCTGTATGTTGAGCTGTAGAGGATATTCAGTTAGTTAGAATTAGTTAGAGCGGTTATAGTTCCCCGGTCTCTCTCTCTCACCACGGTTAGAGAAATTAGTTGCCCGGACACATCAGGATAGAGAGAGAGTGTGACACAACACTGTGTTACATTTTTGACTGGGAGCTAGACTGGCGAGGAGGAGAAGAGTGGCTCAGGGGGCATATTGGGAGAGAGAGGGGCTCTAACACTTGATCACTTTCTAAATCACATGCCAATGACATGCTCATTGTATTAACCCGAACAAATAGCAATATAAAATGCGTATTTAACCCCAGATCTCCACCAGGTACCCTGGAAACATCTTATAAATCTAATCCGTATCAATATATGGGAACATTTTGGGTATATTTAGATTCTTGCTTGAATTAATTTAAACGCCGTGTTCAGAGTGAAGTGAGGTACAGACTGAGGTGGGTTTTAGCGGGGACTTACAGGCCACCCGAACATTAGTCCATAACATATGACCTTCTTTGATACAACAAAATACGCCTAAATTCGATCACCAGGACTAAGCTGAATACTGAGATTATAATTAAAAGGTGCCAATGACCTACCACCGGTGATGATAGAATATGTCACAAGCCAAATAATCGATTTTAGGCCACATCAGAAAAATTTACGTAGAATCCAATCCGAAGGACAGCATTTTGACTGCACTCACATGTGATTGAATCATTACAAATCCGTTATTTTATACTGATAAACCGAGGTCAAGAGATAATTGCCACCATGATGAGGTTATGTGAGATGTGAAAGGCTCTCAATAACTAGCCTCGAGTCGGAGAGGAGGTGGACTCTAGAGTTGAGAACCTTGTAATAGTTTATCATGAGAAAAAGAGAAAAGACACGAGCTGGAGAGAGAGAAGTGTGATCTAGAGTAGCTGGAGACAGTAGACAATGTGTGACCGGGAGATTCCGGAAAGAGAGAACCTCATATCCCACACAACTCACCAGTTACCAGACTGGTGATGACCTGTTACCGGGGGGTTACCAGGGTAATGTAACCCTGTTACCATGCTCACCAGGCTTGTTACCTGCAGGTTGTCCAGCCTTGTTACCATGCAGTCAGGCTCCTATATACCGGTAGTTTAACTAACCGGATAGCGTCTGTTTTCTTGGACCACCTGTTTGAGCCAGACCAAGGGCCACTAACGAATAGGTTGGTTCGTGAGGTAAGGTACAAATATATAGGTCACACTAGCTCCGTAAACAGCAGACTGGAATACCGTTCTATTTTGAGGAAGTTATTTAAACTATTGGTTTGTTCCCAGGCAATGAGACAACTAATTCTTGTTTAACATAGGCCTGGTAATGTTGTGAGTCTTGTAAAAACCTGCTCAAATATTGAACAATCATTGGAGGCGAGTTGTAGCGAAGTTTCGAGCGGGAAGACAGAAATAGACACTTCAACAAAAGTTCACAAGCGAAATACAGCAAGCTAGGATATACTGACCTGCTGAAGTATTAATTGCTTATGATCTTAAGATTGCTGGCAAAATCTCACAGACGGATTTGGCGGGTCTAGACTAGCTTGGCGAAAACCCATGAGTAGAAATAGTGTGATTTTCACTGCACGCAAGCAGTCACCTGACTAAGTTACAGAACATATTATATTGCTATAGGACATTTTCAGAGATCTTATGCTCTTAAAGTGCAACAATTTTTGGCCTACAATTATTATTCAGTTCCATGTTGATTTTGAATCCATGAAAACTGAAAAGAATTAGAAGTTGATTGCAATAGCTGGGATGTGATGGATCTTGGGCGATCATGTTGGGGCTGATATAGAAAGTCATACTTTCCAGTTAGCAGGCCTCAAGATTTACAGTAGATCAAAGGAGAGTGTCACATGCTACAATTAATGTGGTATTCTGGAGGCACTGCTGGAATCTGGGTACAACCCCTCAGTAGCCAAGGGCTGGCAGTTAAATCAAAATCAAATCACAAATGCAAGTTTGAACAGTCAGGAATCTAACTATCATAATAACTTTATCAGAAACTGAATCTAATTAACATGATAGTTTTATAAGACATTAAATCTAAAATAACAACTTTATCAGAAACTAACTAACTTAATAGCTTTATAATGAACTAACCGGTATCCGTTACAGATTAGAAGTGTGTATCCCTGTTTAGTTTGGAATATCTTTACCCCGTTATTTACTGTGGGATTGGAAGAAGACGGGTTCGTGACAGTCTTATCAACTTTCTTGGTCATGTCGCACATCTGAAACAAGTAACATGTTACTTATTGGTTACTTATTGGTTACGTATTGGTTATTCACTGGTAACTTACTGGTAACTTACTGGTAACTTACTGGTAACTTACTGGTAACTTACTGGTAACTTACTGGTAACTTACTGGTAACTTACTGGTAACTTACTGGTAACTTACTGGTAACTTACTGGTAACTTACTGGTAACTTACTGGTAACTTACTGGTAACTTACTGGTAACTTACTGGTTACTTACTGGTTACTTACTGGTTACTTACTGGTAACGCATTGTTGGTTACTTAATGGTTCGCTGGCCACTTACCGTGTACTCACCGATTATTCTGAGAAAGCTCAACGGGTACTTATTAAACAGCAAGCATTGAAAATTCGGTCATTCTTATAAATAACACAATTTACACCTTTACCAAGTTACCTTTTTTAGTCAGAAGAAAGACCAAATGCAGTTTAAAGTCAACTGTATGGTCATGTCATTTAAAATTACCGCTCGGTGTGTGATTTAGGCACAATTGCTGGAATGTTACCAAGAATGTTGCCGGCTTCGCATGTGAGTGTAAAACGGGGCTACTTTTTGAGGAGACGAGCTTCTCAACGGTCAACATTCTTGGCTAAAATTTTATGTTCCATTTATACTTGATTTAACCGCCGACCGAACATGTGAATAATCATAGTGAAACCAGTGTTGAAACTTAAAGATTGCAAATCATAAAATTGAGTGTCAACTTTCAACACTCTACTTTCGTGTTTACAGGAAAAGTGTAATATCAAACAAACCTTGTTAGCAAGAAGCTGATTAGCGTTGAGAAGAGAGCTGGTGTTGATGAAACTGTTGGACCCTGTGAACATAGGACCCTGAAGAAGATTGCCAGCACTGTGGGGCAGCATGTTACTGCTGTTAGATAACAGCGAACTGTTGGGGATGATGGAGGTGTTGGGGACCAGTCCATTGCTGGGGAGGAGGGATGTGGAGGGTATGAGGGGGGTTCCTGATAGAATAGTGTTGTTCTGAAGGAGACTGGGTCTTGGCAGTTGACTGCTGGAGCTGGAGGAGCTGGAGAACAGAGCAGTGCTTGAGGGTAACATGGAGCTAGTTGGCAGCAAGCCACTGTTAGAAGAAAGAAGTCCAGTATTAGAGCTAGAGGGCAGGAAACTAGCACTGCTCTGCATCATACTGGAGCTGGGCGGGTTACCACTGCTGGAAAGCAGGCTAGCACAGGTACTGGTCAGGGTGACAGGTGACGTGACACCGGGTGCTAGGTGAGAGGGTTTCTCCGGGGAGGTTGTTGGTTTGTTAGTCTTCTTGTCCGGAGAGTACAGAGGAGAGGGAGGCTCTGTTTTAACTGTCCCCGCACACAGATCAGCCTGAAATTTTAAATAAAACATAAGCTGTAATAATAGCTCAATAAATATTCAAAACGGAGCCTCTGATTCATGAACTAGAGAACATGCAGGTAAATTAAAGGGAGTGCCAAGGGAATAATGAGGGGGAGGTTAATCTTTATTTTAGACATCGATATTGTGTCAGGTATAAATCTAATACGACAACGCTCCTATTTCGATAATTTGATCGAAATGCCTGCCAATAGGAGAACGGGTGGAAAACTAAAGTGTAAAATTTCCCTTTTTAGTTTGGAGTTGACAAAGCGTGGCAGCAGGTTAAAATTGGAACATGTCTTAACTTGATACCTATACCAAATTTGGAAGCCAAGATCAAGGGTTTTTAGCGTGAACACAAGCGCCAATACTGAATACGTTTACTTTGCGGATTTAAAAATTTATTACATGGTTTTTAACACTCTTAATTACTTAGTTGAATCACCTATCAAATGATTGTCAGGATGATTTAATAAATACCAAAGTAATAACAGCCTCGTTTTAAAGTTTAGGGAATATTTAAGACATTTTCACCATTTTTGCCATCACAAAACAATCGGTGAAATAAATATTTAATCATTTTTGACCTTCGAAAAAAATGTTAAATGCCAAGATGAACCTCCATATGCCTTCCTCTAACTACATATTATATAGGACAGTCAGATGTCCCTTCAAATCGTCCATAAACTGTCATAAAGGAGTTCTAAAAACACACGAGAATTCTAGAAACACAAGAGAATTCTAGAAACACAAGAGAATTCTAGAAACATACGAAACAACAGTAATCTAAAACCAACCTTATACTGCAGAAGGGACGATATAACATCGTTCATCTTGATGGTAGGTGTAGTGGGGAACATGAGAGGCAGACACTTGTTGTCAAGGAGACTCTGGAGTTGCTCTGCAGCACTGGTTACTCCGTAGGGTTCAGATACTCGACTTAGCAGGCAACCTTCCATCAAACACTAAGATAAAAGTACGGTTAGTGCGGAAAGGGGAAGAGCGGTAACAATTATACTAGCGCTGGAATATGAAGTGCTGGTTAATATATGTAATATATAGATAATATATTATATCTTGAGGCTATTTTACTATCTGCACTGCACAGTGCCATTTGACAATGTATGCCCCTCGTTTATTAAAGTTATTGTCAAGTCTAAAAATGGTGATGTTCAGCGTTCTGAGGAACGATGAAAACCATTTTCCAAGAAACCTAACCCCGGCAATATATGACCAGGGAGCTATGGTTAAAGAGCTTGAGATATCTAAAAATGTAGTTACAGATGATATAACTTGAGGAATATTTTGCCATCAGCTGAGAGCACCGGATCCTGAACAGTGAACAGTAATGAAAGACCAGTAGGTGACGAGGAGCTGCAGTTGTCACTGGTTCCTCAACACTTAAGCTGGTCGAGTGTTGAGCCTTGAGAGGAGCTGGTTACATTTTAGACGACTTTAACTTATAAGGGTGGTGCTCTTATATTGCTCATTGTTAAGCGTTTAAGTGCCATATAATTATAAATATAATGTAATTGTTAGAAAATCGAACCTGACAAAAATCATGATCGGTACTCAAAAGCCAAATGTGTTCCATATAAGGTCGACGGAGGCACGAAACGAAAGGATGTTAGACAGCAAATTAATTGCTCCAGTATATTGACGTTAAAATCACTCTGAGCAGGTCAAGAGAAATAGCTAGTTGGACTCACAACGCGCCGGGCCTATTACTCTAATATAAAACGGCAATAGTCTGAGAAATCAAAAACTTGCACGTGCAAAGGCCTCGGCTCAATCACAGACGGAGAAATAATCAGTTGAGAGAGGAGGGAGAGGGTAATACGGTCCGGGGCACCTTTAAACACGCTACCCTTTTCAACGCAGATTAAGGTGAACAGGGGTCTTGTCAAAAAGCAATCACCGTAACCACTTTCTCTCAATTCCAGAGATGTGGAGCACTATAAATGAGAGCAAGACGGTGCAATCTGTTCAATGAGAATTTACGGGGGGCAGGACTGTCGGCCAATAATTGCCCGGTCGCACGGGGTAGCCATCCCGATCACATTAACATTTCTTGACACGATTATTTCGGGTAGTTTGAAAGTAGGTGAAATAGCCCCTTGCGATAATTAGTCAGCTAATGACTGACAACACACCATCTTTTTCAAAGGCCACTAGTCTAACTGGTTATGGTAACTAGAGAGAGTGAGAGAGAGAGCGAGAGAGAGAGAGAGAGCGAGAGAGAGCGAGCGCTGAGAGAGCAACAAAATAGACAATTTACCGATTGTAAATATGAACGTATTTTGGGATTTTATTGCCACCGGTCTTAGTTATATCACACGGAGGTAGTAGAGAGAGAAAATCTATCAGAATTTTATAGACATACGACCTCATAGGACACCAGGTCAACTTGAGGGGACATTAGTCCTCGATCTCTCCTAGCAAAACTAACCGATTATTCTAACGAACCTTTCTGGGTACTGGTAGTACTTACGAAATGCCCATTTTGGAAATTAAACAGCTTATATAGAATTGATGAGCATGCAATTCTGGCGGAATATGACGGCGACACAAAACAGATACATGATGTATACAGTTATCAAGTCGAGCAGGTCAAAAATGTTAAAAGTTAAGAAACTAGAAAGAGAGCGGCGATCGCTCCGATAGACAACTTAGACGGAACGTTTTTGACTCAAAATTCTCATACATAATGCAAAAAGTAAATGGAGAACCAGTTCTTTATAAATTGCCGCAATATTTCTAGACAAACGACGATCAAATCGTAAATAACAAATAATTTGCATGCTTCAAAAGATCCAGCAAGTTAGATTGACTCCGAGATTTAACTGATTGTGCTGAATCATTTGAAATGAACTTCACGTCGGGCCGTTTTAAGAGATCAACCAATCAGACGGCTGGAATTTGTATCATGGAGTGCTTTTCGGCCAATCAGTGGACAGGAAAGAAGAGTAATCGTAGTCAAACGTAAAACTTGTATCGATTCGTAAAGTGGGCTGGTCTGTCTGAAAAAGAAAAAGAGCTTGCAAATTTAGCCGGGAGAAGAATCTGCCAGCAGATAAAGTGGAGGATCGGGGGAAGTGGATTTTGACAGAGTTACCCGCCGTTAAATCACTCTCTATCTAAAAACCATCTCGTAGACGACAAATGGTGAGCTGATGGATTATTCATTGCAATTTGAGGGAAAGTCCTTTGAAGAGCAACTTATAATTTTTACAGTACTTTGGGCAGGCTTAAATAGCTCTGGGAATTTTGTGCGTTAAAAGCAAAATGACTCGTGACAATGCGAAAATATTAGCAAGGACATATAACTGACCCATTAAACAAAACCACCCAATCAACGATCAACCGCGGTTGACATGGACCAATCAGAGCCGTCCTATCACATGATGTCATACTCACTGACCAATCACAGTAGAGAAGCGGTTCAGCTCAAAACACCAGTCGGAAGGGGCAAAGTCAGATTCTCATCCGATGATGAAAGGTCGGTAAAATATAAGATTGTCCGCTGAAAAGGGGAGCCTTCCATTTAGAACCACTTCAAAGTTCTTGTCAAAATAACAACAACTTATGCTAATCATCTACTTTGTCCAACGTAAAATCAAATTATTAACCTGGTTGATAGTAGTAGCCCAATTAGTAAGCGTTTCCCTAAACAATCAGGGAGTAAATAGCTCGCCTGGTGACGGAGCAGGAGCAAAGCAAATATTTAATTTAGACAGAGGTACAGATCTCGTAAGCCCAGGGTAATATCAGGATCGTTAGACTGCTGTTGATAATGGCAAAAAGTCCCGGATCACAAACAAAAATCGTTGGCGTAATTTGCGGCAATTTATCGTACCAACAGCAGCAAGACAAGAGCTCATATTGATCAGTAGACCCAACAAACACAGGAGTTCTGTGAAGCGCAATACCGACCACCGGACACGACAAAACCACGTGACAATTAACCCATAAGCCGATCAAAACCCTGGAAACCGCCCACATGACTTGTCCGCACCAATGGGAGACATGTCACGTGACGAGCAACCCGTGTTGTGGCTTGGCAGGGTGGTACGCTCACGGGAGGGTTTGACAGTTAGGTTTGACTGCCTCGCTGGAGCCGTTTTGCCAGTCAAGATCAGGCCCCCAACTAAATGTGCCACAATGACTCGGAGTGAGACTTGTGGCAGATGCATGCTGTATTTTAGACAGGGCGGCTGCTCTCTTCTCCACCAAAATTGGTGCTCATGATATGACAAGTAAACTGGCCTGTAAATCCACAAAGCCACAATTAGATTTTCCCAAGGAATGCAGCACAAGTCTCTAGACACATGTCAAAACAGGAGGAAACCGTTAGCAATTGCTATTATCAGTGTCTTTAAAGAAGGAGGGTGAGGGAGCTGACTACTAACATATTACAGGTTAGAGACAGTTAGAGACAGCAGCGAGTTACCAAGGTAGTTATCCTAAGAGAGCGGTAATCGCTATAAACTCACCAGTCATGTTTAATGTTAATAATGGCCCTGTTTGCACAGATTACATCACAGATTGGAGAACTATTCCGTACCATGGTATCTTGATGTCCGGTAAATAATACGTGTGAATCTAACAAGTGTGAAATGAGACTAGGATTGAACTGGAAGACTGCTATTTAATAGTTGCTAGCTTCTAAATTGAGAACATTGAACATTGAGATAAAACTGTCTGGTGGTTGTGTAATATAGTGAGGTGAAATGATATTTTTAACATTAGACATTAATTGTGGATAGAATTCTAGTTAAGTAAACACATTTATCGTAGTCAAGATAAGAGAAATTTTCCAGTTTGTGCAGGTTTTGCAAAATGCTGATAAGTATATTGTCACATATTTATACTTATCTTGGACTTACATTTAGTAGCAGCTAACAGTAATTGATATTATAAAGGACCTGGATAAATCACGGAAATGAGCTTACACCAATTTGAGTGTAACGATCTTACTCCTTTATAACATTATTTCTTACCAGAATACTATGACAATTATAAATCAGAACATAAAATAATAATGACATTTTCTATGAAACAGCATATTTTGATAAGATATGAACCCTTGACTTAGCTATAGTAACCAACATATTTAACAGAAAACAGAGGCGGTCACAACTCCCAAGAAACACTGGCAGCAAGTATAAGATCGCTAAACTCGGCAAATAATTTGCCACAAAGGACTGAGCGCCAACACTATTTCCTCCTTACTTTTAGTTATGATATCTTTGACTTTACCTCCTAATAAATGTGAACAAGCTTATCATGAGTTATCATTTCGAGTCAAAAAACTTCCCGCGATGGTATAGATCAAAGGGTGCCTGCATCTAAATGAGATGTGAGCGCACTATGATCTTTTGAATTCTAAACGAAGTTTGATACAAATAACATACTGAGAATTGTTGCTGATATGAGGGAATAATTCAGTAATACTGGGCTGTATATAATATCCATTAACAATGTTTCTAAGTATGATGCGGTTACGGGGATGATGTCAATAATGATATAATCGCTAATACAGGCAATATATGTATTTACAACAAGGTACGGCTGAGAAGGCAGAAGAGATCTTGAAAATCTTCACTATCGCCGGTCGAGCAAGGTGCAACGAACCACATCCAGAGGCATATCTTGATTTACATTTTCAGACTATGTTAATAGGCGGCCATAATTTATCATTATGACCGGCAATCTACTACAATAGAATCGGATCAGGCATTTTATTCGTACTTTATGAATTATCAAAACTGCATAAGTGTGTTCCATTGAACGCAAATTCGATTACGATTTATTCATGAGGAGGGCCAGAAGGGGGTGGCACTTGTAGATGACCTCAGCTCAAACGGTATATATCATCTAATTAAGGTAAACAAACCAGCGATAACAACCAAAGATTGGAGATCCTGAGAGAAGCGGGAGAAAGCAAAGGAAACTGGAAAAGAAAGGCGCCATTCAAGCTTCACAAGTTGTCAGGGACTGATTTTGGTTAAGACCGAGTGAACGCGTGTTTGGTTCAACTTCAAATAACAAGTCCCTATCACGCGCGCGCTACTTATTCCTTATATCACGTGACAGATTTTCTGACGCGCGTTGCCATATCAACGGCACCTGATGCTTCACAATTGGTGGTTTTGCTGTCACGTGACGGAAAGATGGTCACGTGAACCAACAGCTGACGTGTGCCTCTATGGTTGCAGCCGCTGTGCAAGTCTTTCGCTGGCGAGGTCGAGGGAAGCAATGACGGGGAGAAAACCTTGTAACTTTAAACGTGGAGTTTACGACAATAACCAGCTATTTGAATTTAATTAAATTTTGAATAATAATTTTGGTATTTGGATTAAATTGTGAATTGTGTATGATACTGCCTTAATGAACTGCACTTTAGTCCCCACTTAAATTTGTGACTTAGAGAACTCCAATAATTTCAAATTCTAATCTGAAAACTTACTGAAAACTGTTTTCAAGCTACGAACATTTCCTGGGGACTCTATCAAATTGAATCAACGGAAATTAAAATAAATTCCTGGAGCAACAGTCATTTGGTCGAATTGAGTAGGTCGTTGGCGGCAGTATTAATTAAGATGGCGTTCACTGGACCCTGTATATATGATCATTGTGTACGTTTGAAATTATTCCCATCCCAGACTAACTAGACACGGCATTTCGGTTAGTTTTGGAGGGAACACGCTCCCTCGTCATGCAATAAGTCACAACCTGAGCAAGATCATCAGGCAACGATTCTGTTGATCAATCAGTATATCGCACTCTAAAGCTGACACGGAGAGAACAATAGACATTGGCCGGTGAGTAATATCTGGGTCTAAACGTAGACAGGGAGCTATTGTTCTACTTGGGAGAGTTTCACGGACTTTCAGTTAAGAAAACAGATCCTCTGGGAAATAAACGATACTCTTTGTTACCATAACACTGCAAATGTCAACAAACAGAAAGTATCAGTGTCACACTCATGGTATCACACTAATAGGCCCCTATCACGTGAAACACACAAATTTGACGGTTCACTGGACCGGGTTAGAATGACCAGCCAATAGGACAGCCTCAATTAATCACGTGACCGAATATCTAGGATTATTCTCAGCGGACCGTGATATTTGACTAAGAGTGAGTCTGCGGTACTTGAGTAATAGCCACTTCATTTGTCAACTTCTTTTCATGTGCACAGGAAGTTGATTCTACCCGTCTAGATACAAAGTATGTGTTTCTATGGTTCTATCTGAAAAAGTTCTTCTCGTTTAGGATCAAAGAAAGTCGTCCAATTGACGGGTTCCCAGTAATTATTTTGACCTTTGTGTCTCAAACTATTCCTTCCTTAGTCCGGGGCCCGGGTCTCGAAAAAGTACGTCTCACGGTTAAAACTTAAACTGTTACCATTCGTTACCATTTGTGCTCACACAGTACTAGGTGACCAAAAAGTTAATTAAACCTGAAGCCAGATAAAAGAAGTGATGAAGATTATTAGTTATTTGGGGTTCTGAATAAAAGGCGTGCCGTTTCAGCACTCTGGCCCCGTCAACCTCCAGAACACCAGGACCCTGGAGTCGGGTTGTCACTGCCAAAAAAACTGTTGAAGTTCAAGTAAAAACAGAAGAGAGCGGATCACTAGCTAATCAATCTCGTTAACAACCCCACCCTCGAGGGGGACATGTCCCGGGGCTATACTCTCGTGTTGACAGGGGCAATCGCAGAGGTGTGGGGATCGAGTTGCTAAAAAATAATTATGCCATTATTTTATGTATGAGATTGTATCACAGGATATTTAATAATTGTTAATTGCGAAGAAAACTGTAATTCTCAATCACGTACGCCCCTCCGGCCTCTCTGACCTCCTGTTACATCGAAACATCTTCAATGAACAAATTAGTGCACGCCCTGCAGAATAGTTTGGTAGTGTTTTTACATCAGCGACTTCTGGTTTCCCGTTTCCGTACCCTCAAATTACGATAGCCTAAAATAAGAGCAGAGTTGTGAATTATTATCGTGCATTCGTCACCAGAGGTTATCTCCGTCGTGATCTATTTGGATTTGGTGACTTAAAATTTCACAACCCTCTAAACTTATAATGACCATTTTCAACAGCAATTTTACCCCAAATTAGTGTGTCATTAAAATATTTTCAAGCTAAATATTCGGTCGATGATGTGTCATGCAGGGCAGGTGTCCGTTTCCTCCTCTCAGTTGTCATGGGAACGTTTTGTCAGGTTGTAGAGGAGCATGTAGTCGCACGTGCAGAACCAGGACAAGCATCGTACAACCCACGTCGCCACCTTCTCCTCACTCATCTTCATTTTCACTTTACTTAAAATTTAATTAATTTTTCACCAGCTACTCGGCCGCTTGTAACCAAAGACTGGAGTCAAACGTCAAAACTTCGCCGAATGTCACCGCTCAGTTCCAATTTTGTAATGGTGTGCTAATTAAGCTCTCGTTCACGCGGTGCTCGATAATTGCGCTCCTACTCGAGCTGTGCAAGATCCGGTCCTCTGTTCACGATACCCTGGGAACGGTTAAACGGGATATTAAAATGCTCGGTCTCTCCTCCTCTATTACTCCAGCCTGGTCAAGGAGTGACATATTACATTTTTTACCCGGGTAAAATCAGCCTTTTTAAAGGAAAAAGCTATTGGTTTAAGACAATTGAGAGCTGGTTCGCTTTACAGCGATCGCCCTGATATAGACAGCTAGAAGGATGATTTACTTGTAGTCCAAGGTTTCTAGCCTGGCCGGTTCGGAACACAGTCGGCAGGTGGCCAGACTCTCACTGATGTTTCTGGGAACACAGTCTACCACTTTAATCGCGCCCTAGGTCCTTAGGTTCTGTTTTAGGAACAGATCCTTGCATGTCTAATGGCTTTCAATTCGTTATTGACCCTAATTGGATAATTGGAACACGGGATTTTAGTTTAAGTTACGGAATGAAACAACTGTCGTCCGAGAGGAGTTGTTTCAATGGGAGTTAACTATTATAGCCAGGAATATTTCCAATCTGCATTCGAGAATCTATAATAAAATCGGAATTCCGCTCCGAGTGTGTTACGTAACATGCTTATATGTGTTTCAATGTCATTCTCATAATTAGAATTATTAAATCTTGATTACATAAATTCGATCCGCTACTCAAGGTGCAATAAATGCGGCTGGAACTCAACTTTTAAACGCAGGGTATTGAAATATCTTGGACAAAAGAATTTAGTCTTTGAGCTGGAGAAAGGATTGCAAGAAATATCAAAATTTCATTCCTGATATACAAAGAAATTCGGTTGAAAATTAAGTTTTATTCCTCAGAGGATTTCATAACTTCTTTAAAACTTATTATGTTTTAAAATCTTGAAACGAGGAAAGTAGCATAACTTCTGCCACGCGAAAGTCAAGAAACATTTCAATTCAAGCAGTAATGACCTAAGATGAGGAGTACGGACTCGTTTAGGGGGAAAAGTACGCACTTGTACGCAACTTTGAAAAGTCCGACTCATACGACGTACGATTCAGATAGAATTTTTTTGTTTTTGAATTATTATCATCGGGGCCGTTGTAAAATGTAATTGTTAATTGCCGATGTTAGAGAAAATATACCGTTCGCGAACAAATTAAACACAGAATTCTTAGGCCAGGCAAGTAAAACAAAAATTCTACAAAATTACTAGACAATTTACTAATTTAAACAGCTTGTTTCTCTTAAATTTAAACTTTAAGTTAATCGCGATCGACGATTGGAATATAAAAACACAAGTTTTTGAAAACGCTCAATATTAGTCCGTAACATGCGATTTAGAACTCTTCCATCGATTTCTAGAGGAGGACTTTTCAGTAGAATTGAAAAGTACGTACAATACGAGTAAATTGAAAAGTCCGACTCATTCGTACTTCTCATCTTAGGTAATGACAATATATATACTGCAGTTCTTTCACTACGCTACCAATTTGGTTGCTCACGTTCACTTGCGCTACTTTTTTACGGGAATTATTTTGGTGACCCTAATTTTAGATGGTCCCAAGGTCATTCGGACACTAACCAAAAAGAAATTTGGATAGGTTTTGCAAGATTTAGCTTATGTTTGTAGTGGTTAGTAGGGAGCTTTACGGCTCTTGACAGACAAAGTGAAACCAGGCAAATGACTGGTAAAAACTAAAGATCACTGGCGAAAACTTATAGTTGTAGAAATTCTGTTGTAACATCAACTTTAATGTTGGGATTTTAGGATATAAATAATCTTTTTAATTTATTCTGACTACCGCTCTGTGACAAAGCGGTAATATAATTATTCTATATAGCTCATTCAATAGACTGTATATTTATTAGATCAGCAAGACAGATACTTATTCAACAATTCTTTACTTAAGATATCGGAGGCCCTTACATTAATATCGTAGTGAATAAGAGGCTTGGTGTTCACAGTAGAGCGCGGTTTAAAAAAGCTGCCAGTTTAAAATTATTCCTTTGTACTGACATTTAGTAACCTGTGTCAACTCCAAAAGAAGAAGCGATTATTCAAAACGTACGAGGGTAATTGTTTCGAAAGAAGAGTTATAACTATACCAAATTAACAAAACAAAACGAAACGAAACTGTGCTCCGCAAGCATTCGGTATACACTTTATATGTGGTGGTAATATGCGGAAAATTAACTGCTCCAATTTTCAATTTTGATCAAATATTATTTGATCAACTGACCTAGTGTTACCGGAAAGTAAATTTTAGGCGTAATTACCGCTCGTTATACGATATATTCATGTGGTTCCACAGAATTCTAAATTGACCAGAAATTAATCCAAAATGGTACGTGACCGTTTATCACTGCGTTTAAGTTAAATTAAAAAATGACGTAACATTTAGATTCATGCATATAAATCTATAAGTATAAATCAACTGCATCAAATTTGATAAAATTTTCAAGAACATAATATAATTATATGCCATGAACAATAAAATGGTCACATGTTTAAAAATGTCTTGCCAATCCCCAATATAAAAAAGATCCTGCCGTTAAATATCAGACCACTGATCGTGCCTGCATATCAATTTTGCTTTTTATTTCATGCCTCAACTTCAAGTATTACAAAATTTAGGTTTTCATGGGCCGGAAGAAAAAATCAAGCGGTAATATCGATGGCTTTTACTAATTCGCTCGCCAAAAATTATCACGTGACTTTGCTTTTTATGGTTTTGCAGCCGAACAAAACGGTTTTACATAAACCCTTATCCCAACCCTAACGGGCCTTACCCTAACCATAACCATAACCCCAAATATCTATCCATAACCCAAACCACAACCCTAACCCTATAACCCGATCCCTAAACAATCAAATTCGTGTTTTACTAGCCTGTCATGTGACCAAAACAGTTTTTGTCCATAACTTTCCAGGTGAGGCATTTTTACCCTACGTCATGGGGGGGGGGGGGGGGGGGGGGGGGTCGAGGGGTTGGTGATTCAGAATCAGCGTCCAAAAATACACAGAACCAGATTACTTTTATACCTTCAGGGCCTTTTCACAAGAATTTTCTTAAAATTTGATTTTGGGTGCGGAGCGATTTAGTTATTATTTACTTCCACATCTTGTAAAAGTTTACACTGAAATGCAGGACCGAGGTGGTCAAATTAAAATTTTTTTTCAAAAAGCAGGTATTACTGATATGATGCTTTAAGCATGGAATATGTAATGCACGATACCTAACCCATTTGAGGAAGATGACTTGTGATATGATCATCAAATCTGGTTATATTTCGGGCTTTTACTAATTCGCTCGGCCAAAAATTTCACGTGACTTTGGTTTTTATGGTTTTGCAGCCGTACAAAACGGTTTTACATAAACCCTAATCCCAACCATAACCCCGAAGCTAACCATAACCCTTATCACAACCTTTACCCTAACCCAAGCCCTTAACAATCGAATTCATGGTTTACTAGCCTGTTACGTGACCAAAACGGTTTTCTGCCCACAACTCTCCAGTGAAGCATTTTTACCCTACGTCATGGGGATGATTCGGAATCAGCGTCCAAAAATACCCAAAGGGCCTTTTCACAAGAATTTTCTTAAAATTTGGGCGAGCGATTTAGTAGGAGCGGTATTAGATGCCATCGTAACTGGTAAAACCTCGTTAGCACAATAATTAGGCAGATGTTATGTGAGACCAGTATCTAGCCAGTATCTAGCCAGTATCTAGCCAGTATCTAGTAGTCATTAGACATTAAAATAGATAAAGAATAACATTCTATTGCCATATATTACTATAATATATTATTTTAAGAATTTGATAAGTCCAATCATCTTTATTAATCATGTACCACCAGCAATTTGTATTCAATCGATGGAATGAAGGAAAATATTTCATTTCGTTTCAAAATGTAAAATACCGTGCCTTGCCCTCAATATCATCAAGTACGAGCAGATTTCAATGGTTTTGGTATAATTACATGCATGTCTGTGAACAAAACCATAGCTTTGTTTTCAAATTAAACAGTCAAAGTTGCCCTGAATACGCAAGTATAGGCAGCTTTGTAAAGGTACATCTTTGAGGAACTACACACATCTGCTGAGTCATGACCTGCATTTCAATTGATACGATAGCCAAGTTAATTATAGACTCTTTATTCTTCTGTTGTTTTGAATGTCTTTGCTTGATTTTTTAGTAGCTGCTCGCTGACTGGAGAAATCATTATGCCGGATAAAACTCATGCCAGCGTACGGCGGGTATCCACTAACTCTATGATGAAACCGCGACCATCAAGTGCTTTAGATAAAGCAAGGAAGGCTAGAATGACTGCCTTGCAAACAGAAGAACTAAAACTTAAAGATCTCATAACTCCCGAGAGATCAAAATCGAGCAAAAATTTGTTCGCAACGGAGGAGATTTTGACAAAGGTCATCCAAAGACCTACAAAGAAGTTTTCTCTCTTTATCACGGGAATTCTTTATGTATCTGCCGTAAGTGGAACATCATATTATAGCACTGCACTATATCTGCAATATGAAAATCTACAACTTATTCTTTTTAGTACTCTAACCGGAACCCGACCTCAAACTCATAGCCCTAATTTTAAATCTCATTTAAATATAAAGAGAGAGAGAGAGACAAAACATCTAGCAGTAGTTGGTGGCGTTTATCTTTTAAGTAGTGGCAGCTGAAGATGAGCTAAATCATAAGCACACGACGTAATAATTTAATATCCATTTTATGTTTCTGTAAATATGAAATATTAAACACACGGAGAACCTCAGATGGGAGGAGCCCAGACCCTGTTCCACAGCCTTTGTGGTCACCTGCCGTACAGTGAGTGGGATTGTCTCGGTAACGTGACTACCAATCCCAAGTGTTTTGAAGCTACTCAGTCGTTGAATCGTTCAACCAGTGAGTACATTGTTCGTTAACAAACATGTTAATAGTTATACATTTTCGATCGTTTTACGTTTACCAGACCTAAAAATTCGTTTAAAGATAGTGCATTGGTAATACGTAGCCCGTAGGGCCGGTAAACCACAGCAGTTTGGGCTACTGCTAACTTAATGCTACTATACTGCTAGCTTACTGACAAGTGATTCAACACCATTTTTGTATACTTACAAGGAATGGGATTCTGATATTTAACAATCGCTGTAAAACTGCTGACTATCCCAATTCAATGATACCATCATACAGATTACGTAAATTTACTGTCCCACCCTTCAGACGGGAGTATTTACAACAAGACTACAATATGTGCCAACAAGTTGAAAGCTGGCCTCCACTTCAACTGGGTCGTTAGTGATGTAAACTTCTTCTCCACTGAGTGGGGTCTCTACTGCGATGAGATGGGACTTTACAAGGACCTTATCGTTCAGATGTTCTTTATTGGCAGTGGTTGTGGCACTCTCCTAGCTTGGCAAGTTAATGGTTAATTGTTGTGATAATGTAACCAGACATTACAGGTTGTTATACGATATGTCAAGAACCACTGTGACCATACCAACCACTGTCACCCTAACAAATAACGCCTGTTTGTTACAGGTTGTTGTACGATACCATAGGAAGAAGAACCTCTGCTATGATAGGACTTGTGATTTCTATTACTGTCACTGCTGTATCTGCTTTCTCTCCAAACGCCTATCTAATGATTATATACCGCTTCTTTCAAGGTAGGAAAAATAGTTAAATTCAGTTAATAAAAGAGGAAAATGTATAAATGTATAAATGTATAAATGAATAAATGTATAAATGTATAAATGAATAAATGTATAAATGTATAAATGTATAAATGTATAAATGTATAAATGTATAAATGTATAAATGTATAAATGTATAAATGTATAAATGTATAAATGTATAAATGTATAAAAATAATGAAAATGTGTAAGAATAATGTTATCATCAATGATCAATAATGTGGCAGGGGCTGGTTTAACTGATTGGTAATTCTTTACTTTGATATTTGAGGTACGAAATGTAAGCCCCTGATCCTAACCTAAAACGATAAAAGTTTGCTCGATTAAAAAACAATTTCCCTCGGCTTACTGACCAGTTAATTACAGGTTTTGGAATGTTAATATACTACACAGCGGTCTATATCTATCTGATGGAGATAGTTCCGTCCAGTTTCCGAGTCATTGTGTCAACTTTTTACATGGTTTTCTGGAGTTTTGGGCAGTTATTCGAGTTGTTCATCTTCGTCATGTGCAAAAAGTAAGGGAATTAGTGAGTGATATTATAGAAATTGTTGGTATATTTTGATCAAGGTCGAAATGAAATTCAGTATGATATGAATCAATGCGACAATTTATTAATAAACTTTATAATATTGGTCCGAGCTATACATCAGATTACAAAAATAAAAAGTAAGGTATCTATATTCTATACCTTACTTTTCTCTTTTCTGTGTGTTGTCTATAGACAGAAAAGGTACAGACACGTTGTACATTTCAGCTGGGGAACCACCATGTCGTTTATGGGGATGTTGATGGTAATTTCCCTGATACCCCTCCTCTACGGTCCTGACTCGCCGAGATTCAAACTAGTCACTCTCCGTTAGTATTATTGATATTTTATTACTACTATTCTCGCCTCCTCGCCATAACATTAAAAACTTCTGTCACCCTGACTACTGGTGTTACTCTGACTACTGGTGTTAGCCTGACTACTGGTGTTACCCTGACTACTGGTGTTACACTGACTACTGGTGTTACTCTGACTACTGGTGTTACCCTGACTACTGGTGTTACCCTGACTACTGATGTTACCCTGACTACTGGTGTTACCCTGATTACTGCTGTTAACCTGACTACTGATGTTACCGTGACTACTGGTGTTACTCTGACTACTGGTGTTACACTGACTACTGGTGTTACCCTGACTACTGGTGTTACCCTGACTACTGGTGTTACCCTCACTACTGGTGTTACCCTGACTACTGGTGTTACCCTGACTACTGGTGTTACCCTGACTACTGGTGTTACCGTGACTACTGGTGTTACTCTGACTACTGGTGTTACCCTGACTACTGGTGTTAACCTGACTACTGGTGTTACCCTACAAATATTCTAAACATAATGCGTACAGGCAGAGAATTAGAGGCCAGAAAGGAGCTGGAATTATTGTTCGGCTTGAACGGTGAAACATTCCACTTCAAAGAATTCAAAGCGGCCCTCACTTTCCACGAGCAGCGTATGGATGAGATAACCGGTATCAATATCGTGAGACTTCATCCGTAAGTTAATTTATTAAGTTAATTTTAAGAATCCTTTTTGTTTAAATCTTTTTGAAACCATATGCTGTTAAAAGTGACTATTTCCGTATGCATCATCGGTCAGACGGACAAGTTAACGAAGAACTCGATGAATAATAGTAAACACTTTGTCTTAATCTTATAGTCCCCAGGAAGTTTGTAAAAGAGATGATTGTGTTGATAATACTGTGGTTTGTTGTGGGATTCTCCTACTATGGGTTTGGGTACAGTTTCAGTCAACTCAGTAAAAACATTGTACCCAGCACCTTGTACGCTGGTTAGTCCAACTTTCTTTGGAGAAGTTGAAATAAACTCGTATTGGTTTTCTGAAGTGATATTAGATAGTGACAAATTTTCATCTGTTTATATTTAGATTTGCGATCTTGTCATTTTCGCCAATTTTATTCGTGTCTTTTTTTGGCTGGTAAGCCGAGCAAACTCTTGATATTTAAACTTGCAGCTATCGGGGAGATTTTTGCGAGCCTCATGACGATTGTTCCCCTTTTGTATCTCGGACGGAAATTGTCCTGCCAGATTTTCTTCTTCCTGGGTAAGTTTAAACTTTAATTTAGAAACATATTGATAGAGTCGGATTCTAATGTATCTGATGACATGCTGAGGCTAAACCTAGATCTAAAACAAACAAAGGAATGGTTTTCTAATTCATAGGTGCTATTAGATTTTAGACACGATTTTGTGTGGGGTGCAACTCCCCCAAAGTTAGATAACTCAATGATAACCCACACATCGCCTACCCAGCCGGAGCCTCGTTCGTTGTGATGATGTTTCCGTTTCCTGGAATCAAGAACGCAATCTCGGTCCAGGAGCTGACAGCACTGCTGGGTAACATGGGGGTTTCAGCAGCCTTCTCCAGTCTCTACCTCTACACATTCGAACTGTCACCCACTACTCACCGGGGCAGGATATTCAACACCTGCCAGTTTGCCTGCAGAGTAGGTTAGTTGTTAGGGTGCCCTTACTTAGTGCGTACTTAGTGAACTCTTATCATTACAGACACCACACCAATTAGCCAATTAACAGCACGCGTAACAAATCTCTCCGTGACAGGCGCCAGATCTGCGATTCCGTGATTCTCAAACAAGCTGTGAAAATTAAGGATTGTTTTAGTCATGGTAGTTGGCCAGATTTGAGTATTTTTTAAATTATTTATTTATTTATTTAATTATTAACTATTTATTCATTTACTTTTTATCATCATGATATTACAACATATTTGACATATAAAACATAAACAACAATATGAAAACACAATGTTGCCAATATGTAGCGTGTAAAGTCGGGTGTCCAGCGGGTATTTCATCACATGAGTTAGTGATACTAATATGAGCGACCATGAGGAGAGGACTTATATAACTCCAGAAAACACCGGTAACTCATCAAACCAGCTGTACTCATTAAAAGTTTTTTTGTCGGTCACCCAATGAAACAGCGGTTAATCATCATAAGATCATACCAGTTACTCGATGTGATATAATGTCCCACGTGCTCAATGAGTTGAGATTATAATGGGTATATTTATATTTATATACTCGTTATACCTGAGCAGTGTACACTTGCCAGGCCTTACTTGATACTTTTCTAAGTAATATTTGGATTCGCAAGCGAAATCGTGCAGAGATCATTCGGAAAAGAACACCTTTCGTTTCAAAATGAGCGAATCTGATAGCAATTTCTTCTATTCAGAAGAATTTGTGTTTATTTCTGGAGTAACAATTTGTGGTTTATCGTTGATTGGAATCATCGCTAATGGAACGTCATTCTCCTTTTTCATCAGGTACTGTACCTCATTGGGACTTTCAGCTGAAAGTTCTGATATTTTATTAGATTCAAAGTTTCAACCGCAAATTGTTGCTCACATTTTTGTTCACTCACCCAAACCTCAGGAAGCAGAAAAAAGGGCTGGGAAACAAACTTATAATCGCTCTGAACATTTGTGATCTGTCTCTCTGTATCCTGTCTATGGTTAATATACTTTCCTTTAATACGATGAACAGAAGACAAGCGGAACTTTATGAACTTACGGAGGATAAAAACGCAACAGAGGAATCGATCGAAGCAGCCAGAAGAGCCGGAACATACTTTGTAGTATGGCAGGCAGTTTGTTACACTCCATTTCAGTTTCTAGTGCTAGTTTCCTGCTTCTTAACAGTACTTCTAAGCGCTACAAGAATGGTTGCCTTGGTAAAACCACTTTATATCCTTCGACAGAGAATAGTTTGGGGTGCCCTTATCATCGCTTTAATATTTCTGTTCAGTACAGCTATCGGAAAATGGGTAACACTTAAAGCCATGTCCGATATCATCTTGTCTGAAGAAATGTTAAAATATCCAAGCACTGTGAATCCAGAGCTGGAGAAAAATTGGTTCATCCAATCCTACATCACAATAACAGAATACATACTTGTCGGGGTAATGGTAGTGACAGTGACTGTATGCAGTGTAACAACTGTTAGAGCCCTCAACTCACCAATAGTTGAGGTAATGGACCCTGAGGGTCGCCCTGATAATTCAACCAACAGAAGAGCTACTGTCATGATCCTTATACTGTCTTTGGTCTTTGTTCTTATCAATGGCACTTGGATCACCCTTTATATTAGCATTTATATTTCTTACATGGATACCGCAAATGATGAGGCATATAAAGAGGCATCTATTGACAACTTCATATACTTTATTATGATGCCAGCAAACTCGTTGATCAATCCAGTGATTTACATGGTAAGGAACACAGGACTGAACGAATACGCCAGGGTGTTAGTAAGACGAGTTGGGAGGGTATTCTGGACGGTCTTCCAGGGAATTGGGAACGCTGCATTCGTAACCAGATTCTCAGAAACTCATGAGTTAGATATTCATTTCTAGACCACTGAAACTTGTGTTGTCAGTAGTTAATAAACAGTTAACAATGTTGTTGTTGTTGGAACAAGCCCATGTATTATATAGCTGGCAACATTATAATGAGTTTATCAGTTTTATTGAAAATTCTTCTTGTCAGTTGCTAACCATATGGGCGGTATACAAGGACATTATTTCATTTCATTTCTCCTCTTTTAACCAAGTAAGCATTTGATAATGTGAAAATCAAAGTATTTTAGTGGTTTGTATCAAATAAAATTCGGGCTCAGTAGGAAACGAGGTAAAATACCAACAAGATTTATATGAAGCTAGGTCATGTTCATGACTCACGTTTCATATTTCGTATTTCAGGTTCATTTCTTGGAGCCCGATCAAACAAGCTGTATGAGGTGAGCAAATATATGGCTCTGATGATCTTTGCTGTGATGAATATCGTTTGCTTTGGTCTCTTGTTCTTGATGCCAAAGACTAAAGGAAGACCAACCCCTGATGTTCCTATAGAGGTATGCATCATGTATTATGGACATGTATTCTGCCTGTACTTGTATACTTTAGAGGTTTAAGCAAATAATTATAATTTATAATTGGTCCCTCTTATCTACATTTCGTTTTAGAACAATTTTGATGTTCCCAAAGTGCTTCGATGAAGATGTAAAACAACTGCATTGTTTGCTGGATCCCACCATTTGCTCGAAATTAGAGTGGGAGAGTTGACCGCAGCCCACCCATGATGTCGATTCGATATCAACATTTGTGATTTTATTCGTAGTTCCCCCGAGATTTTATCCAACCCTATAACTTCATTCTACGTAGGTGGAGAGAAGAAGTTACAAGCCCAAGAAAGGCGGTGAGGCTGAAGAAAGTAGAAGACAGGAAAAGGCAGTTTCTAAACCCCGACAACTTATGGCCGGACCAAATCGGGGTCTTCGGGCTGGACCAAAACGGGGAATGGGAGACTCTGACGTTTAGTTAGAGACTCTGAAGTCAGAAATGTATATTTGATTAATGGGTGTTATATATTTTATTGATTTGTTATTGAGTTAGTTTTTGACGAAGTGGAAGTTTTCAGAAATAAGAATTCGGGAAAGGTCTTTATGTTGACTCTGGTAAGGAATATTCTACGGTGATAGTAATCTTGAATATACTGTTTAATGTTTATGGTGAATAGTAAGATACAATTGCAGTAAAAACTCTCCAAACCATGCCTATCATTATCCCGAAACTATATTAGACATACAGCTAAATCTCTCTCTACCGTGATTTTTCTATACCGTGCAGTTGTTGCTTCATCCAGAACAAAGAGTTCGTGATTTTCAATAGTTTGTTTATTTTCCTCGTGTGATACAATGGGACAATAAAAACTGGGTTATCTATTTTTGGCAAATAAATCATAGTATCATGGTACAAAAATGCTACATAAACAAGTGTCCCTCCAAAAAAAGGGAATAAAAATCAAATATAAAATTTGTCGCCACATTACAATGGAACTTTATCAACAGTTTTAATAAAGCGTAGATTTAAATTCTAATTATTACTGTGATATACGTATAAATAATAACTAAACAGGTGATTGTAGTAAGGTAAATCAGGAGTTAATTAATGCGTCTGTTATATTAAATAACCCTGGTGATCGTCTGAAATCTAAGTTAAATAGATTATATTACTGTATAATATATTAATACAGGAACTAAACTAAATACTAGGTATAATGAGGTGCTCCCAAGTCAGGCAATTTAAAATAAGTCAGAGTTATTACAAATCACTAATTATTTCTCCGTGTAATTATTTATCTGAACTATTCTTCAAAACGAAGTTTTCTCGTCGTAAAAACCTTAATTATCGTATTCTGGCAGTTTATTAAACTTGTTAGCTTCTGTACAGCCAAACAAAACTAAATATAAATTGTTATAAATCAACGTACGATTACTTAATTACACTCCCTACGTACTGATCAAATAATAAATAAATTTGAATTAATAAACAGTTTATTAAAATGTGTTATAATCAATCTATATTCCAAGTAAAGCAAACAGAAGTGTGACTCTGATAATTATTACAGCTCTGTCCTTACTACTCCAGTAGCAGCTAGTGTAGTTACTGAACTCTGTAACTATACTATAATACAGTCTTCAGTCCTGACGTCAGCTTCATTAATTAATTAAAGAACTTCTTCTGTTTCTCAGATGATGATCTCTAAAGTTTGTGGTCACAATCCCCTACACAGTTCCAAAACCAATTTATCACAGAAACAAAGCAAAGTTTTAATTCCTCTTCTCTCTCACGTGATACACTGATCTGAGTTAACTGAAAGTTCGTAAACCGTTGCTAGGTTACAGTAGCTAGGTTACGGTTGCTAGGTAATACCCCTTGCTCACACGAGGGCGGATTTAGTAGAAATAGTATCGTCCTCACAGTTAGTACTGTACAGAGTGGGGTTGAAGTATGTGTTCTCTAGGTCTTCTGTGATACCACTGTCACTGTCCGCTATCGTCATCCGTAATTCCTGGTAAATCAGGGTTACTAAAACACGGGGTTACTGGGTTCAATCTCCTCACAGGGCCACTCAATAGTAAATAAGTAGGTTAAATGTGTTTAGGTTGGTGTCCAAATAACTTTCCGTTCATATACAGAATGTGCCAAATTGTCCATGCTTCTCACTTCTCAGTTCTCATATCAGTAAAATTTTCACCAATGTCACAGCTCACAAATCACAATGTCATAAACTTATTTAAGGTATTAACAACATATTCACACTATCCAACACACTGCATGTGTTGCTAGGTTACAGTTGATAGGTAACAACACTCTGCATGTGTTGCTAGGTTACAGTTGTTAGGTAACAACACACTGCATGTGTTGCTAGGTTACAGTTGTTAGGTAACAACACTCTGCATGTGTTGCTAGGTTACAGTTGTTAGGTAACAACACACTGCATGTGTTGCTAGGTTACAGTTGTTAGGTAACAACACACTGCATGTGTTGCTAGGTTACAGTTGTTAGGTAACAACACACTGCATGTGTTGCTAGGTTACAGTTGTTAGGTAACAACACACTGCATGTGTTGCTAGGTTACAGTTGTTAGGTAACAACACACTGCATGTGTTGCTAGGTTACAGTTGTTAGGTAACAACACTCTGCATGTGTTGCTAGGTTACAGTTGTTAGGTAACAACACTCTGCATGTGTTGCTAGGTTACAGTTGTTAGGTAACAACACACTGCATGTGTTGCTAGGTTACAGTTGTTAGGTAACAACACACTGCATGCACACACTCTTTTTTAATTCTTAATCTCACTCAACATTTTTACACTTTTGACAAATATAAAAATTGCACTTTTCTAGTTTTTCATTTTGTCCCTACACAGTTCATATCTCAATCTCTAATAAAAATGTGTCTCTCATCACAAATGTGTTTGTCTCTGAAGTTATCTAGAAAGTTCTGGCGCTACTTTACTCTCGATCTCACATTCACTGTTTTCATTTCCGTTTATTCTTTTTCTCTCACTCTTGTGGTTCTTTTCACACCAAATATTCCTGAAGGAATTTTAAATAATTTATAAACAAAAATAGTGTGTTTGTGAACCGTAACGTTAACTGGAAAAAATAAAAAATTAGTAAAACAACAAACCTGTGACCCGTAAGAAGTAGCTTTACTGCGTCCTGACTGAGCCCTGAGTAACTCGTTATCCCACCTAGGGAGATATTACTGTTCAACCAACAGTAACCATAACAACAGTGACATTTAGGTGTATCAAATAAGAGCTGCCATATCAGAGCATGAGCATGATAATTGTTATAGTAGCTCAAGTTTCCAATTTCTAAGAGGTTGTTAGCATAAAGAATACCTGGGATATTTGCTAAGGATTATCAATGGACTGATGATGCTACTCACTTGTTTTCGAAGAAGGCATCATCGTTTACAAAGGTCTTTGGTTGTTCCAAGCCCAAGTCTGGAGATGCGACCCTGAAAATTCAGTTTGGATGAGGCTGCAACATTTTCCTTTTTACCTCGACTGTCAGATCTTTGATCCAGACTATCGGTAATTTGTATTTTAATTTGATCGAGGTAGCAAAATATAAGTTCCGGATAAAAAGAAAACATACCATCAATACGTTTTAGGAAAATGACTGAATTACCCATTTTTAGATGTATCCTTAGCTTTCTTAGCGTTATAAGATCCCTGAGTTCTCTTTCGTCTTATAACCACGATGATGATTATAATTATAAGAACCAAGAATACCCCTACTCCAGCTATGATGTAGTATAAAGTGTAGTCTCCACCTACCGGATCAATTACCGCACCTGTAAAAAGTAGGGGATCCGTGGGTTAGAGTTTGAGGGTACAGCATCTGTTTTTATCACAGCTGCGGAGGTCTGCCCTCTATGTTGCGAGCTTTTAGTATAGTTCTATCATATCTTCAAGCAATCTGTGAATGGGTCTGGGCGGCCAGTTTTTCGCGGTCGATATATAGAAGGAAAGTAATCTGACGAAACCACAATTACCTTGTTTAATACACTCTATAATGGTGATAATCTGGTTCTCATTGTCCTGATCCACGTACTGGTTGTTTCCGTTACAGAGCAAAGTTTTCTCTGCTTTATACGTTGTCTCACCTGTAAGGAAGTGTCCAATTTAATGAGTTTCTAACCGATCATTCCCTATGCTCAAACACGAGAGCATGAAGGGTTACTGTCACCACAAAATCATTATCGCAATTTGTAGACGTGGTTTATGATGAGGATGTGAAGAAAATTTTCATATAATTGAGAAGTTTTCTTCAAAAATGGAAGGAGCTCTCGATCAGATCCCCACCAATGCGGACGTCTATAATAGTCTCATCACAAATGATGATTATATAACAATTCCGTACCTGTTTCAGCGTCTTTCTCCCTAATGAAGTTTTCATCCAGACATTTAACGGTAACAGCGGTCTCGAAGGAGACGTAGTCGAACTGGGTGGTTTCCTGGCAGTTCACACAGTCCAGTGTTCTACAGTCCGCTGCAAAGTTACTGTGTTAGCTTGTTATCCCTAGGATCCCTTCCCTTCAACCAAAACGGTTTTAATTGGTCTACAAACCTGTTTTGAAGGATTTGAGGAAGGTTTTCATTCCGTAACCTGTCCCTACAGTCTGGGCTACCATTATCTCGTAGTCTGAAGATAACCTCAGGTCTCCAAGCACGAGGGAGGGTTCCTCAGCTGCGGAAATGTAAAATCGTGAAATTTGCAGAATCTTTGGTTGCCAGTATGCTGGTCCCACATTTAAAAACATAACCCTACACTAAGGGGTCGTTCACATATTACGTAATCAGCCGAGGGGGGGGGTTTACAAATGCTTACGGTTGATTACGGGGGGGGGGGGGGGGGGGGGGGGCGGGGAGATTTTTGATCGTTAATTTAAAAATTCTCTTTTTTACCCTCTAAAATAACAATTTTAATTCAAATTCCACTCAGTTTCATTCTGATAGTGATAAAATTTAGAAATTAATCGGATATCTGACTATAGTAAGTAGTTTGAAAGGTGCTTGGCCGGATATCATAACAATGATATCATCTCATCATGATCAGGGTAGCATGAAACGTAAAGAAAAATGATTTCCAGGGAAAAAAGTCAAAGGGGGGGTGGGGGGTCAGGCCATGATTACGTAATATTGCTGTCAGGGGGGGGGGGTTGGGTCTTAATTACGGTTGATTACGGAGGGGGGAGGGGGTAAAACTGAAATTACTGATGAAAAACACTCTTAACAACTGATAGATCACTACCTAATTCCCACTTAATTATAGTTCTCAAACCCCAACATAAGCTACCAACCTGCAAGTGTCTTCTGTTCCTTGACCCCACTATGACTAACAAACACAATGTACCCCACACCATCACCCTGTACCATGTTAGTGCGGGTTGTCTGATCCTCAGAGGATACTCTCCGTACTGTCACACTGTCGCTGGTGTTGGTTACCTCGAACTGGTCCGTAGTTGGGGCTGGTGGAGCTGGGGAAGAGAGAGGGTGGTGTCAGGATCAATGTGTGAGATATTCTGACAGACGACAGTCGTACGGATTTATCGGTTCGAGCGGTGATATCGTTGGTTTTACCACTTTTCCAATAAACTATTAGCGGAAACATTTGTATTTTCTAATTAAATATCCACAAAGCAAACTTACGCCCTGAGAGCTCTTTGTCCAGGATATCTCCGGAATACTCGACTAGTTTACTGTTGATATCAACCTCTCTTATTGCTCTTATCTCCAGCTTATAGGTTGTTTTGGAGTTGAATTTAACGTACTCAATCTTGGAATCTTTTGGATAATGGGATCTTGTGCTCGTTCCGTTCTCAAACAGATCTACTTTGTATTTATCAGCTCCGTCAACAGAACTGAAGATTAGATATTTAACAATTACGAATATTTTGACAATTTATTTTGAGATATCTGCTAATGATCAATTTATGATCATGGATGATAATGAAGTGTTTTGCAATTTCAACGACTCTGAAATAGAAAAATGCGTGACCCACCCCCACTCGAGTTTCACTGCATCTTCAATTACAGTACTCTTAAACGTTGCCTCATCCACCTGACTTGGTCCTGAAAGCAAAATATTTCAAACTCAGACATTCTCTCCAATAAACTAAAATATATAATTCCGACATTCTGTTCCGGTATGCTTGTTCATCATGCCACAGTGCACTTCTCGATGTGATAGAATGCGAAGAACATGCGTGCAGGAACCCGTGAAACCGGATTAAGTGTCAAGTATACAATCATGACGTGTGTTGGATGTCGGTTTGCAGGACACGTGATACGATTTCCTGATCACGTGACACGTTTCAGGTGATCCTTATCTGAAGCCCTCATTTCGATCAACCACTTGCTCACTCCTTACTTCTTAACAAGACTATCGGATCTTCAAGAGTCTACTCGATCTCTACCCTCAGTTTGATATAAATACCGATGATCCCACCTTCAAAGCTATCTTTGTTTATCATTCCAGTTTCGCAATCGTTGATATCACCTTCAAAATGGATAACTACATGTACTACAACCCCAGCTACCCCACAAGTTACCCAGCAGGACCCTACAACACTCACCCAGCAGAACACAACGTCTACATCTCCAACTACTTCATCGGTAACACTACCCTAGAAGCTGCGGGGGGAGGTTACCCCAGTATCTACCCCAGTCCTCCTCCTCCTCCCTACTCTGAAACAGATCCCCACAACTCTTATCTCTCACCTCAAGAAAAGGCTCACTATGATAAGTTTGATCCTCTGTACCAACCATCAGAGGAAGGTCAGTTCGAGTCTTGTTCTGAAAAGACTGGTGATCCTGAGACTCCAGAACAATCTGATAGCGGAGCTTCTTTTAGAGACACAATGTTTGGACCTGAGACTCAGTTTGATGTTTGGAAGAATGCTAAAGAGGAGCCAGTAGATTTACCAGCGCCTTCTTCCTGTGTTTACAGTAACAACCTTGTGAAGTCAGAGGAAGCAATCCCACGTTTGATACCTATCCCGATCAGAACTGATTATGAGGATATAAAAGAGCTCAGTACACATTATAAAGATAGAAAAGATAACCAGATAGCAGCTTACAACGCCACTCCCCAGATCGCCCAGCAAGGTTACAACTACAACAACCACCAAGAAGCCAGCCTAGTTGACCAGATCCAAGAAGCTCACTTACAAGGCAACCACAAGGGGGTAATGGAGATGATAGCCACCAACTGTTTCTCCCCAAAACACCACGACACACTACAAGAGCTCTGGTTGTCAGCTGTGTACGGGTTCGCTAAACTCAGACGAGGCAAGCCTCCCAATGCAGTGGACAGATACAGACTGAGAAAGAAATACCCCTTCCCAGCTACAGTATGGGACGGTGAGAGGACCCTTTACTGCTACAAACAGAGCTCTAGAGATCAGCTAGAAGACTTCTACAACAACAACAAATACCCCACTCCTCTAGAGAAGAAGGAGTTGTCAGAGAGGTGTGATCTGAGTTACATGCAGGTGTGTAACTGGTTCAAGAATAAGAGGATGAGGGGTAAGGAACAAGTCTGCAGACAACAGAGAGGTTCGTAATACTACCTAAAACTGCAGCTGTGCTCGTATTATCACTCCACCTTGATCACTTAACTTATTCCTGATGACACTCTACCTTGAATGAAGAACCCAGATGATGATGAAGCTGTACGAATAATGCGGAGTTGAAATTTTCTCGGATCTAGAAGACAGAAGTGATCGCTAAGAAGGAAAGGAATCTCTCGTAAACCTTTTAATCCACGATTATTTTATGTTGTATAAATGTTTTCTTCGTACTAAAGCCGGAGTCACAAGTTTTAATGCTCATAAGTTATTAAACGTAAACTCTTACATGGTTTCATCTAATAGAATTTTATGGATATGTATTATCATTGATTATGCAACGATTTAAACCGTATACTTTGATTGGATTATGGATATGAAGGTTTACTTTATTTGATAGCATAAAGCTTAATGATTTGTTATAATATATTCATGAAATGATTTTAATCAAATATTTGTGTCACTTCTGAGTGTGAGATCAATATGACACAAGTAAGAATACAAGTTTGATACAACTCGAAAGCTTCCCTTCTTAGTAAGTTAGTAAATTACACTGGAACTTCCGACGACATTATCCAAGAAAATTAATAATTAGTTAACGAAATAGCTCTCTTTCCCTCTAGGCCTTAGTAAATTCGATGGATGTATATTCTATTCTAATCGGAAATGAAGAAAACTGCACATTATGCCGATCATGTCATGTATATACGTCATGATATGAGCATACTGTGCGGCGCGCAACGCGCGCGCGCGCGCAAATGGTCATAGTGCGAATTGACACTTAAAAAGAGAATACAAATCAAAGTCTCGCGCGCTACATTCAGTTCGTAAGCAAATCTCCTTTATTGGCACAAGCAAGAAGATTAAATATGAGCAGCTTGCTTATCAACTGTTATCAGTAAAACTTGAAACACTTACTGTGAAACACAATCCTATATACACAATGCGAATAAACGTGCAGATATACAAGATTCCGCCAAAAACCACAAACACCTTTCAAATGTGAAATATACATCTCAATGTGGGATGGTGCCTTAGTCGAACAAGCAATGTACAAATGGTCAGACCGATTATGTCCAAATATGGTGATAACGATATGAAGAAAGTTAATTAAATTACAACCAGACAAATGTACACTAGATTGAGACCAGGTGTCTAACAATACACTGGATACAAGACTCAAGCTGTATTATATAGGTAGTGTGTGGTGAGTAGTGAGTACAATTAAACTACAAAATTATAAACTAATAATCAGAAATACTAAGTTGATATTACCAGTGTAAACAGTAGATGAAGTAGGGTCCCCCTCTCCGCCATACTCTACAGGTAACACTGTAGTAGTTGTTATAGTGTAAGTTGTAGCAGGTAATAAGTTAGAAAGTGTGATGGGTATCTTTCTGTCATCTTTACCGACATCTATTGTTTCATCTTTACCGTTGTTGGTGTATTGGATCGTGTACCTGCAATATCAAATATTGTTTATGTAATATTGTGCAATACAGGCTATAAATAACCTGTTTAAAGTTCGATGGTGGTTACATTTGTGGTGGCACTTAGGATCTTTAATTTATTTGAAAGCCTTGCTTTTCAACTCTAACATAACTTTTTTAAAAATGCTTTTGTTAAGTCGTCCATTAGTTCTCCTTCACTGCATTCAAGCTACATAAGTACCAACAAGCCTCACTCTTGCTTTGTAGTAAGAGCCTTGCTCTTAGTTGTGCTGTAATAAACACAAGTATTTAGTATAGTAACAAAAAGTATCCACAAAGTATCATTTGTACGTTGTATCACGAACTCCAGTTAATGTTTGCTTCATATCATGATCCCAACTCTCTTATGAAGCAGTAGTAACCTGTACTATTCTTACCATTCACAACTACAAATACACCGCTACAAATCCCTCAAGTTAAACTGTGTTTTGTTTACTTTAATACTGCTTTCTTTTCAAGCATGTCGTCACGCCAGTGCGTGTGTGTTGACCACTAACGTTGTTATTTATTGAGAACAGCTCTGTGAGTGAAGTCATCTATTTTCTAAAATACCACAGGTGGACAGCACACGTGACACAGGTGGACAGCACACGTGACACAGGTGGACAGCACACGTGACACAGGTGGACAGCACACGTGACACTGGTGGACAGCACACGTGACACAGGTGGACAGCACACGTGACACTGGTGGACAGCACACGTGACACTGGTGGGTAACTGACCACTACAGCTAGTAATATAAACTATAAGTAGTATAATATGGCAAGGATGTATTCTAAATATATGGCTCAATTCGTTGATTGTACTGGATATAACTCAACGAGGAAAGTAATAACTGCTCTTCACATGCATTTATCAGTATTTTGTTAAGACAATAAGTCATGGTCATTTCAGCATATGCCACTGGATTCACATTGTGATGAGCTAATCAGCTAATGTCAAACTTGTGAACGATCAGAGAAATTCGGCGTCAATACAACATTAGTAACGATTCATTTGTAGGCGTTAAATTCTAACAATAAAATAATTGTTCAGTGTTCACAATTTTAGTAAAAGGTTGTCAACAACTGCTACCTTTTACTAAATAAGCAGTTTTCCTTTTTGATTATCAGACAATTTGAACACATTAAAAAAGCAACTCATAGACAATGCTCTTATCAGGATATCACATATAAAATCATTATGGTAGCTGTGTTGCAAACATTCCTCAAATCCTGATGGAAAAGAAAACAGAACTGAAGATATATGCGTGATAAATATGACCCACATCTTTAGAGCAAAACAGATGTACTGATAAAGAACACTTACTTTATCAGATGTTCCTGTACTACGTTCTCTAGGATAACATCACCAGCAGTAACACCTAGTAACACCTAATAACACCTAGTAACACTTAGTAACACCTAGTAACACCTAATAACACCTAGTAACACTTAGTAACACCTAGTAACACCTAGTAACACCTAGTAACACCTAATAACACTTAGCTACAGATGTACTGATAAAGAACACTTACTTTATAAGATGTTCCTGTACTACGTTCTCCAAGATAACATCACCAGCAGTAACACCTAGTAACACCTAGTAACACCTAGTAACACCTAGTAACACCTAGTAACACCTAGTAACACCTAGTAACACCTAGTAACACCTAGTAACACCTAGTAACACCTAGTAGCACCTAGTAACACCTAGTAACACCTAGTAACACCTAGTAACACCTAGTAACACCTAGTAACACCTAGTAACACCTAGTAACACTAAGTAACACTTAGTAACACTTAGTAACACCTAGTAACACCTAGTAACACCTAGTAACACCTAGTAACACCTAGTAACACTTAGCTACAGATGTACTGATAAAGAACACTTACTTTATAAGATGTTCCTGTACTACGTTCTCCAAGATAACATCACCAGCAGATGGTACGAGCTGAACATTAACAGTGGAGCTAGCCGAGTCTTGTTGTACTGCTGGTGGTGACGAGGGACCTGGCAGGGGGAGGAGGAGAATCAGATCTACATTGCAGAGGAAAATTAAGATGGTTATACATATGTAAATAATTTGATTTAAACCTTAAGTAAAAGTGATAACTAAAAACGTTAAGTTGGCTCACCAGGGTAGATATCCTGCTCGGTGATAATAATAACCTTCTTCTCCCCACTACTATCCACTGAAGTAGTCCTCACCTCCACTTTTAGTGGTTCATAGCTACCCACAACAACTTCTACTGCTACATTCGGCTTTGCTTGCTTCGCCAGATCAGTTGTTGCTCCTGTTCAATGTATTTTATATGATTGGTATGTTTTGAAATACAACAGTGTAGACAGATAGGGCAGATAACTGGTAAGAAAGAAAATAAGAAGAAATATTTATATAAAGAGTCTGTACCTGTCTCCTTCATAAAACATGTTATCTAGTTCTTAGATAATCTGTGTAATCTGAATTATTTTGTATTATTTAATAACTTTAAGTGAACAAACGAACCTGTTATTATAAAATCTACGACAGTATCACCGTTGTCGTAGTTTCCACCGTCGTTTATTTCACCCTTTAGCTCAAGCTTTGCTGTACCAGTAGTTTTGCTGGATAACTTTGCATACACTGGAGAGACATTATTATTAGGTACAACGACGATTAATATGAATGCCACAACAGTGTGACAACAGTGTGACAACAGTGTGACAACAGTGTGACAACAGTGTGACAACAGTGTGACAACAGTGTGACAACAGTGTGACAACAGTGTGACAACAGTGTGACAACAGTGTGACAACAGTGTGACAACAGTGTGACAACAGTGTGACAACAGTGTGACAACAGTGTGACAACAGTGTGACAACAGTGTGACAACAGTGTGACAACAGTGTGACAACAGTGTGACAACAGTGTGACAACAGTGTGACAACAGTGTGACAACAGTGTGACAACAGTGTGACAACAGTGTGACAACAGTGTCACAACAGTGTCACAACAGTGTGACAACAGTGTCACAACAGTGTCACAACAGTGTCACGACAGTGTCACGACAGTGTCACGACAGTGTCACGACAGTGTCACGACAGTGTCACGACAGTGTCACAACAGTGTCACAACAGTGTCACAACAGTGTCACAACAGTGTCACGACAGTGTCACGACAGTGTCACGACAGTGTCACGACAGTGTCACGACAGTGTCACGACAGTGAAACATATTTTCATAGCGTTACTTCAGACTTCAGAGAATATACCTTACTCGGGAATATTATTGCGGGTTAATTTATGACTGGTAAAATTTTTGACCGGGAAAAATATGGCGGAATTTTCCAAAATCCACCACTTTATCCCAGTCATAATATTCCCGATTAAGGTAGATGGTTTTATTTCAGACCTAAGGGTTCGTTGTTTCAGTGTGACAACAGTGTGACAACAGTGTGACAACAGTGTGACAACAGTGTGACAACAGTGTCACAACAGTGTGACAACAGTGTCACAACAGTGTCACAACAGTGTCACGACAGTGTCACGACAGTGTCACGACAGTGTCACGACAGTGTCACGACAGTGTCACGACAGTGTCACAACAGTGTCACAACAGTGTCACAACAGTGTCACAACAGTGTCACGACAGTGTCACGACAGTGTCACGACAGTGTCACGACAGTGTCACGACAGTGTCACGACAGTGAAACATATTTTCATAGCGTTACTTCAGACTTCAGAGAATATACCTTACTCGGGAATATTATTGCGGGTTAATTTATGACTGGTAAAATTTTTGACCGGGAAAAATATGGCGGAATTTTCCAAAATCCACCACTTTATCCCAGTCATAATATTCCCGATTAAGGTAGATGGTTTTATTTCAGACCTAAGGGTTCGTTGTTTCAACATAATATCATTATATAAATTAACTTTGACTGCAGAAATTTGACCCGGGTTGCTCCAGTTTGAAACGCATGTTGTGTGAGCTAACTCCAATTTGGGTGGTCACACACGCACACACGTCACACACAGTGCACCATACGATACGTTCTAAACTTATTACTGACCTCGTCTCATGTGAAACACTACACCTTTAACTTTAGTGTTCAATTATACATATATATATATATACTACAGGATCCTGATTCTACCTCCCGTCATTCAATCCTCACAGCATATTTTATTGTACAGTGAGAGGGTAACTTATGTGATAATGTTAGTGCCAAATGGTAGTACCACATGGTAGTGCCACATGGTAGTGCCACATGGTAGTGCCACATGGTAAAACAGTGGGGAATATATCTAATGTTGGTAGATAGCCAGTTGCCACCTTTTTCTAGGGGGCGCCTTGTTTTAATAGGTCATGTTACCTTTAACATTGAATAAGTAACATTGAATAAGTTTCTTTGATTACATTTTACAATGCGGCCCATTGAAGTGTAAAAAGTGCGACATTAAAGTGGGGCTATTACATTAACATGTAATATTAAGTTGGAATGAGCTCAATCATACTCTGACGTGCATTTTCGAATTTGAAAATCAGAAATTGAGTTTGAAAATTGAGTGATCACTATGATAACATGGGATGAGCTAATAATTATACAATAATGATATAATACATAATTACAATATGATCACACACCACTGTACAATCAGTGTCACGTGACCAATCACATTCTAATCAGTCCTCAGTTCCCACACTGTACCACTACTTTGGTTGGGAGAGTTTCCGCGTGCAATTACTTTTACTAATGAGTAGAATAATTGATAATTAATTAATTCAATCCTCAGACAAAACGACTAGAACGGTTGAATTGACGTCAATTATTTCCCTGTTATAATGCACTTATTTGTAATTTACATGAAAATTTAACTTGAACTAAACGTTATAACGTCATGGTTAGAGATAAACCGTACTTAATTAACCATTCATACTGAAAAGCAGATGATCTAGGATACAATGTGACTGTTTCAATTAAAAATTCGCTAATTTTGGAAAACTGGGTGAAAGAGACTACAGTCTGCAACAAATGGCGGATTCTTAATTTCCTCAACCGTATTTTTAGGAACCATTAATTGGGTGTCGTTAGAAATAGATGAAATCATCTAATTTTTCCTATTTAAATCGGTTGAACCTGTTTCTACAGATAAACCGAACCAACATACCAAACAAACAGCCTTTCCTTATATCTACTTTTTTTATCAAAGGCTGTCCATTTCCGAGCGCTTGACAAAATCTCCCTCTTTTTGGAGGTCTACTCAAAAGGGAAAAAGAGGGTGTGAACTGTGACTTCACACTAGACATCACCAAGTAACCATAGCAACACTAGACATCACCAAGTAACCGTTTTACGAGATCAGACTAGACAGGTAAGTGTTTAAGAAGACACTATGGGTGGGGTAAAGTGCACGCTAATCTCAATTAGAATCTCAGTCACACAGGCGATATAATCCTTAGAAGTTATTTAGATAATACAAAGAACAATTTACCAATGTAGCAATATCACTGTACGAGTTACTGACGGGTTAGAGTTTGAGACTCCAATTATTTGCTCTCAGATGAAGATTGAAGATTGAAGATCCTATCTGCATTCAGCATCCGACCCTTGGTACATCTCATACTTATCAAGCATGTATCTTACAGGACATGCTCCAAATATTATGTAACTTTAAATGTAGATTCAATTACTTCCTTGATTTACGAGAATAACGAAAGTTTTGCGTGAGTTTTTCAGAACATTATGGTGTAACGATGAACAAGGGTACATTTTAGTCAAAAATTGAGTCAGTTGTATCTCCCACTTACCTTGGTAACACCTAGTAACACTTAATAACACCTAATTACACCTAGTAACACCTAGTAACATTTAGTAACACCTAGTAACACCTAATAACACCTAGTAACACTAAGTAACACTTAGTAACACCTAGAAACACCTAATAACACCTAGTAACACTTAGTAACACCTAGTAACACCTAGTAACACTTAGTTACAGTCAGCTGCATCATCCCACTCACCATAACAAAAGTCGTTGATATCCACGGTAGGGCTGCCACTTGTATCCGAACAAGTAAACTCCTTAGTGTTAGAGGTGCCCATATCCACCTCGTAACTGTAATACTCTTTACAGGTAGCCGTTATAGGCTCTCTGAGCTTCAAACGGGTACTGTTTACTTGGGACAGTGTAGCGTGAGGGGGAGCAGCCGGTACAGCACAGGTTTCTGAAATAAAACAATAGATATAAAGGGGATTAGGTATAATATGATAACTGAGATTTGTTATAGTAATGTGGGGAGCACCAGCTCATAATTTTATATTTCATTAATTTTTCTAAATTTGTAACTTAAATACAATGACATGAATGTAAATATTGAGTAACATACGTTGACAAGCAGGTACATCAATATCCAGATTATCAGGACCGCAGGTGATAACCCAGGGTGTTTTGTACCCGAAGGGTAACAACAAGTTAACATCAGCACACGACACTTCCACTGATTCCTTTTGGGCTAGTCCTCCTACTATTGTCTTGTTTAGCTTTGTAGTGGCGGAGTCTGTAGCGCTTATCTTACACGTAGCTGAGGGGGTTAATGATAGAGGTCAGGGTATTCTGGGGAGACCATTGCTTGGACAGGGATGGAGATTTGTAGCTGGTTAAATGGGTAATTCATAGAGGGGCTGATTAGCAATCATACCTTACCTATTAATCTTACTGTTCTGTAGTTTCTTAATTATTAATCCACTTTACAATCTATTATCAGTTTTTACTACTATAAAGAATAAATCAGTTATGATAATCAAGTTTATGTGCTACTGCGTATTAAATCATCAGTATAAAGAACACTAAATGAAGAACACTAAATTTGTTTTTACTAAATTAATTTGATACAACAGGTAACCGTGAGAAAGCTTCATTTAAAAGTTTTACTCTACGATCTAGAAACTACATGATACAATTTTATAAATTCTAATAGAGTAATATAATATATGTTAACCCATTAGGGACGATAGGGTCGTTTACGACCCACCTTTTCTAGAGGCTACAGAGGACAAACCAAAATACTAAACGCCACGAATCTTTCGCACATATGCTCAAAAGTTATTGGGCTACATTATTGACTTTCCAGCCGAGACCCAATTAATCACTAACAATTAAATAATTAGACTAATTAGTCGTCATATTTGGAAAATATTCCACTTAACTTCTTGCCTTGATTGGGACATTAAAACTTTATGTAGGCTTATTTTTTTGAGAACAAAATAGTTGCGGGCAACGATTTCCTTGGCACAAATGAAAAGCCCGTGATAATCAAATGTTCACAAACAGAGCTAGACGCTGTTTACTAACTGCGGTCGCATACGACCCACTCGTCCGGGTCGCAAACGACCCATCGCGGTTTTTCGGCTATTACTTCTGAAACAAAGACGTTAGGATAAAATAAAAACTGTTGCATAAGTTAAAAACGTATGGTCAATACTGTGTGACTCTAACTTTTCAAAAATAGAGAATTTGGGTCATTAACGACCCACTCGGCTCACTTGCTTATTACTACATTTGTCCATGTAACTTCTTGAATTCAGCCTAAAACATGACATCATAAGTGCAAAAACGCCTCTCAGCAAGTGATTATCATCATAAACTGCGAAAAATCGGTTAAATGGGTCATTAGCGACCCACTAGGACCACAAAATTGATTTATTAAATATAATGTTGTCAAACTTTTACAAATATTAGTATAAAAACATATTATATCTTGGTCATTACTCCTGTACGTTGATTTAACTTCTTAAATCGATCAACTGGGTCAATAACGACCCACTCGGAAGTTGAACCACTTCATTAATTATCATGCTGTTCCACCATCAAGAAAGACACTCGTAGGTCTTAACTCCACACGGACCACGGTGGCTGACCACTAGCCATTATGAGATCCAGGGCCAACTGAAGGGCAGTCATCACTCATCAAAGAGCTGCGAGAATAACACGACTGCATATGCCTGGAGTTGCGTCCTGACTATGGTGCGTGGAAATCTGTACCGAAAGGACCGTGGCCGTGTCGCAAAAGAAAAGGAGATCGGCCCTCGTTCCTAACTTGCTAGATAATAGCCATGCTGTTGTTGTTGCTTATTAGATTCTGTTACCTTTTTCGTCAATTTCGTATCTTGGTAAACGACCTGCTACAACTCACCGCTTGAGACCCAGGGTCCCACGGTCACTCAAGAAAAATCCCCTGAACGAAGTTTACGAGATATCCTGTAACCTTGGGTAAATTCTGAAAGAAGAGCGGTCAAATTGCATATTCTAATCCAACATGCCAATCTGTTTGACATTCCTAGAAAGTACAAGAATAACTAAACAACTGCTGCATTCAGATGGCTAAATCTACAGCTCTGCGAAGAAGGACAAGGAAAAAGCACCCCCCCCCCCCCATCTGGCTGGCGGTGCTGCAACCTGCAATCTCTCAGACAACTACTTTGTTGTGGGTAACAACCCCGCAACAACGAGGCAGCTTTCAAAACGAAACCAAGTATTACGTCATCGGCCGAGGGGGAGGGGGGTTTCCAAATGATTACGCTAGTGTAATTTTGACATAATAGCTATGTGGTGGGGTGGGGGGGGGGGCGGGGCTAAAAATTGTCCAATAAGTGATAACGTAATTATATTATGTCAATGTGAACGGCCCCTATAAAGAAGTAAAGAAAGGAAGCTGCGAAATGAGTAGATGCAGCCATCTGAAATCTGAATCCAGCAGTTGTATAGTTCTTCTTGGACTAGGAATCGGGAAAAGATAGGCACGTTGTTTGTTGTCCCACGACATTACGGTCGTGTAGTAACAGCTGATAAACTCACCTACCTATCAATCCAATTCTGCCCATTATTTGTCAGTGATTGGGTGACGTGATCTGCAGATCACCTTGAGACTCCAGACTCAGGAGGGCTAGTGGTCAGCCACCGTGGTCCGTGTGGAGTTAAGACCTACGAGTGTCTTTCTTGATGGTGGAACAGCATGATACTGATAATTAATGACGTGGTTCAACTTCCGAGTGGGTCGTTATTGACCCAGTTGGTCGATTTTAAAAGTTAAATCAACGTACAGGAGTAATGACCAAGATATAACATGTTTTTATAATAATATTTGTAATAGTTTGACAACATTATATTTAATTAATCAATTTTGTGGTCCTAGTGGGTCGCTAATGACCCATTTAACCGATTTTTCGCAGTTTATGATGATAATCACTTGCTGAGAGGCGTTTTTGCACATATGATGTCATGTTTTAGGCTGAATTCAAGAAGTTACATGGACAAATGTAGTAATAAGCAAGTGAGCCGAGTGGGTCGTTAATGACCCAAATTCTCTATTTTTGAAAAGCTAGAGTCACACAGTATTGACCATAAGTTTTTAACTTATGCTACAGTTTTTATTTTATCCTAACGTCTTTGTTTCAGAAGTAATAGCCGAAAAACCGTGATGGGTCGTTTGCGACCCGGACGAGTGGGTCGTATGCGACCATAGCTGTATCTTTTAAAGTAAACGAGATACAGATTAGCTTTTTTGGATATCTCATTTTTGCTGTAATGTGACCTAGTGTGTTAAACGGCATCAAAATCGGCAAACTTTAAAACTCGTCGTCCCTAATGGGTTAAGGCTAAATTAGAGTTATATAGCAGCTCAGTCAGGTGAGAGTGTGAGGTCCAGGTGTACACTTAGGTGGAACAGAAACACTGGTGTTTACATGTTATCACCAGGTGGGACACACAACACCTGATATGTATAGCACGTGTTATACCACGCGTTATACCACGTGGTATACTATTCTGGATCCGAGGCTCGGAGCTGATTTTACCTGAATCTCTGGTGATTTAAGGGCTCACAGCTCACTAGGTACTTTGTTTTGCAGGTTTCCTATCAGTCCGCATTTGGATTAAATAATTATACAGATAAACGACAAAATATAAACGATCACATTCTAACAGGATAACATGCCCTTACCTTGACAAGTAGGGTAGGGAGTGTGAAAAGTACCATCACTCTGACACTCTACCTCTCTAACTGTCTGATCAATAGGGAACTTCAGGGCTCCTGTGGGAGGAGTATTTTAGAGAGATCAGAGAAGTAGAGCATTCTTTGTGATAAATATAACATTGTTTTCGGGAAATTATGTAATATTATTATCAAAGAAATGTTCTTCTTAGATTAAGTAACAAGGAGAACAAATTACCGAATTTGTACACAGAAATCTAATATGAAATAATATATGAAATATGTAACATGATATAATTTACCTGTGCATTTGACAGTGAAAGCTTGTCCCTGTCTGAGTTGATCTTGTGTAGCCTGGTAGATAGTGTCAGTGGGAGGTGTTGGAACTCTGCACATCTCTGAAGGGTTGTTAGCTTGTTTACAATAAATGCAATAACGTTACAAAACCCTAAGATCAGATTATTGAATTTTAGTCTCAATTGCTAGGTAACCAGTTGTGGTCGCTATGCTGGCCAACCTCTAAATCTTAGAATCCCCCGTTCACACCTACTACAAAAACCCTTCTACAGACATAAATTATCCCACACCGTTTTATTTAAAAAGCAAATCACATCCGCACATATTATATATAATAATAGAACACCCTGCACTTAAAATAAATAACATCACACTTACTGTTACAGTTTTCAATGACAATAGCATCGTTCCCGTGATCCTGGTTACAGGTGTGGGATGACGCTGCTCCCAAGGGCTGAGCGTAATCAGCACTTTTACAGGAGATGGAGACAGAGAAGCCAACTTGTAGGTATTGTGGGTCCGCTAGAGAGGGTTTTACTCCAGTACTGGCGAGGTCAGTGTTGAGGGGCGAGTAGGAGGAGAGGGTGCACATTTCTGAGGGAAAAGGGGGTTGTAGAATGTAGGTGGGAACTGGGAGGTATTATATATATTGGACATTTGGAAATTTAATAGAAGGATTTTTGTTTATTTTTGTTGTTCTGTACATTTTTGATAGAATTTTCTTCGTGATTTCTTAGTGAAATTGTTATTTGTGATAACGATTGCTCGATCTATTTTCTTTGGATACCATGTCCTGAGCTCTTCTGGTCACTGAATATTGTTTATTCTTGACAACATTTTTGTCGGAGAGAAAAATAATGGCTTATTATAACCATGAAGCGGTGTTTTCTTATTCTTATAATAATTAACCCCGTAACCCTTCCAAACAAGCGGTACGGAACAATTCACCAATAACTATCAATAAAAACGTCACAGTTCGAAACCCTTCACTACCAACTTGACTACAATTCTCTTGCTTTACTGATTCTAATTCTCAAGTCATTATTGTCTAGGGAGCAATAATTGGTTCCAGGTTAGGGCGCAGCTGTAAGTTTTCTCTTTTAATTGAAAGGTAATTCTTTATTTTGTTGCCGCTATAATATCAAGTGTAACATCTTCATGTTGTCGACCAAAGTTCGTCTGATGCGGAGAAAAAAATTGTGTAATATTGGTGGAGTGTTTTAGTTAGATGTGGCAATTATTTAATAAATTGAATAGCTTATGTCTTATTTCCAACAAGTTTGGCTTATAATTTTGTTTTTGACACGCCCCATTTCTAAACATAAACAAGGAATTTAACACCTCCAACGATGCATATTCTGTTTAGAAATATATCAAACATGCAGAAGTGCTTATAAAGATAGGTCCTGGCATTTGGCATGCAGTTCAAGTAGCAACTCTTGATTTAAACTTTGTCATGTAAGTGTAAAATGACAGGATAGTCAGGCTAATGGGAGGGACTTAACGGGCAGATTGGCAAAAAGCCAAATTTTTATAAATAATTTCTAGTAAAACATTTCTAAATTTCATGACGCTAGTGATATTATTTTATAAACCCCACTAAACCCCACTAAATCCCACTAAACCCCACTAAACCCCACTAAACCCCACTAAACCCCACTAAACGCCACTTAACCCCACTAAACGCCACTAAACCTCACTAAACCCCACTAAACCCCACTAAACCCCACTAAACCCCCTAAACCCCACTAAACCCCACTAAACCCCACTAAACCCCACTAAACCCCACTAAACCCCACTAAACCCCACTAAACCCCACTAAACCTCACTAAACCCCACCCTGACTTACTTTTACAGAGAGCGTCACTGTTCCACAGTTCACACGCCTGGGTGTCAACCTGTTTGAACATCTGAGCGTATTCATCTTGACTGCAATGTATGGTTACAGGTGTACTTTTAGCTAACGTCTGATCAGTAACCACAGTTCCGTCTGTTAGTACAAACACTGACACTTGGTCTGGGTCCAGGTTTAACAGTGTCTGACACTTATCTGAGCGAGATCAGGTTACAATTAGGATACTGAAGTAGAAGGGCTTACATTTTATTCGGAGATTTATTATTCTGAAAACCTGTGACACCAATTAAACTTAGATCTGTAGTTATTTAGTCAGAAAAACACGGCAGAATACAGCTATATAGTCAAGTTAACAGGTTGTAGTCACAATACTCAACCTAATACCCAGGGGAGGGGGGATTAGATTACTGTTAATTATAAAGTTATTTTGTATATAATATAGCAGTGTGTCTTCAGAAACAACCCTTTATTGATAACCTGTAATCTGTATTAACTATTAGTGTCTCTGTCTCTGTAGATACCAGTTTTATATTCTAGTTTCAACTGACTAGTAAGAGGTTCATATCACGACACATATTTTAACATAATAGATCTTTCTTCTAACTAAGATGGCTAATGGAATTGCAATAGCATTCTAAAGTCTAAAAGCTTTTTCTTTAATCATAAATGGAGATACATCCTAATATCTCAGATTTAACTGAGATATTTTACTAATATATAAATAACTATAAGAGATGTGACCATTTCAGCAATCCAGTTGAGGGCCATGTAAAGTGTGTAATAATGCGTTCAGTTACTTTACAAGGGACATCTCTAATGAAGGGTTGCCATAGCAACAGATTCTATGGAGAGTATTGATTTAATACCATGACACCGCGATTCCCAAGGTCTACAATTCATATTACAGAATTCCTCACTTTGTAGTGACCTCATCTGAACTCATCTGAATGTCATTATTGCATGTCTCAAATTTCTTTAAAACACGGAGAATTAAGGTGATAAAGTATTGATAAACACACATTGTACAAGTGCGCTACAAATCAGTGTCTAGTGTTGAGTGATCTTAAGATTGTCAGACATATCTGATGAAATGCTGCGAAAACTGCACATTTCTAACCAGGAACAATTAGCTTGCATTACAGTTACAAGGGCCATTTGGACCGCTAATCATCACGTGAAACTGTGCCCCTTTAATAATAACATTAAACATTGCATTTCAACCTAGTCCCGGAAACCCATTAAATCGCCCCATAACCTAGAACTCCCGCTTTCTTATGCGAAACTAGCATCTTCAAAACACTGTAAACAGTATATAGTAGGCAAATTCTTCGTACAGAGTAGAGAGTTTAGAGTTTAGAGTTCAGAGTTGAGGACCTCAATGATGTCACTAGATGCAGACTATCTCAGTAACAATAGACAAAATCACCTCTTAAACGATCCTCATCCTGAAAGTCGAACAATTCAGAAATCTGCCATTATTCCTTATATGGAATAATTGGTGTTCAGACAGAGCTGCAGAAGAAGGGCCTGCGTCCTCCAATGCGCGCGCAGCAACGCTTCACATCCTGATGTGTATTGTGTATGTATCTTCTGTATACAATGAACCCAACACGTCATGTCCTAATACAATAGATACTGAGTAACAATGAAATTCTTTATTGCAACTTTTCTGTTCACAAATTTTCTTTCTGGAGGGCTTTTAAGCATAATATTTAAGATTTAAAATTTAAGGATAAGCTTATTCTTTTGGGCGGATTATAAGTGTAAACGAAATACTAGACCAATATAGGTGCTGCCTGATTACAGTCCAGAATTTACATGGAAGATTGAATGAAATATCCCAAAATTGCAAGAGAGGGCATAAAAATGCAAATAAAAGTAATATATCCCTAATATAATAGCTAGTAACATATGCCTAATATAGTATTACAGTATGTGCCTAACTCAATAAGCCAATAAGGTTATCCGTTATTGGTGGTATATGATATGATAGTTTGGTAAAGAGTGTACATTGTATTCACGGAAATGCAAGACCACCTAATGACTTAATATTTCACTGTAAACTGATATACAGACTTCACTACAATTACTCTCAATTCAATACTGCCTTAAGTTCTGAAAATGTGAGAGCTTAAAACTTTCTAATATTCGATCGTGAAAGACAATGAGACATTCCAATGCTGACAAAATCTAGTAGACAGCCAATGGATGCACTCTTATATACAATGTGCAATATCTTTAGAAAATAATAAGGAAATCCTCAATAAATGAAATTGGTTTGTTGTGTTAGCTTTGAACAGAAAAAGGTGTAGAACAAAAGTGGTATTAAATTGAATGTGAATTTGTACTTACCAACACAGAGAGGAAGATTGACCTTGTCAGTGGATGCCTCATCACAACTGTAAACAGTCTTTGCTCCATACTCGAATGCTTTGTTGGTTGTATCTACACAACTGCAAAAGTAACATCAAGCCAGTTGATTACTACTTTAAAAATCAAGGTATGAAGGACAGAAAAATATCAATGCCTGAATTGATCATAAATGAATATACTTAGAAAAGGGTAATTATAACACATGTATTAACATACCTAATTGTTATTGATTCCCCAACTTGAACATCAATCTCTTCTGTGTTGCCACCAGAACTTCTAGAAACTTTGCTGACAGAAACCACGTTTTTGTTCTGGTTTATGTAAGTACAAGTATTATCCGCTATGACAATCCCAATCAGTGCCAAGAGTAAGACTTCTACATTCATTCTATCCAGAGATTATTTTATTATTTGTTCGGTCAAATAGCGGAAAAATTTTATTATTTTCATATTAATTGTGATATTCATAATTAACTTTTTGAGGATATATACATATAAGCCAGTTCTGGAGTTTCATGATTTTCGATCAACGAATCATATAGTACTGTCTTGCAACATTTTTGTTTAAGGGGGCCAGGGGGGTCTTCAGGAAATTTTTTAAATTTAAATCAAAGTTCTAAACAAGGGATAGTTAAAAAACAATGCCCAAGTCTAATCTTTCCCTAAAACAAAAACTAAAAATCAAAAACTTCATTGTAATTTCCGCCAATATCTCTTGTCATAAGCTAAATTACGGAGATAATTCAGGTCAAAGATATTATTCAAATAAAGATTTCTTTGACATAAATCATGCACAATCAGCGAGAATAGATTGCTTTGGGGTCTTCCTCTTCTCCCTGGTAAGTCCAGTGTATTGATGGCAAAAATGAGGGAAGAAAACGCTTGTCCGTCAATAGGACCCTGCAAAACATGTCCTAACATTCTCAACCGACTACGGGCCACTTTTTCTGACAATGGTTCAGCATTGCAGCATTTATACAAGTTTTTGTTGGAGATGACTCCTGGGTACTTTATATTCAAAATAGTGCGAAGATGTCTGCGGTGAACGACATCTAGTTTTTTGGAGCCGTCCTTGTAGCATTGCATGGTGTTCAGAATAAAACAAATATTCAGAATAAAACAAATATTATATTCAAATCTCTTTATTCAACAATATTAAATCATTATAGGGACCTAATTTGTGGCTTGATCGTTATGTTAGGGCTATTCTGTTTTACAATATCAACAGCTACTTAAAACAACCTAGATTGTACAACTCACTTTGAAGATTAAACTGTTAAGTGATGAGTGATTGGGCTCATTAAACATTTTAGTAGCGGAGACACACGGATCAGCTTCTTGAGGTTCTAATAGTTCATTCAGACAAGAAATTTTACTTTTTCAAATTTAGTCGTTGTGTGTCGTTGTTGGTATCGTTATCGATTTCCTCATAGTCAGAGAGTCAAATTCTTTCTGTGGTAAAACTAACGTCAACATTTAGTGATCTAGTCTGTTGATCATGCCCTTCAGAATTGAGGTCGATAGCCTTTAGTAACTGTTCGTTAAATTTTATGTGAGTAGTTAGGTTGCCTTTCTTGATAGATATCACTCCCCTCTATCAGAAAGGACTACAAAATCTATTTCGAGATAATTTTCCTGAAGACCCCCAGTCCCCTTAAACGGAAATGTTGCAAGGCAGTATTATATGATTATCCAAACAGCTGCGTAGTGCAGATTCTTTTTGGTATCCCTTATGGTTGACCCAAAGTAATTAAAAAAGTTCCTTAGTTGAACGCTACCATGGACTGACTTAACAACTACCCCAGTAATCAAACATTTAACGAGGGTCTGCAGACATTGATGTTCCATTGAGACAGAACATGGGCTACTGGCTGACTTACCACTACACTCAGTTCATTATATAAAGACGGTTAACTTTGCTGAAGGCTTTATTGTCTTAAATTTTGACTATTTTAAAGGCTTCACCATCTTTAGTTCATCGCAACCCATTTTTAAATTTGCTAGTAGAAGTAATGACAATGAAATCTGTTGTGGCGTCTTTGATTTTTCAATTATGAAGCCTTGCTGCCTTTTTTAATAAAGCTTGCTGTCTTTTTTAATAAAGCGCGTCTTTATACAACAAACTTAGTGTATATTGGAATATTTGAGAAGATTGGTATTAAACCAGCAATGGAGCTCAGTAGAGTTGGCAAAATAAAAAAGAAGGCTTTCTTGTTTCTTTTTTTCTTCATTGAGTACAACTTGTTAAACACCCGGACCTCGGTCAAGCTTGAAAGTTGTTACAGTCGAAGAATTTTAGCTCAGTAAGGTCTCAGTCCGGACCTAAAAATGCACGAAATACGAAATATAAAGAAAACAGTGTAGAGGATTCCATTGTAGGTTTACAACCTACCAGGACGCGCGCCGAGTTGGACTCGTCGACGGTCCAATATATGAAACAGATATTTTTGTATCACGTTGCGACCCCCATGGTCGTTTCACTATAGTCCTGACGATACAGGGGAGCCGCGCACTTCGTGCGCGGCGGGTCATACAACGTATTTGTAGCGCGATGCGTTACTGTGCCGCGCCGCGCACTCAATAAGGCTTCTCACAGCGACAGATCGGCGAAATGCGCTACTGTGCCGCGCCAAGCTGCCATGAATTGATCTGACATCGTCAATTTAAAAAAGTATGACAAGATATTTTACAAGTATCACCCGTTAAGCGCTTCTTCGTAGAAGCCATTTCGAGAAGAAAGCGGCGCGCGCTACTTCGAAGAAATTTAAACAAGTACAAAGTAACATCCGTCAAATTACGATGCCATAATAATTTAGTGGTAATAACTGAAAATGTGAAAGTTATATAGGCCAAAAACTAAAAAGTTTGCGCAAAAAAGCACGCGCGGCGAACAAGCGCCGTGTAGCATGGCATTTTTAGCAAAAATTGCTACACGGTGGAATTATTTCATTCGCATTTTTAAACAACTTTTGGTACCAAATTTATCGAAATCGCGTGCCATTTCAATAATCGGAGAAAAATGTTCTGTGATCGCGCTTGTCATACGTTGTATGACCCGCCGCGCACGAGTGCGCGGCTCCCCCTGTATCGTTGAAACTGAAAACTCTACACCATGTCCATAGTGAAATGACCGTGGAGGTCACGACGTGATACAACTTGGCGCTTAGTACACTGACTATAACTAGCAGAAACCCGTCCAACCCTAAATTGGCGCGGGCGTCGAGAAATAAAATTGTCTGGCTTGCCATTATCATTACGTATTAATGGGTGATACTCGTAAAATATTTAAATCCAACTCGGTGCGCGTCTTGGTGCGGTAAGTTGTATAAACCTAAACAAGCTCGCCATTCGCCAAGCTAAAGCGCCCTGTGTGCATCATGTGCGCGGCGTTCTTTTCAAGCTTCCTGTACGTTAACCATTAACGGTGATACTCGTAAAATATTTGTTCCAAGGACCGTCGACGAGTCCAACTCGGCGCGCGTCCTGGTAGGTTATAAAGGAGCGATATGAGCATTGAGCAATAAACTAAATCGATTAGCAAGCTAAGTACAGTTAAAGATATATAACAATATTTTATAAGAGCCGAATAAAACAGCCATGTCATTGTTATGTAAATAAACTAAAAGTAATTTAACGACACAATTTGAATTAGTAATCCTAGTAGTAATCCTATCTTTTAGCACCATTTCTGAATCATACATGAACTAAAAATAGGAACTAGTCAGTTTAGCAAACTTACAAGTAACATTTCCTCTAACAACACTGTCACGTGACCACATTTGCAACACATGATTGCCATAGTAACATTACATTCAATTAAGTTAAAAAGTATCTACAAGTTCTGAATCTAAAGTGTAAACAGAAAATCATGTCACCGACTGGAGTGTATAATAACTGTGCGACAACATTCTTTAACATTCAATAAAAACTGAAATGGTGAGAGTTTTAAGCTAAAAAACGTACCGAAAACTTTACTCAAATAAAAATAACTCTTAATTTACAGGACCCGGTTTAAAATGAAATGTTAAAAGGGAAAACTCTACCAGGAGGTATCTTTCACTTATATTAAAAGAAATAGAATGTGGCAGGTGGCTCCACAAAAATCATGCATAAATTCCTCAACCGGTTATCTACCAGATCTGGAAATATCATAAACTGAATTTTATTATTATCATATCTTTGATTTTTCAGAAACCATGTAGAAACGTAAGCTAAGAAATTTCAAAAACTGCAACAACTATATACATTTCCCTTAGCATATGTATATTGTATACACATAAAGTCAGTGAACGTATAAAAAGACTTAAAATATCGGCGATGTTCGGTAATCATGATAGAAAAAAGCTCACTTTTGATGTGGCGTTTATTCTGTTTGAAATAATTACATATCACTGGACAATCTGAAATTTTAGAGACAGAATTCACAAAAACGTGTTACTCCAAACAGTCCCATAACTAAAAGGTATGAAGGTGATACTGTTGCTATAGCAACTATGTACACAACTGACATGGTTGCCATGGTAACTAGACTTTAGTGTCATTTAGTTCGTCTAGTTCATCACTCTCACTTGTTGAGACGTAGGGGTTTTCCAACACACCTTGAACTTCTATCTCTGAAAAGGGACCTTGTTATAAATTTAAACTTTATGTTCAATTTATTTGGGGATATTGAATTAGTTTTCCGTTCAATAATGATAATTTAAACACCAGCGAAATACCACCACAGCGTTTACGACAGATAGATCGAATTTTCATCCTAAATTATAACATGAAACTGAGAATGGACTACGTCCTGGAGATACACACTGCACGCGTAATGACTTACAATCTAAAGTAGTGTTATTGGCATGCACTTCTTCGTAAAGTGCACTGTTTTCAAGAAGTCCAAAATAGTCTAAATTTAGGAAAATCATTAAAATAGGAATCCGAGAAAACAAGACCACCACATCGCGGATATTCAGTATTCACTTAATTAAAATGGGGCAATTAGATTTCAAGCGCAGCAAGTTTTCAGAGAAAACTATCGAGTGTGGTCCAGACTTGGTGACATTGTTTAAGCTAAGATATGTTATGCGGTTAAAAACAATAAACAATATCTTTGAAAGTGCTCACTTTTTCGGAAGCCACTCTGCTTCAATAAGTCGAAGTTGTCGTTAGTCACAATATCCATCATAACTCTATGCAGGAATTTGTATTGTGTCTGAAAAGAAATGTGGTAAAGTCCTGAAAATGAACAGAATAACAAACTGTTGGCCAACTCTGGAGCTCAATGTGCCACAATGAGCAGTTAAGTAAAGTTCACATTAGTAAAGAATTAAGTAAAATTAATTAAGCTCACATTAGTGAAGAGTTAGATAAGATTAATTAAGCTCACATTAGTGAAGAGTTAGATAAAATTAATTAAGCTCATATTAGTAAAGAGTTAGATAAGATTAATTAAGCTCACATTAGTGAAGACCATCTTGCGTCTCTGCTGTCTAAGCGAGCCCACTAATCCCAGGATATCCAGGTCTTCTTTGTTAATAAGCCTATCTAATGAGTTCATTATACCAATATATGCTCCTGTTCGGCCTGTACCCGCACTGAAATATACTTTAATTAATCAACTTCTCCACTTACGGCAATAGATTTAGTTATGTTAATCAGTGCCATTTCAAAGGAAATGTTAACGCCCTACAGCGCAGGAAAAGTTGACTCCAACTAACACACAAATTTCAAAAATGAGGCTCAAGACTGCAAGTGCTGGGGTAACAACCTGCAATGACAGACTATAGGACCCATGGGTGGTCTGATGAAGAGAGATGTCTGATGTTGTAGATGAAGTTAACAAACTCAGTTGTTCTCGAGGGCACGTCAAAGTCGGGCCATCCTACGTAGTTGAACATATACACCTCCCGGACTCCTTCCTGAAACACAGTACAATTAACACATCTTACTTTAGAGACACAGTAAACTCGAGAACAAACCAAACCCTAACCCTAATCAGAGTCCTGTTAACTTTGTGGGAACTGGATATAATTTGGTGAAGTTGGGAGGGGAGGGGGGGGGGGGGGTTGAGGAGAGATACTTCACCACGTACCTCGAGTTTGTGTCTTATCTCGAAGGAGTACACTACGAAGTATTCACTCTCCTGCTTATCCACCCTCTTCACGTTGACTAGACCGAACTGTTTAGCTCGCTCCTCCACACTGGGCCAGTACACTATACTCTTTGTCTTTCCGTTCTCCTCCACTTTAGTCAGATTCACTACCATAGTACTCTGGAGAGATGATAGTTAGATTCTACACATCACAACGGTGTGTGTTAAAGGGAGATCTGGTTAGATTCTACAGTTCTTGTACAAAACCTTTATGTGCTTTCTAACAATGCCCAGTGACCACTTATAATAACACTGACCTTTTTTCTCCCACACCATCTCCAGAAGTCATCCAGAGTCTCGTAGAGTGGTGCCTGAGTAGCAACGAAAACTCGGGGTTTGTGGTAGCCGTGTATGTAACTAGCATTTATGTAGTCAGAGTGCACATCATCGTTCATTATAGATAGTTTAACTCTGCTGTGGTCGACTGAAACAGAGCGTTCTTATATCTGGTGAATTGGGTGCACTTAGTTGGAACTTAGCCTTGGTTGGAACTTAGCTATGAAGTAATGATTTGTTTTAGAGGACTTAGGAAGATCTGAGACTTTTGGATAAATTCTGATATAACTTTTAATTTTAAATCACAGGTTACATTAATCTATAACCAGTTTAAAATTGGTGTTTTTAATTAGGGATATCCAATTAGTAAACTAACATGGAATGATATTCTTGTAGCGGTTCTTGGTATCGTTCTCAGGAATAGAGCCATGGTAACAAGTATTGTTGTCATCGAATGAGTCGAAAGTGCTGAATTCTTGTTTCAGTTCTCGGTCGTCGTTTCTAGTCAAGAGATCGTAGTACCTGAGAGAGAAAGAGTTTATGGTGTGATTTCATACCACGTGACACTCCTTATACGGTCATAGTGAACCGGGTATTAATTAGGATGCATCCCGGCTAACAATGTGGGTAATTTCAGTGTTGTCATGGTAACAATGTGCGTCACTTCAACGAGACTTAGGAACCACATTAAAAAGCTTAAACCCCGAAAAAGAAGCTCAAACAGTGAATAAAGAAATCTGCAATGCTGCGAGGGCTAGGTTGGTGGGTGTATTATAGATGAAATGTGGGGATGTAGGATGAAATGTGGGGGTGTAGGATGAAATGTGGGGGTCGTAAGATAAAAAGTGGGGGTGTAGGATGAAATGTGGGGGTCGTAAGATGAAAAGTGGGGGTGTAGGATGAAATGTGGGGATGCAGGATGAAATATGGGGTGTAGGATGAAATGTGGGGTGTAGGATGAAATGTGGGGGTTTAGGATGAGATGTGGGGGTGTAGGATGAGATGTGGGGGTGTAGGATGAAATGTGGGGGTTTAGGATGGGATGTGGGGGCGTAGGATGAAATGTGGGGGTGTAGGATGAGATGTGGGGGTGTAGGATGAGATGTGGGGGTGTAGGATGAGATGTGGGGGTGTAGGATGAAATGTGGGGGTTTAGGTTGAGATGTGGGGGCGTAGGATGAAATGTGGGGGTGTAGGATGAGATGTGGGGGTGTAGGATGAAATGTGGGGGTTTAGGATGAGATGTGGGGGCGTAGGATGAAATGTGGGGGTGTAGGATGAAATGTGGGGGTGTAGGATGAAATGTGGGGGTGTAGGACAGCTTTAAATCAACGGAAACTTACACTTGTCATGTGATATCGCCGTCTGGTTACAAAAAGCTATCGTTAATTATACATACACACTACACAATTTGAAGACTAAATATGAAATCTATAAGTAAAGCAAAAGCAATGATGTTGCTTACCACAGTTATACGATACTTCCAACCAATTTAAAAGTATATGGTGGCGCCATACCACGTAACAGAGTCGCTACTTACTTGCTAAAGTCGGAGATGTGAACAGGTCGGGACATTAGAGGAGCTTTCTTATCTGCTTCACTCAGTTTCAGACTCACTTTCTTCATCTGCACTCCCGTTCCTTCCTCTGCTGCCATGTTCTCTATTGGATCCATGAACCCTTTCTCTCCCCTCAGCCTGGGTTACTAATGTTAGACGTGTGTTGTTATGGTAACAGTGGTGTTGTCATGGTAACAGTAGTGTTGTCATGGTCTTGTCATGGTACAGTAGTGAAGTGTTGTCATGGTAACAGTAGTGTTGTCATGGTAACAGTAGAGTTGTCATGGTAACAGTAGTGTTGTCATGGTAGCAGTAGTGTTGTCATGGTAACAGCTGGTGTTGTCATGGTAACAGTGGTGTTGCCATGGTAACAGTAGTGTTGCCATGGTAACAGTAGTATAGAAAATTTTAAACGTTGTAAATAAGTAAGCATGTTATCATATATTTATTCAGGATTTTATCAACCATCTTAATAACATTCCAATCCATATATTCACATTCTTGGCTAATGTTAAATATAATAATTGTTGTTTTATTTTATTTGCAGACTAAGTTTTACAAGACTTCTATCTAATAAGCCGTTACCATGGTTACAAGGTTTAAGTCAAACAAAAAAGGGGTTCATTCTATTCTTAATTTTGACATTGATCCCATTTATCTCCATTTTCTCCAAACAAACACAATTATATACAATTGGAAGCTCTTAGTGTTTACAAAGAATTTCATAGAGTTTAGAATACAATACAATAAGTATCTGGTGAATTGAGGAATGTCTCTATAACACATTCCTCAATCTCGTGGTTAAAAACTATTAGTACAAAACAAAATGTTAATTAGCTAGAAGGATGTCAGGTGAGAAGGGATTATTTGTTACATTTTTATTCAGTGGTCACCAAGATATAAGTAATTTCCATAACTCCACGAATGAAGGTCCAAGTTTACAGTTTTTATCCTCTCTAATCCCTATCAAAATGTACAAAAACAACAGTTAAGAAATGGTGAGATAGGTTACTAGTCTCTGTCATAGTTTTTATTAGACTGTGGCCTAGTTCGGAGTTGCTGCTCCAAGTCCATGTCCCCACCAGGCATCGTGCCCCCACCAATAGGGACACTCACTTCCCGAACTGAGCTTCTTGTTGACTGGACACTTTTAGCGGATAGGACACTTTTAGACCTGACGGATAGACTAGTCTTCAGAGAAGGGAACAGTTGTCATGGTAACATTACACGGTTACCATGGTAACATTACACGGTTGTCATGGTGACATAACACGGTTGTCATGGTAACATTACACGGTTGTCATGGTGACATAACACGGTTGTCATGGTAACATTACACGGTTGTCATGGTAACATTACACTGTTACCATGGTAACAAGGAACACTTGAGAGAGGAATAAAGGAGAGAAGACAGTCACATGCACAGACACGGATATCAGGAGAGGAAAAGAAACAGTTTTACTTTTTTTACATTTAAAAAAATGTTAGTTTATTTCAGGAGTATGGCATCTTATTTTTGAGAACTTATAAAAGCTACACTCATGTTTGACGGAAAAAATAAAAATCACTGCATATATAATTTACATATAAAATTGTGTTACACAAATAACTGACATTGCTCTCAAAGAGTTAATAATTTTCAAATTAATCACGACTACAAAAATTACCAATCCTGATCGTTGAAACAGATTTCGTTTTGAAAGCTCACTAATATGAACCTTAGAAAATTGAACTTTTCAGTACAAAAAAATTTAAGTTTCAAAATATAAATAACAATTCTAAATGTAATCAAATTGTATTCTACACAGTAATCATTCTTCTAAGAACCCTCAACTTCGGTGCATACTGTTTATATATTCAGATATTTGGCAGCTCGGCACTACAAAATGCAAGAAACCACAAGCAAGCTACATCTAAAGTTAAATTAAGGCAATTATAACAGTTACTATGGTAACTAAAATGGTTGCTATGGTAACTTGAATGGTTGCCACGGTGATTGGTCTGCCAGAAATTATATTTCTTGGCTCAGCGTGGAGTCTGAAGAGACATCTTATGTACATGTTAAAATGAGGGACAGAGCTATAACTCAAATCAACTTCTCATCACGTGGTTTGTGATGTCACAAACCACGTGCTATGACGTCACGCGTGTGACACTTATGAAGGTTTAGAGATCGTAGTCATTTCCGGCAGGATTGCGGAGAGTAAGCGTTCTGTTTTTCTGATCGGGGACACAAGCAGGAGATGGTGTAGCGTGCGTGGTTACCATGTCCATATCATTTGTGCGGGCTCTGGGAGAAAGGGAGTCAGACACTGATCAGGAACATTTAGTCAGCAGTCTTTTGCGGGACACTTTCCAGCTGTGACTTCAGCAGCTGGGAGCAGTCACGTGTTGTGACGTCATCAGCTTGGAGCAGTCACGTGTTGTGACGTCAGCAGCTTGGAGCAGTCACGTGTTGTGACGTCAGCAGCTTGGAGCAGTCACGTGTTGTGACGTCAGCAGCTTGGACTAGTAGCTGGTTGTCATGGTGACACGGTTGTCATGGTAACAACACATGGGACAATCAGCAGTCCGTTGTCAGGACAAGGAGCAGACATAGTTACTATGGTAACCGATCCAGCAAGATTCAGTTTCCATTGTTACAACAAGCAAGCTGATTTAGCGGGCTTTAGAGAGATGTATCAGCTTTACAATCCATCGGTATAGCAACATTGACAACGATGTAACAAAAAGCAACAGAAAATAGTTTAAATAAATTGTAATTTCTATCTAATTCTGATAGCAGTCAATCTTTATTGAATTTTTTATATATTATATGATTAACTGGGATTAACTTTACAGCATTTGTTTCGATTATTTGGTGATTTTTCTTATTATTTAACCGCTGTTTCGGATGAGGTACGTTACAACGAGGTACAACGAATCACAATGCTTTTAATTTGTGGCTTCACGAACGATTACAACTGTTAAATGTGCTCAGGGGCCCAATTGCCTCTCGGAAAACGAGAGTAGCTAAAAAGGGTTCTACATTTTACTAACTACAATTACCATGGTTAGAGTCATAGGACGGTACATCACATCACACCACGTGACATTACGTCACACCATGTGACATGACGTCACACCACGTGAAATGACGTCACACCACGTGACATTACGTGATATAACTTGAAACCACGCTGCTAAAATCACTACGAATTGCAGTAAAAAGGGCAGTTTACGACAGATAGAAACCACTCTCTTCAAGTAGTTCCACTGAGAGCGTTACCTTCTAGGGCCCTCCTCTGCTGTAGTGGGACCTACTTTACCACTCTTCTTACCCCTAGTAAACAGAACACTAATAGTACACACTTTATCGGGGGATGTTAGGCAACACATGGCTCTTGTTACTAAGCAAAACATGGCTCTTGTTACTAAGCAACACATGGCTCTTGTTACTAAGCAACACGTGGCTCTAGTTACTAAGCAACACGTGGCTCTAGTTACTAAGCAACACATGGCTCTTGTTACTAAGCAACACGTGGCTCTTGTTACTAAGCAACACATGGCTCTTGTTACTAAGCAACACGTGGCTCTAGTTACTAAGCAACACATGGCTCTTGTTACTAAGCAACACGTGGCTCTTGTTACTAAGCAACACATGGCTCTTGTTACTAAGCAACACATGGCTCTTGTTACTAAGCAACACGTGGCTCTTGTTACTAAGCAACACATGGCTCTTGTTACTAAGCAACACGTGGCTCTTGTTACTAAGCAACACGCTCTTTTTTACTTTACATTTAGTTGGTTTACCTACGTATATATGGAAAATGAGTAGTCTGTGATTTGTTAAGGTTTCAAATGAGGGTCAGTGAGAAAGTATAATATACTTTATATTATATGAGAAGTATAGGGAGATCTTTCGACAAAGATAATAAGAAAGTCAGCAGATAAGGTTGCTATAGTAACTGTTGCAGGTTGCTATAGCAGATAAGCTTGATAAGGTATATAGCTTTGGAAAATCGAGCGAGAATGTTTTTACGTAAGCCTCATATCGGCTTGCGTTAGAAAGCAGTAAGGTGCTAATTTTGGTTGCAATCAAAGTTTTTCTCTAATCTATCTAAACAATAAGCATTAATGACGATAGAAACTTTAAGTTTAAAGTGCATGTTAGAAAGAGATGTGGAAACAAAACAATTTTAACTGAGACTATAAAACCCTTTAAAACCCTATAAAGCAAGGTTAAAGTCAATGCATACACCAGCATGGTAGAGTTAGCTGAGAAACAAGAGTTTGTTAGATTATTGGTATGAGAATGAAAAATGAACTAATTCATATAACTGTATTTATACTATTTTTAATCCATTAACTAATTATCTAATGGTTGATGCAAATTTATATAAACTTGATCAGTTCCTGATAATTTCAGCGAAATTGAAATTGCAGCACTAGTATTAACATGTTCAGCTTATAGTTGCTTTACTGACTGTTACCATAGTAACTGTTATCATAGTAACTGTTACCATAGTAACTGTTACCATAGTAACTGTTGTTATAGTAACTGTTGCTATGGTAACTTTTGTTATAGTAACTGTTGCTATGGTAACTTTTGTTATAGTAACTGTTGCTATGGTAATTTTTGTGATTCACGCTATTAAGAGGTCTTGCTTCACGATAACCTGGCTTGGGTTTTATTATCGTGTAATTCACAGGTAAAATGTTGTATACTTCCTACTACTATCAATAACTATCTTGAATTACTTTTGTTTTTGAAATCTAGGAAGGAAACTTAATAACACTCTTTACTTATAATCCTGGTTTAAAAGTTAGTCTTTAGAAGGGAATAATAAAAGTTTCTTACTTGTAACTAGCAGCGTTTTTCTTTTTCCTCCATTGAACGATGATAAAGAGGAATAGTAATATAACAGCCACACCCAACACAACCACACATACTATTACTGTGGTAAGCACTTGAGATCCTGCTTGCTCTGAAATATTTTAGTTAGTTAGTTAGTTAGTTAGTTAGTTAGTTAGTTAGTTAGTTAGTTAGGTAGTTAGTTAGTTAGTTAGTTAGTTAGTTAGTTAGTTAGTTAGTTAGTTAGTTAGTTAGTTAGTTAGTTAGTTAGTTAGTTAGAATTGGGCGCTATTTCGTGAGACGTCTGCACCTCAACACGTGTTAATTGCACAGATTGTGCTGCCTGAGATTTTAGTCACCATTCTTTCTGTTTTAACCGCCTTGTTGACGGAAGATGGTGACAAATTACGATATTTGTAAAGATAAATGAGACCACACTAATAACTTAATAACACACTAAAAACACACTCAAAACACATCAAAACACACTAAAAACACACTAAAAACACACTAAAAACACATTAAAAACACACTCAAAACACACTAAAAACACACTAAAAACACACTAAAAACACACTAAAAACACACTAAAAACACACTAAAAACACACTTAAAAAGCATAATTAAAACACACTAAAAACACACTAAAAACACACTAAAAACACACTTAAAACACACTTGTGATTAGAGACTAAAGTTCACTTACCCCAGTACGTGTGCGCAATAACATTAAAAAAGAGAGCAGCGAAGAACTCGAAAAAACGATAAACCTCAATAATAAAGTTCATACTAGCAAATCTCCCACTTCAGTCAGACAAACTTGAGAAATCTCAGAAACCAGCTGAATCGCAGGACATTACACTAAAAGTAACAAGATCCAGTAAAGCGAGCTATAGTCAACTAATGCTTCAGTAGCTCGAGCTGTATTCAGTATAGAACTCATGGAAACACTGTTAAGTGATGGGAAATGACCAGAATATGCACACTGATCACAGTGACTCTATCACCTGATGTCCTAATAAGGGCACAATGTTCAACATTATACCCTTTTAAGGACATTGTCATGTTGTGACATCATAATATAGAGTCCTTATATTGGCTTTAGATTTTTCAACAATAAGACGGCTTACGCAAGCTAAGATTAACGAATGTGATTGGTTTTGTGTTCAACATGTCTGTTTCTGATTAAATACAAGAACAACATTTTGGAAAAAATTGGAAATTGATCAGATTTCACCAGAAAGTTTAAACACAGGCCCTTTCTGGTGTTGAATCTCATTGAATGACCCTGTGTTACACACTACACTGGGTCATTCAATGAGATTCAACATCAGTTCAGATTCGGAAGATAAAAGGATTTCAAAACAAACAGTAAAATGTGAGTCTATTATAACGCTTCCTCTTTTTAATTACCGTTACCTTTCTTTTGCTTACACCTTTAAGCTTTGTATTTGCTTTAGTTAACACAATTAACTTTACGTCAATTGTTTTATGAAAGTTTGATAATGATCAAGTTTATCACAATTGTATATTCAAAAAATAACTATTTTATTATATAATTCACGTAACCTCAGTTCGCCTATACAATATTATATATTGTTCTATTAGGAGGATACAATGATAATATATATTAAATAAATGTACATAATGTACTTAATGTACATAATGTACTAAATGTACATAATGTACTAAATGTACATAATGTACTAAATGTACATTGTACTAACCTATACAGGCCTGGAAAACAGGTAGAGTACCGTCGTTACAAGTGTAAGATTTGACGGGTTCGTCCTCAGCAAGTTCGTAGCCTGCCATACAGGTTACTTGAATCTTTTCATTGTGGACTAGCTGGCCAGTAGCGTCAATATTATCGTGTATAAACAGAGCTTTCAACTCGTCAGTTGATCTATCAGCCAACAAGCATACCTCTGTGGGGAAGAAATGTGACTATCCTAATATGGGCATGATGATTATCATAATGTGGGCGTCAGTCGTCAGAGTAAACTCGTGACTTGGACTCAAGCTAATTATGTAACTCTACACTCCAATGTTTATCTAGCGATGGCTGACACAGCGAAGCTGTGTTTCTCTAAAATCAGTGGATCTCTTGTTCGATAAATAAAGATTAAAGATGGACATGAAATCAATTAATCTACACAAATCGTGTTAAGACATAAGAGCTGAAGTTGAGACTAAAGACTATGGAGTAGAAGGTGTTAATAAAATAACTAACCGTAACAAGCAGGAGCAGTAGCCCCACACTTGAAGGTGTTATCAGCATCCACAGCAAGAGCATGACCTACACCACACGTAACAGAGATAAGCTTATCGAACTCTACTCGAGATCCAGTGGGAGGTACAAAAGTAGCGACTCCCGCAGCAACCCCTATAGTACACACTGCAGCACCCTCCACACATGCAGCCGCCAATGTGGAGCCGATATTGTATGTAGTTTTAGCGTCCGTACACTGTGTACAAGCGGAGATAGAGTTACCGGTACTATAGGAACCAATAGAGCAAGGAACACACGTGTCACCAGCGTAACCCCACCCGGACGGACAGGAAGAACAAGAGTTATCAATTCTAGCATATCCTGCAGAACAGGTTGTAGCTACATCTGTTGTTACTTTATTGATCGTAGCAGAGACAATAGCTCGCTTATTTGATTCAGTGTTCACTTGGAATGTCTTTGTAGGGGCCTGGGATTTGATCCTAGCCTCATCTTCCGTTACAACAGTTTTATCGTTGAGAGAGGTGATTTGGCTCAGCTTGAAGCCGACAGTGAGTAATGAATCAGCGGCAGTACAAGTAAAGTCCTCCCAGGTACAATAGCTCTCAACAGTGCACCTCACTATATCCTCATCCTCTAAATACGCCTTCAAAGCATTTGAAACTCTGTCTTTTCCGGCCTCGTCAGAGCACACATTCTCGCTTACAGTTATCTCCATACCGGATACTATCACGTGTCTAGTTACAGCGGCGACAGTTGCTGAAAATAAAGCTGTAATCAGACTCATGCAGTTACTTGTTTAAAATTTATTATAATATATATAATTTTGATTTTCAAGAAGGGTCAAGGAACCAATACAATGATTATGGCATCACCATTTTGTCAATCAAGCTCCATACGTTGTCAGAGTTTGTGGGTTCACAAAAAGAAAACAAGAGCAATATTTGGTTTGGTCCTATAAAATGATGCTTACCTTGACATTTAGGAGGATGTCCGTTAGGGTTATCTTTAGTAATGATAGACCAAGCCCCCGTGTCTGAGTCACACGTGTATTCCTGGTGGAGCGAGATGGTGAATACTAAAATCACAGACAGCAACAATTATGTAAAACTATGCAATGATGCAGTATTATACTATTTCACTATGCAATGGTGCAGTATTTCACTATTTCACTATGTAATGGTGCAGTATGTACCTGCTCTGCCCCGATGAGAGTGTACCCGGCACCACACGTGAAGTAGGCTGTGTTCTCATCCTTATAAACCACGTCTCCAAACTCCGGTTCCTCCAACAATCCACACTTCTCCACCAGCTCTGACTGTGGGTTACAGGTCGGGGCTGGAGTTAGGGTTTCCCACTGGAAGTTCTCTGATCCCATTAGGCATTGGGCTACACCGTCTCCTTTCATGTACCTGACAGATTATTCAAAGTTTTAGAAGTAGTGGCAATGTGACATACTATTTAAAGTTTTAGAAGTAGTTTCCAGTATGGTTGTGAATATTACTAAACAAGTTCTGAGCGGTAAAACAGCGGCCGCAAAATTCCACTTTAACACCGAAACCTTAGGTGCAAGCAGGTACATAATAAAAACAAGTTAACAAACTAAGGCCCCCCCCTTCCGCCCCCACTAAAAACAGCGTGTTACCATTTATTGCCGTCTGCGTCGTCAGCACAAGAGAGAGTAGCGTAGCCTCTGTGGTCCACCTTGTCCCCAGGAGTCCAGCTGCCTCGTTCTACGTCTGGTAACTCTGTCACCTTACAGAACTCTAACGGGGGACGTGTTTTAGATAACAGGTTTTAACAAACATGACACTAAAATAATCAAAAAGTTTCTGGTGTAAGTAGTACAATAGTTGTGTTTTACATGTTCCACAAGACGGTATTTATATTAACTTTCGTTTCAGACCAATTTGTAAACTTACGATACACAGGAAGGAAGATAGTTGTTGAGTAAGAAGCGTCACCGTTAGCATCAGTTGGTTTGGTGTAAGTTACAGTCACTGTGTAAGTCCCTGTTTTCTTGTTTTCCTCTGCTATCGTGTAAGAGTAGGGCATCTGGGCAGAGTTTATATACTTACAGTTTGGAGTGAGGTATTTAATAATAAGATATTTTATTAAGTTCAGGAGCCCGGGAAGACTTTTAAAAATGAAGTACCCGCGAGAGGTAAAGTATAAAAGGAAGGAATCAGCGACTCACCAAGTTGTCAGTCTCAGTCCCTGAAGTGAAGGTGACTACAACATCAGCGCCTCCTATTTCAAGTTTGCTTGTCTGTGAACTCACACCTGGTCCAACGTACACCTGTACAGAGTATATTAGAGATAAGATAAATATACAATATCACGTGATGTTGCTTCTTCACGCACTAATTATAAACTAACTTGAAACTAACTAGAAACTAAATAAAAGTAACCAGGAACTAACTAGTCACCCACTAGAAACTAACTAGAATCTAACTAGTAACTATTAAGAATATAACTTATAGAAACTAACTAAAAACTTACCTCAAATTTGATAGTGCCCGTCTCTGAGTAGTCAGCAACTCCACTGTTGTCGCTCTCAAAGTACTGTCCAGGATAAGTGGAAGTGATGGACTTAATACCTGACAGAATAGTCGGATTATATCCAAAATTTATAATGCTGTTATCATCGTAACAATATCAGATAAGGCTAGCAACAAAGGGAAAATCTTAATGTTCTGCATAACTCTGCATAACTAATGACTCATCTCCCCTCATAACACCATCCTCAACTTTTCACTTTGATTTCTCCGGCAACCTCCACCAGGGTTGCCACTTGCCATACCCCAAAGGCAGGCAGAGCATCCACATGCTATCCTCTCGTGGGCCATCCAGGCCTAACCTCTCTTCAAAAAATAAAAATTGTTACAAAAACTCAGCTTTACTTTTGTCGACGTAAAACCAACCATAAACTCAATGTTTGTTAACACTTACCGACAATGTAAACTTTAGCTAAATGAGACTCGACAGTCTTGTCAGCGTCAGTTATCATTCTACACCCGTAAGACACTTCGTTGAGAGCATTCGCTCCTGTTATCTTGTAGTTACTTGTGTAGACGTTACGGGTTCCACCTGTAACAGTTATGTAAGATTTGAAACACGAGGTTTTATCGTTTTACTTAAGAATGGACTGAAACTAGAAGTGGCGGTGACATTTGAAATAAAATCATCTCAAGTTATCTTCTGACAATAATATGCCTATAATTATAAAGTTTTGAAAATTACTTAATTAGATAGGAATGGTAAATAAAGCAGTGTTACTAACCACTCTCTTGAACAGCAGCAGGGTTAGTATCAGTATGCACAACGCCATCCCCATTGAACCACTCCACACTGGCTACAGTAACAGGAGTAGTGATGGACGAACAGGACATTGTAGTTTCCTTGCCGATCTCCACAAGCTGGTCTACAGGATCTGTTTGTACCGCTGAGAGAAACAGGCAGTGAGGTGGCGTGTGACGTCATGTCACGTGGCGTGTGACGTCATACAACGTGGCGTGTGACGTCATGCATCGTGACGTGTGACGTCATGTCACGTGGCGTTTGACGGCATGTCACGTAGTGTGTGACGTCATGTCACGTGGTGTGTGACGTCATGTCACGTGGTGTGTGACGTCATGCAACGTGGCGTGTGACGTCATGTCACGTGGTGTGTGAAGTCATGTCACGTGGTGTGTGACGTCATGCAACGTGGCGTGTGACGTCATGTCACGTGGTGTGTGAAGTCATGTCACGTGGTGTGTGACGTCATGCAAAGAGGTGTCATGTTCGTAATATCATCGTTTCTTTGATTAAATTACAAAATAATTAAAAGATCGAATGAAGCTAATGACGATAATATTTAATAAAATGATAACTTACGTATCCCCTATCGACTTACCGAGTTCTGAAAATACAATGAGTTAGATACAAGGATTCCCAGAATTACCCACTTTAATTGTGATCAGTGTTAGGTTTATATAAACTACTAAAGATCGCTCATTACAACAGATAGGAGATGTATATGCCCGGCGCTAATAAACCAGTAAACTCACCAATACACTCAGGCTGAGCAGAAAGAGGGGCAGACCAAGTGAGGACACCGTCATTACAGGCAGCAGCCGGGGACCCCAGCAGACTTTTACCTCCAGTACACTCCAAATTAGATATTGTGCCCATGTGGTCTAGTGGTGTTCCGTCCAGAGCTGTGATATCTGCTACTGCCTCTACTGGACACTTCTCTGGGGGATTTATTTTAGTTTTAAATATCTTAACCATTGTTGGACAGAGAGAATCCAAAATATATTTCTAAGAATTGCTGTTACGTTAGTACTAACCGAATACGTCAATAGAGACAGTACTTTCGATACTACCAGTGTTCTCCACAACCAGCTTGTAAGCCACTGTCTTTCCCGCTACTTTAGTAGCCAGGAACTCTATTTCCACATCCCAGGACTGTGGAATGGTGGAGTTTATTTGAATTATTGAGGAATTCAGAAGCACCTATTCAGCCGATGTTAATTTAAAGAGAGAACTGAATATCTTTAAATTTTAAACTCCATCGAGAATGAACACGAGATGAGAAATATAAAAACATGCTAAATAACATTTTATTGGCGCCCTAATCAGGACCATAGTGTTTTACTACTTACTTGGTCGACTGCATTTTGAGTGGGAGCAGGAGTGTTAGTGATAGGTGTGACGTCGGTATCGTCTCCCTTGTACAGCTTGAATGTGTCCGGGGATGTTGGAGATGTTATCGTAGCTTTTAGTGTGATCGTCTCTCCTACCTCATTGTATGATCCAACTTTAGGTCCTTGTTCCAAACTAACAAAACCTGTGGGAAAGGGTCAAGTTATTTGTTTATAAGGTTCTAAAAATTCAAATTTTCATCCACAATAAACCTGCTTGAAAACGCATTAAAAACCCTCCTGACTTTGAACGAAGACAAAAATACCGAAAGTAGAAAGTGAAAGTGGACGTTACCTTGAACGAAGACGGGGAAAGCCTCACTCTCCAAAGTACCAAGACTGTGAAGGTAGACTACAGTACACTTGTAATCAGCAGCTGCAGTGAAGTCCACTCCACTCAGTATTAGGGTGTTCCCTGTCTCGCCATTTATTGGGTTTGCTCCCTGGGAACAGGAGATATTAGTTTATTGTCATATTGACCTTCTTTAAGTCGCACCTTCTACTCTATAATACTCAATATAAAGATGATAAATTGGGAGATCTGAACAGCGCAGTCCCTTTGTTTCTAGCCCAAACAAGTGAAAGTGAAAGCGAAAGTAAAAGTGAAAGTGAAAGTGTTGTACCTTTGTCCAGGAGTAGGTAGAGGCGACGTCAACAGGGTCACAAGTGAGAGTAGTGTCCCCAGCCTTGTTCACAGGAGAAGTTCCAGTCACCGTTACCTCTGAGAAGGGTAATAAAGGTAATGCCAAGTTATAAGGGTAATATATAATGTGTGTCGGATGATATCCAAGTTGGAAATCATCTTGACAGGCGTGGGACATACTTTAAATACTAATGGGATTAGCCTAGTACTAAAGTAAAACTAACTTAGGAAAGCGAGAAACTAAAAAGTTGTACTTAGTAAAACTAACTGAGGACAGTAAGAGACTAAAATGTTGTACAAAGTAAAACTAACTGAGGACAGTAAGAAATTAAGAAAACAAGAAATTGTAATAAGTAAAACTAACTTAGGACAGTGAGAGTTTGAGCAGCAGTAGATTTAACATCGTCCTCTGAATATCGTCCTGAGCAAGTGTATTCCACTTCATCAGCCTCAGCAACAGAGGTTATTGTATAGGTAGAGGAGGTGGACTCTGATGTATATGTTTCTGTGTTTGCAGTTCCTGTTGGGGTGTATTATGGTAATTTGACATCTTAGTCACAAACCAAATCAAGATCCAATGCATTCTTATCATATAGCTTAATCGTATTTATCCAGTAAAAAAGGTTTGGGTTTACTAGGTTCATAATTAAAATCCTACACAACATATACGAAAATAACAGGACTAAGCCTTCATCAATAATAAGATAATGTTTACAAATATTACCTGCTGGAGTCCATTCAATATCTTCCTTAAGACCGTCACCATGTATAACACATGTGAGTACAGCTTGTGCACCCTTCAGAGCATACAACTTTCCATCAATAACATTTCCAAACACTGTGTCCCTCACATACTGATCCACTTCCACAGAGTTAGTCAGAGAGTTACTGTAGGTCACGGTACACGTTGCTTTTCCGTTGCTCTCCACAGTTGCCCCGGTAACAGTAAACTCACTAGAGGTAGCCGTGTTGGTTGCAGCCTTGGTTAGGGCGTCTCCCTGTACAGACCATGTAGCAGGGGAGTCATCTCCTGTTAGCTCCAAATAGTTACAAGTAAAGGTGATGTCGTCCCCTTTGTTAGCAAACCGTTTAGAGCTGGTGACTCCAGTAGCTCCCAACACAGAGAGAGTCAGGGCGTTGGACTCTGTATCTACACTGTCGGACGTGTAAGTGGACTTACACTTGTAGGTTCCTTCGTGTGTAGCATCTATAACTGACAGAATGACAGCACTGCTGGTAGCACCGTAAGTAGTATGTGCAGCGGCATCTAGAGTGTAGAGACTAGTGTCAGTGAGGATGTTGGTACCCTCATACCACAGTACATCCCCTGTAGCATCACCCGAGAAGGTGCAGCTCAGAGTTACAGGTGCTCCCAGTACCACTGTGCTGGGAGAGTTGAAGTTGGAGGCGGTAGGATTCGCTACGCTGACAGCAAACACTGGAGGTGTTCGCACGTACACTGTGACATCACCCGTCACTTCCACTCCGTTGAAATCTACCTTACATTGGTAGGAGCCCATGTCGGTAGCTGCAGAACTGGCTACAGTGAAGGTGTATTTATCAGTGTTGGCGTTTGTAAGAGCTTTAGGGGCTCCTGCTGTGTCGGTCAGTTGCCAGGTTACGGTAGGAGTGTACGATAAGTCTGCTACGTCCCACGAGATCTTGCAAGAGAGGTCGAACTTAGCTGCTAACACGTTGTACACTGGCACAGCGGTCACTTCTGTTATCCCTGAAATTATGCACTGGTTAGACATGCTACCATATAAGGTAATATCACCACGAGAGATACTTACGGCTACAATCGAAGAGATGATTCTACGAGCAAGTAAGATATTTATGAAAATAACAGTGCGTGATTGACTGACTATTTTTTTTCGTGTTTTTAACAAATCATCTTGCTCCAGAGAGGATGAAAGAGGATTTGCTTTTAGTAAAGCAGTTTCACTACTTTTAATCCTCAGATGTAACCATGGTAACCCTAGTAACTGTGGGTAATGCTTGTAACTGTGGGTAATGATTGTAACTGTGGTAATGCTTGTAACTATGGAAATGCTTGTAACTGTGGGTAATGCTTGTAACTGTGGTAATGCTTGTAACTGTGGTAATGCTTGAAACTATGGAAATGCTTGTAACTCACTGTCGTGTTGTATTTCCGTGTAAATTGACATGTGACCAAAACACAAAGAGAGGGCTGTATTTTACTAATGATGTGACAGAGTAAACATATAGTTTGTTTTAAATATTGTAGCATGTATGTATAATGTGTAAACTGTACAGGATCTAATTATAGAACATACCAGTCAGCTCTATTTCTAATGTGACTGATTCACAACTTTACAATAGTATTTTCACTCTCAAATCACCGACTTAATCGACATCCATCACCCTGCTGGCAAGCATGACCGCGCCTCTTATATTCACTATACTATTTACCCCCTTCACTATTATACCCCCTTTACTATTTACCCCCTTTATTGTTTTTCAGGCATTAAGACTCAGCAGGCAAAAAGAGATGATATTTTACCACAATCCATAATCATGGGTAGAGTGGCCCGCTGCCAGTCTCTCTTTCCCAACCAAAAGGAAATGATATTAATTTGATTGACCGTCTGCAAATGCAAAATTATACCCAGAATGAAATCGGTCGCTCGCTTTTCTTGGGAAAGAGAGACACTGGCAGCGGTCCACTCTACCCATGATTATGGATTTTGGTACATCAATGATACAAGTTTTATTTCATTTTTTGAAAATTTAGACTTATATAATTGAGAATATAATAATTGAGATAAACAAATTCTTTGATTTGACATTAATTGTCAATCCTAACTTATTGAGTATAAAGTACTTACTCATAATTTTGAGCCAGGGCTGAAGTTCTTTCTCCTCAGTAATCTCACTGTATTTCATAGTACAACTATATTGACCCTCATCAGTTGCGTGTTGGGCGTTTGTTAAGGACAATTCACTTGTTATCTCACCATTCTCATAGTTACTTGGGATAGAGATATTAGTTGCTAAGTAACAGTTAGTTGCTAAGTAACAGTTAGTTGCTAAGTAACAGTTAGTTGCTAAGTAACAGTTAGTTGCTAAGTAACAGTTAGTTGCTAAGTAACAGTTAGTTGCTAAGTAACAGTTAGTTGCTAAGTAACAGTTAGTTGCTAAGTAACAGTTAGTTGCTAAGTAACAGTTAGTTGCTAAGTAACAGTTAGTTGCTAAGTAACAGTTAGTTGCTAAGTAACAGTTAGTTGCTAAGTAACAGTTAGTTGCTAAGTAACAGTTAGTTGCTAAGTAACAGTTAGTTGCTAAGTAACAGTTAGTTGCTAAGTAACAGTTAGTTGTTAAGTAACAGTTAGTTGTTAAGTAACAGTTAGTTGTTACGTAACAGTTAGTAGAACACAGCAAGTAAGTATTTACCCAGTATTGACGTTGGAGGAGAGATCCTTGGTGTTCCCGGTCTGTGACCAGGTAACAACACCGGTCTTGCCAGTAAAGGTGCACGTGACCTTAGTGTCACCTCCTTCTCCCACGTATGTAGTGGTTAGTGGCTTGAATCCTGCACAATATTCTGGTTACCAACACCACACACCACACAGATAACCTCTTATTATATAGAAGGAATATAAAGTAGAAATTAAAATCTAGATGGAGGACCAAGTTGAAACATACCTATAACATGGAGATTTCTAATAGAAGAAGCAGCAGTTCCAATAGAGTTGGGGTACGCTGCGTCACACTTGTAAGTACCACTGTGTCCGTCAACTGTTACACTCGACAAAGTTATCACTACTTTTCCTTCCTGAATAACAATTATTATAGTTAGATCTGGTATTCAGATTAGTACTTACCCTACTATTACCAATTACCATGACAACACTACTGTTACCATGACAACACTACTGTTAACATGACAACACTACTGTTACCATGACAACACTACTGTTCCCATGACAACACTACTGTTACCATGACAACACTACTGTTACCATGACAACACTACTGTTACCATGACAACACTACTGTTACCATGACAACACTACTGTTACCATGACAACACTACTGTTACCATGACAACTCTACTGTTACCATGACAACACTACTGGTGCCATGACAACACTACTGGTGCCATGACAACACTACTGTTACCGTGACAACACTAGTGTTACCGTGACAACACTACTGTTACCATGACAACACTACTGTTACCATGACAACACTAATGTTAACATGACAACACTACTGTTACCATAACAACTGCCACCATGAAACTACTTACCGGACTACTGGCTGCGGCGCTGTTATCAGGTGTTCCGGTAGAGATAGCTGCCCCACCGTTAGTAGCAGTAGCAGTCCAGGTGACAGCGGGGGCTGCTTGGTCTGATGGGTTGGAGTAGAGACATGTAAACTTTACATCAGAACCTTCAAACGCGTAGTCGTTCTCAGCTTTAAACTCTGTAGCGTCAGTGCTGATTGTAGCGGCTGGGATGATGAGTGTAAGGGCTACACAACTGCTAATGTCTTTTAACTTTACTTTAAGGAGTTTTTAAACTCTAAAGAAGCTTCTCAATGAACGCGTTATAGAGCGATATTGTCACTGCTACTAACACAACTGCAGTTGTATAATAGCGATAGCTAATAGAACTGTATATAGTTCTGTAAAGTAGCTGCACAGTGCATTTAGTCTTGTTTTTGAAGGGAAGTGTAATTTGTTAGTAGCTAGATGTTAGCGCATGAATGTTGTTAGTTGTTGTTAGTTTTAGGTTATAGTTGTTTTTTATGGACAAAGATGGTCATGAGGAACAAGTTTGATAATCTCCTAATTCTAGGGTCACTGCAACAATCTCGGAATCAAAGCAAACACCCGAAGTCTTTTACGTGAAATTGCGATTTGTTCGAAATAATATCCCTACACCGTATTGAAATGGTTGAATGTTTTTAAATGAGATATGTGGCAAGGTGGTAAGGTTGTAATAGCACGATAACTTACAATCAAGTACTGAGGCTTCTGAGGAATGGATATTTAAAAGTAGTCACGAAGTTTACAGATTAAGTTGAGTTTCAAGTAACTTTAATAGTCACGAAGTTTACAGATTAAGTTGAGTTTCAAGTAACTTTAATAGTCACGAAGTTTACAGATTAAGTAAAGCACACAGACTGAACTGAGTTTTATGTAACTCAGCGACTACTATTTATCGATCTTTGAATGCAGTATGATAGTACTGACAAACCATCTGTCAGAGATAAGGATCAAATGTAAGACAATTAACCTCTATTGTTACCATGGCAACACTACTGCAAATGTTAATCACTAACCTAGTATCTCGAGCTCAGCATCTTCTGTGTACTGGTTCATCACAGCCAATCCATCACATTCAGGAGCTAGGTTGAGCTCGACATAAAAACCGACAGGAGTACTAGCAGACACAGTTTTAATTAATAAACTAAGGGTATAAGGTCCGTTATCAGCGCTGACGTCACCCACTACAGTATAATCTGCACCAGTGACCAGTTCATCGCCCGCTTCGTTCGACCACTTAGCTGCTAGAGGCTTCTGTCCAGTAAAAGTGGTCGTCAATATAATGTCCGTATCCCCGATAAGAACGTACTTCTTCGGTATAGGAGCCAGATCTGGTTAGAAAGGTTTGTCAGTAATAATACAACTTTCAACTATCTGAACAGAACAAGCACTAAAGTACGAAACGAAACACAATATTTACTACCCCGCTCGTATGCGACAAAGATATTGCATAAAATATACCTAAATAATTTACACAATACGGTGCCCATGTCTGAGCGGCTCTCCACAAAAACTTTCTCTCCTCCTCAGAGCAGAGAGTTTTTTAAAAATCTATAAACTGGGATCTCATAAAAATTTAAGAACCAATAATATTTGTATTATCATTGATTTGTGAGAGAAAGGAAATGATTAAAAATCCATCTCACTAACCGACTACAGTAAGGGATCTAGCATCAGTCTTCTTGGATATTTGCAGATAGTCCGGCTCAGTGTAAGTAGCCACACAGTAAAAGCTCCCAGCTTGGGTGCTTGATGCCTTATCTACAGTCATGATGGACTTGAAGATGATTCCATCTTTAGATCCTTGCACTACGTAATTGTCTCCGTCCTGGTAAATGAGGGGTAAGTAAGGGGTAAATGAGGGGTAATTGAGGATTGGGAGCTATAACGTGTGGTAAACTAACTTCTCATCACTTAGTGGAACTCAGTTAGAAGTATTGCTTAGATAAAGGAGCTCCGATAACAGGAAGTTAGTTTTATGTATTACAAAGCTCAGCGAGTATTACAGCACCACACAAATCTAATCAATAACTGGTACAATAAAGTGCAACAATAAAATCAATAAAACAATCTTTTAATTTACGAATACATGCGACCAAGTCCAATGCGAAACTGGACACATGAACACTCATACTGTCACAATCATACATTCCAATAACATTCCAACGTACAGGTAAACACACGTGTAGCATATTGTGTGTTGTGGTGTAGATAGTGTTAGAATACGATATCAACCTCGAGAAGAAGAAGGAGAAAAAGAAGGAGAAACACAGATTCAAATTTGGCTAGTTTCCTATACTGGATGAGCTTTATTTAGAAGCGTGTTGGCTGGGGAGGTATGAGAATGAGTTTGAGCAGAAAGCTTTAATCAGATAGAATTTGCACAAGGGTGACCAAACACGTGCACAAGGATGACCGAGCATTCATTTTAGGAGAATTGTAATCTGGTTTTATCACGTGATTAGAGATAGTGGGGGGTTTTGAGTGGAGGTATGTTTAACAACATTCCCCATAACCCCAATACAAAGGGGAACCTTATATTAGGGGAACCTTATATTAGGGGAACCTTATATTAGGGGAACCTTATATTAAGGGAACCTTATATATCCAGGGGATTACAAATGAAAAGTGAGATCCTTGCCCCTCTTCTATTGGGTAGTGAAGAGTAACAAGTCAAGAAAACAACAGAGATCTATCATGCACAGATACTATACGAGTCTTATATTCTTCAACGTGTTACCGTAGTAACACAACCTGAGTAACGTCCACTCACCAAAAGTTGCTGAGAGGTGGCAAGGTGTCATTACATATTATTAGTAACATATTAGCATAGAGATTAACTTATGAACACATTAATTATTAGCAATAAATTTAGCAGTGCTTTATAATAGCGGAATAATTGCTATATGGGAAACAAACATTTGATTTGACATTAATTACAAACAACTTTAAATGGTATTTAATCAAGTAAAAAATTAGTAGCTGAATTATCTAAATAAATTTAAAACACATCTCAGCTACATATATAAGAGTGGCGGTTAAAAACAACTGGCAGGGTGCCAACTGTACCTCAACGAGCGTGTCCCCGGCCTCTGAGACCTTGTGCCAGGTTACTGTTGGTCCGTTAGTGATACTGTCTGGGAAACTGGCTGTACATTCGAACTCAATGTCTTTTCCATCTTCAGTACACTTGTCAGCAGCGTCCATCGTCACTACGTAGGCTGGAGGGGAATGTACATTATAAGACTTAAATATATATGTTATTTATACTGATAATTAACTCAAAAGTAAGGTAAACATTAAATAACTCAGAAGTAAGGTAAAAATCAAATAACTCAGAAGTAAGGTAAACATTAATTAACTCAGAAGTAAGGTAAACATTGATTAACTCAGAAGTCAGAAGTAACATACGTGAGGATGAGAGGGAGATGGCCTCGCTCTTATACAGCTCTGATTTATCACTGGTTTTAAACACCTTACACACAAATTTAGTGTCTGTCCAGCCGGCGGGAAAGGCGTTTATGGTTAAGTACTTGTAGAGACTTCCATCCTTGGTTTCTGCCGTCACTGCCATGAAAGCTTCGTCATTAGCGTCGGTAGTTTCGGCATCTTTTGTCCTGATATGATTTGATCTCAACAGGACGGGTCATACGTATTAAATTAACTAAAATGACTAACTGATCAAGCCAAGGAATAGGTTGAAAGTTAGTATCGTAGTATCGTGATGATGAAGATAAAGTAAAAATATTTGCGAAGGAGCGGTTTTCTACCAGGTAAAAGTCTCTGAAGCGTCGATGGTTCCCGAAAAAGCACAGGTCAGAACAGCTTGTGATCCTTCTGCCTGAATGACACTGGTGTCTCCACCTGCATCTTGGGGCTGCACGGAGAATCCTGGGCAGGTTTATATTATTAGCAGAATTAAATACCTTGGCATTAAATTCTGATATGATCATATATTATATAGAAAAGATGGACAAAAGTTTCGTCATAAGACCAGTAATGATAATAACAAATATTTTTACATTCATAATTTCATAGGCACTAAAAATACCCACCTTTTATTGCAACAACGGTTGTAAAGGTTTTAGTTAACATTTGGGTGCCGGTCAGGTCTGACACGGTGACAGTTGCTACATAAGTGCCCTTATCTTCCAGAGTTACACTGGCTATTGTCACAGACGAGCTCTTGTACGCCAGTCCCGTTACAGTTGTGTCACTGGGAAGTGCGGTTGTTACAGTTACGTCACTGTAACAGTATAGCGTAATATACGAAAATATATCCGGTCAGTGCGATTCGGTAACTAATATCACTGTAAGTGATATTCGTTCAATAATCGAACGAACGCGTTTGTCATGGTAACAGTAACACTTACGAATATTACCTGTTTTGGGCAGTGTTGTAAGTACTGCCGTCCTTTGTCCAGGCGAAGCTGTAAGTAGAAGCATCATCCAGACTGACCAAAGCTGCCAAAGTGAGAGCTGCTCCGACGTCAGTATCTATGTTGGCTGCAGGTTCCACTGCTTTCATGAACACTACAGTAGTTGAGTCGGCAGACAGCTCCTTCTCGCTTATATCACTGTAAACCTGCAGTGGGGTTCAGTCAACGTCATCATTCAATAACACCAAGATATGCTCTGAAAAACTTCTTATATACAAGGTTTTATCAAGACACTTATTTTACTTCGGAGTATTCCAACAGCCACATTGTTACACAAGTGCAACCAGCCAATTACATGAAGCCGAAGGATTTGTTTTTGCCAGTTACGGTTAGGGTAGTGTGTACCATACTTTCTTCGCCCGAGACTTTGCTGCAATGTGCAGCTCCTCATTTAACCCTCACACCCGATTTCTCGAGTATTCGGCTGAGTAGACCGGGGGCTGCATAGACCACTCAGGATCCTTAGCTGAACGTCGACGACGCTCACACCACGACCAGGCAGACAGTGGGATTCGAACCCGCAACCTTACGATTGCAAAGCTGGCGTTCTAACCAACTGTGCTACCTGGCCTTAAAATAATATCTATCAGACCTCTAATGTTTTACAGAGAAATATCTACCAGTGCAAACCTGCATGTCACAAGACAGCTCAAATCGGCCAGAAGTAGCGGCACTTGTTACACTGAACTCTGGTTTCTCGTTTTTATTAGTAGCGTCGCAGGTCCCTGTATTGGCAACTGGGCCTGAAACATGGAACCGGTTATATACAGTTCGAAACATAATTTAAGCAAACAATCAAAACAATGCAGGATTCGATACTGAGTTACAATAAACGATGTAGGAAACGAGACACGAGTCTAAAAAGAGTGAGAAATGTGAGATAAGTGTCCACTTACTGACGGTGAGCCCGGTAGGAACAGGATCTCTGACTTCAATAAGGTGGGGATCTACTGTACTCTCTCCTACACACGTGATACTGGCAGTCTCGCCCAGGAACTTGTACACTGCTACGTCTGGTGTCGTCGTCACCTCTGAGAGAGATAGCAGTGTTTAAACACAAGGAAATATTTTATAACGCTGCAGCTTTTCTATATCACAGACCCGTAAAATGATAAAATCAAATTTGTACTTGTATGAAGCCAACGCAATAGTCACTGCTAAGAAGTGATGATAAAACTTACTGAAGCACTCATTTTTGATTTCTGCTGTCTGCAGGCCGTCTGTACAGGTCTGGGTGAATTTATTTTCGTTCTTGAAGGTGTGTCCCTGATCACAGAGCAAGGTGAACACGCTCCCCACCTCCACTGTGGTTCCGTCAGACTTCGCCACTCCAGATATCGTATACTGACTGTTTTCTGATGCGGCAGGTAGCGTGCACAAAACTGGGGAGGGTGTGGTTACTTTGGGGATGAAAGCGAATGTAAGAGTGAAAGTGAAGTAAGAGTGACGATAAGGGTGAAAGTAGGAGCGTGAAGTGAAAAATGATAACTGCAAAAGTACTCACTTTTACAATCATCTGCAGCCGTGGACCCTGTCAACAAAGTGCTCTTAGGGCTGACACAAGCTGTACACTCAGTTTGTTTAGACGCTGCATTGTATGTTCCCAAAGCGCACTCTACGCACTTGGGAGTTGTAGCTCCGTCTCCGTACATGCCCTCAGGACACTCCACTGAAATATCATACAGTAAAACCTCTCTACATCGGGCTCCTCCGGGAAAACTAGAATAATATAGATGGACAGTTTTACTTTTGGCTCCTTTTAGTTGGGCCAACAAAACTTTGCTTAATAGTTAATCAGCCTTTGGATAATAAGTTAGATACTATAAAGGATATCTCAATTGAACTGACCGCAGTTATCTCCATTGCTAGAAACACCCTCTCCATCTTCGCAAGCAGAAGTTACGGGATCTTCTGTATCGAAATCATCGAAGTTGATATCTCTCCTTTGCCTAGAGTGTTTGCTTTCTGATAATCTACTGGCCAAGTCCACAAGATCATCTCCTGCTCGACTGTCAGATACTGTGAACACTGACTCTATAGTAACCTGCGGGTGCGTTAACTGTGTACTTGTAGTATGAATTTGGACCCACAATCTGCTATCTTTCATTTTACCTCCATAGATTATTGTCATCAGTTTCATTACTTAAATAAAAGCTAGAAAGTATAATTTGATGACCAACCTTGAAAGGAGATGAACACGTGAAAGACATGCCCTTTAAGACGCAAGTTTGCTCCTTCATACACAGCGCCTGTGAGAGGTACCGCAAGAGAAGACTGTGCCTTTCTGCCACTTTCTCCTTAGTGCACTCAAGTCCACTGTGTGTAGTCTTTATGTGTGTGGTCAGAGGTTGCTTCTCTGGAGAAGGAAGGATTTTATAACTAATACTTGCTATGGCTTGTCAGTTGTCACAAGAAACAAGAATTTAAGACAGACGAGATAATAATTTTCTAACATCAAATTCTAATATAACATCCCGAGATAAAGCATCCATGCTGGGTGTCAAACCCAAAACCTCGTGCGCCTTCATCCTACACTGTACTTACCTACACACTTAGGCAAGGAAGCAATTTCGAAGAAGCCATCACTGTCACATAAAGCCGATGTTCTGCCAACCAGTTCGTGTTTATCTGTGTCCAAACATCTGAAATTGTAGACTCCTTCTCCACCTTTCGTTACGTCTCCATGTTCTGGGATTGCGCTGCACGGGACTTTTGCAGCAACTGAATAAGGTCATAAGGGTTACTGTGGTTATTAGGGTTACAACAGTTACTGTGGTCGCATTCAAGACACGGCAAATAAATTGAAACCTGTTAAAGCAGTTAGACAGAATTTTGGAAATGAAAAGAAAATATTAGAAAATATATAAAGGATAGTGAAAGTGAAACCTATTAGAACAGTTATAAAGGATATTGAAAGCGAAACCTATTAGAACACTTAAACAGGACAGTGAAAGTGAAACCTGTTAGAGCAGTTAAACAGGATAGCAGTAGTAAAAAGGAGGCGACCATCCGGTGTATGTCAGATTGAGAGATTTCACCCTTCCAAACTCTTCAATTACACATTTTTTTCTAATTGAGTAGATTGTGGTTAGTTTTACATACTTAAAAATTCATATCAATCTGTTAATGTTCATAATCTGCAAACAATCATGAAATTATGATAAACGATTAAAATTATTTTTGAATACAGCGACTAATCAACTTCATTACTCTTTTCTATGTATTTGCGAACCTTTAAAGCCCTATATTGACATATTATTGATGCGTCACGAGATTTAAAATAACTTAACCTGAAGTCGATATGAAAGCGTCTAATAGGAGAATACGCAGTTTATAACTTATAAAAGCAATGCATTAACAAGCAGATCTCTCAAAAGCGCTGTAAATGTATTCACAGTTATCTGGTGACAAGGAACTTGACAAAATCTGAAAATTATTCGACAGAATGCGAACTAAGTACGACGAGCACTAAAATCTAAATAACGGCAGAGAAGCGTAAACAAAGGATTATAAGTATAACATTACCCTACATTAACATAACGGCAGAGAAGCGTAAACAAAGGAATATTGGTTTAAAACAATCCCGAAGAGCAATGTAATCAAATGATATGAGACTACAGTAAATCAGGAAAGCAAAGGAGCGGGGGCTATATTTAAGTATTATAAAAGAGGAATGGTAAATGAATTAGATGCTAGGGGTGTAAACAAGGTATTCACTTCCTCAAGTGAGCCCAGGTATTCTGGTATTGCTCTAGTCTACATTATCATAAGAGTTAGATCCAGTCCGGCAGTCCTTAGCTTGAGAATGAAATTCCACGACTACATTGTGGACTACACAGTGTTTCTTGTGTGTCGTCGATCTCATGTGGTTCCGTGATTAAGCTTTGTGAGCGTCTGCTAATGTGACATCACTTAATATCACCAGTGTAAGAAGCAATCTTTTAGTGAGATACATGATGTGAAATACAGCTGTCGGGCTACCTTGGTGTTTCAAGAACGTTTCACCAAATGTGGAAAAAACTAAAAGTATATCTTTTACATTCCACATTAAAAAATGTTACCGCTATCTTAGAGTGGTCATCTTGACCACAGCCCCCTACGAATAAGACGATGTAGGTTTATATTCTATTTGGTTTTGGTTTTGGTTTAGGGAGCAAACTCAACACACAAGTCCAGGTGCGAGGTATACAGGATGGTCTAGGATTGCATTCTTTACTCATCTTTTGAATAATGAATCCAGACAATGCCTCAAAATTACTTGACGTGGGGCGGCTAATTTGGCAAATTGTTCAGATTCAGCCTTAGGCTTAACTGCGGCGTTTTTTCAACATGTGAGGCGATTTTAATGAGGTCATGTTTATGGAGGATAGTAATACAAATTAGTCTGTCTACAAATTAGTCTGTCTGCTTGAAAAATATTCGTCACGCTTTTACCACGTATCATGCAAAAAATCGCCGCACTCAAGCCGCAAAATTCTCCATATATTTGCCGCACATTACGCAAATTTTAAGCAGGTGCGGAATCACACTATTTGCAAAGTTTGTTGGAGGGTCAAAACTCATTTGGGGTTACTTTTCGGATATAGATAAGTAATATAAGAGATAAAACCAATAATGAGCAACTTTGATTTGCAGAGTAATTCTTGGATTAGAGAGAATGACAAAAACTTTAAAATATGTCGAATAATAAATTAGTCACAGTCACAAACCACCACAGTTTATAATTACTCCAAGGTATTCCACACAAACAGGCCATGTTTTAAACAAAAAAGAGAATTATTCCAAAATATCAGGTATAAATTCCCCGGCTAAGCGACGAATAGGGGGACTGGGGAACTGCACTATTTTTACTATATCAATATCATATCGTTATGATATTCTGAATTAACGTGTTGTGAAAGAATGCGGTGTAAAAAAGGAATGTTGCTAGCAGCTAACGAATTTAATTTCTCGTGACGTTGCACTAAGGACTGGAGGATAGTCTTAGTGTCTATATATATATTATATACTCTTGTTAGTGGCCGGGACACCTTCAAAGTAGATGTTAGACTAAACCGTCTGGTTTTTAGAAAATCATTTTGTCATTATCCTCGTAACGCATTTATAGTGATCCATCTACCACCTTCTACCGCACACACCTAAAGTCGGTGACTAGTACCTTGGACAATGGATATTCAAGATCACAACAACACAGAAAATACTGTCTGCCATACTATCTGCCTGAACTCTATCCACAGGTCAGTCAGTTCTCACTCTGTTGAAATTTGTTTGACTGTCTAGTTTTCTAGTCTCTAGTTTTCTTAGGAATAGGGGCGGTAGTTGAGTGTGTCCCATATTCTAGCGTCCTAGTTCGGAGAAAAAGGTTCAAATGACCGGGAACTAGATATTTCTGTTTTAAGTAACTGGGAACTGGATATATCTGTTTAAATAAATGGTCCGAAATGTAAAACTAAAATGGAATGAGTTATTTAAGTTATTAAAATCGACAACAAGCTGTTCCGACTTCCGAGGGACATGACTTTACAATAATGGCTGTAATAACTTGTGAATTTACAAATGCACAGGATTTTTAATTTTACACACTCTGGTGCTCGCCAAAGGCTCTCACACGGAATATAATAGGGATTATCGACCTCTCTTATTAAACCATTGTTTGAATTCTGCTCCAGTAGCTGAGAGGTTTTGTGTGGGATAAGTATAGTACCATCATTCTTGTTGAAGTTTTAGTTTTATATTGGATAAGAATAAAAAATAACCTATAAATTTAAGTTCTATCTGAAATAGATATATATTTTATGAGAAATCGTTTGATCTCAGGGTTCTTCGTTTGTCCCTAAAAATAACTAAAAATTTAACAATTTAAACAATAAAGTTGACGTATATGTATACTAGTAGATAATGACGATACATCGGACAAAAGATGACGACTGGGACCCATATTCACGTGTATGTAGATAATTGTACTACCCTACCAGTAAGTAAGTAACAAGTAAGTTTCCAGTTCAGGATTCGGGATTGTAAAAACTAAGTGTATTGATTCCAACGCAATACTAGCCCCCTCTCCAACCCTCCTGGCTCCTCTCCAACAGAAATAAACCAAGCAGGGACACCGAGAGTCACTTACACATGTACTCTCCCTGGAGTAATTACTAATAAAACATGAGAGAGTGACTAATAAAACATGAGAGAGTGACTAATAAAACATGAGAGAGTGACCCGTCCTTGTGGTGGGAGAGGTATAGCCACAATGAGATGTATTCAGGGTAGAGGATTATGACGGCCGGGGCTTGTGAATTCTAAATTTATGGAAATCACCGAGTGAGCGAACTGAGATGAGCAGAGAGATTTGGTCGGATAAAGAGCTTTGAAGTGCCATTCTGTATACTTTAAATCCTGTTTAACAAAATTTTATACAACTGGATTTGAGATAAAGTGATTTTCAGGGAATGATTAAATAACAAATATTATATAATATAGCTATTAAAAAACATTATGCGATACAATTATGTAAATTTGATACCTAAAGTATCTATTTTGAACAACTATCAGGTTCTTGGGGGATAAATAGTAAATTAGCAGGCAATACCTCTAAGTTTCGATACCTCTAAGTTTGGACCACGTCTCAAGGAAAAACGGCAATGCCCAGTATAACACGGTATTACAAATTACTATAAGTGTATATATATAAAATGTTCCCGGTTAAGAGTACTAAGGTACTGTGTATTGGATAGAGTGAGAGCCATTGTCCATAATACTGCAGGTAGTGACCAATAATGGCCCATTTAATTCAGACGTCACGTCCGTCAGACTTCTTAAAGGCGCGCGCGATCATTATTGATGTTCACCAAGAAACTGTTTTTTGGCCTTTGTGTTGATGAACACATGTGCGCGTTACAAATATGTGAACTAAAATTTCTGTGTAATAGATGTTTTAGACAATAATTTACAGAATACCACATAACATGATTTCATGTGCATAAGTTAGATCCTTTTATCCAGCGAATAAAAACGTGCAGACATGATCGTAGATAAATAATCTTGTTCGGTGATATGCAGAAATGATATGTGTGGCATTTTTACAATTTGGCGGGACATTTTTATAATTTCCTTACAATCTTGCAAAAACTCCTCTTCCTGTGTAAAAAAAGCCTCAGAATCAACAAATTGTTCAATACAGAAAGGTCGTAGAACAACAATAACTTTGTGTACAATAATAAACAATGCACAAACCCTACTTACGATTTCCAAAACGAAATACATCATCGCACGTCGCACATGCACAAACCTTTCTTAAACTGAGAGTAAAATATGTTTTTGCGAAACCTGTACAAGCTCGAGAAAAATAGCGAAATAAATCATAAAAAATATCAACCAATAGAATCTGTGTAAAGGAGGTCAAGTAAGTGCAATTTCAGATGGCTCAACCTGCTATGCAAGTAAGCTGACACAAGCACTTTCGTAAGAATAGTTGAATAAATTTACCACGCTGGTAAATGTTTATGAATGTTGCGAAATATCTAGAAATAATACAGGAATATACTATCGATGACTCAAAAAGAGCCGAAATGCAAACGAAGTTTGACATTATTTTCATAAATAACGAACGGTAAATAAATGTTTTCACTGACAATTACATTTTCCTTGTGATAAAACGAACAAGCAACTAAATCAGAATTGTAAACAACAAGTTGATAGCTTAGTAGTATATTAAGTAATTAGTCATAGTTTTACGCAACATATTACACTGCAACAAGTTGATAGCTTAGTAGTATATTTAGTAATTAGTTATAGTTTTATGCAACATATTACACTGCAACAAGTTGATAGCTTAGTAGTATATTTAGTAATTAGTTATAGTTTTATGCAACATATTGTCACTGCAACAAGTTGATAGCTTAGTAGTATATTTAGTAATTAGTTATAGTTTTACGCAACACATTATCACTGCTCGTTCAGATCTGAGTACACAGAACCGAATTATATGAGGGTACATTATACGAAATATACAAAGGTACACTAATAAAATATGCCAAATATCAATATGTCAAGTTATTGTTAAGAGTACATCAGTTAATATTACATTGTATTGTTAACCTACAACTAAAGCTCTCCCTCGGTCGACTCAGCCGAATGATAGGAAACTTAATTGAGGGTTAAATGAGGAGGGATACCTGTTAAGAGTTCAAGAAACTTCCTAGGATACCCCTTCAGTGCATACTGTAAACATAGTACTCTAACTACAATATAACTATGTATAATAAATATAAAGCTAAATAAAACATTGTGTTACTATATTAGTTGACATGGAGATGGTTTGTAGACACAGCTGCTAGCAAATCAACTAAAATTAACTGAGAGAAAATAAGAAAGTTAGGAATGGTCACTTAAGGTGTGGTAATTAGGAGCAGGTGGTTTGAAGCTGAACATTAGTTTTATTATACGTGTAATGTTAGGAGCTTTTAATGTTTGTAATGTTAGTGTGTAGTGAGCACAGGGCAACTAATTATACAGCATTTATCGAACTTGAACAATACATCTCTTACTATAATAAGAAAGGTAAATTAATGTAAAAATGTAAAAATGTATAAAACTAGCAGGGGTAATTTCTGTGGTGTAAATAGCACTGTTTTATTGGGTAATTCATTATGTGAACTTATAAGTAAGAAATGGTACATACTAATGCGTGTAATAGAGGTGCCTCACGATATATGTAGACAATATAGTCATTATACTGTATTATTACGTTAGTTACCATAGCAACTACATCGTACATAACAGATAAGTTTCTGCAGCAAATCCAACGTAATAACTCACTAAGTAAAAGTAGTGAGTTGTTATGTGTGGTACAGTGTGTAAGGGTTGAAAGTAAACACAATTATGTAGACAATAAACATGTTAATATCCAACAGGAATAACCATCTGGTAAAGGACTCAGTGACCAGTGTCCTCTTAAAGAGTTAACCGCGACACAAATAATATAATGTAAGTGTGTAAATGCATAACACATTAATACTGAATATCCATTAACTTATGTGAATATTAACTATAAAACCACGGTAAAAGCAATCTCCCTTACATTGTATACGACAGGAGCGTTACTGTGGCAAAATAAAAAAGTGTGTGATAAAGGCACCGTGAATTTGCAGGTGTAGTAAAAACATCCTATTCTAGGGAATTTCTAAGCGCTATAAAAGTTAACTGTAATGTTAGTTAACAGTAGGTTGGCATAGCAACAGTTGTTGACATTGCTTTGATGTCTTGAGGCAACAGGAAGTTGATTACACGATTGAACGTACCTAAAATGTGCCTACAATTACCTCAACATACACATTGATTATATTGGATATTTCTAATGATCTTATGCATAATAAACCTACTATTGCGGCATTACTATTCGCAAGAAAGGCAACAAAAACTACTTACATTTAACTACTACTACTACTATTAGTTAGCTACTCCCCAACAATTTGCCATGTACACGAACTAGGCTTACAATGTAGCTTTATACTCGGTAACTAGGTTTACTGTGCGTCTCAACGTTATGTTTAGGTATAAGGGGAGGAATGAGAGGGAGGGACTAGGAGGGAGGGGGCTGAGGGAGGGGTTGGTATAAGGGGAGGAATGAGAGGGAGGAACTAGGAGGGAGGGGGCTGAGGGAGCGGTTGGTAAAGAGGGGTAGGTATAAGGGAGATGAGAGGGAGGGACTAGGAGGGAGGGGGCTGAGGGAGGGGTTGGTATAAGGGGAGGAATGAGAGGGAGGAACTAGGAGGGAGGGGGCTGAGGGAGCGGTTGGTAAAAGAGGGGGAATGAGAGGGAGGGACTAGGAGGGAGGGGGCTGAGGGAGCGGTTGGTATAAGGGGAGGAATGAGAGGGAGGGACTAGGATGGAGGGGGCTGAGGGAGCGGTTTGTAAAAGAGGGGGAATGAGAGAGAGGGACTAGGAGGGAGGGGTTGGTAAAAGAGGGGGATGAGAGGGAGGGACTAGGAGGGAGGGGGCTGAGGGAGCGGTTGGTAAAAGAGGGGGAATGAGAGGGAGGGACTAGGAGGGAGGGGGCTGAGGGAGCGGTTGGTAAAAGAGGGGGGATGAGAGGGAGGGACTAGGAGGGAGGGTGCTGAGGGAGCGGTTGGTAAAAGAGGGGAAATGAGAGGGAGGGACTAGGAGGGAGGGGGCTGAGGGAGTGGTTGGTAAAAGAGGGGGGATGAGAGGGAGGGACTAGGAGGGAGGGGGCTGAGGGAGGGGTTGGTAGAAGAGGGGGGATGAGAGTGACAGAAGGAGGGAGGGGGCTGAGGGAGCGGTTGGTAAAAGAGGGGGGATGAGAGGGAGGGACTAGGAGGGAGGGTGCTGAGGGAGCGGTTGGTAAAAGAGGGGAAATGAGAGGGAGGGACTAGGAGGGAGGGGGCTGAGGGAGTGGTTGGTAAAAGAGGGGGGATGAGAGGGAGGGACTAGGAGGGAGGGTGCTGAGGGAGCGGTTGGTAAAAGAGGGGGAATGAGAGGGAGGGACTAGGAGGGAGGGGGCTGAGGGAGCGGTTGGTAAAAGAGGGGGGATGAGAGGGAGGGACTAGGAGGGAGGGGGCTGAGGGAGGGGTTGGTAGAAGAGGGGGGATGAGAGTGACAGAAGGGGGTGGTAGAATTGGGGGCTGAGTTAGTTATACTATCAAATCCTCTGACTATACACAGAGCAGTTCTATTGTATTGATAATACACGTGGGGACGGTATTCAGTACAATCTACATTCTACATTGTCACACTATTACATGAGTAAGAGTGCATGTGTGATGTGCTTGCGAAAACATCAATTGCCGGGGATAAGACAGTAATTGTATCAACTTTATTATGTACTATCATACATTTGGATGGGCTTGATTTTCACTACTAAATAAATCAAAGAATTAATATTTTGTAGAGTCGTGTGTTACCATGGAGCCTGCGGCCGGTACGATCAGCTAACTCTGGGTTATATTTACTAGTAACTAACTCCGACTTAGTACTTACTCTGAGTTAGTATAACACTACTGGTCACAATGCGATATTATCACGTCTATCTTAGTGTTGTGATACATGAACCTCATCAAAAGGAGAATAAGTTGGAAATATAAGAAAATAATCAATATTTTAAAAGTAAAAAAGCAATATTATATAAGAATATAATCAATATATTTGTATAGTTGGATAAAAATTAGCATGTACGACACCCAATGTTCTTAAACAAGTTGGAAATATACAAATATAAGAAAATAATCAATATTTTTAAAGTAAAAAAGCAATATTATGGAGGAGTCCTGACTCTCCTCACGTCCGTAAATGGAGTTTTCTTTGTATCAAATATAAGAACATAATCAATATATTTGAATAGTTGGATAAAAATTAGGATGTATGACACCCAATGTTGTTAAACATTAAACATACATGTATTACCGTTTACTTCTACTTACACAGTCATATACCTACTACAACTACATACATATTACTATACAATAAGAGGATTAGCTGATGTAGTTTAATTTAGCAGTCATTTGCAATGAGATTCAACATTCAAAATATGATATTAATGAGCAACTTTTAAATCAACAGTATCTTCGGTTGGGATGGATATTTTTTGGTGCGCTAAAAACTGACTATTATCTTCCTGTGACCCTGTGTCTTCTTAGTTCTTATATAATTACTAAAATAGTGGACCAGACTAGAAGATTAAAGTTTCCTTAAAAAGACTTCAACAAAAAGTTTCAAACAATAAGTGTTGTCGTAAGACCTTGCTAAAGAATTGATTGGAATGTAACGTTTCAACGCTAATGGAAAATTACAATAAAGTTGTGTAGACTAGCTAAGCAGGGACAATGAGATATCTCAGGTCCCAAAAATTTGTGTGCTAAAACCGGAAATTTGGGCATTGATCTTTGAGAGACACGACAATTTTGCTCTTTCAATTTTGCTCTTTCATCATCATGACATTTTATCAGTCTTGGATTATCAAACTCTTAGAAGTATCATGCTAAAAACACTAAAAGTTTCATCTAGCAACTAAAAGTGTTCCATAGCAACTAAATGTGTAACCTAGCGACTAAAAGTTAAATCCAATAACAGAGAGTGTAACCTAGCAACTGAAAGCTATAGCCAATAATAGAGAGTGTAACCTAGCAACTGAAAGCTATAGCCAATAGTAGCGAGTGTAACCTAGCAACTGAAAGCTATAGCCAGTAATAGAGAGTGTAACCTAGCAACTAAAGGCTATAGCCAATAGTAACGAGTGTAACCTAGCAACTGAAAGCTATAGCCAATAAAAGAGAGTGTAACCTAGCAACTGAAAGCTATAGCCGATAGTTACGAGTGTAACCTAGCAACTGAAAGCTATAGCCAATAAAAGAGAGTGTAACCTAGCAACTGAAAGCTATAGCCAATAAAAGAGAGTGTAACCTAGCAACTGAATGCTATAGCCAATAAAAGAGAGTGTAACCTAGCGACTGAAATCTATAGCCAATAATAGAGAGTGCAACCTAGCAACTGAAAGCTATAGCCAATAATAGAGAGTGTAACCTAGCAACTGAAAGCTATAGCCAATAAAAGAGAGTGTAACCTAGCAACTGAAAGCTATAGCCAATAATAGAGAGTGTAACCTAGCAACTGAAAGCTATAGCCAATAGTAGCGAGTGTAACCTAGCAACTGAAAGCTATAGCCAATAAAAGAGAGTGTAACCTAGCAACTGAAGGCTATAGCCAATAGAAACGAGTGTAACCTAATCAGGGACCATATTTTGTAGGTGTAATTTTTGCACGAACTACGTTCTGGTTTCCCGTCATTATAGTACATAGAAATCACTTTTTGACCGTGTTATTTTCATGCAATTACATTGATGTATGTACTATTTTGAAAAGATTTTCAATAAAAAAAAAAAAACCTAGCAACTGAAAGCTATAGCCAATAGTAGCGAGTGTAACCTAGCAGCTGAAAGTGAAACTAAAGATCTGTGCATGAGAATGACAGATGGTATGATGGTATGGTCTAATGTTATCTAGACTAGTAACATGGGCCCTAATGTTATCACGACTATTAACAGAGGGTCTTATACCAGGTTACCGCCTCGAAAATATGATAATCCTATCAAAATACTTCTGGTTATTTCGATAGCCACCTAGTTGCTGCCATTAGCAGGGGGAGCACAGTGCACTTAACTAACTGAATAACCCAGAATATAACGTGCCACTGCCACCTTGCCACCTGCTAGAGGTATTTGTAGCTCTAGTAGTGCGTTAGTCACAGTGTCTGCTACCATTAATTGAGAAAATCCGATAGAGCCAAATCAGGTGATCTCACCTTAGACTCTTAGAGCAGTGATGCAATGAGAAATACTTCAGAGAAACTAGCGAGTGACATAAACATTAAACCTCGCAATAGAGGCTACAAATGTGATCAATTGCAATAGAGAGAGAGGATCTAGAATCTAGATGTTAGACAGGGTATATAACTATATGCTTTTATACGAATAAATTGTCCGTCCCCCACCGAGATGGAGAGTGTTTATCCCGTATAAGGGGGGAGGGAGGGGATTAGAGAAGGCTGGTTTATAATGAAGACTGTATATTGGGTGATATGTTTTGTCGCTACATATCACAGGTATTACCTGTGAGATGTCACGTGTTGTGGGTGAGACTTGTGAGACTGTTAAGTAGTGGGTTATACTGAAAGAGGTCCGTCACATAGATCACGGGAATATAGTGGTTTTGTGGGTTCTCAGGTTGTATAAGGGTTTAGTACCTACTAATACTACTCTACTATACTACTACTAATAGGTCGGAGCTAAGTTGTATAAGGGTTTAGTAAGTGAGGTTAGGATTCGGGAAATGGTAAAAGTTTCAGGTTAGTTTATTAAGGTTTAACTCGTAGCTAAATGTCATGCATTAGTCGGAATAGGACAATTTGCCTCTTTTTTGCACCAACGTAAATACATCCCAAAGACGATCGGAATGTCGAAAATTGACAGATTAAGTCTCAGTTATATACCTGAAAGGAGTACATATTATGTGTTTGGGGACTGGTTTATTAGCCAGTCAATGTTTACGAATATAATAACTTTATTATATAATTATAAAATATAACATAAATATATCAAATCTTAAACAGATTATTTGCACGCAATTGATAAATAAAAAATGAGAAGGATGATTTATTGATTGAAACAAAAGATAAAGCACACTATGCTTCCAACAACTTTCAAGACTCGCGCTTAGTTTGTTTGGGACTGAGTTAGGATATCGTAGATATTGCTATGCCATTAGTTTGGATATGTAGTGACTGAGTCTCCTAACTTCGTGTACTTTATCTCCAAAACGTGCCGTTAAACGTGCCTAAATACTGGTAATTAACTAAGGCTAAGCCTGCATTATTCGTCAGTATTTTCAGTAATATAAACCACATCAAACGAGTTTAATCTTAAAATTACATCATTTCGTTCACTTCTCAGAAAAACGATCGAATTACGGTCAGATTCTTCGAGACGAGGGGAATTCAGATTTTAAACAGGGAAATAATAAGTGAAAATACAACGCAATGACAAGGTATCAACCACACATAGTGTATGAAGAAATAAAACGTGTAAGAAGCCTGGCGTGGTAAATCAGCGAAACAATTATACTGAAATTTGAACGCGCTAAAAGAAGGGAGCTAGCACATTATTATACTCAATTTAAAGAACGGGGTGATAAAATGTGACATGTGGGTTATATTACTGGCCCGTCATATTTGAAGTAAGGGACAGCCTGCTTACACGCTAACAAGAATAAACTACACACTTTATTATGTAGCTATGTAGTTAACAAGGGAAATGACACGTGGTATGGCGTCACGTGGTATGACGTCAAGCGGTACAATATTAGACATATGGAGCGGGGGAGTGATTATTCAAATCCAGAAATCGAAACTTGAGTATCAAGTTAAACTTCTGAACTTCAATTTCATATTCACTGGTCTTAAGGCTTTAGAGGAATGGGGTTTTTATCACCCAGCTAAAAAGCTGGGGTTTAAGATTTAGGGTTAGGATCTTAGATACTAGATAGGTAATTTGACAGGGTTAAAAGTGTAAGGTAACGCTTAAAATCGGGTAGCCGTCAGAATCTGTGATATACAATATCGAGGAATAAAAAGGTTGTGAGCAAACCAGTTAAATCAAATTCTATAGCGGGGTGTGATCCTAAATACTAATATGACAATGTTGATTGTTCCGAGAATGAATCCAATTTCAAAATCTTAAACAATGTCAAGTTCCCGCCATGCAATGTCTACACAAATTCGTTCCTACGAATTATTTATATGGATAGGAACCATAAACTGCCAGCAAAAGAACGGAACTAAATAATATTGATAGTGGGAGAGCTGGTCTAAAAGGAACAGCAAAGAGCGAGTATCAATAACAAAGCTCCCACCTAACTCAATAAGCTGTAAAGGTCAGTGTAGTGCTGGTATGCAGTCGTGGTACGTGTAAAGCTGGCATGTAATTACCACCGAGGAGCTGAGATCATAACCTTGTTTCTTTAGATTGTTCGTGATTACTCTCACTATATTGAGTGATTGTTTGAGTTAGGCGAAGACTGTGAAAATATTGTATCGGGTGCAATGTAATAGAGAATATCATAACAAGCTTGAATTATCACACTCAAACCAGCTGTGAAGAGTAAACGATAAAGAGTTTAGCAAGTGGGCTAACAATGGTGTGCTCATTAGAGACAAACTCTATGAGACATTCCTTGCCTTGCGGAGGGTATGTTTGGAATTTAGTCTATTTTTCTGCTAGCTATATTGCTCTCTCTCTCTCTCTCTCTCTCTCTCTCTCTCTCTCAGAGATCTATCTCATGAAATATCTGTACCAGAAGGAATGTACCTGGATCATGGTAGGAGGATAACAGTGCGCTGTTAAAATATTGATACTAAATAAGTATTCATAGAAAAGAGGACTACCACTTATAACCCCGTGTTATAGTTGAGACTTTGAACCCCGTGTTATACTTGAGACTTTGAACACCGTGTTATAGTTGAGACTTTGAACCCCGTGTTATAGTTAAGACTTTCAACCCCGTGTTTTAGTTGAGACTTTGAACACCGTGTTTTAGTTGAGACTTTGAACCCCGTGTTTTAGTTGAGACTTTGAACCCCGTGTTTTAGTTGAGACTTTGAACCCCGTGTTATTGTTGAGATTTTGAACATCGTGTTTTAGTTGAGACTTTGAACACCGTGTTTTAGTTGAGACTTTGAACATTGTGTTTTAGTTGAGACTTTGAACCCCGTGTTATACTTGATACTTTGAACCCCGTGTTATCGTTAAGACTTGAACCCCGTGTTTTAGTTGAGACTTTGAACACCGTGTTTTAGTTGAGACTTTGAACCCCGTGTTATAGTTGAGACTTTGAACCCCGTGTTTTAGTTGAGACTTTGAACCCCGTGTTAAAGTTGAGACTTTGAACCCCGTGTTAAAGTTGAGACTTTGAACCCCGTGTTTTATTTGAGACTTTGAACACTGTGTTTTAGTTGAGACTTTGAACCCCGTGTTTCAGTTGAGACTTTGAACCCCGTGTTATAGTTGAGATATGACACAAGAGATAAATAAAACTACTTCATGCATGACAGTGAAACAGAGAAATTTGCAAAAGCACGGTCAAATTTAACAAGACGAGAAGCAAAGGTCCGAGAGTGAAGATTAATCTCTGTGTGTGTTTAGCCGCGTCTCATAGAATTGCTGGTGCATTCCGATTGCTTTACACGCGTCTCGCACTGTCTTTATAGCAACAGGAGTTAATTGTTTAAGCGAGGATGGCTTACCATGATAGTACCATAATTAAACCAAAAGCCTGTAAATGGACACTTTTGGGGGCGTTAAAAAGTGCTCGTTAATCAGAGTTCTCGGTACATTGAGCACGGATAATCGTGGGGGAGGGTAGCTGTAACAGTAGCTGTAACAGTAGCTGTAACAGTAGCTGTAACAGTAGCTGTAACACTAGCTGTAACACTAGCTGTAACCAACTGTATTAGGTAGAGATGCTGTTAGTTTGACGCTGAATCTATCTCCTGTGATGTCTGGCGCATCTTGTTTGTGGGTGTATCTTGATTCTTGTGTGTGTGTATGTTGTGTGTTGATGTCAGTTTTTATCTCCGACGATAAAGATATTAATTTATTAACTCACAAGTCATCCTGAAGTAGAACTACCTGCTCAGTAGTGTTGTCATGGTAACAGTAGAACTACCTGCTCTAAGCTTTATCACCCATTACATGACCTGTTTGATGATAAGAATTTACTTGTACCGAATCGAAGCACTGAAAATCTGGTCATTGAAGATAGATTAGATTGAAGATAAATTAAATCCACAGAATTTGTTAAAACTGGCAATATCCAACAAGAGGATACAGAGACGAACAGATAAAACCAATAAACAGAGACCAAAAAGAATCTACGTGAACGGCCTGGTGTACGGGCGATGTGTTTCTTTAAAACACAATAAAACAAAAATCATCTCTGACGTTGAGATCCTACGTATCATTAATACGATTATTATCGTTATGATGCGACGATGAAATAAATTCCAGAGGGATGAAATAAGATCAAGTTTAGAAAGCTATCAGATCGCAGTCTTTAATAGAATTACGGTGTTTATTTACACTATGAATCACAGCGCTTGAAAACGGCCAATGACTAAAATTCGTTGCAGTGGAAAAATCCAAAAGACTAACTTTCGAAAACTCATAAAAACGAGTCGGAATGTCTCCATTAACACGAGAAACTTCGAATAATTCACTCAACTATTTTATAAACCCACAGCTAAAACTACTTCTTCCAAGTTAAACTCTTTTCCGATTAAAAAAGGATGCTGTAATACAGGTCATCACATGATTAAGAGGAAAGTTAACACTTTTGACACGATGTTATTACAGAGCTCATCCTATGTTACTGAACACATGGGAATTAGGGCAAGCCGGCACCATGGTAACACACGTGCAGTGTGCACCTTATCTACACTACATGTAACATTAATCACTTATATCATTAGTTATTTAACTAATTAAGTTAGCCACACAATGACATTTAGTTTTACAGGATGAAGGCTATAAAGCACTGATATGTGCACCTTATATAATACTACAATGCTATAATATTATGTTGTACAAGAACTACTTGTTCCTGATTCAAAGCAACATTCATTACCCGAAGTACGTCTCCTCTCTGTCCTCCAGGATATGAGCAGCTTATGATTATAATAATATACTAGTACTAGTTATTATGTAATACTGATATGGTTAACAACCTTTCTCTTCATCATCGTCCTTGACTATGTCCTCAGAAGCTGCATGGGTGAAGAATTCGGTCTTACCATCGTGCCTAGGAAAAGTCGAAGAGTGCCTGCGGTCAAAATCACAGAGCTTGACTTTGCTGATGATTTGGCCTTAATTTCAGACACCATAGAGCAAGTCCAACTTCTGCTGACAGACCTTGAAAACGCAGCCGCACAAGTTGGTCTTGCTATGAATGCTTCTAAGACCGAGTTCATGACCATCAACATCCCTGACACTGTCGACTTACATGACATCTCAGGCCGCCAGATTAAACAGGTTGATGACTTTAAATACGTCAGCTCTTTCATTGCGGACAGTAGAAAGGATTTCAACACAAGGAAAGGAATGGCCTGGTCAGCCTGTATTAAACTGCAAAAAGTCTGGTCCTCTGGCATTTCCGAACAACTGAAAGTCAAGTTCTTTAGAGCCTGAGTCGAACCAGTATTGCTCTATGGATCAGAGACATGGACCATAAACGAGCAGCTTGAGAAGCGCCTCAACGGATGCTACACCCGTCTTTTAATGAAGGCCAAGAACATCTCGTGGAAGAAGCATCCAACCCTCAAGCAGATCTATGGCAACCTTCCATCTATTGCCTCAGTGGTTGCGTCGAGGCGTTCAAGATTTGCTGGGCATTGCATGAGAGCTTCTGACCAAATTATCTCCTCTATCCTCCCCTGGCGACTTGCCCAATCCGGCCGTGGAAGGAGACCACTCACCTTCCTGGACGTAGTAGCTCGTGACACTGGGCTCCAGTTAGACGACCTTCGAACTGTTATGTGCGATCAAGACGTGTGGACTGTGGAGGCAGACAGTGAATGGGATTTCGATTGAGGATCGCCCAAAGTAAAGTAAGTAACACGCTACATTTTACATTAAATAAAACGTTTAAATACCTGCACGATCTATATTAGGACGCAATGAAACTACCGGACCACGATGTATGGGGACTTGCCACCCCATGGCAACATTGAAATATATCGACTCTGTTACATCGTTTCCTGTTAATATAAAACTACGTTACAAATTGAACTGGGATCTGGCAATACTACACCTTAGTTCAATAAAATATGATAAAGTAATGTATAACTAGACTTAAGTAAAAGTCTGAAAGAATATAGAAAACAAAATAGTATACTGCTTGAAAGCTAAATAATAAACTGTGAAAGAGTAGTCAATGTGAATAAAACTGTAAAATACGTAGGAGAAAGTAAACGGTATCAATACCTCAATACAACTATACAATAACATTAACACTGGTAAGTGTAACATTACAACTACCTATCTTACTCTCACTAAACACGTACAGTGTACACTGTACGTACGTGTTGAATAAACAAGCTTACCAATTAGCTTTCCTTCGTGAGATTGACTTGCACGTGTTTAGCGTGAAATAGAACCCCCCGTTTACCACGAGAAGTTGTCCTAATAGCAAGCCCCGTAGAATGGGGCAAAGTTGCAAGAGGAAAACAAAACTTAATGAAAGTGCGCTTAAGAAAACTAAGCGTAACACGACTAAGTGTAACACGACTGACTGAATGGTAGAATGCAGCAAGGAGAGACCTGATATAATGGTCAATAATCTCTTCCTCCCGGCTAACTGATTACATCTTATTTACAGTACGTTACCATGACAACGTATCGTTTAGATTACGCGATACTCAGAAGTTCCGAGCCATCATATAGTACCACTAACCAACAAATGGATAGTCGCCTTGGTAACAAAGCAAATACAATGTATCACAAGTCTATTTGCTCGGCTTCTAAACAGTTTTTGCGCTGGAAACTATCATCTCCATTTGAGCTTTAATCTCTCTAGCAACAGCACATACAACACAATAATCAATTAATCTGCACGTGCATTAATTAGCGCCCATTAATGGGCCAATCCCCACTTGCTATAATTAGCGCGCATTAAATCATTACTGGCAACATCATCTCATGATGACAACACCATTAACTAGAACAGCTAAAAATATGTTAGATCATCCAGTTAAAACACACAATTCATATCGTTAATTCAGTAACAGTCGCTCACTGCGATAAGTTAACAAATTACTGGCATCACTTTATCAGCGCTGCATAAAGGAGCCATTACTCAATAATCATAACTCATTATGTGATGGTACAGCAAGCAGGACAGTTCTCTTTAATATATATAACAGTACAGTTACTGACAAACCAGGAAGAAGAATTAACTACAGAGCTCGGGAGGGACCACGCCCTCAAATATTATATCTTATAACAGTTAACTAAATAAACTTGTAGTTAATTAATGACCACAGTCCACACCATTATAAGCAAGATTCAAGGATACATTAGGAAGAAAATAGATAAAATGGTCATCGATGGAACCCACTCGTATCACATGTTACATTTCTTTCCAGCTATCCATTATCTCACGACCTAAAAAAAAGTAAAACCTTAAAATAAAAAATAAAAAAGAGGAGTTTCCAAGCCTATCCGATACTTAAAAAGCAGTTTCTTGGATGAAGACCAATAAAAAGTAAGCCACTACACAGTCAAATCAGCCCACACGATAACCACTAATGCTTTACGAGAAGCCTGCTTGTCCACCACTGTCACATGACCAGTCCACGTGACCGCTCTTCCGCCGCGGAGCCGTGTAGAAATTTGTCAAAAGTTTGGAGTTTACAAGTATAGTTATTGTTTTAATTGCTTTTGTAATGACAGTATAAAAGTGTTCGCAAGCTAACATTACTCGCCAGTCTCAGTTGATAGACAATAGATCGTATCATATAACAGACTAGTCCGCGATTGAAATATCTGAGCTACTGAAATTACCATCTCGATATGCTTCCGAGTGCAGCTCCAGATACGTCTAGATCACAAACCAATATTATTAATCATTGGTGCCAGCGAATTATATGTACTATCAATCATTGGTTCGGTCAACATCTCCCCTGGAGCTACAGTGCAAGAAGATGCGAAAAGATAGCAATAAGATAACCCTGTCCACCACGCAAAGCAAACTAAACACAAAGAAGGCGTGATTTTCAGTGATTTTCAGCTTATGTAGAGCTCCTGTAGATTCACATGAGTATTGATTGGGCTATTAGGGGGCTACGTAGCTACTTTTAATGATGACATTGTGCTCAAAAGTGTGCTCATAATACATCTTTCACAGTTTGCAAAAGCTTCAGCCTAAGGAGTAAATCCCAAATCCAGAAAGTCGGCAGATTGGCAGATAATCTGCGAGGAAATTTTGGGTTTTGGAGAACATTTTTAGGGGGGAACATTAATCTGCGAGGAAATTTCAAACTTTCTGGGTATTGGGCGTAGCATATCTTTGACAAAAAATTCAACTTTGAAGTAACCCATTTTTCTGTGAAAAACTACATGAACATAACAATAAAAGCTCGGAACTACACACTATACGTGTGGGGAGTAATAAAAGCTCGGTTAGTATGCACATTTTATTCGTGCCATTTAACCAGGTCAGAGATTTAACCATGGTAACCTATTGTAATATATTGTAACCAAGGTAACCGATGACGCAAGTGACTAGACAGTACAGTTGTCTAGAACGTAATGAGCTGCGTACAAGACAGACTGAGAAATGATAAAACTCTAAACACTGTTATATTATAAGAAAACAAAACAGTTCTCTTGATTTTACCATTGGTAGCATATTATGGTATTAATGGATCTCAATTAGTAGTCTCAAACCTAACACTTGCTATTGTCAAGATTCTTCCAAAGAGAGCAATAATTTGTTTCCTTGTAGCCGCTAGTAGTAACCAGGCCGCTGTAGCTATTGACTAGTACAATAGCCTGTACTAAACTAGGTTGGTTAACAGAACAGCGCACTGCTAAGCAACGCGACAAACAACCCGCATTACAACCAGCATAACGTGGTTCTGTACACAAAAATGAACAAAAATAAACAGAAGATGGACTAGAGATCATAAAACAAAGATATCAGGTATGATTAGAGCTTCCTAACAAGATCCCAACAAGCGCACACTAACAGACCTCTAACAGGCCTCTAATAGGCCTCTAACAGACCTCTAAAAGGCCACTAACAGACCTCTAAAAGGCCTCTAACAGACCTCTAAAAGAAATCCAACAGACCTCCCAGAGAGCACCTTTCTAACTGACGACACCACAAGGCCGCTATAAACAATGGTTAGCAGGGTGTGTATTGTGTAAATAGCTTTAAAAGGTGTGTTAATTACTATACCATGTAGTAGAGGCTAGCATAAAGATACTACATTGTGGTAGAACTCTTCCTTTGTTTTAGTGTGTAAAGAGATAGTGGTACAGAGTTAGACAAATGTTTTTAGTGAGCACACTGAAAAATTTAACTTAAATATAGATTATAGCCACATTGTTACACAAGTGCAACCAGCCAATTACAGGAAGCCGAAGGATTTATTTGGCCAGTGACGGTTAAAGGTAGCGTGTACCATACTTTCTTCGCCCGAGACTTTGCTGCAATGTGCAGCTCCTCATTTAACCCTCACACCCGATTTCTCAAGTATTCGGCTGAGTAGACCGGGGGGCTGCATAGACCACTCAGGATCCTTAGCTGAACGTCAACGACGCTCACCCCACGACCAGGCAGACAGTGGGATTCGAACTCGCAACTTCACGATTTGTAAAGATGGCGTTCTACCTGGCCGTTAAAAAATCATTGAAATCTAGCAATGTTAAGTGATAAATCCAGTAAAATTCTGCTGTGCCAATTTAAGAATTTAGGAGTGAAAGGATAAAATTCTGCAAATTTAGAAAATATGCTTACAGTAATAGGTCTCAAAGAGGGAGAATCTGAAATAATTTTTGGAAAATTTTCTTTAAGGAATGAATTTTAGCAATGAGGAATGTAAATTTGGACTACACTTAAGGCGATTTAGATAATGGCGGATAGGCCAAATGGGGCCAAAAAGTTGGCCCCTTTTTGCCCAGATTTTATGGCCCCCCCCCCCCCTGCCCCCCTCTTCCTACACCCCTGCCCTGGAGAATGGAGATTCCCAAAGTAGGGGCCTATAGAGGTACGGTTATCAGCATTGTAGTTTGTACAGCTAGTAGGGGTGTATTAGACAATCAAGCACATCCTCTGATTGGTATGCATTCTTTGGAAAATATCTGGATAAAAATTATGATAAAGATTCGTAAAGATTTTTTCGGAATTTGATATCATCACCATTCATGATTCACCACCATTGAACACATGCGAAAGTAGAACATGATACATATCACTGCAACACAAAAACAAGATGTTGTCACTTGACGACCCACAGCGGCATTTCACTAAACAAGCTAAACAAAACGTGCAACTAGATTGCTACGTCACTACGTGTAAGGAGTAAGGAATGTGAAATGGAACGAGTAAGGAATGTGATATGGTACGTGCTTGTAGTTGTCTGACTCCGGAGGAGTATCTGATTATTCTGAGATGAGATGTTGTTTATATAAGCTTACAAGAGCGGGGACGTTCCATTATTTTGACGTAATTTACACTGTATAAAGTCTATTTATATAAAAAGATAATGCGGTGATCCGACTGGACTTGTTTCATATTAGGTAAGAGGGCAGGAGCTAGGAGGAGCTAGGAGCTTGTAAATATATCTGTAATTATTCAGAAATTCCTAAAATCGTGGGTCAGTTTAGTGTCATGAAGACTAACCTAACCAGTCGTATCAGAACAGGTGAGTGTTGAAATCTGCTTATAAATCTTTATGACATCAGAGGTGTAATGTGTTCATTCATCATCACCTATATAAAGATTAGATAAGATTCACTACTATAGGTAAATAAAATGAAGGGTAAAATTTGGATTCATAAAGTCGCGCGACATTTTCACCCTTTACTTCAGACAAGAAACGATAACTCACTGCATCACGGTATGAGATCAAATATCATTTGATTAAAAGTAAGCCTGATGTTACCCATTCATGTTCATTGTTCAGTTAAAATCATATTGTAAAATACGGAAAGCTTACAGGAAGTAAATGACAGATTTCAACATGAAGTTGGCATGAAGCCAATATGAGGTTGGCTTGTAATTGGCTTCATAGCTTTATAACTACATCAAAATTAAAAGCGTTAAATTCCTGATGTCCTGTAGTGTTTTACGACCAGCATTTGAAACTGCAAGAGCGAACAAAGTACTTAGAACACCCTCTATTCTTCTATTGATACACAATGATCGATATGTCTCTCAGCTCTGTATGTTATATCCTGGCAAACCAGACTCTATCCTGGCAAACCAGACTCTATCCTGGCAAACCAGGCTCTATCCTGGCAAACCAGACTGTATCCTGGCAAACCAGGCTCTATCCTGGCAAACCAGACTGTATCCTGGCAAACCAGGCTCTATCCTAGCAAACCAGACTGTATCCTGGCAAACCAGACTGTATCCTGGCAAACCAGACTCTATCCTGGCAAACCAGGCTCTATCCTGGCAAACCAGACTGTATCCTGGCAAACCAGGCTCTATCCTGGCAAACCAGACTGTATCCTGGCAAACCAGGCTCTATCCTGGCAAACCAGACTGTATCCTGGCAAACCAGGCTCTATCCTAGCAAACCAGACTGTATCCTGGCAAACCAGACTGTATCCTGGCAAACCAGACTCTATCCTGGAAAACCAGACTCTATCCTGGCAAACCAGGCTCTATCCTGGCAAACCAGACTGTATTCTGGCAAACCAGGCTCTATCCTGGCAAACCAGACTGTATCCTGGCAAACCAGGCTCTATCCTGGCAAACCAGACTGTATCCTGGCAAACCAGACTGTATCCTGGCAAACCAGACTGTATCCTGGCAAACCAGACTGTATCCTGGCAACCAGACTGTATCCTGGCAACCATTATGTATCCTGGCAACCAGCCAGTATCCTGGCAACCATCCAGTATCCTGGCAACCATCCAGTATCCTGGCAACCAGCCAGTATCCTGGCAACCAGCCAGTATCCTGGCCACCAGCCAGTATCCTGGCAACCAGTCAGTATCCTGGGAACCAGCCAGTATCCTGGCAACCAGTCAGTATCCTGGCAACCAGACTCTATCCTGGCAAACCAGGCTCTATCCTAGCAAACCAGACTGTATCCTGGCAAACCAGACTGTATCCTGGCAAACCAGACTGTATCCTGGCAAACCAGGCTCTATCCTAGCAAACCAGACTGTATCCTGGCAAACCAGACTGTATCCTGGCAAACCAGACTGTATCCTGGCAAACCAGACTGTATCCTGGCAACCAGACTATATCCTGGCAAACCAGACTGTATCCTGGCAAACCAGACTGTATCCTGGCAACCAGACTGTATCCTGGCAAACCAGACTGTATCCTGGCAACCAGACTGTATCCTGGCAACCATTATGTATCCTGGCAACCAGCCAGTATCCTGGCAACCATCCAGTATCCTGGCAACTATCCAGTATCCTGGCAACCATCCAGTATCCTGGCAGCCATCCAGTATCCTGGCCACCAGCCAGTATCCTGGCAACCAGTCAGTATCCTGGCAACCAGCCAGTATCCTGGCAACCAGCCAGTATCCTGGCAACCAGCCAGTATCCTGGCAACCAGCCAGTATCCTGGCAACCAGCCAGTATCCTGGCCACCAGCCAGTATCCTGGCAACCAGTCAGTATCCTGGCAACCAGCCAGTATCCTGGCAACCACTACCAGTCAGTATCCTGGCAACCAGCCAGTATCCTGGCAACCAGCCAGTATCCTGGCCACCAGCCAGTATCCTGGCAACCAGCCAGTATCCTGGCAACCAGTCAGTATCCTTGCAACCAGCCTGTATCCTGGCAACCAGCCAGTATCCTGGCAACCAGCCTGTATCCTGGCAACCGGATTCCTTTATCCTCTATCCCACTGCAGTTCAGTCTTTAGTTTCTTAGACCGCAACACTGTTCCAATGACAAATTTCCTGCTGTGGATTTGTTTGCGGTCAAGTTGAAGGCAAATTGTATCCCTTCGACGGAACATTTATTTAAGTAGAACTCTCAGAGCCGAGTTTTTAGAGAACATTACGTGCTAAAATAGCAGGTGAACCTAAATCTCAAGTCTAAGTAAGGAATAAATTATGTAAGGGTTTAAGTGTTAAAGTTATATAAGGGATATAAGCAATAAAGTGATATATTTAACTATTTATAGCTTTATGAAGGAAGGTATAAATATTGCTATTTTAGAGAACTGTTATCTTAACGGATTATGGTCTACGTAACGACAGATTCATGTACTAAAATATCAATCTATTTTATTCTAGTATTATTGGGTTCCACGGAAGAAACAGATAAATAAGGCGTTCCATTAAATATTGTCTTATTTCTCAAAATTAGAATCAAGGAAACAAGTCTCCCCTCTTTTCTGATAAACATACATCTTTTAAGTAAATTATATAGGATTTTAAGTAGCATTAAGAATATACTTGATATAGTGTTTTACGTAGAAAGACTACAGAAGAAGATGCACAGCTAGAACAAGTTTGCACCTGGTAAAAGCAGTAGCAAACTAGTGGTTTAGTACTTTTACCTGACGTAATACACTTAGTAGTAAGTACTCAAGGTTCTAGGATTGAAGAGTAGCCGGGGAACACGGCTACACCAACTTCCTTCAAAGTCATAAAATAAAGATAACTTTAAGTCGAGATGAGGTATTTCTCAATACACAAAATACACAAAACCAAAAGTAACAATCCTATAAACGACACTGCCTGGACGCTGAAGTAGGATCCAGCGAGATAATCCTGCTAGAATGACATTACAAGCACTACTAAATTGAGCACTCTGTAATCGACATCCCATGTAAAGATGTAACTCTCACGTCACATGTCACATCTCTAGAATGCCGAAAATGGTGGGCTTTCGTAATTTTCAGATAACAAACAATACGTGAAAGTTGTCGCCACGCTAAAATGGGAAATGTACAAGAGTGTAGGAAATGTAGAGTGTAGGACATGTAGAGTGTAGGAAATGTAGAGTGTAGAATGTACGACATGTAGATTGCAGACAGAAGATCAGAGTCTCATAGAATCAGTGTTACATCAGGAACACCCTCATTGCTAGTTAGTTGGTACGTGGTTGCTAGGCAACCCACCCTCATGCAGTATGGACACTGTAGGATTAAGGGTGATTAATATGGCAGATATCTTATAACTGAGCCGTATTATTTTAATAGACTTACAACAGATCACAAAATACAGTTTAAACTTACAAGCTTATAGTCCCAGCTGGAGCTGGAATCTTCCGATTGGGTACCATTATAGCAAGAAGTGTACTATTATATCCTTGTTTATACTTTTATAAATATCCTAGTTTATATTTTAGTTTATATATTAGTTTATATTCCTAATTTATATTCCTAGTTTATATTCTAGTTTATATTCTAGTTTATATTCTAATTTATATTATAGTTTATATTATAGTTTATATTCTAGTTTATATGCTAGTTTATATTCTAGTTTATATCGCATTTACCTGCTATAACAAGACATCAACGTTGCAGAATGAACTACAAACATCAATACAGATCCTCAGAGACATTTACTGTAGTCTGTAATAATAAACTTTACGTAAACCGTTTTGACGATTCCCACACAGAAAAAGGACGAGTAAGTAATTAATAGAGCAGTTGGTAAGTTGTTTACATAGTAAGTTACTTAACTTTGTGGAGCAAGTTACGTTGCTTACGAGGAACACGGACGTTAATTCGAAAGTGGTGGCGAAAACTAAAAATCAAAATCCGCGGTGCAAATGAATATAATGATACCTAATAACTGATTAATTGATAACTATATTAATAATTATAAGTTTACATATATATAATATAGTTAACATTTAAATCAGTATATTATGGTTAACTATAAAGTTAACACTTTTATCAATAACCATATAACAATAACTAAGAGGTTAACTATATTAGTGTTTTCTAGTGTCCCATGTGTAATAAGCTGTATTTTCTCCAGGTGTTATATTTAAATACAAACAGGTGTTTGCAACAGACCTGTGTCACTACCTCTGGCAACTGATCCTAATTTATCAGCCGCATTCTAGAAAGCATGTAGTTTAAGGTAGTTTGTAAGCAGGTAGTTTGAGGTCGGAAGCTTTGAAACGAAGGAGGAGCAGTTTACCGACTGTGGTGAAATATTGCCTTTTAATTTCACAAGCTGTATATGATCACAATCTGGGTCTTGTACACGTGATATCAGCTGCAGCAACGATTAATAGGACGAGTTAACAATACATTTGCACACACAATTAACCACAAAGCTGTGTACCACAACCACTGTTAACCACAAAGCGACGATATCACCACAACCACTCTAAACCAAAGCAATAAACGACCAAAGAACTGATGAGAACTGAATTACATCACCCAGTCTACAGACCATGAGCTGCGGTGAGATCAGCAGGTATAGAACTGTAGATGTAATTATCACTAGTTCCCCTCTCTACGTGAAAGATTAGGGTCCCTACATCATGATAATGCTCCACAGCTCTCTGATTCAAAGAGGGGCCACATTCCAAGCTCAATTCTACATATCATTATGTGGGAACAGGGATCAGTTACAGTGCACACTCAACTCCTTGTTCAGCCTGCAGACTGGATTAGATTCCATGTACAAACTAAGGGGGAGAGAGGGAGGGAGGGAGGGAGGGAGGGAGGGGAGGGAGGGAGGGAGGGAGGGAGGGAGGGAGGGAGGGAGGGAGGGAGGGAGGGAGGGAGGGAGGGAGGGAGGGAGGGAGGGAGGGAGGGAGGGAGGGAGGGAGGGAGGGAGGGAGGGAGGGGAGGGAGGGAGGGAGGGAGGGAGGGAGGGAGGGAGGGAGGTTTTAAAGGTTTTAGTGAAAAAAGAAGAAAGCAGGGGAGCAGACCTCGTAGGTAAACCAAAAATAATGATATTGCTTCAAAGATCTACAACCTAATTTTGGGATTATTCTCACGCGTATAATTAGATATATTTAGAAAAATATTTAACAATACGCAGGAAGCTTGGGAATGCTCGCAGTTTAGGGTTATGAAATCCCCGTACTCAAAAAACTAGACACAACATGACTTAGGGGCGGCGGAATCTAGGGTATTTTAGGAATTAAGAAAACCTTTCGTCACCGCCCGATATGCATTTGTGTATAAACAACTAAACAAGGCATTAGCTGAAGTGGACTCGTTCAATAGAGTCCCTTTCAAAGTTGATCATTGATCTATCGTACTAATAATCGAGAGTCATTTTTGAGGATTTTTTTCCTGAACGAATTAAGATATGTACGTCAAACTTAGAATACCTAAGTACATTGCCAAGAGATACTCTGCTGTGAAATTTAAGCGAAAACCGTCTACCGCTTTCCGAGATCGGTATTAAATCGGTCTTCACACGAGAAAGACACGTCATAGACTCAAGATCAGTCCGTACTTTTGTGTACAACAACTATCTGAAGACAGAAATAAACGCGGAGAAGCGAAACTGAACTTCAAATATAGTTAAACCCCCGTCCCCAGTATTATTGACTCCCCCTAATATTATTGAACCCCCTCAGTATAATGAACCCATCCCCCCGGCCCCCCAGTATTATTAAACCCCCCTCCCAGTATTATTGTTTACGTCTCGTGACTACTATCAATTCAGTAACCCTCAACCGCACAGAAATACAATTCAATGTTGTTGAACAAACTTACGAAAAGCGTGGGTGACTTGTTATAACATTATACAACTTATGATGAACTATATATAATATAATATATATATTATATACTATGTATTGTATATTTAAGACAAATATCAAGTTATTTTATCTTGTATTACCCCCACAATCTAACTAAAACTATCGACTAAGAGCCTCTGGAGTCTTGGTGGCTGCATTGAGTGGGCCAACCGTTAGCGGTTCGGTGTTCTGAGTTCTCATTACAGGTGTTACATAGCCGCTATTAACTGTAATATATACGCTATTAACTGTAACATATACGATATTAACTGTTAGCTAATAAAAGCTCTTACATGTTACCACCCCCGCCCCCCCCCCCCCCCCCCCCCCCCCCCTGAGAAGGTGGGGGGGGGGGCGGGGGTGGTAACAAGAACAGAGAAGGTTATTGCATCACAATTATACGTTAGCGGAAAAAGTAGCGCAAATTAAAAGAACGACCGCAGTATCATTATGTCCAATGATAATACAGGTAAGTTATCCAACCCATAATACGGGATGCAAGGAGAATTCTCACGGCAACAAATGTCAGCCTGCCAATATTTGTAGTAGTAAAACAAAAACGCCAAGCACGACAGAATAAAATTGCTGTAGACACAAAACATCCTACCAGAACACAGTTAACAGTTCAGATCCTACCAGAGTACCAGTCACCAGAACAGTGAACACACAGTTAAGTAAGCAAGCTAGGCAGAGGAACAGAGCTATTAAATGTCTTAACAGAGCTAATAAATGTCTTATTTAATAAATGTCTTATTTATTAGAGTAGAACTACTTGATTTTTTAAAATTTTATTTGAAAATTCAATTAATTATTATATATATATAAATCAAGCGTTACATTTCAGCCATGGAAAATTACAATGACATATTTTGATAAACTAATTGATAAAAGGTACTGCAATATAAGTTGCTTAATGTTTGTCCGGATGACAACTAATATAACTAAAAGAGAAAAATAAACTTGATTACATAATAATTATTCGGCTGAACCAACACATAGCAAGAGCCACATTAACGTTGGGGCCGTCGAAAAGTGAGGGGCGTAGCATGAAATACCGCAACTCTCACTACCCCCACAAGCAAACATGCTAACCTCATCACAGGCTTGTAACAATAAAAAACAACAACAAGATCGCTTATATAACATATCATACTCACCCCTCTGCTATGATAACACGTTTAACCCGCCCAACCAATGCCCCAAATAACCAACTGTTGTTTTAGTAACCGGTAGTTGTCCGGTAACCGTCTATAGTAAGATCAAACATTGTTTAAATACTGCACCTAACGCCATTATTGATAATACATTATAAGATCAAATAATATTGAAAGTAAAATGTTTGTTAGCTACGATCCAGGTCCCAATCCTGGCTTAATTCCCGGTCCTGGTCTTATTCCCGGTCCTGGTCTTATTCCCGGTCCCGGCTTAATCCTGGTCCCGCACTTTTTTCCAGTCCCGGGCCCGGCCAAAAAAAGCGTTCCCGGTCGTTCCTTAAATTCATGATTGCTACCTGCCAGCTAAAACAGATACCAAACGTAAACAACAGATCGGTCATCTTGCCTTTAATTGATCTGTTCGAGGAATTTAAGAATTCGCGGAACTTTAGAACTCAAAACTAAGCAGCATGTCATAATTTGAGGTACGGGAAATAAAAATAATAAATTTTTAAAAAGGATTGAGTGCGGCCGCGGTCGGCCCGAATCAGCTGATAGTGATATTGTTTAGATAACCGGGTTAGCATCTTAAGTCTCTACCCTCCAGCCTGGCCTGGAAACTGCCGGTATATGTTTATCTAGAAGAGGAGAAGTGGTCAGCCGTCTAGGAAGCAAGGCGTTCCTAGTTTATATTGATTTGGAACAACCTTTCAAAATTCCTTGAATTTTGTGGTGAAAAATGTTTTATAACAGTCTTTACCAATTTTATACCTACCTTATCGGACCTTATTTGGACGGACATTAAATGAACGGACATAATTATGAACGGACATTAATATGAACGCTAGAAGGCATTCAAAACCATCAAAAATCCGAATTTTATTCATTTATTTTGACGTTTTTTTAATACCAGCAAATGATCTTTAAATCCATTTTTTTATACAATAGCATATAATATAAGCATCTCAATACTCAACACTCAATATATTACATTGCAGTAGCCGACCGCAATACAGAACAGTTTTAAGTTCAACGTACAATTTTTATTTTTACATTTTATTGTTACGAAAACCTACTATTTATTGTTACTAAAACCAACTATTTATTGTTACTAAAACCTTTTACAACGGTAACTAAATCTCAATACTCAACACTCAATATATTACATTACAGCAGCCGACCGCAGTATAGAACTTTTTTAAGTTCAAAAATTTATTATCAAATTTACTTGCTTAGTTTTATCATTTGTTGCTACTATATACTAGCGGGTTCAAAGGACAATAGACGGCGTGGAACTTATTGACATTTTGATCTTAGAAAAACATTTTATTACTCTTCAATAAAGTTGTACTATTAAGCATGAACAAGTTTTTCTTTTCTGCAAATACCAGTGTACTAAATTGTGTGAGTCCTATATAATAATGTTTCTTCCCGGTACTCCTAGCGAAAATTACCCGCGTGAACCGAGCGTACCCACTTTTGAAAGGTAATTAAAATATAGTATTCACATACCTTATCTATATAACAACGTCGGACAATGTCCTTGGCAACACGATTTACCGTAATATCTAGAGGCTGGAACAAGTTTGTCATGTTGGCGGGGACTAGCTCATGAACTATGTTGTTGAGTGCCATAATTTCGTTGACTTTTTCCGCCAAGTGACCCTTGAAAACATCATATACTAATAGCTTAATAGAGTTTTCTGTGCCTCTGGCAGACCAAGGAGAACCTTTCCTTCGTTAACTTACGGCACAATAAAGTTCTCATAGTTGTCATAATCTGGACAAAAAGTTCGAAGTGGAAAAATGTTTGAAAAAAATTCAACGGACTCTAACTTAGACGGACCTTAAATGAACGGACTTTATTTGGACGGACATTAAGATGAACGTTAGGGCCTCCAGCGTTCAATTAATGTCCGTCCAAATAAGGTCCGATAAGGTACTTAGTTGCATACTTAAAAAGCAACTTTTAATTCAGTAAATTGTTCAGACCTCCAATTTCGGCAGATCAATTTCCCGGATATTGCTGGCATATGCAGAGTAATAAAATTTCCATGAATATGCCCTTCACCAAAATCTCCAACTGTCCTTCTATTCACAGATTTCTACGATTAATGTAAAAAAAATCCCGAGTATCGAGTGGAGTTAACTAGCGTGAGTTCCCGAATGATAATGGTTTCTATAGAATGTAGAAAAATAACTAGTCTAAGTGGTACTAATGTAGTAGGAAGTAAAGTGCGGACACTGATCTTGGCAGGGAAGTTCATGAATCATTATTATAAATCATTTAAGGACTTGCAAAGCAACCTGTCTATAATAATAAAAGCAGTCCAATCACAAATGTCATACTTTTGATATCAGTACTATTGTATTGTTTATACAGGGTGTACCACAAAAAGTTTGACTTTTTTGAGAAATGATACAAATTATTATGAAGGAGCAGTTGCTAAAACCTCTTCATCACATTCATCAATATGTGTCGCATTTATGCATACCAAGTTTCAAGTCCCTATAAATTTTTGATTTCTCACAAATTGTTATTCTGTTATGGTGTTCAGACTACAATGTTTAATTTTTGGGAAGGGTGGCTTTTTTTGAGAAGATGCTTATTTTTTATTATTTTTATCAATTTTATTTATTTTTTTCAATTCAACTATATTTCTGACAAAATTTAGTTAAAAATAACCGTGAAGTTTTTTTTTTTTTTCAAAAACTATTGAAGTAGAAAAAAGTCACACTTTATGTGGTACACCCTGTAGAATGTAGATGCCATAACCGTCCGTAAATGATGTTTGATATCATAATATGATGAGGAGTATTGGAAAAGTTGACATGAAACCAGAAGTCACATCTCATATAATTTGACACTTCAAAACTTTGAACATAACACGATGAAATATGGACAGACCTGAACAAGAACAAAAACCACATTCAAAGACTCTGCAACACAGGAATCGACTACTTAATTATCATCGCTCAATAATCGGTTTGGTATCGACGTTACATAATTTGATTTTCCGACTTTAAAGCTGACGTAAAAAACCAGGGTATTTATTTTACTTTCATAAAATTAAATCGTTGACTTTATTTCTATATCCCTTTTTCTTTCAAACATTCCAGTACATTGTGCAGAAAGTTTGAGATTTAAATTTTGGAAGCATGTAAGGATCGAGATCTGATATCGATCGTAAATACTAAAAATACTCTAGCACAATCAGCACAATAATTGAAACTACAGTTTTACAGAACTCTAAATACTTAATGAACACACTTGTAGGTACCACCCGTATTCACACTCAGAATTGAGTTTAGTCATTTTCCAATACGAGATTAGGGACGGGTTCTATAAACAAACAAGTCAAAATTAAAAAAAAAAGTTTTCTAAAACTTTTTCACAAGTCACAGTAGAAAATGACACATCACCAAAAGACAATATGCTCGGAAGATATCGTGCAGGAAGTATGTTGGAAGCAATAACATCAAGTGATATCCCCAATATAAATAAACATGATCTTCTACATAAGTCAGGCACACGTGAACAAGTGGTCAGAGGATGTATGTCATGAGAAACCGCAAGTTTGTATCCTACATGTTTATTGCTTATATACATTATACAAACCAGGATCACTGATACAAAAGCATTATACGACTCTACATTATTACTTGAACACTGCCTGAAGTGATTAAATCATACACGACTCACACGAGCAAACGTTAACGAATAAAGAGACTATCGGTCAATTATTATATTAACTAGCAGGAACCCGTCTAACCCTAAAGTGGTGTCAAGACTCAAGAGACTAAAATAATTATTACCTATTTAAGGTTCAGTCTTATATCTTATACGGTTTTTGCGGAACATCGTGTTAAAGTTGATGCCGTGGTGCCAATAAAATGGTACGGATATATTAGTATATATCGCCGCGCTGGCGCGGGCGATATAAATTTTCGCCCGCTAGGCTGCGTGGATATATATATATAATGTATATATCATATACCTATATATATATATCGTCTCGCTTTATATATAGTAAGATAATTTGTTCATAGCCACATCCATGTGGTTTCTCAGTGGTAAATAAGGATGTAGTAAGGGGAAAAGTGGCATTCCGTTGGATTTGAATGTTCACAAGGATTTCTCAACGGAATATGGTAGTTAAGACCCCTACGAACATAATTAGACTTGTTGCCAATTTTGTATCTCAACAGAAACACCACTTTTACCACTTTTTACCACCTTTGTACCACCTGTCTGGTTTGCCAAATATCTTTAGTTGTGAACGTCGTAAAAGGCTGCAAATTAACCTAGAATGTTTATCTTATCAAGGAGTAAAACTTTTGTGTGAAAAATTTTTACATTGGACAATCAGCTAATTGGATAATTACCAATTAGTTAATCACCAAAAAAAGTGAAAATTTTTTATTGGCTCAAAATGATTGAAATCGTTTGAAACACGGAGAAATGTAGTTTTTAGAAAAACTTCAAAAATTTTTCAATTAAAAATTTTTTTCGAGACTTGAAAAAAAGTTTGAAAATTTAAAAATATTTTTATTCCGCCAAAAGTGATCGAATTGCATGAAACGTGGATAAAAATGCTTTGCAGAAAAACTTCGAAGATTTTGAGATTGGGGAATACTAAAATCATCAATATTTGAAGTTGGAGTTCAGTAAATCTCGACATATTTTAGTAATTAGGAATAGCTTAGCGGAAAGGGCTGAACCTGAAAAAGGTTAACCACACAATATTAGAGTTTCATAACTAATTACAATACAGCTTTATCAAATTCCACATAAAGAAACAGCACAAAAGGACCATTTAAGATCGAACCGATTTTACCTGCTGTACTATCATTTTATTGATTTCAATGATCAAAACCTCTGTACCGTCAATCTTGCCAATCTATACCGGGTATCTGAATGTACCGGACCTCTTATTTACCTCTATAATTAGACCCAGTTGTGCAAGAAATGCGATTTCTCACAGGGGTTTCTTTTAACTGTGCACTTTTTGTCACTCTCGCAACTCGCAAGAGGCCCGGTATTATAGGGGGTATAGGAAGCGAGTGTAAATATACCTTCCATCATCCACTGTGCCCCCACTGTGGCTTTTTTGTATTGTGAATGCGCATGCCGCTTCGTTTGCTATGCCAAAGTTGCTAGAAATAGCTAGATTTAGAGTAAACTGGTGGTAGCTGGGTGGTGCTAGCATGGATGTAGCAGAACGTAGCTACACGGGGTTTCATTGGAGTTGGTTATTTTAATGGCCAAAGAGTGCCGGAACTAAAGTTACTTAAGATTGCAGTTGAGGGGCAGTGTAAACCACGGTGTAGTCAGGGACACAGAGCTATAGTGCAGGAGTACTGCAAGTGCAAAAGAACAGTGCAAGTGATACAGTATGCAACAGTAAAACGCCGAAGAAGGAGATAAGATTGTGGCTGCAGAGGAGGAGAGGAGCTGGAACCTGATTTTGTTTGGGCTGAAAGAAGAGTAGGAAGAAGAGTTTCCTGCTCTGGTAACTGCATTTTTGGAAGAGGTGGGGTGAGAACTTATTTTCAAGCGACAAGGGTGGGCTGGAAGCAACCAGGTACAGCTATCCGACCTATTAAGATCACCGTCCTGAGCTTAACAGCCTTTCATCAGAATCTGATGAAAACAGAGAGACTGACCCACCCTTTTTAGATTGATTGATCAAAGTGAGTCTCTTTAGCCCTCTTCTTCTTTAGAGCTTTAGGTTAGTGATCAAACTCTTCGCTACTCGCTCTTCACTGGATCTATCAGGACAGATTCACATCTTTTTAGGTCTCAACCAGCCTTAGTTTTCCTGTTTTCATCATGTAGTACGTTCTGCTACCTCCATTTTAGCACCACCCAGCTTCCATCAGTTCACTCTAGCTTCGTCGGCGTTTTGCTGTTGCAGACTGTATCACTTGCACTGTTCTATTGCACTTGCAGTACTCCTGCACTGTAGCTCTGTGTCCCTGACTACACCGTGGTTTACACTGCCCCTCAACTGCAATCTTAAGTAACTTTAGTTCCGGCACTCTTTGGCCATTAAAATAACCAACTCCAATGAAACCCCGTGTAGCTACGTTCTGCTACATCCATGCTAGCACCACCCAGCTACCACCAGTTTACTCTAAATCTAGCTATTTCTAGCAACTTTTCAATGCTATCTCCAGCTCTATCCCGACCCTGGCAATGACATATGGGGGTTATTCGAGGTATCTGGCATAGCAAACGAAGCGGCATGCGCATTCACAATACAAAAAAGCCACAGTGGGGGCACAGTGGATGATGGAAGGTATATTTACACTCGCTTCCTATACCCCCTATAATACCGGGCCTCTTGCGAGTTACGAGAGTGACAAAAAGTGCACAGTTAAAAGAAACCCCTGTGAGAAATCGCATTTCTTGCACAACTGGGTCTAATTATAGAGGTAAATAAGAGTTTCGGTACATTCAGATACCCGGTATAGATTGGCAAGATTGACGGTACAGAGGTTTTGATCATTGAAATCAATAAAATGATAGTACAGCAGGTAAAATCGGTTCGATCTTAAATGGTCCTTTTGTGCTGTTTCTTTATGTGGAATTTGTGGAATAAAAGCTGTATTGTAATTAGTTATGAAACTCTAATATTGTGTGGTTAACCTTTTTCAGGTTCGGCCCTTTCCGCTAAGCTATTCCTAATTACTAAAATATGTCGAGATTTACTGAACTCCAACTTCAAATATTGATGATTTTAGTATTCCCCAATCTCAAAATCTTCGAAGTTTTTCTGCAAAGCATTTTTATCCACGTTTCATGCAATTCGATCACTTTTGGCGGAATAAAAATATTTTTAAATTTTCAAACTTTTTTCAAAGTCTCGAAAAAAATTTTTAAGTGAAAAATTTTTGAAGTTTTTCTAAAAACTACATTTCTCCGTGTTTCAAACGATTTCAATCATTTTGAGCCAATAAAAAATTTTCAAATTTTTTGGTGATTAACTAATTGGTAATTATACAATTAGCTGATTGTCCAATGTAAAAATTTTTCACACAAAAGTTTTACTCCTTGATAAGATAAACATTCTAGGTTAATTTGCAGCCTTTTACGACGTTCACAACTAAAGATATTTGGCAAACCAGACAAGTGGTACAAAGGTGGTAAAAAGTGGTAAAAGTGGTGTTTCTGTTGAGATACAAAATTGGCAACAAGTCTAATTATGTTCGTAGGGGTCTTAACTACCATATTCCGTTGAGAAATCCTTGTGAACATTCAAATCCAACGGAACCCTTAAATCGACCACTTTTCCCCTTACTAATGGTTTATAAACCAACTTTATTGTCAATCTTTCTTGCGAACCCTAACTCTTAAAGTTATTGCAGCCTTAGAACCCAACCAGAATGATTGAGGCCCCTTCTTTAACCCAAATCATAATCCTTGCTCTAAAACCTAACCCAATTTTTATTCAAAACCTAACATAATATATATAACACGGAGTTGTAGAGTGAGCTATGTGCCTCGCCGGGCTAAAGTAGTGGATGTCCTTGCTGTACGGCAAGATAAACAAGGAACTGAAACTACTAGGTTCCGTACAGACTCAACTCTGCACCCATGTCAATATGTTCATTATATGCAAGCCTCTTGATTTATAACATTCAATCTAAAGCTCAACGATGAGATATTTCGAGAATAACAACCATAGACCAAAGAAGCGAGAAAAAAGCAAAGTCAGAGTAATTTGCAAACAAGCTGGACCAGTAAGCAAACCAGAGAGTCCCTTACAAAGCTGCCGAGAGTATGAACACACAAGAAGTATGCGAATACTTCACCATGCATACAGGAATGTGGACAGGAACTAGATTACACGAGAATGTGTGATATTTACACACTCTGACCCCGTTATAACTAAAGCCTATTTATTACTGTGGAGACTAGAGGCCCTTATTAAATATTACTATGGAGACTAGAGGCCCTTTAATAAATATTATTATGGAAACTAGAGGCCCTTTATTACTATGGAGACTAGAGGCCCTTTATTAAATGTTACTATGGAGACTAAAAGCCCTTATTAAATATTACTATGGAAACTAGAGGCCCTTTATTACTATGGAGACTAGAAACTAGATGGAGACTACCTTAAAGTCCCACGATAGCAAAGGAACTGTATACATACATGCAGGAAAGAAGATATAGCGGGGTAAAAAGGAAAATCCACATTCCACACTTCAGACCGCAGTAATCAAGGTATCATTAGCATGGAACTCTTAGTTCCGTGGAACTCTTAGTTCCAACATAGACCAGGCACACGCCACACAGCAAATATCTTAATGTCATTATGAAATCAAAAGTGATCTTTAAGGGGGGGGGGGGGGGGGGGGGGGGGGGGCAATGGATATTTTTTTGTGAAACTTGATTTCGAGATAGCAGTTGACCAACAAACTAGGATCAGTGACCGAACTGATCCTAGTTTGTGAGGACCCCAACCGCCAAACGGTGCCCGCGGGGCAGCCACGCTCATATTTGGTCCAAATTAGGCCCAATTTAGCCAAATACCCTGAACTTGCCCAAAACCAAAGTCTCCTGAACTCGTATATGAAATTTCATCAAGATTGGATAAAAAATGACTGAGTTATGAGCCAAAAATCATATGCCCATATTTGGGCATACGCACCAAATTTGGTAGATTTCGTCCCATAAATTGGTCAAATATTAATATTTATGAATGAAACTCACTTTATATGAAAGGTAAGCATAAACTACATATTCTCTGTAAGTTATAGCTTTATATCTATTTAAATATGGATACTAAGGCGAAAAACCACAAAAAATGAACTTAATTGCCCTATCTTGGTTCGCGATATTCGCGGAATTGATCTCATTAAAATTGTAACAACTCAATCAGTTTTCAAAATTTTCCCATGAAATTTCCGGAAATCGTATTCGAAATCGTATTACCACCTTTTAAAACTGATTGAGTTTTGGGCATATTGACAAAGGAGCACAAAGAAAATAGTTAACAAAACCTTAGCGTTCTTTCCCAGGCAACAGAAATTGTTTTCTAGAAAGCAGTTCGTTAATTTTGACAGAGGAGCGACGCTTATATAGTGTATTGTAATAGTAAAATTACAATAATATGTTAAAAAGAATAAACTATCGAACTGGTATCAGGACAGTCTCCAGACTTGTAAGCAAAAACAGCAGTTTTCAAAAGTGGTTCCCTTCTGAAGAAGGAATAAGCTCAAAACACTGCTGAAAAAAAAAAACAATCACGGTAATCGTACTGTAGTGCGACACGTACTCTAGTGCGACACGTACTCTAGTGCGACACGTACTCTAGTGCGACACGTACTCTAGTGCGACAAGAACCAACAATCACCGGGATAAAACAACTGTCACTCATGTTTGTAGCCGTGGCAACAACTGCAAACTTTAAAACTGAACAGAAAACCAGTTTACAACCAGGCAGGAACAAAAGAGCTGATAATAAACAATAGTAACCCATTGCTTGTTGTCATGGTTACGATCATAGTTAGTGTACACAGATATACAGCGCTTATCATATGTTATGGGATTGTTGCACCGGCACACAAACTAAAATGTAATGTCAACTTTAATAATTGCATTTTATTTATCTCAGCTAAACCTGATATCTAGGAGTTTAGTTTATATTATAGTATGTATTAGTACATATTATAAACGTATTAGTATAAATTCAAGTGACTGAAGGATAGTTGTAAATTTATTAATTAATTAATCTTATAACTCAACTTAATAAGATCGCTTAATTTCTTATGAATCGTAAAGTTAACCTCCTCATATAATAACGGTATGCGGTGTTTCTAAACACTAATATAATATGCAGGATCTCTAGAAGATCTCTAGAAGAAGGAATGTTATATGTACGTCACTCCACATCACAAACGTTACCCGCTGCCAGTGTTAGTACCTGAGTTCACTCCAAGGCACTGGTGAGCTCTACAAGTATAATACGTCAACATTACGTTGCGCATATTATCGAATTAGCGTAATCAAGGAAAGCTAGATTTTCAACTTTACCAGTACTGCGAGGAGAGTTTCATGAAACCAAGTCTGGAATTCTTCTGAACGTTATAAATCACGAACAAAGTTAACAGAGCTAAGAACAGGTTCAGAATTGGCTCTACTGAGAAGAGACGGAATGCGTCTCATTTCTCACAAATCTAATTGTGAGAGAGAGAGAGAGAGAGAGAGAGAGAGAGAGAGAGAGAGAGAGAGAGAGAGAGAGAGAGAGAGAGAGAGAGAGAGAGAGAGAGAGAGAGAACTACCTATCATTGATTAGATTTATGAGAACCAAGTAAACAGTTTAGCAGATCAACACTGTTCGGCTATTCAGACCGCAAGGATAAACAGTGATCAAAACAAGATGCGTGTTCTGTATAATGACTTTTTTGATGCATCTATATAATAAGTTTTTGCGAATGAATTGACTGTGTGTAACGTTTTTAAACATTATCATGATTATGTTAAATGGTTTCCTTATATGGAGGCAGTATTATAATTGCATATTCATCCACAGATATAAATATAAACCCCACTTTGGGCGGAGTCCAACACACGGAAAATAAAATGTATAAGCCGTTATTCTATGATACATTTATACGGGCAACAATTCATTTCACACGTGTAGAAAATAGCTTTACATACTGTCTAGACAGACAACGTAAATAGACTTTTAAATGAGTCTCCAACTCTAAACTGTTCAACTGTTCATCTCCATTCTCCAACCTCAAAGCAGAGCAAAACGGAACAAAACAGAACAAAACAGAGCAAAACAGAGCAAAACAGAGCAAAACAGAGCAAAACAGAGCAAAACAGAGCAAAACAGAGCTAAACAGAGCAAAACAGAGCAAAACAGAGCAAAACAGAACAAAACAGAACTCACAGCTGATACACATTACACAGCTAGTATAGGTAACAAGCAAAAGACTGAATGTTCTGATAATCTGGCTCACTCCTCATCACTGCTAAATGCATGCTTGTGAAGAAACTCTACTGGAAGACTATCACATTCTTTTAAAGAAGATAATAAAACTGTTCAATTTAAATTGCTATTAAAATTTGGAGGATTTTACATGATTGTTAACTGCAATTTGAATTAGATTTCTACACACTTTTCTCTGGAAAGGTGTAAAGGTTGTTATGGCAACTACTTGGTGGGTAATGTAACTGCATGGTTACATGTAGTGTATCTACCTGGTACTGACTAAGGTACTAAATCACTTTCTCAAAGCCACAAATAAACTAGTGTTATTACCCACCTAAACTACCTAAATTACCTTCTATTAAGTATAAAGTAAACACTTCAGAACCTAAGCTAAAATAAAGTAAATTAAATCGCAATTAGGAAAATATTTGGCTGGCTCGAGAGTGGTAATTTGACTAAACGCTGCTTGCAAAAAACATTAGCTAAATCATCTCAACAATAATTGTTCTTACTTCATACAGCAGAATTGATTATGCGATGTTATTGTAACGATACCACACGTGGTTGTAACGGTACCACACGTGGTTCTAACGATAGCACACGTGGTTCTAACGATACCACACGTTGTTGCTGCACGTAAGTAGACATAATATAATAGTAGTCATGGTAACAGTGATAGTAGTCATGGTTCCAGTAATAGTAGTCATGGTTCCAGTAATAGTAGTCATGGTTCCAGTAATAGTAGTCATGGTTCCAGTACATTACATTTCTGAAATTTGACAGTGATTCTAAGCGGGCTAGACTCATAAGAATACACTAAGTTGTCATGACGACGTTAGTCTAATGTAAATATGAGAGACTAACGATTGTACCACGCCCATCATTGTGACACACCCACACACACACACACACACACACACACACACACACACACACACACACACACACACACACACACACACACACACACACACACACACACACACACACACACACACACACACACACACACACACACACACACACACACACACACACACACACACACACACACACACACACACACACACACACACACACACACACACACACACACACACACACACACACACACACACACACACACACACACACACACACACACACACACACACACACACACACACACACACACACACACACACACACACACACACACACACACACACACACACACACACACACACACACACACAACATTTATAGTACTTACAATCAACTACTAGTTAACTTGTCTACATTGTATTGATACACTGTGCAGGTTACCGTGACACAGCTATGTAACACTACTGTGTTTCAGAGAGCAAATAGAGTGGGAAGGAATGACAATGATAAAAGGGTCCTAACAAAGTAACAAGGGCTTAACTGGAAGACTAATTCCTCACCACATTCTGTGTGAACAATCAACTCCCTGGATATACTAACATGCTAATCTGCTAACCTGCTAACATGCTAACATACTAACTTGCTAACTTGCTAACTTGCTAACTCGCTACCATGCTAACATTTTAACCTGCCAACCTGCTAACATGCTAACATACTAACTTGCTAACTTGCTAACTCGCTACCATGCTAACATTTTAACCTGCCAACCTGCTAACTTGATAACATGCTAACTTTTTATCCCGCTTATGTACACAATTAAAATTAAAATAAAGATTGACGATGTCAAAGCGACTGGCCTTATATTATAGGCTGGTATATTCGGGGGTATGGGGTATATTTATACCAGGCAGTAGGGGGTGCTAGGAGGACATATTGAAGATATAGCGACACTCTTCGTGGATACAATAACCACACCAAGCTCTGGGATCAGCTCTAATTGGTCCACACTGAAGCTCACACTGGTTTTATTAGAGGGGACAAGGTGCACGTGCGTCATGTTGGAATTAACTGGGAACCGTGTACAGATCCCAGTTGTTGTCAAGGTGATCTTTATTGAGATCACCTGACAATCTTTCAGTGAGGGATTACAGTGACAATTAAAGGATACACTAGAAGATATTTGAACAACATAGAAAGAAAAGTGTGGATATTAGGGCACGTGACCAGTTACCATCTGTAATACCTGTTACTGTATAACAATTGAACTGCTGTCACCATGACAACTGACTGTTACTCCCCTCCTGCTGCTCACTAACCAGATAGAAACGGTTTCTATTTTTCTATTATTATCAGTAACCATTTTTACATCACTCTTATACATCCAAAACTATTTCTCTTCTGTTTAGTTGCGTTCTATGAATGCTTCTCTGCTTTCGCTCGAAAGGTCAAAATCTTCAAAACCTATAAGCTGTGAAAATTGAGGCAGCAGAAATTAATACATGTTTTTTAAAGCGTCTGTTACAACAAACTATTGTTTGATTTATATGATTCAAACTTGTGATAAGATAAGAGAATGTGGAAAAGAATTTTTCAAAACTACTTACTACTACATTACATAGCGTTCAGAAGGAACCAGTTGAGTAGTTAATATATAAGAGCTACTATTAGTAGAACCTATAGTTGTACCGTGAGTAACCCTATTTCAAATGCTCTAACCCTCACACATATATATATAATATATATATGTATATGTGTGTGTGACGATGTACTCACTTCTACATGGGTCAATAAAATTTGCATGTCTTAATGGAATGCTTATAATATCTGCATAGCTTATATGTGTAAGTTTACACTAACTTATTACAATAAAACTCACGACTTTCAAGCAGGGTTCTTGTCGACAGGTAGCATATAAATCATTCATACCTGTTGAATGAGCTGGTTAACATTAATACAACTTTATCTTATTTTCATATTCTAATGAGTTTAATTTAGAATTATTAAAGATTCAATTTTTATGTAGCTTGAGGAGGACTTTAAAAAACACCATATTATATACTATTCAGGTTCCACCAAAGATGTTAAGCACCTAAAATGTTATATATAAAAGATAATAAAAGTAAATCTAAATTTTGAATTTACAGCTATTTGGCACTTTAAATAGGCATATAAAGCTGATTTTAATTGCGAGCAGCACACTCTGTTAATTGTATTTTGTAACTGAGAGAGTGACAGCAAACACAAACTGTAAGCCTAACAAGCCACAGACACAACTGGTTGTCACGGTAACAGTGAAGTTGTTTTGTTGAAAACACACGGAGAAGTGTGTACATTATGTCACTACGACAACAGGTGAGAAGTTTCCAGTGACAATATGTGGAAAAATAATGGCTACTGTATTGCTTCATTTAGTGTTCACAGACTCGAGGCATGAATATTTATGCCATCAGAGGGGGCCACATTACAGTGAAATATCACCCTTTCAGCGAAACAATTGTTTGACTTCGTTCTGCAGTAACCATTCTATCTGTGCACTAAATTATGGGACCAAAATGTTGATTTGTTCACACATTTATCTTCTTTTTTCTGCAACAAACCACGTGACTCAGATCATCTTTTCTTGCAATGATACCAATGTCTCAGTTGGCATTAAAAACCAGTTGGAGTAGTAACTAGTATGTTTATTAGTTTACCATTTTTATGGCATACTCTCACTTGATAGTTCTTTCAATTGGAAAGTGCACAGTTTTAATCAGACACAAATATGACAGAGGTATTATCAAAACATAATAGCAGGATCACAAATAATTGTGAAGATAATGCACCTTGTCACATCCAACAAGGAAGTGCCTGATAGATCATTGTATTTACAGACAGGGTTTATAACAGAGTGTTGCTGAAGGTAGGAAAAATCATGCCCTAAAGTTAAAACTAGCTCCAAATGAAAAGAATATAATCAATCATGAGAAAGTTTGAGAAAGTCCATGAAATATCATTCACAAACTAGGAGTGATGGATGCATCAGTTATGCGCCAAAGTGTTGAGTTGAGATAAGTTGGAGGTTTAAGTTAATTATTATATATGAGAGTCAAGCTTTACATAGTCATGCAAAATTACATTGACATTATTTTCAGTTTAAAAACAATTTTTTCAGTTAAAATTCAAATGTTATGCCATTTATTAAATGGAATGAAATGAGGTATTTATATCCCGCTCATATGATTAACCAACAACACAAGGAAGGTTAACCAGTCAGAGCGGCTGACTGTGAGTGATGTGAGCAAATGTGTAAAAGTATAACCACTGCATACAATACAATATACATGTAGGTATAATAAAGGTTAGTACAGATTACAGTGACATAATCAACCAAAAGAGAAACAGATCCTAGAAAGATAGAGATCAAGACATAAAATGGAGTGCAGTAAAAAATAAAAGCCAAGGTGTCTTGCAAAGTGAAGACAAATGGAAAGAAAAAACATCAAAACTGATTATATAAATGGTTCTTTAACATTCGCTTGAAACAGTTGATATCAGTTATACATCTCAACATCTGTGGATGAGAGTTCCATGCAACCGGTGCATGGAAACAAAACTAAATTAAAAACAAATCAATTTGGTATTTAAAGGAAGCCTAATACAATATGCAGTATGGTTGTCACTCTATAACTAACTTAGAAATGTTGACAGGTAAAGGGTGTGCATGCTGTTCGCTATTGTTAACACAAAATGGCAACATAGTAAAATTTGTTTATGGTTACTGGTTGCGGTCTAGATACGGCAGTATTGGGATTGTAAATGTATTAAAAGGAATAGAACTAGCAGTGTGGGCTATTTATATAGGGTGACAGCTTACTATAAATTCAGAGTTGTTTTTAACTTCAGGTCTGATGCGAGAGGGGGAGGCACTGCGCTCATCTTCCGGAAAAGTTTGACTTGCTCTATGGAAAAGAGTAGAATTGTGTTTAACCTGTTGAATCAGAGGAAGATCAACAGCACAGCATCTTGAACTGCAAGATGTATCCTTCAACTTCATTCCTCAGAAGACAAGCCTTGAGGTCTCTTAGATTTGTTAATGTAAATTTTGTAGATATTTTACTGTAGTTTTTATATTGTGTAAAATTTTAAGAACCAAAGGCTTCTAAAGGCTACTATATGGCAATTTACAAATTAGTTTACTTTGATCTTTAAATACACTCAGTGACTGAGCTATTATGGCCAACGTTTGCACACTGACTTTTGGCCCACCTTGTAGTATATTGAATATCGGTCTTTTTTAAAAATCTACAATTTGTTCACAGACTTTAAATATACCTTCTACAAGATTCAGAAGTTGTTTTATTAGCGGAGATTCAATGTGGTAAAAAGTGGTAAATAGTGGTTATTCTTTACAAATTTCGAAAATTTTACAAGTCCAAAATATTGAAATATATCACTAAAAGTGAAAATTTTCAAAAGTTTTATAAAAATTAGTTCATTATACGTGGAATGTAATTGTGAACATTTTTATCAAAATATATTTTTGAAATATTTAAAACTTTTTTAATTATTTAATTAATTAATTAAATAATTTATTTTTGAAAAAGTTGTTAAAGAGAAAGTTGTTCTTCTTTGTTTTCTAAACACACTGCTTTAAACTAGAATCTTCTAGGATATTTAGAACGTGACTTATTTGCGGAAAACCAAAGTGGTAAAAAGGTGGTAGAAAAGTGGTAATTGTGGATTTTCCTGAAGTCTTTTTTTTTGGGAACTCTCTGGAATGATTCCTGGGACCTGTCCCGACCATATCCCGTTAAAATCGCTTTGTTGCGAATTTTGTCCGACAAAGGCTTAAATTAGGACGGATTTGACTGTACTAAATGGTACAAGTACATGGTAGGGAAAATTGATCGTGCGTGGTTTAAGTTTAACCGCGGCGAAATTCTTGTTAAGGAAAATAAACTTTTCAGAAATCATCTCTTTCTTAAATCCTTCTAATTTAACTTTAAAACTTAGAACTGTCTTTTATCTGAGCTCTTGACGTCTGGAGGAAGTTTGTTCAAATATGGTCTTGCTCTCTCCGGAAGAAAAGAACGTAACTGTGGATTATTGTAACTTATTACTACTCTTACTGAATCTACCAGACTAAGAACGGATCTGCTCATTCCAAAACATACTCAGTACATAATCGGCCAAACCACAAATAATATTTCAAGCTTCTTATACGCAGTATTTTATTAAATTTGTTTACTGCAAGTTTAAGTATTAGTACAGTCAAATCCGTCCTAATTTAAGCCTTTGTCGGACAAAATTCGCAACAAAGCGATTTTAACGGGATATGGTCGGGACAGGTCCCAGGAATCATTCCAGAGAGTTCCCAAAAAAAAAGACTTCAGGAAAATCCACAATTACCACTTTTCTACCACCTTTTTACCACTTTGGTTTTCCGCAAATAAGTCACGTTCTAAATATCCTAGAAGATTCTAGTTTAAAGCAGTGTGTTTAGAAAACAAAGAAGAACAACTTTCTCTTTAACAACTTTTTCAAAAATAAATTATTTAATTAATTAATTAAATAATTAAAAAATTTTCAAATATTTCAAAAATATATTTTGATAAAAATGTTCACAATTACATTCCACGTATAATGAACTAATTTTTATAAAACTTTTGAAAATTTTCACTTTTAGTGATATATTTCAATATTTTGGACTTGTAAAATTTTCGAAATTTGTAAAGAATAACCACTATTTACCACTTTTTACCACATTGAATCTCCGCTAATAAAACAACTTCTGAATCTTGTAGAAGGTTCTAGATTGAACCAGTGTGTTCAAAACATAAAAGAGAACATCTTTTTATCTGACAACCTTTGGATAAGATAATCAATTGATTAATTAATTAAATATTAATTAAATTTTTAAAAATTTAAAAATATAATTTTTATCAAAAATATTTGCCGTGACGTGAAACGTAAAATGAATTTACTTGAATAACCGAACATACATCGTCACATAGATTAGAATTAGATAACAGATAAAAAGAGATCCAGATAAATGGAATAAACGGTAAAATATCCAAATTTGTACGATACTATTATAGCTAATAACTATTAAATATTAACACATCATATCTCTCGACTTAGTATTGTGCTTAACTATATTGTTAAAATGGTTGTTTAAACAAGACTTAGCAATTTTTCAATCGCTAACTAGAGATCTTATCTCTGATTGTCAGTTTATCGTTTGGAAGTGTAAGCTTCAGCTTTTACTTTATGTTGACTTCTCTTCGTAAAAAAGTTAAATATGCTAAAAATCTAGGACTGAAATCACACCAAATAGTTGACATTTTGAAAACAGAAGAACACATCGTGTGCCTGATACTCTACGCGTGCAGATTCTATGTAAGTAGCTGTCAACTAATATACAATAATAGTAATATGTTTTTACCGTTTTACTTTTCAGTTTTATGTCAACCGAGACTCGAGAGCGCAACTAGAGGCATTCTCAACCAATACTATGTTTTAATTTACCAGGCAAATGAGGAGTTAATTCCGGTGAATAGGAGTTAAACCCAGGTACTATTTTAACTATTTATCTTTTAAGTAAGTACACTAACTTTTAAACTATGCCCAGCAAGTTTGAAACGGATGGTTACAGTCCTATTCATTATCCTGAGGCCTCTCATACTCTGTATAAATAAACAAACCATCGTAACACAGGTTGGATCAACATTCAACAACCCCTGGTCACTGAACGAAATTAAACGGCAGTACAACGGCCTGACTGATTCTGCTCAGAGTGACGTCTATTGTGTGTTATTGCAGACAGTGATCATAGACCAGTTCCAAAGATTCATATCGGCCAATGAAGATGAGTCCGTTGTAACTGAGTCAGAACCATCTTTGGTTCACGAACACAGTTTAAACAAATATCCATTCTGTAACGTAGAGATCGCACCAAATGATAAATCCTCAAATCGGATTACAGACAGGGTAAGTTATTGTGTGGGGGAGGGGGGAGGTGGTATAGTACACATACGTTAGGCTCTTACTAATTCGCTCGCCCAAAAATTTCTCCGACGTGACTTTTATTATTATTATTTCTCCGTAGCTTAGTGCACTAGATTCCCACTATCGGAATCGTTCTGAATAGCCGATCCTTACCAACTCCGTGGATCCGACTGGTGGTGTCTGATCCAGTGAATGAGTGGCATAGAAATCGTGCAGAAAGCCCAATTACGGTATCCTAACATCCTGTCACGTGATTATCGATTGGGTAATCATTGATAACCCAATCAGTTTCTCGAACGAGATAAACAAATTGCTTGATAACTTCGTCATTTTCAATCCGTTTCGCGCCATCTTTTCAGATCATATTCCGAATGTAATGGCCTATTGCAATATGTTATAGTGCAGTTTACAGCATGTTCGCAAACACGAGTACATGTTGATTATAAGACTCAACGTATGTGTATTGACTCACGGCACCCCCACTCCCCCTAAACGTAACTTGGAGGATATTTTGATTTCTAAGTGTTATTTAACGACCACGTTGCTGCTATAATACCGATTTGAAACATTACTTATACAGGGGGCAGCACTTATCGTGTTTACCATCAGCTGCAGGCGTGGGATGAGAATGACCTTATAGATCCGATAAGCTGGGGAATGGGGATGGAAGATGAACAATGGGGCGCATGTTCCAGTGACCACTCTTATGAGTACAGCTCCGAAAAAGCTCATTCAAAACATCAGTTGCAACTGTTTTATGTTTAAAGTCAGGTGGCAATGCTTGTTCATGCAGAAAAGCAGGAATACATTGTGGATCAACCTGCCTCAAATGTCAGCACAATTGCACCAATGTGCCAGCTGAGGACTCATAAATAAGACTCTTATCTAGTATATATGGTTATATAAAGTACTGCTTCGATTTTCCGATTAGTTTAATGAAAAGTTGTCAATTATTCGTGTTATGTAATTTTAAAATATTTTGATCGAAAATAATTATTATAATTTTTGAATATTTGTTTAATAATCGATTAACTAATTAATTAATTATTTAATCCAAAGGTTATCAGATAAAAAGATGTTCTCTTTTATGTTTTGAACACACTGGTTCAATCTAGAACCTTCTACGACATTCAGAAGTCGTTTTATTAGCGGAGATTCAATGTGGTAAAAAGTGGTAAATAGTGGTTATTCTTTACAAATTTCGAAAATTTTACAAGTCCAAAATATTGAAAGTGAAAATTTTCAAAAGTTTTATAAAAATTAGTTCATTATACGTGGAATGTAATTGTGAACATTTTTATCAAAATATATTTTTGAAATATTTGAAAATTTTGTAATTATTTAATTAATTAATTAAATAATTTATTTTTGAAAAAGTTGTTAAAGAGAAAGTTGTTCTTCTTTGTTTTCTAAACACACTGCTTTAAACTAAAATCTTCTAGGATATTCAGAACGTGACTTATTTGCGGAAAACCAAAGTGGTAAAAAGGTGGCAGAAAAGTGGTAATTGTGGATTTTCCTGAAGTCTTTTTTTTTGGGAATTCTCTGGAATGATTCCTGGGACCTGTCCCGAAAATATCCCGTTAAAATCGTTTTGTTGCGAATTTTGTCCGACAAAAAGACGTATTTGACTGTACTAATTAATTCTTTTGAGTGAAAAGTGTGACTGGAAAAAAGTGCACCATATTTACATACTATGTTTTTTATAAATGAGTGGGATTCGTGCATGGTAAAAATTGACGATTTATTTGACCAATGCAGCGCCGCGCATCAACAATAAATAAATCCAGACAATTGCGGAAAATAACTTTGCGAAGGAGGAATTTCACTGTAATGAATTAACACATGGCTAGCGTCGCGCGCAGCATAACAGACGCTTCCTATTCACTTAATTATAGGGGAGTGGTCTATATTTCGAAGGAGCAGACTTTTGTCATCATCGCAGGTCCATCGGGCCACCTCATATATCCAAACCCGATTACTTATTCCCTACGATCTTTTTGCCTTCGGCAAGAGTTGGGAAAAAAATTCCAATGTTTGATAACCAACGGTTTTAACTCATATAGTATTTTTAACCTAGAATTTTTTCCATTTCACAATTTTGAAAAAATGTTAAGTGAAAGGTTACAAATGGTCTTTTTTGCAGAAAAACGTGGATTTTGGAGAACGAGGTAGGTGGGTCTGAATACGTCGTTCGTGCTTACTTACTACTGTCCGTTACCATGTCAACTAGCCGCGTGCAGCGCACAAGGGTTGCTTGCGGAGATGTGACGTTTAGCTAGCCTGTGATCAATGAATATGAGGCGTGAGTGTATTTTAATGTATACATGTAATGTATAGTATTAGGTAATAGGCCTAATTTGTACATGCGCAATTCTTGTTAAATTTGTTCCCTACTATTGCCGAAGGCAAAAAGATCGCAGGGAATAAGTAATCGGATTTGGATATATGAAGTGAAAAAAGTGGGCTACGTTGACGAAAAATGTTTGCTCCTTCGCATTAGAAAGAAAACAACAAATTTTTTAATAATAAAGACCACTATAATTATGTGTATAATAAGAAACGTCTGTTATGCTGCGGAATTGAATTTTAGCTTTGTAGTAAATCGATATACATGTGAAATGAATCAGATGATAAAAAGCAAAAAAAGGGAAATGAATAAGATTCAAGGCTATATCTGCCGGTTTCTGACAAATGTGGGTTTGTGTCGGCCAATTAACTTCAGTGACCATCTAGCGCAACATCTCCACATGAAACAAATTTTGATTGAGAACACCGATTTCTTTAATCGAGCATTTCCTGGTTAAAATGCCAGGGGTTTGAGTCGGCCAATTAAACGAATGACCTTAGAGGAACTTCAGTGACCATGTAGCGCAACGTCTCTAAACGAAACAAATTTTGATTGAGAACCCCGATTTCTTTAATCGTGCATTTCCTGGTTAAAGTGCATCTTTTGGAAAAAATAATTGTTCTGGTTGACATGAGAGGCTATAATTTAAATATAAAATAATTAAAATTTTTCAAACAGTATACATATAATGCATGTCACAATGACCTTATATAAAAACAACCCTTCAAAAACTCAATATCTTCCCTATCTCAAATATTGGGAGAAACATTTGAAAATCACCCTTGAATGTGTCTTGGCCTTGTTATGTGTTATGTGGCTCTAAGTTCAAATCTAAAATATCTATATTGACACAGTTCTTTCCCGCACCTCTGTCTCTAGGCTATAATTCAGTTATTTAGTCATTTCGGCGGCGGCGCGCGCTTCGCGCGCGAAAAGTGGCATGCAACGTATGTCAACATTTTTCTAATATCGAGCCAACATTTTTAGCCAAATTATTACTTGTTTTTTTCTTCATGCATGTAAAATGTTGTTATTGTATTTTTAAAATATGTGTTTCTTGCAGAGCATTACTTGGCCGCGCTCAGCCTGTCATTCCGCCAAATCTTTATTGTTCATAATGTTTATGAACATAATAGCCTGGGGTCCCCAGGTAAGCAAAGCAACAATCTCGATGGGTTGACACCGTCAATCAAAAAGATGTGTTGTTATTACAACCTTTTTAAGTCAAAAAGGCTGAAATTGTCCATTTCAGACTTACTTTTACCAAAATTAAGTCAATTAGGAAACATTGGATTTTAATTTGCTCTCACCAGAGCCCTCTCGCTTGCAGTAGCGCGTATACACATGGCTATGTGAAGATTTTAATATAATATAATAATTTTTACACAAAAGGTGTTCAATCAACAACAAAAGTTATATTATGTTTTGGACCTCAAAGTTATACAAAATTATAATATTCTTTGCTTCTATCATATAATTGCCCTGACATGACACCGCACCACGCCACCACAAAAACGAAATTTGGCATGCTGAACGCCACCTAAAGGAAAATTAAAGTACAAAGCTAAAAAGTACTGCTAACTGCTGCATGCAAATGGCGCGCGCGACAGCAGCAGTTAGCAGCAGTCAGCTAGCAGCAGTTTCGTTGCACTTTAGTCTAGCCCTGTGCGCCCATGCAGTATTGACGGATGTTAGTTTTTTCGAAGTAGCGCGCGCCGCTTTCTTCTCGAAATTAACAATGGTCAAATGCAGTACTAAACCACGCTTTTAAAGATTTTGAAGAATTTTGATGTATAATTCATTTAGTGACATGCAACATGGCAACTTTGTTCACATAGCCATGTGTATACGCGTGACGTGCTTGTTTCACAAGTAGAATATATCTTTGCTTTGCCGCCTTCGGCAGTCGCGCGCTACTGCAAGCGAAAGGGCTCTGGTTAGAGCAACAAGCAACTTTGCGCAAAAAAGTTGCATGCAACGTATGTTCATGTCAACGGATGCTATAATGCAGGGCAAAAACAGTAAATATCTTTAATCTGCTTGATTACTGTTTTTCGTTTTAAATGATATGCATAAAATCAAAAATTGAAATAAAAATTGGTGCGCCGCGCATATTTTTATTGACGCGCCGCGAGTTTATTTCGTATTTTATGCCTTGTACTTAAAAAGGTGCATGTACTTGAAAAGGTCTCCTCCTAGTCGTTCATCTTCTATCGTGATGTTATCGACACCTGTGAAGATTGCTGCATCCTCCCTGATACATGTCAACCAGTTTTTCCGAGGTCTACCTTTTAACCTTTTACCTTACCTGAGGACCCCAGGCTATTATGTTCATTAACATTCCAAATATAGATTTGGCGGAATGACAGGCTGAGCGCGGCCCAGTAACCTTTTACCATGCTTTAGGAGGCTTTTACTAATTCGCCCGCCCAAAAATTTCACGTGACCTTGGTTTTTATGATTTTGCAGCCGTACAAAACGGTTTTACATAAACCCACATCCCAATCCTAACCCTAACCATAACTCCGAAGCTAACCATAACCCTTACCCCATGTTTAGGGCTCGGGTTAGGGTTAGGGTTGGGCCCAACCCTAACCCTAACCCGAGCCCTAAACAATAGAATTCGTATTTTACTAGCCTGTCACGTGACCAAAACGGTTTTTTGCCCATAACTCTCCAGGGAAGCATTTTAACCCTACGTCATGGGGGTGATTCGGAATCAGCGTCCAAAAATACACCGATTCCGATCACTTACATGCCCAAAGGGCCTTTTCACAAGAATTTTCTTAAAATTTGGGCGAGTGATTTAGTAGGAGCGGCTTTAGGATCCAGTACAGAAGATAGTTGGGTATTCTTTCTTCTGGCATCCTCCATCACATGGCCAAACCATCGGAGCCTAGCTGCTCGTACGAAAGTATCAACAGGGGCGATGTTCGCCCGCTTAAGTACGTCAGCATTAGATACATGAAAAAACCATTTGATTTTCAGGATTCTTCTCAGACATCTATGGAACACATTTGCGTCTGTGTAGTATTCCATACCGCACTTCCAAGTTCCATAAAGCAGTATAGTGAGGGCAGCCGCTTTGTATATCCCGATTTTAGTTGGAGTCTTGATGTTGCGACTGTACCATATACTGCTTAGCTGATAGAATGCCCCAGAGGCATTTTGAATTCCAGCCGATTGTCCCATCCGCACTGATGATAGCACCCAAGTAAGTAAAATTGCTGACCTGCTGTATTGGGAGACCTTCCACATCGATGTCCATAGTGTCGTCTTTAGAATACGGCCTCTGCTGCGATGCACTTTAACTGACAACAATGCTCTGTGTTTTGTCAGCATTAATCTTCAGACCCGCATAGGCACTATATTTGCAGAGAAGGTCAGTGGTGTCCTGCAGCCCCTCTTTTGAGTTATCTAGCATGGCCATGTCATCAGAGTAATTAGTGTTCAAGAGATGTTTCTCTTCTACCCTGGTGGCTGGCAGCTGTATATATATATGGGTAAACTAGACCTGCAGAAGCCAGGGGAACGGCCCATAACAGGGTAACCAGGATTGTCCGGTTCCCAAAAACCTGATTAACTAGCAAAGATAAAAAGTAACAATACGTAAAAAATAGATACCAATACTATACGATATAAGATGCATAGTTCAGAAAGATCAAACTGGGATGTTCCTTCTGTTAGTCTTTTGTAAGAGTCCATGGCTGTCGTATTCTTCTCTCTATTTCTTTTCTTCTTCGTGTTGTAGTAACCTTGCTGTAACGAGGAGTTAAAGAAATGTCTGGTATGGTATACTATGAGCCTGGGAAGTTTCATGTGCTGGCAGCTGTAATAAAGCCCCCATTACTAACATTTGAACATTTAAAATATAATTTGGAACATTACAGTAACGTTATTCAAATCTCAAACAGAAAAAAGTATATTTCAAAGCTTTGTGTTTTGATCACATGATTATGGGTGTATAGTGATTTTGATTGCATAAATTTGATTGGGCAGTGATGGTGAGTGAGAAGATGATGGGAGTGCCAGCCAGTAATTCTGTCAAATGAACAGCCCACTGAGGAGTGGTGAGCGCAAGCGCGAAAACGGCAGAGAGGGTGGCATAAAACGGAATACACGGCCACAGAAAAGACACAGAAACTAAACCGTGCGCGGTAAGTTAGCCAGTGTCTGAAAGCTAGTGTTGCCCGGTAGGAGGCATCCAAAAGAGGTGCCGTGGTGAACTGAGGAGGAAAAGTTCGAATGCAATGCGAAGCAACTCAAACTGATGATGAAGAGGTAGACTGAACGGGAAGTAAAGAAAAAGGGAAAGGAAGGATCCAGCTGAGGTCTGGCTCATGTCAGGAAGTGATGAAAAGCTCACAGACAAAATCATCCGTGGCTGTCTACCCCGTACGTAGGCAATGTCCGAGATTTCAGGCATCAGGATACACTGAAACAGTGCAGATTTGATTACGACCAGGGTCCTCACGGATACCCCGCCTCGGAGGTCGAGCCAATGCCCTGCTTTCGATACTTATGTCTACTGGTGGAACCTTCATATTTTCTCTACTAGCAGTCACTGTAACCCTATCACTCGGAAGGCCCCACAGCTCCTACATGGACGCACGGCCGGGAGCCCATGTAGGGATAAAAGTGAACGCAAGCCTTCCATCACATCCATCACAGATTCAAAGCTGGGAGGAAAAAAGGGAGGAGAGGAAAAAAGAAGAAAGAATACAAAAATAGAAAACTGAGAAAGGAAACTAATTATCTGCTTTCAGACTGTCTTTGAAGTTGAGGGTTAGTCTGTAGATCTTGTTAATGGTGCTGGTTGAGAGTTTGATCAAACTTACGTCCTCATCACTGGGAGTATCCTTGCAATCAGACTGCGACATGAACGTGGAGGCAAGATTGAAGCTACCATTACCAACATTGTTGAGTAGGTTTCCACTGAGATTTTGAAATTTGTCCCTAGGACCTTTCCCTAGGGGGCAGAAATGGAGCATATGATTCTCGTCCTCGATGAATAGCTGGTTGGTGTTACGCTCGCAATAGTTGCAGGTCCTTTCATCAATTGGAGTTTTGTCATATCTCCCCCTTTCAATTCTAAGGTGATGAGAACTGGACCGAATCTGTGTGGTTGCCCTTCTGTCCTGAAAAGACCTAGCATAGGTTAGATATGGCTCCCATGCAAATTCTGTTTTGACTTCACTGTAGAATGATAGTTTTCTAGAATCTTTCACCAGAGAACCCCAGGAATCGCGGAACTGTTTTTTCAGGTTCTCTGTGATTAATTCAGGGCTGCAGGAGTCTGCGAGTGAGGTTGCGTTCAACAGCGACGATGAATTCCTTTCAAGAAGGTCGATGTTATTGAATGATTTGATGATTGATTCGATGCCTACAAACCATGACAATTTGAGGTTAATCTGCTCAGTCATTGCAGCTTTGACTAGTTGTGTAGAGGGGAGGCTCATAACTCTTTTGAAATATTTAGTACTCAGTTTCAACATTTCAATAATGATTGGGTATGAGCCAGTTTCTCCCCAGGCTGTAGCATTGACTGCCCTTCTGTTTATACCAAGAAGGTATTTTAGGTGTTGTAGATGCACTTGCTCAAGTTGCTGTTTAGCGATGTGAGAGACCGCATGATCAAGATTGTGAAACTTGCTGAAGCTAGAGAGGACCTTATTGACGGTGGGTAGAACCGGGGCCCAAACTTGACAGCCGTAAAGTAAAATTGGCTTAACAAGGGTGTTAAATAATTTGTTAAGGCAGGATGCATCAACGATTCTCCGGTCTATAGTGCTTCTCAAGCTGAAGTAAGCTCCAAGTCCTTTACGGTATAGAGAGTCAGTTGCTTGCCGAAATTTCCCTGTGCTGCTTATAATAATCCCAAGATAGCAGTAGCTGTAGACCATCTCGATATCTCTTTCGTGAATGGAAGGACGCCAATTTGGGATGTCTGGTCCTTTGCCATTGAAGACCATGAATTTGGTTTTGGAGATATTGATTTCCAGACCCCATTCGTTACAGTAGTCCCCAATAATCGTAAGCAACTTTTGGAGAGACTCAGGATCTAGGCCGAGGATTACTAGATCATCAGCCCACGCTAGGTGAGTCACTGAAAGTCCAGCGAGTGTCGGACAGTTCGCAGTAGCTTCGCTGAGGAGGTCAGAAAGCTTTTTAAAGTAAACTTTGAAAAACTGAGCGCTAAGTGGGTGTCCTTGTTCAGTTCCTTTAAGGATCTTGAATGCTTCACTGATTTTCCCATTCATCTTGATATGACCCTCTGATTTGCTGTACATGTCTTTGATGATGTCGTAGTAGCCACCATTGACACCATAGCAGGCTAGTTTGAACATGAGAGCTTGTCTGCAGACTAGATCGAAAGCTTTGCGAAGATCAATGAACACTGCATATATTTTACTTTTGACTTTCTTGTATTTTTCTATGGTGGACATCAGCGTGAATATATGGTCATTACATTGACTTCCTTTGGTAAAGCCTACAATGACTTCCTTTGGTAAAGCCTAATGACCTTGTTCAGTTCCATCAGGTATGCCGAAAAATTCAAACAATAGTTGAAGACTGGTGGGCCCTGTATATCACCTTGCCCAGTACCCGAGTTGACATCAAACCAACCTGTAACCTCTCCATTGACCCTAACAGCACTAACTGTGTGAATAAAGAATGCCTTCATGATTCTAATGTACTTGTCAGGTAAGCCGTAGTGCTGCATACTTCTCCAAATGAACTGCCTGTCAATTGAATCAAAAGCTGCTTTGAAATCAACAAAATGAATATACACCAATATACAGGGTGGGCCAAAAGTCAGTACCCATACGTTGGCCTTAATAGCTCCGCCGTGTTTTATACTTGAGAGCTGTTGCTTTGCAGATGGCATACTGTACTTACTGGTTCGAGGATTCCGTCGTCAAAATTTGAAAATTCGAATATTTTAGACCACGCCCATTCAATATTAAAACACCTATATTGTTTTCTCTGAACATGCTGAACGCCTAATTTTTTCAGAGGCGGTAGATTATCAAATGTTGCATATGATCTGAAAACATGAGGCAAAACGGATTAGAAATGACGAAGTTATCAAGCATTTTGTGTATCTCGTTAACAAAATTGACTGGGTGATTATGTGACACCGTGACACGACACCTTAATTGGGCACCCTTAACAATTCCCATAATGTTTAACGGGGTAGTTAACGGGGTCACCTTATTACGTGATTAGGTAAACCAATCACCTGATCACACGTAATGAATAAACTCGTTATGCTTCATATCTCGGTCATCTGAGAAGCTACAGTTCTAATTCTTTCAGGACAAACGTAATTCGAATGGCCAAACACAATTCAATAATATTTAGCTTGATCCGACTATCCAAACTATCAAATAAATGTGAAAATGAACCTCCATTTGAAAAAAATGAACGCGAATATTTTTCGAGTTGACAAATTCCTCGAACCAGTGGTGGTACTAAGTCATACCAGAAAGAAGTATTTAAATTGGGCACTCTGTGACTTATCTATAAAGGTCAACGTATGGGTACTGACTTTTGGCCCACCCTGTATTATACTTAATTTTTCCATGCCATTACTAAGTCTCCGCAGGAGTATCATCTGCAGGAGATTGAGGCTGTGGATGTTAATGTAATTCCTCTGTTGTTAGCGCAATGAGAGGTGTCACCCTTTTCATCTTCCCACACTTTCTTGAACAACAAAACTAGTTGATCAACCAACCCATCCTGTCCATACTTAATGTAAGTTGCTCGTTGGTGATAGCATCCTATCCTAGACTTTTGTGATTGTTGAGTTTTTTGACGGCATCAACAATCTCGTTTCTTGTAGGAGCCTCATCCGAATCGGAAAGGTCGTCAAAACTGGGTTGTGGAGGGATGTTGTCTAGCTCAGAAATATTGGCCTCTTGGGGGGGGGGGGGGGGGGGAGGGTTCAAGAGCATAGAGAAGTGCTCTTTCCACCTTTCTTTTTGGGCATGTGGGTCGGCAATCAACTGGCCAGATACGTCTCTAACTGCAGTTGACAACGACTGCTTTTTCTTCTTTCCAGATATGACATTGATCTTCTGCCATGCCTCGCGTTGCTGACCTTTTCTCGCAGCTTCTTCCAAGTCATCGGCCATTCTAAGTGCCCAGTTGTTATCGTCCACCTTGCTACTTTTTTTAAAGAGCTTATTCAATCTAGAATACTCTGACCTGTTAGCGTTCGAATTAGGGTCTTTACACGCTTAAATTCCTTACGGTTCTTCAATAACTCTTTTGTCTTCTGAGATTGGTGCCTGTCCTTATTTTTTTGAGGTCTTTCCCCAAGGATTACCATGGACACTTGTGCGACAGTTGTCTTGAAGTTGTCCCACATTTATTCCAGGTCAACCTCAGGTTCCAAACAGTTAAATTTTATACAAACGCACCACTGTACAATTGAGCGCTACATAACTACCAACTTTGTGTTAAATTAAATGTTTGTTAAATTCATTGAATTTTCTTCTCACTCTTTTGAATTTTACTTGGAGATCCAAGGTTTTGTGTTTATAGACACACCGATTGAAGATGATGTAGTATGGTACAGTACTATATTTATAATTTAAAAAATTTAAAAAAAGGGTTACCCCCAACCCATGTAGCTGAGACACATCACAGCAAGTAGACCAAAGTGGCTCTTGCTTGTGAAAGGTGTATCAACTACCGCTGAAGAGGTGGGTTGAGAGTCCCCCCTAGTTGCTGGTAACATTTCGTCCGTAACATTTCGTATAATATAAAAGCTACAATAAATTATCTATAAAATTTACATAAACAAACTTAAGGGGGCCGGGGGGTCTTCATCAAAATTCTCTCGAAATTGACTTTATAGTTGTTTCTGGTAGAGGGGAGTGATATCTACCAGCTGCTTTTGTCCCATGGAAAAATATTGTTCCTAGCCGAAATTATCGCCGGTCTAAGGTCAGCACTTATGTGTAATTGTATTGCGCGAGCGATTTTCAATCGCAAATTCTGAAAATCGAGTCTAAAAATCTATCTCCTCCTACATTTTTTGAGCAATCACCCTGAAACTTTCAGGATATGTTCTAGGGACCATTTAGAAGATTTGATCGAGCCAAAATTTTGAGATAGGCCTTTGAAAAATTTTTATTCAATTTTGAAAATCTTGGACCTGAAAAAATCGTAAAAAAACGAGGTCCAAGATTTTCAAAATTGAATAAAAAATTTTTAAAGGCCTATCTCAAAATGTTGGCTCAAACAAATCTTCTAAATGGTCCCTAGAACATATCCTGAAAGTTTCAGGGTGATTGCTCAAAAAATGTAGGAGAAGATAGATTTTTAGACTCGATTTTCAGAATTTGCGATTGAAAATCGCTCGCGCAATACAATTACACATAAGCGCTGACCTTAGACCGGCGATAATTTCGGCTAGGAACAATATTTTTCCATGGGACCAAAAGCAGCTGGTAGATATCACTCCCCTCTACCAGAAACAACTATAAAGTCAATTTCGAGAGAATTTTGATGAAGACCCCCCCCCCCCCCCCCCCCCGGCCCCCTTAAGAGAACTCATAGCTCGTCTTCTGAAGTATGAGATTGAAGGATACCTCTGCATTCAGTCCAAGGTGCTGGCTTTTTTGTCTTCTTCTGATTTTCCTGAGTTGTGAGTGCTATGAGTGTGCTTTGTAGCAGATCAAACCTGAATCGTGTCCTGATGTGATTTTTGACCTGGCTCTTAGCTTCTTTATTGTGGTCAGCTATCATCTCAGAGATACTATCTATGAACACAGTGCAGAGTGGTCCATTCCTCCAGATGTTGCAAAGACTAGTGGGACAAAGGACCCTTTCTCTGACTGAAGAACTCTCTCTTCATAGAGATTTTTCAGCAGTTAGCAGCAGTGAGTAGCAGTTGAGAAAAGACAATTTTGAGAAAAGACAATTTTATTATTTATCACCAATTCAATACATAATCAATAAATATATATCCGAATAAATTTGATTTAAAATTCAATGATACAAGTATGCTAGCAGCTAGCACGCTTGTATTAAACAATATACACGCTGTTAAAATGGGTCTTACCACACCGCCACTCACATTAGCACAGTTGGTGAACGGACCCAGGCGCTGTTAAGCTTTTATGAGCCCTGGTTTACTGCTGAGAGTGGTGACGGGTCTGACATTAATTTTATCTTAGTTTTCCCTATATTCCAGTAAAATTTTAGTTTGAGTTAAATGATTTTTATGCGATATTTAAATAACAGCTGCTTGCAATACATTACGTATTGCAATACATTACGTATTGCTTAAAATTTGTTAAATATGCTCGCTATACACTTAACTTTTAGATATACCATATGTATATGTACATATTAGCTCATAATACCAAATAACAATAATAAATAATCAAAAGCATGAAGAGGTCCAAAACCAATTCAAGCATGACACCAAGTTGAACACATTGTCATCGGAAGCTGCAAGCTTATTAACATTTGATTCCATGTAAATCCGTTATTATGCAGTCACCTTCACGCGGTGTCGACGGATCATGCGAAAAGGGTTTTTGACAGGCTGTGCCCTTCCATAATTGTACTGAACCATTGCCTGATACGATGTAAACATGAGTGTTGGATAAGTGAGCCGCGCAAGCGCTCGCGCGCGCATTTGTGATCTGTATATTGTTTAGTGAAAATAATATAGAATTTGAACATGAGAGAGAAATTATATAATGAATATGTCTTTATCTGCCAAAATTAAACTGTTTCAATGTTCTAATAATCCGATGCTTCTATTTTTCACTTTAAGTGCAGTGGAAGAATAACGGTTCTAAGTTCAGATAATTATCTCGTAGACAAAGAATTAATAAAGTTTCTGATAATAATAGTTATAACTTTATAATCTCTACTATAATTCAGAGAATTATTTTTGTCTGTATGTATGTATGTACGACCGCCCACGTGCAAATTAAACGAGAAATAGGAATTTAGGTAACAACCAAAAGGTTCCATAGCAACGGTGTTTTAATGCACACATGCACGTGCAAAGATTGTTTTAACGTCATTTTGATCAGTTTTGTGGTGATTACGTTGTGTTTAAAGTGTTTTATATTTAAATCGGCTGTATCTTCGGTCGGGATGGATCTTTTTTGATGCGATTAAAACTTTCTTTCAAAGAATACTACTAGCTTCGTCCCTGTTACCACGGGCTTTCTAGTAATATTTATAATAATAACTGATAATAATAGTTATAATCATAGTTATAATAATAACTGATAATAATAACTGATAATAATAGCTGATAATAATAGATATAATAATAACTGATAATAATAACTGATAATAATAACTGTTAATAATAACTGATAATAATAACTGATAATAATAGATATAATAATAACTGATAATAATAACTTACAATAATAGTTATAATAATAACTGATAATAATAGTTATAATAATACGACGGAAAGCTGAGGGAGTGAGAATGTAGACATCCACAAAGATGAGATTAGTGACCTGTCTTTACATTGCCCTAGCATGTAAGTATTGCAATAAAGTATTGAGTTATAAGTGCAGTTCAGCATAACTTCTGTAGTAGCAGTTTACTAGGTCATGTAATGGGGCTATTGTTTAATCAAGTTTATTGTCCTAAACGAACAACCATCAAACAGGAGCTTTATTCTGATAGCGTTACAAGATTTATTTAATTGCAGATAATATTCACTTATCCTGTTGGGAATGTGTCGTACCAGCAGCTGTTTTAAGCTTTATAATAAATTTATCCTCAGGTATCTGCCTGGTTGAAGTTGCTCAGACTGATCTAGTGGATGGTGAGACAGTTCCAGATATACCAAATACTGAGGACAGTGTTCTGCCAGATAAACCAGCTGTTCCTTCAGATAGTCCAGCTAAGGGAGTAGTAGTTCTGCCAGATGAACCAGCTGAGGGAGTAGAGCTAGAGGATGAGGTACAGGATGATGTAGTAAAAGAGGGAGTGGGGGAGGACGCCGGTTCTGATCCAACTAAAGTAGACGATATAAATAGTGGCTCAGATGATGTCGCTATAAAAAGTGAAGTAGAAGCTGAAGAGAGTGAAACAGATGAAAAAGAACCTGAAAGTGAAACTAATGAGCAACAGAAAGATGAAAATGATCAAAAAGGAGAAGAGGGGATAACAGATAAGAAAGATGACCTGAATGACAATCCACAAGTTGTGGACCCAGATACGATCTCCGAGGAGACTGATGCCCGGTTCCACACTGTCAAGTTAATGCTTTATATTGTAAGTGTTCGGAGGAGTTGGATGGGGTAATAATTTCCTACTTGGCTTACATATTTTGTGTTGCTCAATAGATTATAATGATCAGTAATCTTTTGTGAACAAGATGTTTGATAACTAACTGCTCTTCAGATAGCTCCAGTGAGTGCGTTAGTTGTTATCTACTTCATTATGAAGGGTCTGAAAGGAAACAGTCACATGTTTCTCAAGTAAGTTGTTGCTTTAAATTTTGCGCGTGCTAGATCCGCCTTTAATTAAATCGAGAGCACGTTTCCTTGATTTGTGTATGCGATTTGTATGCGATTTCACCCCTGTATGCGATTTGTGTTCCGGGGTATTTGGAACAGGTTGAGGGTTTTAAATAGTTAGTACCTGTCCCAAACCATCATAAAAATCAAGTTTCGACCTCCCAACCCACTCAGGCCACTCCCAGGGGCCACGCCCATCCCAAAATAGCTGAAATCCTGGTAAAATCAAGATTGAAAATCTTTACCCCCGTATGCGATTTATGTTCCGGGGTAGGTGGCCCATGTTTTAGTATAAACTTATAAAAATGGGTACTGCCTATCCCAAACCATCATAAAAACCAAGTTTCGACCTCTCAAACCACTCAGGCCACTCCCAGGGGCCACGCCCATCCCAAAATAGCTGAAATCCAGGTCAAATCCCATACAAATCCAGACTGAGAATCTTTACCCCCGTATGCGATTTATGTTCCGGGGTAGGTGGCCCATGTTTTAGGATAAAAATGGGTACTGCCTATCCCAGACCATCATAAAAACCAAGTTCCGACCTCTCAAACCACTCAGGCCACTCCCAGGGGCCACGCCCATCCCAAAATAGCTGAAATCCTGGTCAAATCCCATACAAATCCAGACTAAGAATCTTTACCCCCGTATGCGATTTATGTTCCGGGGTAGGTGGCCCATGTTTTAGTATAAAAATGGGTACTGCCTATCCCAAACCATCATAAAAATCAAGTTTCGACCTCCCAACCCACTCAGGCCACTCCCAGGGGCCACGCCCATCCCAAAATAGCTGAAATCCTGGTAATCACAGCATTAGAAGGGTCTTCTCAAATTCAGTAGCGTAGCGCGCGATGATTTTGTGGAGGGTGTAATTCATTGCACGTACTTAAATTTGTAGATATTATGATTAATTCGATTAAATGAAGAACTGAACATGAGATCACCGAGCCATGTGGCAGTTATCTGTTTAGCTCTCGTTGCTCAAGAAGGCTCTGAAACGTGGCAGTTTAGCTCAGCACAATACTAGATCCTAAATATTACAAGGTTTAGTGCATCACAATGAGAGTGATGCAGAATAATCATCTCCTGTCAATTAACCCAAGTACTAAAGTAGTATAATTAGTCCGATAAGTATTTAGTATTAATATTAATTGAAACTATGAGTATAATCAGATCAGTATTCAATAACGGTAGGGTCACTGACCCTTACTCAAAAGTTGTCTACCCTTAGTAAGTGGGCTTCCTGGATAGTGGATACTGTTATTACTGCCCTTATCAATTCAACATCGTTTTTGACCGGATGATTAGCGGATAAATATCTTTAAACACAGTAAAACCTCTAAACTGCGACTTAAGATATGATTTCTGTCAACTGAAATCTCACGAAAGTGTTCTAATCTGTCGTCTGCCTCGCAGTCGATATCACATCGTGGGCGCTCGTGGAGACAATATCGAGCTGAGACCTCTTGGTTACGAGAGCGACGACGAGGAAGACATCGTGTTCGACTCAGCCAGACAGACTTGATCAGTTAATGTTGTTTAATACATATGTATACCAAGTTACATAACAGTTAATGTTGTTTAAGGTGAACCCGGATACTTCTGAAAAATACAACCTTCTCCTCAGCCTCATCTAAGGAGCCCTACTAAAATTAAGATATTGTAACAAATGACTGCTGAATAGCCGGGAATGTTTTTATAATGATTCGTATAACGCATGTACATTCATAATATATAATCATCCATCATTCAAGTTTATATTGAACTCATCGTTTTTAAAATATTGTTTGTGGATTGTATTTGTTCGTATAGGGTGACTGGAAGTGTTTTGATAATAATTAGATACTTTTAAATAACTAAACCGTCAAACATCTATCAGAAACTCACCTATAAATGTTACATTCGTTAACCCTGACATGTATACATTGCATAAGTGTATAAAGTAAAAGGAGGAAGTAAAATGCTCCATAATCGTTACCCACGGCATTCTTTGCTGTTTCCTTTTCGTCATTCTTATCTTCTATTAAATGAACATTTATGAAATACAACACTCATTTGAAATTTAAGAAGACTTGACGTAATCATGTGCTCGTTTTGTTAGCTTCTTATTATCACAATTCACAACTACCATTGTAATAAATACACTAGTACTTACACTGCGTTCTTGATGTTTCCGAGGGTTTTAGCAAGTATTTTCTCAGTGTGACATAAACTTATGCCTCTTAAGTTTAAGTACTATCTTGGAAAAGGTCCCTTCGATGATTCTGCGATTTAACCCGTGTCCCGTGTTTAAGAACTAAAATATGTTTTCGTTGATTTTGTACTGTAACTTCTCAGATTGTTGATAGTTTTTGATTTATATATGTAGTTAGCATTCAGTTCAACATCGACCAATTGAGATCAGAACCAGCAAAATGTCAAATTTCCATACCTGGCGGGGAGTATAAGGGAGGTGGGGGAGGGGAGGAGGGGGGGCTTAAAGTATATTTGAGCATTTTATCTAACCTCGAACCAAATTTTGATCGAAAACCTTTGAGCTGTTCAAACATGCGACGAGTTCGATGTTTCACTGTTTTGAAGTTAAATAATAAGTTTTATTTTCCAAATCTTTAATGAACTAAATCGTGTTGTTGTACCGCTCTGATTAACAATAGAGTGTATTTTAAGATTGCGTTTGTTAGATTGTTATAATTTTATACAATACAATGTTTAAGAATAAACGTATTTCATTTGGTCTTAGCAACTGCGTGTATATAAAAACAGAAGGTGGAATAGAGCCCACAGTATTTTTAAAATTCAAAATTTCAGTGCGTTCAATTACTATTCCTTCTAGTTTCTACAATCCTCCACATAAGTCAATACCTGCTCGGTTAATAAGGAGGACAGATCATGGTCGAGAGTGGTGAAGCTTCTGAGGCAGATTCTTTGGCTCTTTTCACCGCATACTCTCTAATTATAATAGGTAAGTAAAAGGAGAGAGCTGTATGCTAATACAGCCGATAAGAGGGCGGGGGTCTGGAATGGACAGATCACTGAATGTTACGAATATTCTTACTAATAAATAATAATATTACGAATATTTGAACGATCCTTCAGTTCTAACACTCCTGTCTACTGTCTAGGTTGTGTGGGCGTTATCCTTCAGTTCTAACACTTCTTTCCAGGTTGTGTGGGCGTTATCCTTCAGTTCTAACACTCTTGTCTAGGTTGTGTGGGCGTTATCCTTCAGTTCTAACACTCCTGTCCAGGCTGTGTGGGCGTTATCCTTCAGTTCTAACACTCCTGTCCAGGTTGTGTGGGCGTTATCCTTCAGTTCTAACACTCCTGTCCAGGTTGTGTGGGCGTTATCCTTCAGTTCTAACACTCCTGTCTAGGTTGTGTGGGCGTTATCCTTCAGTTCTAACACTTCTTTCCAGGTTGTGTGGGCGTTATCCTTCAGTTCTAACACTCTTGTCTAGGTTGTGTGGGCGTTATCCTTCAGTTCTAACACTCTTGTCTAGGTTGTGTGGGCGTTATTCTTCAGTTCTAACACTCTTGTCTAGGTTGTGTGGGCGTTATCCTTCAGTTCTAACACTCCTGTCCAGGTTGTGTGGGCGTTATCCTTCAGTTCTAACACTCCTGTCTAGGTTGTGTGGGCGTTATCCTTCAGTTCTAACACTCCTGTCCAGGTTGTGTGGGCGTTATCCTTCAGTTCTAACACTTCTTTCCAGGTTGTGTGGGTGTTATCCTTCAGTTCTAACACTCCTGTCCAGGTTGTGTGGGCGTTATCCTTCAGTTCTAACACTCCTGTCCAGGTTGTGTGGGCGTTATCCTTCAGTTCTAACACTCCTGTCCAGGTTGTGTGGGCGTTATCCTTCAGTTCTAACACTCCTGTCCAGGTTGTGTGGGCTTTATCCTTCAGTTCTAACACTCCTGTCCAGGTTGTGTGGGCGTTATCCTTCAGTTATAACACTCCTGTCTAGGTTGTGTGGGCGTTATCCTTCAGTTCTAACACTCCTGTCCAGGTTGTGTGGGCGTTATCCTTCAGTTATAACACTCCTGACCAGGTTGTGTGGGCGTTATCCTTCAGTTCTAACACTCCTGTCCAGGTTGTGTGGGCGTGACCCTGAACAGCTTCTTATTGGCATTTCTGCTTCACAGTCTGTACAAGCAGCGGATTATCGCTCAGAAGATTGTCTACATCAACCTCGCTATCTCCAACTTAGTCTTCTCTCTTGTTGCTTGTCTCATTAGGGGACCAGGTAAGATTTAAATAATTCTGAATATTGAGATTGTGGGACTAAATGAGCTGCTTAGGAATGTTCTTTCGATAATATCAGCACCAGCAAAGAAGTTCAAATAAAAAGCTTCTTTCTTCCTTCCTACTTTAATTTGGAATTTATTTGATCTCATAAATTAATCACACAGTCGGAAAATTCACTTCCAATTATTGTGCAGGCTTGTTCCTCCAGAAGCTGTTTGACAACCGGGGTTTCTGTGTGGTTACTACTTACATTGTTTCCTTCTGCTCAAAAGTGGATTTGTTGGTGATCGTGCCTATCACTCTATCCATCTTAGTCGTCACGGGTAATATGGCCTCTTTAAATCTGGACTTATGTTATAGAACTTTTATCCCAAACTTCAGCATGGTACAGTTTACGGTGTATTGTGTAATCTGTTTGACGACTTTGGTTGAATTTCGACAAGTTCTTTTTTATCACAGTCACGTAATTTACCGCCTAATCTGATGGTAACTTTGATGATAGAATAAGAGCCCTTATCTAAGATTTGTCTCACTAACATTATGATTTTCAGTGAGAGGATTTGACCGCTGCACCAACTGGTTCATGATAAAACTCAGCTTAGTCTCCTGGCTAATACCGGCTCTCTTTCTCACCTCCTTCACAATAAAGGGTCACATCACACCCCACAGTTTCTACATCCAATACAGCAACAAATCACGCCGCTGTGACTTCACGGGCACGTCCCACCCCGCGTACATGACCTCCCAGTCAGTGTTGTTCTTCTACACCCCGACTGTGGTGTGTGCTGTAATGTACGTGATAGTGGGCTACTACCACACCAAGTACCAGGTACCGGGCGTTCTGAGGTTAACCAGACGGGGCTGCTTTGTTACCTTCTTCTACTGTGCCTGCTGGTTGCCCTTCATGGTGGTGTCCTCCTACTACCGGGGTGTGGTCTCCAGTCAGGTCTTCGTCTTCACCTACCTCTTCTACTACTTCTCAGTTGTGGTAAACCCCCTCACATACACCCTTACCTCTCAGTTCTTCTTGAGACGTGTCAGGAGCTTGTCTACTTACCACATTTCTCCTGTTATTGTTAATGAAGCCACTGATACTGGACCTCATGTCAGGGTGGGACACAGTGGGATGGACTCTGATGATGAGGTTGGGAGTGGGGTGGATATGATTTCTCGTGCCCCAACATCTGTGCAGTTTTAATGGTTGTTCATTACGTATTATGAGAATTTTCATTTTACCGCCAAGAATAATACCAATTCAAAAGTTTTAAAATCTAAATTTTATTAAACTTACTCTTTAATCATGTAGGATACGAAAGAGGGTGCTAGATAAGTTTTTAAAATCTGGTTTCTTGGATGGGTGAAGCGAAGGTGATATTGGGTTAAAATGTCAAAGGTAAATTTTGTTAATTGGAGGTTTATTTGTTTGAGCAATGTTACACAGTGTTTGGTAATAGAATCAAGAATAAGTAATCAAAAATGTAGATGTTTCAGAAAGCAGCCTAAAAATTAAATAATTGTGCGTTTACACCTGAATAAAATTGCTATAATTAATAAAGTACTAATGCTACATCAGATTTTCATTACACTTAAATCAACCTCAAACGAGTAAACACTTTCAATTAATCTAACAATTTATATTGATTTAATATGAATTCGATTGTTCGTGTATTTAAACTGTCAAAATTTCTACAAAATCCAAGACATTTCAAAGTTTTTCGTCGTCCCTGAAAACTTCACCCTCATCATTAAGATTAGCTCGCAGAGTTTTATCCTTGGTTTCGGGAAGTCCTAACGTTAGTAGTATAGCGACTCCGCACAGCAACACACACAAAGAGTTGAGCAGGTAGTAGCTCGAGTCGTTACAAGCCTTAACAAGGTATGGTGCTATGAAGGCTCCGATTCTAGCACATATGGAACACATATGCAGTCCAGTTGATCGGATAGAGGTCGGCATCACCTGATTATTAAACTGTAAACGTTAAATTAATTGAAATTTTAAACTCTAATAAATTCATTTTGTAAACGTATCTCTACTTTAAAGAGCTATAATAACATCAAGACATTAATTCTGTAACATATACCTCGTTAGTGTACATATAGACTATCATGAACATGGCGGCCACCCCCCACTTGGAGCCCACAATAGAGGCCACTCTCTTCACGGTCCAGGCTCCAACCAAGCTCACTTTCAGAAGAGAAAGTCCGCAGCAAATCATTACCAAAAGTAGGTTCACAAAAAGAGTTTTTCTTCTCCCGATCTTGTCCATCATGACCGCTGTTGCGGCTGCCATGGGCAACTGAAGGATTTCGTTTTATTTCCAATATATTATAATTTACTAGCTCCATCCCCCCCCCCCCCCCGCCCTCACTAGCTCCTTATCAAGACTACACACCGATTACCGTTCTAATGTACGGTTAATCTGGGTTTTAATGCACTTAGATAGTATAATGCAGAGTTAGTTTGAAGTGGTAAAAATAAAGTGTCCTAACCTCCAGAGCTCCCATGATCATGAAGTTGATAGAAACACTTCCAGAGAGGGCATCAAGAGCGTAATAGAAGCCGTAGTAAAGCAAACTTGTAACGAACCAGTGGAAGAAGAACTTGAGAGTGGTGATGAGGAAGGCTCGGTTCCTTATTATCATCATAACATCCCCACTCTCTCCACCTTCAGAAACCTTCTTTAACTGGAAGTGTTCCTCTCTCAGACCGTGGTCAGGTCCGAGATTGAACCTGGCCATTTTGAGGAGCACATCAGTGGTTTCCTGTGTAGTGGAGTTAGTGAGCAGCCAATGTGGGCTCTCTGGTACGAATATTGCAAGCAGTGGAACAGCAAGGAGAATGGCACTTGCCCCGTTTAGAGCTCTCCACGAAGTGAACATCTCGTACACCCCAGCCAGCAGCAAGAGACCAGCCGTTTTGAACAACAACTGAAATGGAGAAATAGATTTGTAATTACAAATACATCTTTTAAATGACAAAATTGTATTATTTCTATTTATTTAAAAAAATATATCTTATCATCGTCAACAGTTATAAACTTGAAAAATCGCAATTTCGATGTCTTCCTTGTAAGGTTTTGGGGTTTGGAACAAAGAATTAACAATAATTGAGCATACAAATTTGCATGTTTAAAATTAAATTATATCCCCATACCGCCATACGTTTGCACTTCCAAATGCGCTTAAATTGCACGTGCAAAATATTAGATAGCATTACTTACCCCGAGGAAATAGCAAACAGGTCGTTTTGTTGAAGGGAAGAACTCGTCTCTATATGTTATGTGAATAGACATGTAAGCAACGCTCGTCACGCCTGACATTTGAGTACAATCATAGATAACACAGTACACACTAATTTTCTAATTCAGTTTACGTAACAACAATTTAACATTTTACTAGGCTCAGTTATACGGTTATCCTGATGTTAAACTGTAAAGTGATATGTAATTTGAACATTTACCTGATAAGGTTCTCAAGGTTAGGAAGAGGGGGTAGGAGGATGAAAATGTCTGGCCGATAGCCAGAATCAGGGACAATATTATAGATGACAGGAGAGTCTTCTTCCTACCATATTTATCAGACAGGTACCTGTTCGAATAATACATATTATATACATTTCACGAATTATTTTAACACCAGGTATGTAATTAGTATGGATCAGTTGATGGAAATACAGTAATAAATAATTAGTAGTTGACCTGTTTCTGAGTGAAATAAAGAATACCCGCAGGTTTTGTGTAACTCCTACTCACCCACTGACAGCTAAACCTACAACAGTTCCAGGAACAAAGAAGAGCGAAGACGCCAGGATAGCGTAGCTGGAGTCACACTGCAGCTCGAAGTAGCTGACCATGGTCCGGTCAGACCGCACCCAGTCCCAGTTCTCTCGGGGCATCTTACACATATCCTCAACACACACTTTACCTGCTTTACACTCCCATTCCGGCACCACCAGCTGAACGGTTAACCTTTATTTTTGGGTGACTTTTGTTTTATTTTGACATTTCCATAATTAGTAATTACTGGTAATACATACCTACATAGTACATAGTAGGAGTAGGATATAATTATAAAATAGTAGGGATGGCCGGCAGTAATAATACGATCACTTTATCTGCGTACTAAAAAACTGTAGCAATCAAAGCACAAAGTTTTACTGTTTGCTGTCGTAACTAATTATTTAAACTATAACGATGAAATTATTACTCACTAAGAAGACGGCCATGAGGAAGTTGTACGCAGAGAGCAGGTTGAGAAGACTCAGAACAACTAGATAACATATCTGGGCTCGTCCTAAGGGTCCTATGTAGTTGTAACATTCCTCAATCTAATGTGGGGAGTAGTCAAATATTCACAAAGAATTGATAAAATAGTTACATTAGTTAACAAAGTTAAGATGAAAGCAAATATCTAGAGTATTACAAGAAATAATAACTTCCATCTTGGACAGTCTTAAAACTTTAAAATATTTGTACATTCGAACGCACAGTCTCACAAACAGTTGCGAACACAGCTACAGTGCCACAAAAATTACCTTAGTAAAAGACTTGATTCCGCGGTTGTCAAAGAACTCCTGGACTCCCTTGCATGGCTGATTTTCGGAATATTTACTTCTTACTACTTTTGTACCTTTCAAATCGTCCTCCATGGTTGACCCCGTAGAAAAATCACAGATCAAGAAACAAATTCAAAGAAGAATGAAGGGAACAGTATACTAATGGCGATCATGTTTCAAAACATGAATCTGATGGGATTTTATTGTAATACGGAGCTTATAAAGAAGACCGGTACAAAGAGATTACTCTGAAGCCGTACTCGTTAAATATGATGATTAAATTATAATTTGTTATGATTTGCACTTCAACAAAAAGGGATGTATTCTTCTTCTTCTTTTAAGCTCGCCGATTTCAGGCCTAAAATCAGGTTGTAAAATTGTAAAATGCATGTAAATATATGTATGTATATGCGTACAAAATGTATGTATCAGCTGTATCTGTTATAAATCGAACCTAAAGTGCGTATCAGGATCAGTTTCCTTACTCCTTTATAATTTCCAAACTGTTTGTTTCTCAGTGTTTATAATTATTTCACCAGCTCCAAGCACCCTTATTTTGGCCGTTCTTACTTCTTTCATCAGTCATCTCACTCTTTCATGTTACTTTCATTTCCCTCATTTATTACTTACTAATTCTACTCAGTTTCTACTCGTACTTCATTACTTATTATCGCATACTTAATATAATCAGAACGCTGTTTTAGAAAGTGCACTTCTTTAAAAAATGTCTCATCCTCTAAAAAACTCCCATTTGGAGATTTATTTCTTTACTCTACAATGTAGATTATTACTTTAATCTACAATGTAGATTATTTCTTTGCTCTACAGTGTAGATTATTTCTTTACTCTACAGTGTAGATTATTTTTTCGACATTATATTTTGACTTGGTAACTCTTACTCTTGATCTTAATCAAGATATTTTTCACATATAAACGTCATTGCGAATTGCCTTGCTTAACTCAAACTATACTACAAAACTCACACTTTACAGCTGTAACGAAGGAATCTGGAACATCTACAACCGAGGAATTGTTTCTTCCGCATATACAAAGTCGAATAATTTCCATAATTCTCCGAGATTTTGTGTGGTTGCCATCAAATAATTTATATATGCTGTTTACGTCCAGTCATCAGTTTATGTTTAATGTACATTAAAACAATCAAATTTCTGAATACAAATTTTATCATTTACAAATCTCAATAATAAATCATTAATTGTAATTAAAATTTATGCAAATTTCATTCTTGATTCTTCGCAACAATCATGTAACTCGTAATGGTACCTTTAAAATATAAAATTGATAGCTTTATAATAAACTATATATCCTCTAAATGAACAGTTGCCGATGTGAGAAAGGGAAAGTTTTGATCGTGTATCAGTGAATAGCCCAATAATTTGATCTCTTTCTCGTACAGCTTATAAACGCCTGTTTTCAGTGTTTCGGTCAGGTTGGAGAAGGCCAGGGCGGTCACTTCCTCCGAACTGTACTGATCCGCTGCTCTTTCAGTCCGGCTCGGGGGAAAGGGAATATCTTTTAAACTTGGCACCTGTAATAATTAGTATTTAGTAATTAGTAATTAGTGTAAACTTGGTTTAAAATATCAGTATTTCACCCTAGATCTAAACTTGTAGATTAACTTACCATCTCCTTCATCTCCTCTACGTGCTGATGTGCTGTTTCGAGCTGTGCGATAAGATCGTACTTTACTGTTGAGCCACATAACCCTATATAGTCTGCAAACGGGGCCCAGTGGTAATTCTCTCTAGCTGCCCAATAGTTTTAATTAATTTACATTATTTTCTCAAATACAAGGCTTACTGTTACAACTACTTAGCTTACAATCATAAACCGAATATTATCAACACATTGTAATTAACTGAACAAGTCAATTAGCTAAATAATTAATTAGTATGTTTAATTAATTACCATTTCCCGTGTAGATAAGGTACTCTACAAACTGTTCGAACGAGGGCCGGTACTGCCTCCTTGGCATCCAACTCAGTGCCGCATCCACTCCGTAGTTCTGAGCTATAATCTCCTGCCAGGTACATGTTTTTAATTCTTTTTTTTTCTAACCCAAAAACCTTAGCTCAAAACGTAGACAATTCTGCTATTTGAATCAAGGCCTTACCTCTTAAGGGGGCATACACCAAAACTTTCCAACCCAAATGACCTCATAGGAAGTTCAGTGACCATCTAGCGCACCCTTTCCATACCATACAATTTTTTGTGGAGGATTCCCATTTTTGTAATCGAGCATTTCCTGGTCAAAGTGCATTTTATAAAACGCAGCCTTTTCCGATACGATATCAAGATTTTACACACATCTTGAACAAGATATGAATAAACTTCGTGCAACATTTCAGCTCGATATCACAAGAAATGATTGACTTATAGCCTCTCAACAAAACAAATTGTGCTTTTCCGAAAGATGCACTTTAACCAGGAAATGCTCGATTACAAAAATGGGAATCCTCGAAAACAATTTTTGGTGTGGAAACGTTGCGCTAGATGGTTACTGAGCTTCCTATGAGGTCATTTGGGTTGGACAGTTTTGGTGTATACTGTATGCCCCCTAAAATGTATACTGCACAGTAAATCGGGTTTTGCTGTTTAGTGTTATATCATACTACTTTTATGAAGGAGTAAGTTGACAAAAGATGCGCATTCGTATATTCATTTATTGCATGTTTATTTGTTTTTTGTGTTTAATTTACGATTATTTGCATTTGAGATTCTGCGATTAAATTTATTTTGTTGATTGTAATGTTATGATATTGCATAATTTATTGTAAATGTAATATATGTTTCAGAAAATTATGTAATGTAACGTGATGGAGGTTCTTTAAGCGGGAAATTCCAGTCCAAACCCTGGAAACATGACATAAAGGATTTGTTTTACTTGTTGCATGAAAAGCACTAATACAGGGGGGGGGGGGCCGGGGGCTGTACCTGTATTTGGTCCACGTAATGCCCCTTAGGAATTCTTACTATCTTGTTCCTGTACCCGCTCACAAGACGAACTAAGGGGTTTCTGACGAATGTTACTTTGTAGTATGTTCTCAAAGCTTCCTTTTGCAACTCTAGAGGTGCTTCCCAGAGGCTCCTGAAGGACAGAGGGAGTGTAAACTGTGTATTATTCAAAAGAAGTGTGACTACCTTTATGCGAAGTGTGACTAACTTTGTGTGGAGTGTGACTAACTTTGTGTGAAATGTGACTAACTTTGTGTGAAGTGTGACTGATTTTGTGTGAAGTGGGACTAACTTTGTGTGAAGTGTGACTAACTTTGTGTGTAGTGTGACTAACTTTGTGTGAAGTGGGACTAACTTTGTGTGAAGTGTGACTAACTTTGTGTGTAGTGTGACTAACTTTGTGTGAAGTGTGACTAACTTTGTGTGAAGTGTGACTAACTTTGTGTGAAGTGTGACTAAATTTGTGCGAAGTGTGACTAACTTTGTGTGAAGTGTGACTAACTTTGTGTGAAGTGTGACTAACTTTGTGTGAAGTGTGACTAAATTTGTGCGAAGTGTGACTAACTTTGTGTGTAGTGTGACTAACTTTGTGTGAAGTGGGACTAACTTTGTGTGAAGTGGGACTAACTTTGTGTGAAGTCTGACTAACTTTGTGTGAAGTGTGACTAACTTTGTGTGAAGTGTGACTAAATTTGTGCGAAGTGTGACTAACTTTGTGTGAAGTGGGACTAACTTTGTGTGAAGTGGGACTAACTTTGTGTGAAGTGGGACTAACTTTGTGTGAAGTCTGACTAACTTTGTGTGAAGTATGACTAACTTTGTGTGTAGTGTGACTAACTTTGTGTGAAGTCTGACTAACTTTGTGTGAAGTGTGACTAACTTTGTGTGAAGTGTGACTAAATTTGTGCGAAGTGTGACTAACTTTGTGTGAAGTGGGACTAACTTTGTGTGAAGTGGGACTAACTTTGTGTGAAGTCTGACTAACTTTGTGTGAAGTATGACTAACTTTGTGTGTAGTGTGACTAACTTTGTGTGAAGTGTGACTAACTTTGTGTGAAGTGTGACTAACTTTGTGTGTAGTGTGACTAACTTTGTGTGAAGTGTGACTAACTTTGTGTGAAGTGTGACTAACTTTGTGTGAAGTGTGACTAACTTTGTGTGAAATCTGACTAACTTTGTGTGAAGTGGGACTAACTTTAAAAGTGGATTCTTCTCCTCGTTGTGTACCTCCTCCATCTCGGAGTATTCTCTTTTATCTCCTCCTAGTTTCAACATGAACTTCTTAAAGGAGGTGCTACCTGTGAAATCATTTCCTTGTCACCTCGAGGACTTTTATTTAAAACTAGTGTTGGGGCAACACTTTCTTAGGCGATTTAGTAACAAGACAATACGTCAATTCTGCCTGCTGGTAATAATAAGCCTTCTCATAATTATAAGCTTATTTTTATTATATTAAACAATTAATTGGCCCACCAGTTTACATTAGAATCTAATCTTACCACTGCAATCTATCAAAGAAAATTAAAATTAGCTAGATAATGATAATGCTTCACATTAATTAATTAAAATTGCTTTTCTGACATCTAAACTCACCGCATTTAGGGTTAGCCACGTAGATGAGCTTGTGCTCAGTGTTATAGTAAACTAGTCTAGGTTTAATTTCTACCTCTCCGTTGTCAAGTCCTAATGTTTTACACTGTTGTGAGATGTGGTCTCGTAGGGTTGCCTGACTGGGCGCTACACCACTTCTCTGAGGAGTTACCATGGTAATTTTAGTTACGTATTATTACATTTGCCATGGTAACTTTAGTTACGTATCATTATGTATTTACCATGGTAACATTTCCCATGGTTACTATGTATTATCAATAGTAACTTACGTATTATTAAATTTACCATGGTAACTATAGTTACGTATAATCACAGTTACCATGGTAACAATAACTACCTGATCGATGGAAGATATCGTCCTCTTGAGTCTATCATCAAGCTGTACATGGTGACCTTTAGCGGACTCTATGATAACCTCCATTTCCAAAGAGAGCGAACCTTTATAACTCTGATTTCTTGCTTTAACTGCACTGTTCCAGGTACCGTTATCTGATATTATTGATATTGATTATAAGAACGAAAACCTGGGGTAAAACACCCGGAGCAGGACAGTCTGGGAGTGGGGGAGGGCATCTGGTTTAAATCTGGTATACATCTGGTATACATCTGGTATACATCTGGTATACATATGGTATACATATGGTATACATCTGGTATACATCTGGTATACATATGGTATACATCTGGTATACATCTGGTATAAATCTGGTATACATCTGGTATACATCTGGTATAATTTCCTACCTGTTTCAATCTCCTCCTCTTTATCAGAAGAGTCGTCATTATTCTGTGTTGAATTAGGAGTAGTAGAAGTTACTGTTGTGGTGGGGGTCGAATCGGGGAGTAACTCTGAATATGTGTGAGACTCCTCTTTCTGTACTTTCTCAACTTGTACTTGTTCGTTGTGTATGTTAATGTTGAGGAACTCTTGTGACTGTTTCCACCCCGCCAGATCAGCTTCTGAAAACGTATCTGGTTGGCTAACAGTTCAACTAATTCAACTTATACTACGATAAGATATAAAAAGATGTGCGGAAAATCAAATATAGTTATGATAACATGGCGGCTGGCGGGCAGCCATATTATATTAACTATATTTGATTTTCAAAGATTTGGACATCCTTATTAATATTAAACATCAAAATATATACGAATAAATTGCGAATGTTTTTAAAACGTTTAACTGACTGATCCTTTAACTTTCTTTCTTCTCAGAACTATTTTTGCGCTGTTCTGTTTCACTTAATTCTTTAATTGTTTTACATTAAACCAGGACATGTTTTTAATTTGATCTTGCAGCCTCATTATAGGCATAATGCTTCGTCACGTGGCAGCGGCTTATTCCGGGAAAATGCGTCTTAACCCCCTTTAATCGGACAAGTAGCTTAATGCGAATTGGCCTAGACCGACATTAAATCAACTCTATGCAGGAATAAAGGCTATAATTTGAATTACGCTGGTATAAAGCCGACACAAACGCTATATTTAAATTTAAAATATGAAAGTTTAACAAAACAACAACAATCATTCTCACCTATACTATCTCTGAAATAAAGGAGTAACAAGGACAACGAACCAAGAACTGCAACACATCTGAGGGTATTCTTCTCCACGAACATGCTGGCAGGAACGTAGCCGAGTAGAAACAATGTTTAACAGTCAAGTGAATAGAGAGGTCCCAACTCCCTCACTATCCCTGCCTCTCAGATCCTTGCTTGCCAAATGCCAGTTTCTCTATGCTCGCTAACTAAATGTGTAAGAATATATTATTTATTATCACTCTGCCCCCACTACTATACACGTATGCGCATTGTAAAAACTTTAAACATAACATAACTGAACTAGCTTCAGTCCATTTTGGTACACATTTTTACGCAAGAAAGAAGAGCTCAGGATGATGTGATCTGACTGCTTACACAATACGAATACAGACACAGTAACTTGATTGGCCTATGAGTTCTAGGATGTCAAAGTTTAAAACACACATTTGTGGTGCGCGTGACTGATTAGGCCTCATTTGTATTTCTAACCAGATTCTTGATCTTTAAATATTACATATTTGTGTCCGATGATTTGTTATTTGGATTTTTAAAAGATCACAAAGGCTTGTTGCAGAAAAGTGGCATTTTTCCCCGTAACAACATCTAGTTCTACTAATACTAGGGCCAAAAATCGCTAATAATACAAAAGCGAATTCGATCAATTCGTAATTTCTTTTCCATTTTTTCATATATTATATTGTCATAAAATAAAAACAAACGGATTAACGAGGCAAACTGCGAATCGGCCTATTGACTTTAAATCAACTATTAATGCAGAAATAAATCAACTCTTTGCAGAAATAAATCAACTCTATGAAGAAATAAATCAACTCTTTGCAGAAATAAATCAACTCTATGCAGAAATAAATCAACTCTTTGCAGAAATAAATCAACTCTATGCAGAAATAAATCAACTCTTTGCAGAAATAAATCAACTCTTTGCAGAAATAAATCAACTCTATGCAGAAATAAATCAACTCTTTGCAGAAATAAATCAACTCTTTGCAGAAATAAATCAACTCTTTGCAGAAATAAAGTAAAGACTGTAATTCAAATTATGTTGGTACAATGCAGACGTTATATAAATATTTCAACTATAAGCGTAGCCGAGTAGAAACAATGTCTAACAGTGAAGTGAAAAGAGAGGTCCCAACTCCCTCACTATCCCTGCCTCTCAGATCCTTGCTTGCCAAATGCCAGGTTCTCAAACTAAATGTGTAAAAATATGTTGCAGGAAAAGAAACACACGAGTTTGAGGCTACACTAAAGCTGATTTAACACACGACCACACACGAGTTTAGCAACTTGTGTGTGGTCCAACTTATGTAAGAGGGGGAAAATAGGCTAATCCCGCTGCCTCAGCTGATTTAACACACGACCACACACGAGTTTAGCAACTTGTGTGTGGTCCAACTTATGTAAGAGGGGGAAAATAGGCTAATCCCGCTGCCTCAATCTATACTAATAATCCCAATAAATGTATGTGTGTATGTGTATAATTTCCGAACGGATTAATCGAGAAAACGGTAAGAGTTATGGGACTGGTTTTTTCGGTATAGTTTAGACAAAATTCTGACGAAGCCAATAAGCAAAGTTTTTCTAAATCGGCTGGTGGTAAGTGGTTTAATTGATGGTTTTGTATAGCTGCAAGATTGCCTATTAAGTATTACTATAGTACTATTGGATATGTGTTGGAAGCTCAGAATTAAATTTACTCTAATGCGGCCGGTTTCGACTGAGCGATCAGTTCGACTGCGACAGTCATGAAGTCCCGGCCGTAGGCACGGGTTACACTAGTAACTCAATAAGGGGAGTACAAAGTTTTAACAGAGTCAAATATCACACAATATCACACAACAGGAGTTTGCCACCAACTTATATATTTATATACGAGGGAGTGTGTGGACCAGCTTATATATTTATATACGAGGGGCGGGGGCTGGTTATTGTACTATAATTGTCTCCTTAACCAGGTAAAAACCTTTGTGTTCCCACTTATTGTGTGTACTGTTGTGTGCACCAGGTTTGTGAAGCTTGATGTAAAGGTGACAGGATAGTGTGTAGCTTTATTGTAGTGTAGTCAATTGCGCACCCGACTAAAGGTTTGAGATAGAAACCTAGACTGCAGATGATGTATATCTGATTATCTGTAGTCTGTAGTTTATCTGTACAACTTTATAAAGTTGTGGAGAAGGGGAGTAAAATTAAGCTAAAGATTTTTTAAAACATTCAACTCAAATGAACCCGGTTTTGATTAGTTTATTGGAAGTTGGAAAAACAAACTCATTATGTTTTTAAAAATACCCAAATGTTCAGGTAAGAAATTTATAAAGTTACTAAAAATCCTGAACCGGCAAATTAATGCCAACGTGTTGCACAACGTTTGATAAAAGCTTTATCAACCAATGTCTATGGAAGCGCATGTGTGTCAAAAAATATATAAATATAGGCATAGCCTGTGCAGCAACACGCGTTTTCACCTAACCGACCATGTGCTTTCGCGCCAGTGCAGCATGCAGGCGCGCTCGTTTCACACGGGAGGCGAGCGGAGAGGAGTTTAAAGATAAAGTAGATAAGGATAAAATACATAGATAAATAGATAAAGATAGCGATTAGAATATTATATAGAGATTTTACAGCAATTTTACAAAAATGACACACATGGGCCACCTATTGATTTACATAGTAAACCTGCTAGCGCATGTGTATCATTATTTTTTTTGACACACATGCGCTTCCATACAATGTCAAACATTATGTAGCTAGCAACAGTGTCACATAAGGTACACAAAGTGACAAAACGCGCCATCATAAATTGTCAGGCAGAATAATTTCAATTGATGAAATAATAATATAAGAGGGATCAGGGTTTGAATAAATTAGATATTTTGGATGGCAAAAGAGATAGGTATTAACAAATTTTAAGAAAAAGGAAGAACAGGCTTTCTTCTACTAATTAGTTTCAATAATAATGACCTGAAACCTATAACCAGTTGATGATTAGATGAGATCCGATGTCATATAGTAACCCAATTCCTAACCCTACGAGACCAACTTCACTATAATGTGGTCATGTCACGTGATCGAAACGACGAAACAGCTTTTTCGTCGGGGAACATTCTAACCCTATCTCATGTGGGGTGATTTGGAATCATTGTTCACAAATACATCTATTCAAGTTGCAGATCCAAGGGCCCTTTTAGGAACATCCAAAAGTTCAAGTTCAGAGTGATTGCTCGCTCGAGAGATTCTACCAATCATGAATTTGAAACCTAATCACCGGAATCATATGGAAGAATCGTCAAATTGCTACATATTACAATGAAACTTAATAACTAAACATTAAAACTAAATCTAATGGCTATTATACATGGGAACCAGTCACGAGGGTGGAAGACACGAGGGCGAAGACACAAGGGCGGAAGTCGATCACATGACACAAGGGCGGAAGTTCCCTAAAACGATCATATGATCCCTAAAAACTAATGAACCAACTTATCAGTCACTTACTATGGGCAGATGATCTGATACTCTTGGCACTGGACCCCAAAACCCTCCAAAAGCAACTCGATGCTTTGAACAATTTCTGCTTGGAATGGGGCGTCGAAATTAATGCAGATAAAACTAAACTCATGAAATTTAATTCCCGCTTCGATAATTATCAGCCGGTTCCCCTCAAAATTGGTAATCACTTGTTAGAAGAAGTCGAGTCATACTGTTATCTAGGAATCGAAATACACAAATCCGGCACATTCACAAATGCCCGAACTGAGCTCAAAAAGAAAGCCATGCGTGCACTTTATGGCATGAAAAGCTCAGTAAACAAATCCAAATTATCATTCCGTTCTCTAACAACACTCTTTGACGCTCTTATTAAACCTATCGTTCTTTACGAAGCGCCTATTTACACACCTAATATGGCTATCATAAAACACATAACAAAACAAGTCGATCTCAATATGGATCCCGACACAAAAACAAAATTTCAAACTAGTATCCTCAAGAAAATAAGTCTTCTGAACAGCGAAAAAGTTCACCTTCACTTTCTTAAATGGTCACTGGGTGTAAATCGTAAAACCAGCAACGCAGGCGTCTGGGGTGAGTCAGGCCGCTACCCATTAATCTATGAATGTATTAACCTCACTCTCAAATATAGCCAACGCTTGAAAAATCTCAAAGATAACTCCCTTGTATCCTTAGCTTTCAAAGAACAGATGAACATGAAATTGGACTGGTACAGGGGTTTGGAGCCTGTCCTCGCGCTAGACCCATGTTTCTCTACCGATCATGTCACAGCCTACCGCACACTCAAAAACAATCACTCCAAGTCAATTTTCGAAAGAAACCCGAGTATCGCAAAACCACCAAAAGAGGACTTTCTTATTCACAACGGTTTCAAGAAACGAATTCCTCCGCAATCAACACGACCCATCGGGAGTAAAATATTCACACCACACGTCATTACTAAAACTTTGAAAAGTAGCTTTAGAGAATATTGGGGATCCTGTATCAGTGTATCAACACTTCTCGGAAATTAGAATTCTATCGTGACCTAAAATCCAAATTTAACAAAGAGTATTACCTAGACAGTGTCATCAAATATGCAGACCGTGCTAATATCATTATCACAAGACTGCGGATCAGTGCACATCGACTCGAAATTGAACTTGGCCGATATAATCAAACTCCTCGCGATGAGCGAATATGCTCCTGGTGCAATATAGTCTTAGGTTCTGGTATCATTGAGAATGAAGATCACTTCCTTAACCATTGTGATCTTAACGCTGCATCGAGGCGAAAAGTCCTAGACAAGATCCAATCAATCATATCAAATTTAATCAAACCATCTGCGACATCTTGTTATGTTTACACTGTCATCCCTGGAGCAAACGTCCTCAAATTCATCAGCAACAATAGTGAAATCATTGAATTAATCACGAATGAAAGTCAAGTCCACCTCACGAGAGTCGTTGCTAGATTTGCCACTACGTGTTTTAACAACCGCAAGAAATTCGTCGACTCTCTGGCCAGTACATGAACACTGAAAATCACTGTACCAGCGCTTTTGTTTCTTTTCGCGTAACAACGAGTGCAAAGTGGCCTGGCTCAAGCATTACTTACAGCATTATAACCAAGGCGACTGTAAACAAAATATTTTTTGTCATAATCTTTATTTTTCACTTTAGTTTAAGTTATATTAATATAATAAATTCAAATCTTATGATATTGTTATTATCTTAACAGTTACTATTGTAGCTTAAGATTTTAAATTTGTATTCCTTGTATTCCTTGTATTCCTTGTATGACTCACTTTATCATGGAGCCATACACCGTCCTGTCTCCTGAATTTCATGGCCTACAACCTACAACAATTGCATTCTTACCATTATCTCATCTTATTACACTTCCCACACTAATCTAATCTAAATAACACTTCCCACACTAGCCCACCTGCACTTTCATTAATCATCATATCATCAATCATACCTGTATCTAATGCATCCAAATATGACTTATTTTAAAACTAATTTTATCTGAAGATCCACAGTTCTTTGCCATTGATTTGTGTGTTCTCGTCATTTAATTTAACCGCTCCCACTAAATCGCAAATTTTAGGAAAATTCTTGTGAAAAGGCCCTGATTAACGGGTGATACTCGTATAATATCTGTTTGTCGACGAGTCCAACTCGGCGCGCGTCCTGGTATAAGGTTGTAAACCTACAAGGCCCTGAGGGTATGAAAGTTATCTAATTCGGTGTATTTTTGGACGCTGATCCCGAATTCAGAATTGTAGGTTTACAACCTACCAGGACACGCGCCGAGTTGGACTGGAACAGATATTTTACGAGTATCACCCGTTAAATTCCGAATCACTTTCATGACGTATAGCCATAGGGTAAAAATGCTTCCCTGGAAAGTCATAGACAAAAACTTTTTTGGTCACGTGACAAGCTAGTTAAAAAGGAATTCGATTGTTTAGGGCTCGCATTTCAAGTGTTTCCCTAGTTAAAGCATAATTTATCAATATTATTATTATGAAGTGAGCTGATTAGAGCTTATACATTATACATTATACTTATACTTAAAGTTATAGTGAATGGAAATCTAGCGTCCACGACGTGACGTCAAACGTTGTATTTACGTTTCAATATTATATAAGCTTTTGACTATGAACCTATTTTACTTACTTCTTTGATTTTACGAACTCAAATTCGATGGCCAAATTATCGACCGATAAACGGTATTATTTCGATAATTACTAAAATGTAAAAATTTATCGATTTTCTCGATAAAATATTTTGGACAGAAAATGCAAACCCTAGTGACCGAGTTTATGTAACTTAGCTTAGCTTGTTCCATTCCATGGGCAAGACGCCTATAAGTTCAATTTCTTAAGTCAAACCAAATAAAACGGCGATTTATTTTAGATAAAAGATGAGAAAATTCTTTTATATAAATAATTTAAGTCCAAAATGGATTAAAAACAATTGAAATTTTACACATTCGACTTATAAAATATCTCCTTTAACAATGCGGAAAGTCTTAAGCAAATTTACTTTCACATTATTTTTGTTAATTGTAATCGTGAAAATTTTGAAAATATTGATTTTTAGTTATGATTAACTTCTAAACAATAACCTATAAATAAGATTTCAAATAGATAATAGAACATCAACCGGTTTTTAACAATTACTGATTATGGATTTCATCAATTCCATGCGTTTTCATATCTCTTTCTGGGATTTAAATGCATTAAAGCCAACTTTCGTACAAACTTGTTAAAAAGTACTTAACAGTCAACATTGAAACGGGGAAAAACAAAGATGACGTGAACATTATAACTTAGCGACTGGAATTAGTAAAATAAAGTTCCCAGTGCGGGATAAACATTTGTAAACCCCTAGAGTAAAGTTAGTAAACTTAAGAAGGTAACTAACCCCGCTATTGTTTTAAAGTATTTGAAGCAGATGAATAACAAACAATGCGTAAAACAGGAAATTTATCTGGTGTATTGTTTCGAAGGAGGTTTGGACATTGCAGCTAAACTGTTACCGGGTCACCTCGTCACGGAGACTAACTATTTGATATTCAACAATGTCCTGCAAATATCTGAACTTCCTCCGAGAAAAAAAGAGAAAGGGCTACGATCAGGCAGAGCAAAATATTCCACCATCGAATGCAAATTTATTATTATGAAAGGATTCAATTTTTTGGACATTTCAAAAATTGGATCGTAACTCATTCTGGTATATAAAACTTCGTCAAAATTATAGTATTTGTACAAATAATCTACAATAATATCAACAACGAGTGTGAGGCACAGCTTATATAAACGGATTATATCAGCAATTTATTCAATGTTTTCGCTTATAATCGTCGAATAATCGGCCAGCTGTCAGCATTTCCACATCACCAATAAAACAGTAAAAACATTGCTATCATAGCTCTACAAGTACAACAGCATCAATCATAACGAACCCTAACCACTCAAAAACAGTTGCACAGTTCACTCAACCTGTAACATCGGCTCGACCGTAAAAAACATGTACCTAGCAATCGACTTATCAATTCACCAATTAACGAATTATCTAAATAATCAACTAATAAACCGTGAAAACACTACACTAAATTGGGAGCTGTCATTAAGCTAGCGTCAATGATGGATGTGAATTTTAGGTTAAGAGAGGGTGAGTCGGGTCCAAAAGAAGTTTGTAACTGTTTGGAGTACTTGCTGGCGATTTGTAGGAGCTCTGAGACGGCCACGGTGGAGTTGAGGCCAGTAGGAGGGAGACCTGTTAGGAAGTCTAATGGTGCTGGAGGGAGGGACGACACCTGAGGGAGGGAGAGTTTTAGTTCATGAAAAAACTTTATCTTAATCATTTTGAGGGGAGATTGAGTGTTTTTAAAACAGCAATACTAGCCGACTACCGGCTAAACCTTAATCTCTGTTCAGCCTACCTGTTCGTAGTGTTTCTGGACTTGTTTCCTGTATCTTGGAATATCTTTAGCGTACAGGAGTTTGTTTATAGGAGAATCCTTTGTAAGCCCCTTATCTGAGGTCGAGCAGGAGTCCATAAACACGCCACACACGATATTCAGAGAAGAGTCGATAGTAGGGGTCTGGTCGATGTCAAATAGGAATTGAGGATTCTTTATCACGTTCATCCAGAACCGAAGTGACAAACTGTTGTTCTTCCACGTGTGAATACAAGCCTGGAAATAAGGGCCGTTAATTCGATATCCTGATATAGGAGAGGATGAAAGTGTAGAAAGACAAAAGTAGAACACTTAAAATCAGAATTCAGATTGAAAAGGCCGAGGATAATCACGTACCTGATTGTGAAGTAGGTTATGCCGCTGAGCCTGACGCTCCAGGAAGTCGAACAGGTACTTAACAGCCGGAGGGACTCTTTCACGTGACATGAAAACGTTACCCAGGAGGTCGTCTACGTAGGGTTGTAGGGTACCTTTAGTTGACAATAAACGGGTAAGGAACACCTGGGGAGAGGAGGGGTTAGAGGATATGTGGTAAAATATCAATATGGACAGAGAACAAATCAATCAACAAACAAACGCATCCCCTCTAAATTTTTTCAACTTAGTTATATTTGCAAACAATTCAAATATCTCAGAGTTGATAAAAAATGTTCTTACCTCGGACATCATCTTGGTGCTGAGGAGGGTGTCAGACTCGTTGATGTCGCAACCAGGTTTCACCAGGTGATAGACCTGGTGTCGCTCTTCCGACTTGTCAGTGTCACTCGTGTTCATTCCCGCTGTTATCAGGTTACCCTTACTCCTGTATCGCTTAGTAGTCAGGAAGCTAGCTTTCCTCCTGTCAGTAGTAGGACTGAGAGAGCTGTGTTCGGAGTCTGTGCTGAGTGGTATCATCGCGAGAACTGGAGTAGGATCTTCTATCTTGTAGTCCGCTAGAGTACACAGCTTTCTCCATCCCTCCACGATTGGGGCCTGATTCTCACGGAGGATCATTGGGGTGTTCCCTGTTCTGATGTACATGAGATCGAAGGATTCAATCGAGGGGATTTGAGAGGCGGGTTTACCTCGGTGTACTGATTCGATAACCTGAAAAGTGGCGAATTAAGCTTTCATTCGATTAACTTATTTGAAAGTTATACCAAATACATGTTGAAAAGAGATACAATTTAAATGTTGTTCTCTACTTTCTCAGAAACTGAACAGGTCAAAAAAATCAAGAGGTCTTCTTATTAAACTGTACCTTTCGTTTTGCTTGTCTGATACTGTCACAAGTCAGTAAGGTGACGGAATGTTCCTTCTTGTTAAGATCCCGGACAGTCCCTACAATAGGTTTAAACTCGATTGTCTCTCTTAACATCTTCTCGTTGTTCAGACTCAGTTTAGCCTCGTACGTTATCTCGTCTTGAGGTCCCAGGTCCAGCTGTTGTTTGATGGCAGAGAAAAGGGTGAAGATGGCATTTCCTGCGTTTTGTCGGAGATACTGGTAACAACAGTAGTTGAGCCAGTGAGTGAGGAGTTTATCAGCTACACTCTCCGTTCTCCGGAGCAGCAGTTGAGGGTGGTTCTTCTTTGCCAGGAACTTGTCTATCAACTTCTCCATCAATGAGAAGAGAACCTCAGTGAGGTAGCCCATGTCGTTGCCGATGACGATGACCAACAAACTGGCCATCTTACACTTGGCTGCCACATCAAAGTGTGGATCAGCCTCCACAACCTCGACGAACTTATGCAAGAAGGCCCTATCTCTTAACAGTCGTCTGAACTGAGCTAACCGTGCTGTCTCCACCACCTTAGAGCTGGGAGCACTCAGTCTGGCGAGAAGATCTTAGTTTCAGCTTCTGTGCCGGGAAACAAAACACTCGACATGAAGTCCGAGAAAGGTCGGAAAGGAATTTCGGCAATGTTTCCGTTTACGTCCGTCAGCTGCATTTGGAGTGCAGTGAACGCATCTTTGCATTCGTTTGCCACTCGCATCTCCAGTTTCTCCATGTGCATGCGGACCGTTTTGAGAGTTCGACGATGAGACCGCTGGCTTCTGTGATATCTAGAAAAATTTGTTTGGTTAGAAATAATTCAGAATTTTACAAAAACATGTCAAAAATGTTGTCTGAATATTTAAATAGCAATGTAAGATATAATAATATCAGAGGTTTATGTGAACTTACTTGAGTCCCACATATGACAGGAGGACGACTAGAACAATAAAACCAGCAATAGGGATGATGATAGCCACATAAGGAATACCACCCGAAGGGCTCTTGGTGTAGTAAAGCTTTCCTGCTGTGTGCTTCCAGTTTCCAAGTTTCACTGTCACGATCGCCATGTACTCCGACGAATACTTCTTGTCGTGAGAACGCTTGTCAGGTGCATCTGTGACGTCATCATCAGCCTCACGCAACTTGCGTGACCCCTCACGCTTAGGGCGGGAGAGTGCCTTCATCTGGGCTTTGTGTTCCTTGTAGGTATTGTAGTTGGGTGGTGTGATGATAATGAGGTTCTCGGTTATGTCGTTTATAGTTACAGCAAGACCTCCGACAAAAACCTCTAGACCGGAAACTTTGTTCAGACCTTGTCCGTTAATGACAAACTGCTGTCCACCAGAGAGAGGCCACTCAATAAAACCATCTGAAAAGAATGAACGTTTTAAAACTTAATCTATTATGGTCGTATGGTAACTTGATTTTCAACAAGCACTCCTTGTGAGGCAGAATAAAACTAAAAACGATTACATTTATAGGGTTTGTCATACAAATAAGTTAAATAAAAACCTTCATTAGTATTATTAACAGGATCAAGTATAGGATCAGCGTGGACAGGGAAAGGATTCAGTGCTATCAGATGGTTGTCAGCCTTCAGATGGGCAGTCACATAAGATACAGGAAGGTCCGAGAGCCCTGCCATGTCCATGTCCAATGTGGGAGTTTTACACAAGAATTTGGAACCTGATTTCTCACATTTATTTTCACCGTTGACTCTGTTGACAGTCTCGAATATAAGCGACAGTTTCTGAACGCACTCAAGCCTGTACCCTTCTTTAAAGCCAATCTCTATTGGGATCCCTCCTGAGCTTATGGAACTGTTAATGCTCAGAGACTGAGGTATCGGGTTTTCCACCACTTGGAACAGGAAGGGGCTGTTAACCATTCCACCGTCAATGTTAACCTGAAGGTTGGACTCTCCGATCACTCCTGCTCTGGTGGTACAGGACACTTGTTTCTGGGTAGCCTTGTCGATGACGTCACACATGGTACCAGCAACAATAACAGACATGGAAACCCCGATATTAAGCTCGTCTCCAGAGATGGTGAGATCAGTTCCACCAGCAGCGATACCACAACGAGGTGACACGTCGTTAACCTTGTGTTTCTGTGGGATAGACGGTGTTAGAGGTGAGGCTTGTTGTAGCTAAGTGAGAACATTTAATAACAAATAATCAGAAAACGTACAATATACAGTACTTATAATAAATAAACAGCTGAATCTAGGTTGCCCTTACCTTGTAATAGTACATGAAGTTAGGGTAAATGTACTGGTCCCCACTAGTAGTGACCTCCACTAAGCCGTGTTTAGGCACTCCACTAGGGGATGTCTGGCAGACTACTGCTCGGGACACTTCAAACCCTTCTGTCTGTACCTCGCAGGGTAATCCTGAGGGAATGAGTAAGTTAAAGTTTCATTGATTTCTGTTTTTAAGTTTTAAGGGATGAGCAGTTTTTTGATAAACATAGTTCTCCGAAAACAGTGCAGACTAAAGAGATTAAATCTATAACTTTACTGACCTGCTATCTTGATAGAAGTGATGTCTGTAGGTCTACTTCCCAAGTTAGTACCCCTGATAGTCACCAGAGTTCCACCCTCCACCGGACCATGTTTAGGTTCAAATGACTCGACAGTGAGACCGACACAGACTGAACTGTACGCTCCCGGACATATGTTGGACCCTCCAGTCTGGAGGAGACATTGGGAGAGTTCATCGCACCACCCACACCTTCTCAGCATGGAGTTAGCACGACAGGAACTGCAGTCCTTACCAAGGACCCCACAACGGTAGATGTCTATTTCGGGTTGTCGTTCTGATTCAATTTCTTTGGTATTCCAGAGCACCTGGAAAGGAAAATATCTAGTTATAGAATGTTGATGCTGTGATCATCAAGTACATATTATGTCAAGTGTCAACTATGAACTCTCCCCTGCTGATATTGTAAGGATATTATCAAGAGATAAGACAATCTTTAGATCTAACGAACCTTGACGGGGGAGATGACTTCACCAGCGGTAGCAGGACTGTTAAACGTGTGGTTTGTAGCACAGATAACTTTAGTGTCGTTAACGTAGGTACCCGGGAGTCTGGTCTCCTCACCGTGTATGTTGACTACACATGTGTAACTGTCTTGGTCCTGCTATGACGGAGTGTGACGTTAAAAATGGTGACATTGTGACGTCATCGGTTAATGACGTAATTGACTTTTTGCAACGATATCTTTTGTGTTATGTTGTGTATTTTGAAATCACGTCCATTTGTGATGCAGCGTGCTTGCCATTTAAGTGTATCATCATAAAGCAACCGCATTTCTTAATTTGAACAAATCTATTAAAATTCGTTTAACCGTCGCTCAACTTTGCAAGCACATTAAACACTTATTTTAAATCGAAGCTTGCCATTTCATCCACTATTTATGGCAAGAGACATCTCAAACAGTTACGCTACGAAATTATAACAATCATGTTATGCGAAGCTTTTAAATTTGGGACATCCTCTTCCACTGCTGATTATGGCAGACAAGAACATGGAAACTTGTTGCTAAATGAACAAGGCGGAAGTTCTTAATTCTCAAACTAACTCCAAATTATCTTGTATCTACTTAGGGTACTTACCCCAAAAGGTTGCGGCAGATTACGGCCGGATATTTCAAGTCGATGGGAGTAGTCAGCAGGAATGTATGAGATCCCGTAGTTCAGGGCTGGGCACTGATGTGGTTCTGAGATCTGTTCACAGACCTGGTCACAACGGTTTGCGTACGTGCACCACCCGCAACCCACTGCTGCACTGGTGCAGGATGTACATCTGAGGAAGAGGGGAATTTAGTAAAGATAAAGGATAGATTTAGAAATTACTCTTCACTTACAAGGCTTAATTCAAACAGATGTGTGTTGGTATTCGTGGTAGTTTTTCTCAATTTCCGATATTACGCAATATCCTGGGTCTTATCAGATATACCGTCACCGAAATTGAATTATTGCTCTTATCACTTATCGTATCTGCAAACTTTCCCAGCAGATTAACTCAGCACTTCAAAGAGAGGAATTTAATGTTTTACCCAACTCCTTAGTCCCCAACAAACGGTAAACTCCCCTCCGACTTTGGAGTTGTTAGCAGAAAACACCCCCTACAAATGAAGGTCACAGGTAAAAGTAAAGCTGGCATGGCGCACTCACGTGGTGTAAGATTCACAGTTGAAGAAGGTGAACGCCTGCTCGGATGATGCAAGGACTATGTCTCCACTAATGAGGGAGAAATCCACCATGTGCTGGCCGTCTATCGGCGGGTTAAGGAAAGGAATCTGAAATAAATAAAAGGTCAGAAAACAAGGAACTTGGAATGAACACGCGATAATTATTTTCTGTCAAGTCGGTATCCCAAGTCAACACAGTCAGCCGGCAGCCAGAGAGATGTGATAGTTTTGTAAAAGCGCTAATCTTTTAACTTACCAAACAAGTGATTTCACCATCTTCCCCAACAGCAGCTTCCTTCAGTCCGTACCTCCCAAAATCACAACTAACAGGAGTCCCCTCAGGGTAGTGATTGTTGGTGGTTACAGCGACCATGTTTCCCACTCTCTGAGTACCCATGCTCATCATGTTGGGTTTCAGGGCGGTGATGCTGGTACACTCGCCCCCTGCACGCCACACATCACTCGTACACTCGTGTTCAGGAGTACACCTCCCTGCCATCTCACACCACCCACAGTGTGGGTCTCGCACTGCAATACACTTCTCACAGTCTGCGTCAATGTAGCTGGAGCAAACGGAGATGGGACGGGTGAACACCTGGAAGTGGTGGTGTTTGTTAGCGGAGAAGGATTGTTAGTTCATAATTGGAGTTTTTAGGCACGCCCTGAGTCTGACGTGCCAATCTTTTGGTCGGTGATAAACAAGTTAAAGGTTTCTTTGAAGAGCGGATATCGCCTGTAGATAATTGGTACTTACGGAGTTTTCAGTCAAGATCAACACTTCGGCTTTCTCGGATAACACCTTTATCTGTAGCACTTTGCTGGAGAGCGTTTCTGTGCTGTAATCGTCTATGTGATGAACTCTATCCACCGATTCGATGACATACTGAAATAACAGGTGGTCAAACACGTGGTTTATTTTGACGCGCGCAGCAGTAATCGGCTACAATAAGCTATCTTTTCGCCTTAGCGCGTTACGTTAAATTTCTATCAGATCGGGTAATGATGTTACTTGTCAAAGTATACAATTCTGATACTTATGTTTGGCCTTTACAATGGTTGCTGGTGAAAATCAAACTATTTGATTGAATGATCAACATGCAGGTTCTAGCCTACATTCCAACATCACCATGATAGAAGACCCACTCTCAAGAATTCACGCACCGAATCTACCAGCACGTTTCTTTAACAATTCGCCTCTAAAAATAACACCATCCAAAACAAATGTATGCAGATAATTTCTCAATTATCAATAACGGTTTAAAAGGCTCGGATCATAGATCATTAAACAGAATCCACGTGAACAGCTGAAAGGGTATCGTGAAATCACTCGGGAAAACATCACTACAGTGGATCCTTTTGAGCATGCTCGATCACATGGGATTTTAGAGCTCATAAAATATTTAATATGCATTGTTCACGAATAAATTCCATTATGTTGACAAGAATCCATCCCGCGTCAGTTTATAAAGTTAGAGGCCTGAATTCTATTCGCTGTACATCCAAATTTAGAAGCATTTAACATAAGTCATTTTCACTAAAAATAGGCACTTTACGTTTAACAGAGTCACAGGTAGTTAACCTGCACTTATTTAAAACGTATTGTAAACTCAACGTGCTTCGCCGCTATACGGTGTTCTGTTATTTTATTTTAAACTGTCTCTTGTCAACTTTCTCACTCTACCTTGTCAACGTATTATCGATCATTTAAGCTTAATAAGCCAATAACATCACAAGTTTCAAACGACATGAAGTCAGCCACACTACTAGTATTTGACAATGTGCTTTCCTACGTTAATGCGAATTCATCCGAAATTCTGTCGGCACCTCACAAGAAAACCGCCCAAGATTCGGAATTACAGTACTGCACATAATATGCTTCTAAAAATTCAGCGGTAATGACAGGGGTATTTTTGTGCCGAGTTTAACAGGTTTAACTAAAGTGCCAGGCTCGGTGAAGAATAACAGGGGAGGTATCTGTGATTGAGCGCCTCCTGAAACCAATATGCGCATAGACCGGTGGTTAGCGAGCAGAGGCTGAAAAGTCGGTGAGTTCTCCAAGAAAGTTCAGGACAGATCAAGAGAGATGCGCGGCGGGAGATCAAAACAGACGAAAGTTCAACACCTAGACGCAACCAACACGACAGCTTGACCAATTTGACACAAGATTTTAGAGCATATGCTTGGTTTCGGAATTTATGATAAGGGAGGATAAATGTTCTATCACGGTATGACAGGAAACAGGTTTCAGTTGAATATCATGGTATTCATAACTTAATAAGTAATTTCAAAATTAAACACACAATATTTAACCTTAACCAGAACTTCTCTTACCTTTTGAAGAGTGTGTATATTCTGATGCTCCACTCCTAAGAACACCTCTACATCAGTCTTCACCACGTTTGTAGAGATTGCCAACACATCTCCCTCAATCAGTTTCACACTGCTCGACCTCAACTTCTCACCCACTTCCAGTGGATAGTTGTCATTCTTTATATTGCACGTGCAAACGTCTGTACAGGTCGTCTGAAGGGGAGAGGGTTAGATTCCAGTCTGGATTTCGGCAATGATTAACAAAATATTATATAATTCGGGTTAACTCGTTTATATTGGAGAGTTGGGACAGTGATTTAACGGTGTTAACTAACAAAATACCGTAACGGAGTATGTATAACGGAGTAATATCCCGTTTAACGATTTTTATCAGACAAAAATCACCCGTTTAACTTTATATATTTATTTACAATCTAAGTAGACGTCCCAAAAGTCTGATAAAAAGATTTACAGTATTAATCACAGACCTGAATTCAATATCTCCTTAAATTACAATTTGCAGTTACAAAAGGATAAGGGGGAAGGAGGAATTTGTGTTGGCTAAACTATGTATTCATGGCATTGTGGTATCCTTGATAATTGTGATAGTAATCTGTGTACAAGGCATTCAGGATAATACTCATACTAGTAAATAATGTCCAATTTACCTATTTATTCTAGTTACTGTGATAATTATGAGTTATTCTTCTAATAGTAATACGATAATTTTAAATGAAAGGTCATCATAGTATAGCATCATTATGATAATCATATACTAATTATGATACCATCCGGAAATCATTAAGTACCAACAATTATGTTACGCAATTATGTAAAATTACAACCATGAATGGTAAATTTACAGAGAATATTCACTGACTACGCTGTAGTTACCCCTGTTCACGATCGTCTAGGCTCCAGAAAAGTTCTATGATATTCTACTAGAAGCACAATTTACCCTATAATTATACTGTATTTGGGGCTAATATCTAACCAACAGTTTACCCTTTTAACTCAGCTGGCTAGTACTGAGATGGGGTGAATCTCCAACTGAGAAGCGATGGGATGCACCACTTTTAACCGTCAATATTTCATATCATGATTCATGACGTTCGACAACTCAATATAATAACCCTTCGCCTTATATTAACCTGTCACAGAGACATAACCCTAGAATTTTCCCTAACGCTAACCCTCGACCTTAAATTTCGAGTAATCTTGGTGGTATTTGACAAGAAGATGAGAGAGAGGTGTTTGAACCCGATTAATAAGTTAATAGTGCAAGAGAATGTGAAGGATTTGCGGAGGTAGCAGGTGTTTAACAGGGTAATCGTTTTCTGTAGATTTAATTAACTGACATGTGCTCAACTGACACATGACAAACCTAAAGCAATTTCATTGGTTGAGAATGCTGAGTGGAGATTGTTATTGGTCAATGAGTGTTTGATCTCATTCTTTTGACTCGGGAATGCGAGTGCAAAGCTTCATTAGTTTTAGTAAAGATTTGATATAGAATTCGACTGAAGTTCACAAAGACTTTGATTTGTTGAGTGAATGATGATCATGAGAAAGTGATCACACTCCACACTCAACAGCTTATTTTCATTAAAATCTTATGTACGTAGATCACAACGAAACTTAATGTATGCTTTAGGAATCTTACAGCGCTAAGATCTGGTAGCTGTTATATTTAAAGTTATTTCATGAGGTGAATAGTTAAAATAAATGTACATTTCCAGTTTTAGATTTACATGGAGCAACTATTGAAAATTGATAGTGCCGTTATTAAACGGTTCAAGCAGCTTTGATTTATCAAAATTTAAAGATACAATTTGTCATTAAAGGCGGGCACCTGTAAGTGACACATTTTAACTAAAATGCGTTGGTAAAGTAGTTCCAGTAATTTAAACTTTTATGATTATGGTCAGAGGAAGGTTTTCAGAGGCCTGCATTTAGTTTCATCATCCAATATCATACCACAAAACCTGGTCCAGGTTCAGCTGGATAATAAGATAATATATAACGGTTATATCTGGTTCAGGTTCATTATAATCCATTTTATCAGCTCCACTAGAAACTGGTCGTCGCTAAATTTTAGCGTTGACAAAGACGTTACAGTAGTGGACCACCCAACAAGTGACTGAGTGTCACGTGACCGAGTTGTATCGTGAGTATTGCTGTCACGTGACACAGACAGTTCTGTCATGTGATAAATCGTGACCTCAAAAACCAAATATTGGCCTGTCAATCGTTGGCGTTATATAGCCTGTCTGGATACGACAAGAAATATCAAAATGTACATTGTTCCCTGTTATAACCGTCTAACAATACTCTATCAGGCGTTAAATCTCAGAAGATTTAACCACAAAATGACCTTTCTCAATTCTCTCACTCTATTTTGTCAGAATTATAACATTACAATAGCTGGGGAGTACGGCAGAATGATATTTTGGAAAGTTAAGCTGTCAAGGAGTTGATATAATATTATAAAGGAGCAGCAGCAGGCAGCTCCCCTCCTCGCTGATTACTTTGACGGTAGGATGGCAAGGGGAGGTTTAATGGGAAATGCGTGACACAGTCACGAACACTTACAGACAGATTCTTAGCGTGTGTTATCAGTAAGACACGTGGTCTATAACGTGTTACGGCAGTGAGAGATGAGAGATTTGCTTGTAGGTTGTAAGGTGTGGCGTGTGACTCTGTGTTGTGGTGTTACTTGGGATTAGTTTTGTATCCGGGAGAGGTAGGGAGTTTTCACGTCCGCCTCAGGGTGATATTATCACGGTTATTCCAGCAAGCAAAACTGAAATTAAGCACGCGATTTTAACTGAATTTGGTGATTGATTGAGAGTGGTGGAGTGAGACGAGATGATAAGAGATGATCTAAGAGAGAGAGAAACTTTGTATTCGTAACACTGTAATCTGTAAAGTAGCAAGTACACTGATTGCACAAGTGTGTGTGGTCCTTCAACATCATACCTGACAATCTCATCACCTCCCAGACGATTCGTCGTCAATACCACGTGACCCAGCACTGGACACTGGTTGGTTGTGAGGGATGGTAAAGGGCGATGAGACGAAACGTCGGAGTACATCCACCACCCACCAGCCCACGTGTTATTCTGTTACCACGATAAGTGTTGCTTTGGTAACCTGCCACCATGACACATGAAGATACACGTGTGTGAGGTACATGACTAGCTGTAGTGAGAGGAGCTGGCTGTCACCGAGCAATCATCCTACCAGAGAAGCCTACAATTCTTGGACCAAATTTAGTGTTTTTGAGGTGATTCTGCTCATGGGAGTTGAAAGAACCGAGTTCTCTCTCTTAAAATACTACGTCTCAAGAATAACAGAGTTTTTCATGTGCTCAACTGTGCGTGCATTAAAACTAAATATTCCACCAGAGTAGGAACCAAGCACCGCACCCCTCCACCTTTTCACACCAGAATTTACTTGAAAACAGTTTAAAATAGCCTCTTTTAAAACCCAAAACTGTCAAGAAATCCGGGAGGTGTAAGACAAAGGACTCGTTTTCGGCAAATCCAACCTTTTGAACATAAAACCAACACATTTTCAACATGTAACAGCCTATTAAATGAGTTAAATGAGGTCCGATTTTAGAAATATTTTCATCACCAAGTTTCTCTCCCAGCACAAAGCTCCCATTGTAATAACAGCACACACTCTCTACACAATGTGCTCAGGTTGCAGAGAACTCTGACATGAGATCACGTGATACGAGGGCTTCCCACGAACAAAACTATCCCATTTCCGGTGCTGACGCTAGGCACACGACACACACGTCTAATCTGAAATTCTACCTGACCTACACCTACACTTGGTATACAGGATGAGACAACAATGAGATGGATAGAAGCAATATCATATCAAGTGAAGTTTTGGGATACGTCAAGGAAGTCTCATATTTTATTGTTTTATGTCAAGAACATATTATTATAATTTTATCATTCGTCTGCTTCCTCAATCACACAGCCTGATATGTTCAAATATTTTCTTAACAGCGATCACAGCAACAAACATTCTCAGAATTGCCAACAAACCATCGTTGCTGATATTAATACAGATTAAGAGATTAAAGATAGCTCTCGATGTTGTAATAACTAAGATTGAAATATGTTTGTTATGAATGAAAGGAGTCGTGTCCTGGTTTGTCCACGCACAATCTGAACGTTTGGTCGTACTATATCAGGGTGTATATATATATATATCTGTAATTAATGAGGGAGGGAGCGAGAGAAAGAGGGAGAAATATCCCTCAAACTATACCTACATCATCTGGTATTAATCATAATATTTTGTAGCTGCAGCTTGAAAGAGTGGTTATTCCTTATAAGGCAAGTTTGAGGCTCTTTTAACGTACAGGCACTCGGAAGTGATCTCGACATGTGTAGATTACTAATTTAAAGGGTTTTGTGAGTAATTAATATTATGTAACTTCATCCTGGTATTGTGCTTATTAACAGGATTATCGTGATCCCTCATGTACTTGGCACGGTTCAAATACTTACCAAAATACCACTCGTCTAGTATCTGGTATATTGATAAATGAAGCTGTAGGAATGCTGCGTGGTCGTCATTATGTTCCATCACCCCGGAACAGAAGAAACCACTGGTAATGTACATGTTACATGGTGGTTACTACTTACTAAGCGCAGTGAGGTGTACGGTAAACATCAATCCCATCGCCCTGAGAGTTCTGTTAAGCTGGAGACCAAGGTTCGTACACTTACCTTCTTACCATGGTTATTATCTGATTAACTATATCTCGCACTTGTACGATTACCTTCGATGTGCGGCCTTGCAGCTCAAATCGGGTAAACTTTGCTGGAAATTGAACGGTGGTTGTCACAGGGTCACGCTAAATCCGATATCATGAATTGTCCGGTAATTACTTTGAGGTTTTGACCAACCCAATTGCCGAATGCCTTACTCTCGGAAATGTAACACTTAATTGGATGAGTACGGTATAAACTCATGGTACCTGCCGTATTTCAATTTACAGCTGTGTCCATCGAGATACCTTTCTGCATTTCAAAGGTTAAACTGTTGAAGGTGTTAATGTACAATGTTTGAGAAACCAGCCAGCAATATCGCAAATGATCATATTATTTTCTTTGCACACAATCACCGACCAATAATCACTACATAATACAGGCGGGGGTGAAGGAGCAGGGTGTCCAATCTAGTATATCTCTGGATTTGTAGTCCCGTATTTGGTTTAAACAATACCACTATCCAGACGTTGAATAACTAAAGTCACTATTATTATAGTGGAGAGAATGTCAACAGATTATCTTGAAATCTGGGACTGCTGGTGAGTGCTGGTTTAGCACAACCACGCTATAATACCGATCATCCCAGGCTCAATTCATCGTATTGCAACTGGTTACTGGGGTCCAACTCTCGCGGCATGTTTAATACTAGGGCACACGACAGAGCGCGCAGCACGTGCAACTATTAATCACGACATCGTGCATTGTATACTGTACATGGGAATCATCCAATCAGCAAGTTGCTTTCAGCTGATCTGACCAATCAGAGAGTGGTATATTAGACACGTGATCAGGACCTCTTTGTTAACTTGGAAATGAAAATTGGGCACGAGAGAGTGTTATTGTTTGGATGGCGGTTAATCTCAGATTAAAGCTGATAATTCATGTAGAGGTGCCAGGCTCAGAGGATTATTAGGTGCAATATTGTTAATGAAATTGAAACGTGGGCCATTATAAGGGGATATCCCGACAGGAGAATTGTAGCAAATTTAAGAATTTAGTGGCCCAACCTTAGCACTTTAGAGGCTATATTTCCTCCGGCCTCCTAACACCCAGGCACAAGTTGGACTGGGATTAATAAAATTTCACTAACCGTCGAATAACCAAACTTAACTTCCTTCATTTATTAATTTCCATCGGCAGAGAGAGCAAATAATCACCCCAATAAGACACTTTGCACCTCAATAAAACCCCGACTTCCTGCTCTTGAAGCACACGCCACATAACTACAAACATCCTGAGAATGAGCAGCACGCTACTAATGCTACTAACGGGGTACAGTTAGGGTTACTAAAGTAGCTAAGTGTCAACTGGTTCACAGAGACTTCCGGCGCGGGTGATGGTTGAGTGAAGGGCTGTAAGTACCATTACCACGCGGTTTAGGTGCTTACACAAGTGGCACATTGGTACCAGACTAGCTGGCGCCAGGTTTAGTTTTACCAGGGACCCTCAGAGTGTAAAACTTGTGTAATAAATAAATATAGATGTAAGCATCTTAGGCTGGTTGGTGTCAGTTAAGGGTTCAGTTGAGGATATTGATGAGGGAAGTGTAATGTTTTGGTGAGGCACCGACTAGATCGCAGACTATGGATCGTAGACTGTCCATCAAGACGTTTGGTCTTTCGAATAGGTTTATTGAAGACATTTAGGACAGACAAAGGGCGGCCTTCAAACTATGACGAGAAAGTTCCGTCTAGAGGCCAAGTGACAGTGACAGTTCAAGGCTACAGCCAACATGGATGTTTTACAGATAAACTCGTGGTAATGACCTTCAGGTCGTTTCAGATCTTGTTCTGTACAGATAACGTCATCACCCTACCAAAGAATGCACTTACTATCCAACTTGCTTCTTTACTTCAAAACATCCACCGTCCTCCAGCCTAAAACACACTTTTACTCCTTCATCTCAAATCCTGCTATATTTAACATTTGGTTGGGATCTATCACTTATTACTGCTGTCTTGGCCGTGATCCCCAGAAGACAGTGAGGCGTTGGAAATGGGAGCTGTGTCGTGATGGTAAACCTAATGGTCATCACAACAACACAGATGAGGCCGTAGAAGTGAAGTTGGGGAGATAATCCTCTCTCTCTCTCCCTCTCTCTCTCTCTACGTATACTCCTCTATTATTGTCTGATTAAATTCTAACATTATGATCGATTATCTAACCCTGACCTTGCGTCTCCTTTTTGAGAAGTGTGAATGTCGAAGGGCCGGGTCTGACCGCCCGCTGCCTGATGTCAAGATAACACCACCCCCGTAGACTGAGGTCCATGAATAATTCGCACTCAAGAGGGGGTGAACACGCACTCGCGTTATAATTTAGCAAAGCTTTGCAAGGTTTCAGACTTCAAAACAACTTTCAAACCTCACAAGCTGTAGAAGTGAGCGCTTTTGACGTTGAAGTTGACCACCAACGTCATTAGTATACTAAATTCTGATTTGATATTGTACATACATACCAGTTCTATTTACAGCTATAACTTTTAGTATTTATTTGGACGTTAACAGGTCAAGACAGGAACTGTGTCGCAGGAACAATAGGCATTGAAATGCTCAGAAATGTTTTTAAGGTCTACCACATATTTCTCATAAATTATTATAAGACGTGTAATGTTGCGTCAAAAAATGTACCTTCTTGTTAGACTTTCGGTCAGTGAATTACAAACAATATCCGTGAATCTACATGCAGAGGGTGGTCAAAAGTACTAACGTAATGTCCTGGAATATTGAATAATTAATTTAGAATTCCTTGGACCTTATCTTGTTGTCCACTGACTCACTGACACTTGGGACTCTGAATTGACACACAATGGAATTGTCTTAATTAGATTTTTAAAAGCCTATCGGAACAGCAATTGTCAATTGGTTCCCCTACAACCAGCACAGTACTTCAGTGACGAAGTGTTGTGACAGTCACGTAGCAAGCGCTGGGTTTGTGAGAGCTTAGTCCACCTTGAAAACCTGCAGCACACGCTGGCAACATTCCACATTACCCGATTCAAGATCTGTAAAATCGGTGGGAAATCTGTGCTGTGAGCAGAAATATTCTGTTCCGTATCGTATTATTATATCCATCTTCTGTATCTTCTTCCCAAGGGAAGTATCAAGAATATTGAAAGTTCTAAAAACTTCAATTCTTTTGGAGGGTATTATGACTAAGACTAAATTGTAGCAGTACTACTTCTAGATGATGTTACGACTGTTATGATGATTGATATTAGGTAACGACTACATTTTGGCACTTGTTGAAAATCCAGCTGTGCCTGTTGTCATCTATTACTACTACACAATGACGGATCGTAACTAGCAAGAACTACTACTTTCCAGGTAATAATATATTATTTTCTGGATAACACCTCCCAACCCCTAGCAACAATGACCTGTTGTCGGGGTAACCTAGCAACAGTGACCTGTTGTCGGGGGAACATGCTCCCCACTTGTAGTACCTGGTACGGACTGTTGACTCCGACACAATGTCTACCACACCTCCATCAACAGTCGCTAGCTTCTCCACGTAACACGTACTCTAATATATAAGTAGTGAAAACTTACTTCTTTAATAACTTCTAGCTCTGACTTGAACTGGAAATTTCTCAAAATATATTACAACAGGATAACATAATGATAGCTAAAATGGTCACGTGATTGCACGTGATATTCAGTTTCACTCAACACGTGTGTGTATCATAAGTAGGAGAGACTCGAGCTGGACTGGAGAGGTGAATCTACCGGGGATGTTGGAGTCTGTAACGATTGGACATAATTATTTGGGCAGTCATATTTGACAGTCATGTTCAGTGAAAAATGAGGTTTTATGGGGCCTCCAGGCCTTGGCAGTTGGCAGTGAATATTAAAACATGTCTTACAATTTACATTTACACAGTAGGTTATTGGGGTACAGAATTACCAGCTACCATAATATTATTTCTTTACCAACCACACACGATGGGGTCCTTGCTGTGGTTACAATTAGACTGCAATTAGGTTACAATCAGTTTCCAATCCTGAATTATTGGGGTACCATTTAGGGTACATATTATTATCCTGTAACATCTCCAATTTACGGTGCCCTTATGTCATGTTCAATTGTTCATGCCCTTAAGTCTTATATTACCAGGAAGAATATTTTCAGAGTCGAGACTGAAAGATGCGCCCTGATTAAGGCAATGAGGCCGCCCTTAAAATAAAACCATTGAAACTAATGCCACTTTCTGAAACCGTCATTGACAGTCGAACATCAGTCGGTATATTATGTTCATATTATTCAATTATGTTCTTACTCTAAATTTTACTAAGATTTAATATTCTAAATATTTAATGATTTAAAATTAGCCACCTTGATAAGAACTAAATGTGTCGGCAACCTCTTTTTAATTTTAAAACTCTTATCAGCAACGATCGTGATCGCAAACTGTTAAAATCTGGAATAACCATCACCGGGTTTTGCTGTGAAATCCTAAAATTATAGTCGGACACCGCAATATTACGAATTATTCTTCCCCTAACCTCCGACCAAATTATGGGTGATTAACACTGTCATGAGTGAGAATTTCTGAGACACTGGAGCTGTGATAAAGCAGGATGTGTGTTATTGTTGGACCATGGACCATGTTGTTTACCCTGAAAAAAGCTGATAAATTCTCCGGATCAGGAAACACCCACACCATCACCGACAAATTGTAATTCTTGAGGGTAGACTTGTCGTGACAGTGGGGTATAAGCCCGTATAATATCATGTGTAGAATTAGTACAGATTATATTTATACAACATGAAATTACTACAGATTTTGCTCACCCGTGTAAATTTCCTAAGAATTGTTGGATGACAGGCCCACCGTATACACTACACCAATATAACTACATAGTGTGGGTATTACAATACTAGGGTATACTGCTCGTGTGCTGCCGTAATATATTACTCTTGTACTGGGGACAATGGTTGTTGCAATAGTTACACTGATAATTCTTGAGAGACAATGTGATGGATTATTTTAAGAGAGCACGTAAGTGAGATGAGAGAACGTTAGCTCCGGTAGTTAACCCTGGACTCAAAGGTACCCGATGGATTAGGGACAATGGCAACCGCACTATTCCTCCTCTAAACACAGGTTAACGGTTGTGGTAACATATCCTTGATTAGAAGGAGGGTTTTATTATTCTTCGCAATACAGCGTTATTGGGAGGTAGAAAGTGATTTTCAAACTCTATTCCTGAGAGTTACTGTGACCTACAAAGCTTAATCACACTCCTAATCCATGATTGGAGAAATAAAATCATAATGGGTATGGGGACTTTAGTTGCAGTACATTTGGTCGCCTAAAGTCATTCGAGAGAAGCTATCATAGATCAGTCTTGTCCGCAATACTTTATACGACTACAATACTATATAAGGTTCCATCTCAGCCAAACTGTGGCTACAGGTAAATGTAGTGTCCCTCAATGTCGCACTGTCGCACAATGTCGCACTGTTCTACGTCTCTCTGTAACACACGCCCTTTATAACTACCGTAATGTCTCTGATAATCACTCCCCAACCTTCCTCTCCTACAGAGACCCTACTATACAGAGGCCCTGAAGTGCTGGTATCTCTACTACCTGCTCCTTCTGGAATGCAACTAACACGTGACCTGAAGTGCTGGTATTCCTGACACGTGATCCCTGACACGTGCTCACTGCTCTGGTTCCGACACGTGCTCTCTGGTTCCGACACGTGAGGGTACTCTGATCATATGTCGGTGATGATTGTTGTGTATTGATAACGGTTACCGTCAATTACTGGCGTATATCTGCTGTATATCTGTGTATGCACCTGATACAAGAGCTCAACTATATCTGTATTATAATATGATGAGATGAATGATAGTGTATATCGGTTGACCTACTTAGATCATGCTTAGTGTGTGTTATGTGTCCTACATTCATGTCATGATATTCTTGTTTTTAGAACCGCGGAGGTCTGAAGTGATCCTATTTTTGAAAAGCTGACACATTTGTTATTTACCAAAGTCTCCTCATACATTTCCCTAGACACTAGATCGCAGACAGGTGTAACGGTCATTTCAGTGACAATGATGCACTCAGAACTTCAGAAATCGGCACTTGAACGACAGCATTACAAATGGGTGCCCAGCCAATTTCAGTTAGTACTGAGTGTGGGTTCTTTTTTGTCAAAATAATTGACTAACTTGGGTTATTGACAGTGCCGCTTGTAGTTATTGTTGACATTATTACCAGAAATAGAAACGAAATATATGCAGCATTCAGGACTATGGCGACTCTAATAATCGTACTGATAGACACGATTAGATAGCTGACAAATTTCACTATTCACTGTAAGGACGTGACAACAGTTCGCCTCGTTTGAAGCTTATTTCGGGCACACAAGAGAAAGCCTTGTACAACTGTACGTGATTAAAAATGCAAACCCAATGTTGAATGTACACTAAGACTTCAAAACCCTACCTGTTATACAGTAAGCTCAAACCTTACCATCCGACTGACACAACCACGTAGACCAGATCTGTAGCCGGAGCCTGGATTGTAATTTTGTAACATCTCCCATTCTCCAACTTCTCCTCGAGGAATTTCAAGGGGGCGTGCCTAGACGCAAGCCTCACCTCTCAAAGGAGTTTTAGCCTTACAAACTTGTACAGTTTCCTTCTACCGACTTTAGTGAAATTAGGCAGGTGCTAGGCAGCTTTATCACATTTTTTCAGGTAAGGAATTTGTTGACAATGTTGGTGTAGTAGCACGTCGGAAGCCGTCAGAAAAGGGTGCTGGTATAAATAGGATCAAGTGACAGTGCATGACTTAACTGACAGGGCACAACATTGACTCTCAGACTTACGGGCACTTACAGACTGGTATCTCGTGTTTTTTGGGGATATTCTTGTTAGCTTGTGATTACGGTGGTAGGATATGGATTCTTGTAGTAGACTGTATTAACATTTCGGGTAATTCAAGATACGGACTGTTAAAGGAAATATATAAGGCGAAGAGGCTTTTTGTTGGGTTCAAACTGTTACGTATAGAACACTCATGATACTTTATAAGTTATTGATGAGCCATTGTTCAGATGAGTACGAACAAAGTAGCAATTAGTTGAAGTACTTGAAGTATCATGGAAACAATATCAGTCACATTGTTCGCGGTCCCCAGGAAGCAGGCCCCATTTCTTGTCGCACGTGCGCTAGAAGAGCTGCACGTGCACTTTAGTGAAACACTGTGATAAACTCATTTCCTGATCTAGGAACAATGTGCGGTGCAACTTATTGGATACTTTACTGAATCTCTTTACTGCAATTACTTGGCTGCCATTGGCTGGATCTGGTCACGTGATGATAATAAGACGTTCTGATTGGTTAATCCAGGAAGGTGCACCTCCGTGTGGTCCTGTAAATGTTCTTAACAATGTTTTTGGGGTCGGAGCAAGATTATTAATTTGGAGGGCTAGTGGGCTCTTGACACCTTTGATCGTTCAGGGGCTGCAGAGTAATATTATGTGGTAAAATTATCTGGGACATACCATAACATTGGACTGAACAACTCCTCAAATATTCAAAAGTTTGCGCATTATCGTCATTTCGAGGTGTGTTTACTGTTTGGAATTATTTGTTAATCTTCAAAAACTTTGACAAAATTCCAAATTTTACCCAAAGCTTATTATGAGTAGTGAAACTGACAGTACCTACTTAATTATAATTCCATAATGCCTAAAATAAACATTATTTCATCTAAAATTCCTAACTTGCATGACACAGACGTTTCACGAATGAATCCAATGTTGGACACTCACTCGGATGTTTTCTGTTAAAAGAACATAATAATATTTAAATCACCAATAAAAATATTCCGGACGATGAAATGTAATGAATTCGACATAATAATAGCATATTATTCAACAGCATGCTTCAGTACTTAAATCTGCAAGTGTACATGCTAGGCGTAAACATGAACTCCAAGACATGCTCGGCTTATGATTCGTTGGTGGCCGCCTTTGTAGAGTTAACTATAATGTAAAATAATTGTTATGTCACTGGGCGTTCATTTCTCTATTTTCTACATTTAAGCCTTTATTCAGAAAATTCCTTAATTACATAATTGATTTTCGTGGGAAGGTTCTTGATGCATATTTTCTAATTTGAATGTAATGTTATTACAATTCTAAGTCATCACATAATGTATGATAGGGCGTTTCAATACTTCATAGACTCAAAGAATTCACCAAATTTCATCAAATTTGAATATCATTGTTGCCCTGTCTGAAATCCACCAACACATAACACATTGTATTGAATTTGTCTTCTTAATTAAAAGTTCGCGCCTCAACGCCATCAAATTATTCTGTCACCAATGTCTAACGACAAAAACATTCAACCCTCAAGCTGAAGCACCTTTGGTATGCTGTCCTGATACCCCCGGAAAAAGAGTATCAATGTATTTGGAAACCGTGTTAATTGAGATTAATTGAAATTTTGTCAAATTAATAATTCTTCTCTCTCTCTCTCTCGCTCTCTCTCACAGCACATTTAGAGTAAATCTCGTACTACCAGCACGGAAAGTGTACACTGAAAATAGTATGTTCTGTACACATTGTGCATCTCTAGGATGGCACTACACTATTATACGCAGTGCTGTGATAGAGGCTAATGAATATTATTCTAACATATATGAATATCAGAATACATTAGCATACATTAGCATACAGTCAACTTGCTGCCAACATAAGAGATTACTAGTAACGGTGTGATCAGGAAATTGTTTTAACGTATAATCGAGAGAGGGATACAATTTCAAGGGTGTGATGATGCAGCAAAGCGTCTGGTGTCTGCCCTGAATGTGTGATAATAAGAGTGAATGTGTGATAATGACAGTGAATGTGTGATATTGACAGGAAGATATGAGGATGTGATCGGAGATAGACTGAGATTCGGGTGTTTGACCCATCATCGATACATAAGATAGAGACACTGATAATTCTACCCATGGTATTTAAACATCATTCTATACATTCCTTATTATCTGATGATGCATGGTCCGATGATTCGAAATGTACCGTTCTGGGCGAGACAGAACAGTAAAGATCTATATTTATGCTTTATGCCGTGGATATTCGGCGGATAAAACATGTCAGAAGAGTTGTTGATATCATCTAGCTGGACCGTTAACCAACCGCAAGTCTTACAACTAAACTTGTTGACGAATGATAAGGGCAAGTTTACCACACAGCGGTCTCTCGGAGATTCAATACTTTCTGTTACAGTTAGGATTGGTCTTACAGTAACATAGTGAAATTCTTGTGATTTTGTGGCGATACAAATATGTTGGAGAATTAATCTTGCCACAATGAAAATAAGCTGGATTGAGGGTATGATAGGGTTGAGGTAACAGGTACTAAAACCATTGATGTCTGGTCAACTTTTTACAGTAATCTTTATCACCGGAGTGTAAAACAGAGTCCTGGTCGTGCTTAGCACATGAAATAAAGAGTGAGACGTACGGTCTAACGTCGTTCTCTTCCAGTTCCATTCAGTCTAATTTCCACCTCAGTGTGGGAGAATCAAGTATGAATGTGAAGTTTCAGATGCGAGCATGACGAAGGAGTTAGGAAATACTTGCTGGTGGGACCCGGTGACACTCACGGCACCTGGAGGTGATATGTACGGTCACTGGAGGATACTTGATGGTGGGATGTGGTGACAGTCTCCGGGGAGAGGGGCAGGTGGAAGGTGGGGTGAAGATGAGATGTACTTGGGGAGATAGTGATACTTGCTTCTAGGCACCTTCGTTGTATTCTGACAAATGGAGCTGATTTTACTCAAGTAGTTAAGTGGTATAATATCAAAATGATTAAATTGGTGGGCGTAAAAATCAAATATTCATACAACTCTGTGATTGAATTTTGACAGAGACAGTTACAGAATGGCAGTTACTTATCTAAAGGTAACTCAAGATTAATTTACTCTTGTGAAAATCTAGTTATTCATATTTGGGTATTTTGGGACGATGTAACTTGTCAATGAAGCCCTGCAAGGTGAACGCTGCACTAATTTTTCATTGTGGGATTTTGGGAAGTAATTGCAAGGACAATTGAGATAAATTCAGATAACGAAACACAATGGATTATGAACTTATGAATATTACTTCATCCATGAATAAAATATGTGGAGTATTTTGTAAAATTCACAGTTCAGGAAATCTCACTCATTCTAAGGTCAACCGAGAAACTCAAATTTATGGAGTAAGTAAGTTTTCATTAAAACAAATTCTTCTTTAACGGCTACTCTGGTATGTGATAAATAATTATTGGTCGCTAGATTTGTAATATTTGTAGCAGCGACACTCGACAGTCGTCACAAGTTCGTTGTTTACAATTGGAAGCTATTATCCTGGTATTGTTTACACTTTTACAGTAGATCAACAGACACAGCACACACAGCAAGACACGCCCCTCAGAGAAGTCAGAGCAATCTAGGAAGAAAAGTGGTAGAACGTAGGCAGGGACCAGAGTGGCGTCATTATAAATACTAAGAATATTCCAAGAATTTATTTTGCTCAACAGATCCTAAATTATTTACCGTGATCGTGTTGATTTTTGCAATGATGGACCATGTGACCACCCTGGCGTTCTGTAACGATTGTCTTCGACGCTACTCTACTTGGAGGATTTCAATTTTAAATAAAGTGGTCTTTCAGGGACTTCGCAAATTATACATGCTTCTTCCATCACCGTATATTATAATCAATCTTGATTTTGCTTTCTAAAAATATCCTCTTTCTGAAAGGAATGTGGATGGCGGGGGCTGCTTTCACTCTGTAATGGTAAAGAAACATGTTTCTGCACATTTAATGCCCCTCATTGTGAGGGCAACCCCACGCTGGTCGCTGATTGGTTCTTATTTGCACGTGCACGAACAGCCGGCCACTCATTGGTTGCTGGAATATTTTGCCGCACCGGTAAATGAACTTTAGTAAATGGGAAGATGTTACTTCTACGGGACAGCTGACCCATTAGCAAGATAGATTTAAATTCTTTTAGAATTATTACCAGTTATGCAGGAGCTATTTAAGTTATTTGACCTGGATATAAAGATCATGGGAATTGGGAATATATTCTTGTCAGACAGAGATAGAGAGAGTGGGAGAGAGAGTTAACGATCAAATCTCGGCTGTCGAGAATTGACGGCTCAGATAGTGAGTGGAAGAAGGCACAGTTAAGGTATATAATCTAATGGATTGTATCAAATGGAAATGGCTTTCAATTTCTCTTAATAAGATATATCGCCAAGCAATACTGAGAGTCACCTGCTTTTACGATCATATCTGACACGGTTGAAAGGATCTGTGCTCTGGCAATAATAATGATAAATCGTATTTTTGATGGAAAGTCACTCACCGAGATCAATGGTTTAATGAACAAGCTCTAGGATTAGATATCACCCAACTGAGCTGCTTGAGCTTAAACAGAATGAAATGACACCTTCTAGAGTCTGACAAAAGGTTGAAATAGCGTCAGGCCGAGTCCATTATAACACCATCAAAAGCATTTATATTCAACCTGCATATTGTATTAGGCATTATTGTGTCCGACCTAAAAATACAACTAAAAACCCTGAGGCTGGTTCACCTACAACTTGCAGCCTATACGACTACAGCTTTTCCAACTTCCAGAGCGATGTATTTATCATGTTACCTGAGCTGAACATTCTCATGATAACGTGATTTCTACACTGCCCATCTTGTTAAACATAACCGATACAGTTTAACAATGTAGCTAGAGAATACAGATATCAGCTCCCTAACAACCCTGCCAGAGGACCAGCTTATATCTCACCACAACCACTCTAAACTCCTTCGTCTTCTCCAGCTTGTCACAGCTCTCCCTCTCTCTCTCTCTTTCTGACAAGTCCTGGTCTCTAACAATTAGGGTGAAGTTCTCTGGAAGTTCTCAGAGAGATACAGAGAGAGAGGGAGAGAGAGAGAGAGAGAGAGAGAGAGAGAGAGAGAGAGAGAGAGAGAGAGAGAGAGAGAGAGAGAGAGAGAGAGAGAGTGTGTTTAAAATCTCAAGATATTGACAAGATAGCTCGGCTTACATTATACCACCAGACAACGAGGATGCAAATTACAGACGACTTCGTTCCCGCTTCTGAGGGTCACAGGGTAAAAACTGTGTAATTACTGACAAAGAGAGGTTATGCCAGGTGAGGGAGAGTTGTGTCAGGCTCTGTGAGTATCAGGGTCTCACTAGTCGGCCGTGTCTGTTATTATGCTAATCCTTTGAGGAGGACCTGTAAGGGAACCTCTGTGGAGACCTGTGCCTTGCATGTATAATTTGTTGATAACTCATGGTCCGCAAAATATTTAGTTTGTAGATTGGTACCGCCTTACCGCCAATTTGAGATACCAAATTCGCTTCGAATTAATAAATCAAATTTTTGGTAACGAATCTAATAAAATTAGAGGGATTGCTATTTGGGGAAATGACTGAGAGTCTCGAGTATATTGACGGGGAGTAAGAGATCACCACCACAGTTCTGACTGAGGACTTGTCAGTTGGTCTCAACACCCTACCATATTTGGGGTGCTCCTCTTTCTATTCTGAGGACTGAAAACACAAATGACTCAATCCAGATCTTTGTCATTATACCATTATACCACTCGGAATGTCGGGCATAGTATAGTTTAACAATATTTTACATCTAATCAGGCAGTTAACGATGTGTCGTGAGCCCAGGGGACATGTCAAGACACGCCTAGCAGCCCCTATTTAGTGACCTGTATCTGTATTTATAGTGATCACGTGATTTACCTCCGAGTTAATCCCCATTAAGTATGAAGTAATGGTATTTTAATAGGGGGGTTGTGGTCAGGGTGTCGCAGTGGTGGGTACACGGCTCGTGTTTCAGAATATTATTACTTTGGGTGTCGTTAGAAACGCGTGAAATTAGATCGCTAAGTAATGACGTCTACCAATTACTTATCGGTTAAGTGGGTGGTGGTATTTTGGAAGGTTGAGGTCATTGGTAACATCAACGCTGGAGACGTTTTTAAAAATACGGTGAGTTCACAACTGATTTGGTCATGTTGTAAATGAGATTTTAGCTCAATTTCAAAGTAGACAGGAGTCAGACAGTAAATAGTGGACAGACAGCATGTTATAGACATACCAGGATATTGGTGGCTTGGGCAGCTACAAGCAAACCCAAGCAAAGCAACATGTCGCACTGAATCTGCTTTCTGATTTTAACCTTTCGCATTTTACGGCCCAAAATAACATGCAGATAATCAAATTGTTTCCGGTCGGGAATTTGCGTCATGATATGGGATTTCATACTTCATAGTTTTCACATGAAAGATTTTAAGGTTGATTTAACATGCGTGTGATAAGCTGATAAAAACACCCAATGGAGTGGGTACTCAGTCAAACAGGATGGAAACTAGGCGCCAAGATAATTTGTTCTTATCAGTTGTGCTCTTATCCTTCGAAAGTCGAAACATGGGCCAGGAATCAAACCTTGAATTCTGCTTAAAGCGGCTTTAATTCGGGAAAATAAACATGAAATCGTGAAATTCATATTATTCTTATCAAGTGTGAAGTAAGTATGAGTTTTGTTATCATAAACCAATCGGTTTAGAGTTTCAACTTTCAAAGAGCCAAACTCCCCTTGTGACCAGTACTGAAAAAATGTGAGACGTATAAAAACCGTATTCATGCTTGTTTGCCGAGTTGAATTCTGCACGACACTGTTTAATTTTACCTTTTTTGTGGTTTTCCGTTTAACCATGTCCTGCAACAGTTCGTTAGTTAAAACCACCACTTTTTAGTTTAACGGCTGGCCAGATTAGTTCTATAAATAGCTCAGTCCGAGGTGAGCACGTGAGATACTCGCTCAGTTCGTGCTTGTTGGGAGGAAATGGTAGTTCAAGCCGGTAACCACACCCTCATAGACCGAGTTAAACGGTTCAAGTGAAAGTAGGACAATAAGCATGCATCCGGCCCTTGGGGGAGTCCGTGAAATAGGACAGAGGCTTTTAGGAGCTGTACTATAACACAATTCTCAGTAAGGGACCGTTCATCAACATAGGTATTATCATAAAGCCGTTTAAGATCAACTTTATCATTACGGCTTATCACCTTATCATTATACAGTTTAAATACACCCTAATCTTTGAACGTTAAACTAAACTTTTGCTGCTGAAATTTTACACTCACACTTCAATTCTATGCAGATATACTATCTCAGTGCAGCTGGGATCTCATTGTCTCCACAGCCCTATCATGAATAATGAAGTAGGACCAGGTTGATAAACTATTGCACCCTCCTAACCCCTCATATGTAACCTCTTATTGGACACTCTTTGTATATATCTCATCTTATAGGAGCTTCCTTAATCCTACAGACTATGCAGTATTGTCTGTACAGCAGGCTCTAGACAGTAGACAACCTATCAATTGCTACTTTACAGTTTACAAGTGCAAACGTAGCAAGAATAACAATGATAAGCTAGAGGCGCCATTGTCACGGAGTTGCGTTAAATGAAACCTCTCTTCAGCCTGAATAATAGTAAAACATTTGTGCTATTCTACAGACTGAAGACCTGTACAAATGGATCTCTGTGTAGAACAATGTCAAATGTCAAGCCTGGTGGTGTGCGTCCTGCACAATTGTTCTAGAATGCTCTACATACTGTCTCTATAGAGACTGGATCGTACAGGTTCTGTGTATAAGGAGGAAGTGGAGATGATGAGGTCATGTGAAAGCTCTTTTAAAGAGTGGCAGCCAGTGTATGGAAACTGTTTCAGAAGATAATAACACGTCTTCTTAATTGATTGACCCAGCCCTGGAGTTACAAATTAATTGCGAACTTTCCGTCCTATCCTACTGCAGAGGTCATGCAACGAGAGTTTTGCCAAAATGTAATTAATCAGAACTCGGTAATGTGAATCCTCTAAAAGTGTGTAAGAGAGATAAGAAAATATAATAATGCTCATCTCCTCTAAATTTCTCTTTATGTCTGATAACACTGTGCTTCAAAGAGCAATCACACCGATCATGTGTGTGCTAATTAATTAAGTGGTTTGTTTGGGAGGGAACACAAACATGTGAAGTCTGTTATCTAGAACCACAAATTTACACCTTAACAAGGGTGTGCATAGTTTGTTACCTGGCTTCTCTGGTCACGTGATAGAATATACAGTGATCATATGATATGAATTGGTGGTTTTTATTGGGTAAGAATCATGTCTTGTGTACGGCTCTACAGGTGGCAATCACCGTTTGACTTTGTAGGGAGTCCGAGCCAATAAAAGGGGTTTACTAAGAGACACTCAGTTATAAAATTCAAGTTATGCTCAGTATGTTTGGCGATGAGGAGGAAATATTCAGCATTCCATGAACCCGAACAGCTACTACCATACATCTCGCACTACCGATCATACCAGACGATCAGTAACATTCCGATTCCAGAGCCCTCCCTCGAACACAGGCCTCTACAAGATACCAGGCCTCTATATAAGATACTGTAGCCTCTAGCGTCCTAGTCTAGTGTCTTGTGATAAAGGATACACACATAGGGGGGACGTGAGATACCATTGGAATCTCACTTAATGCCCGGCTAGTAATTTCTTAACGTCAAAATTAGATTGTCAGCCGAACGGTGGACAGGTTGATTGATGTCTGACATGATATTTGGTGGGAGATCCTGGCCATGATGTCATTATATGTTATATACCAGGGCTCTTGAGATCCTGTGGTTTTCATTGTTGGCCATTATTCCTGTTATTGGTAATACTAATAGGTTACAATATTGTCACTTAGGTGTGTTACGAAAATAGATGCTAAAATAGTACTTTATATCTCAGACAGGGTTCAGTAAAGACCGTTAAAATGATATTTTAAAGATATCAGACGAGCTCTTAAAATGGGTATCTGGTACACTTTAGGATGACACTTCGTCCATTCACACTCATAGGCAGTTCGTGACATCAGCAATCACTACATTGCTACATTGCTACTTTAATGTGGTCTAGAAAACTCTGTGGAGTCAATTTTGGCCCCACCTACATCCTGTGGGATACGGCATATTCCAAAATGATCTGTAATTTGATCTGAAAATCCATATTGCTAGGTATTTTTAAAAGTTGTTCATCGTGAGTTCGTATACATATTTGCTACTCATTCTTAAACTTCAAGTTGACGTACCATCACATGTTTACCGTATTTCACATATTTCATTGTTAATAACCGCCCAAATTTGTCACCGGCGAAAGTATTACGGTACGGTATATTCATGATTCAATAAAAACGTATAAGTAATCCCCGGAATTTCCGTTATTTAGTAACTAGGACAGTTTACCCCTACATAACAGCGGAAATATTCAAGTTAGAAGCAGAAGTTGGCGGGGTAGGTCACAACATCAATGTTAAACCCTGTGACAACACTGCAAAACCGCTACTTTAAACGTGCTCCACGCATCTCACCTCAACACTTACCTCACACCCCTCTAACCTGAGTAACCTCACTAACCCTGCTGGCTAACATATCCCCAGTAAAACTTTAACACCTTTCCCAGCCGTATAGCTGGGGATTGGGTGAGAAAGAAGAGGGTTTAAGAAGAAAAGTAGGGTTTAAACCCCGGCCGACAGGATGGCGTCGACAGGATCAGGAGCTCTTTGCTCTTACCTTGGAGTTTGTGCAGGGTATAACGTTATCCCGAGCCTCTGATCTAATCTTTTTAACTCCTTCTCCGTTAGAGCACGCGAGGGTTTTGGCGTTTAACTGTCGGTTTATCTGAAAAATACGAGCCTTGTAAGTATTTACCGAGTGAAGTAAGACAAGAGGTAATAAATCATGAGCTCAGAGAAGATGTACGTGGATGAAATCGTAAAAGTATTTGAGTTTCTCCTTTGATCAAGCTTATTATAAACTTCAATCAAGATATTTTTATAGGTAAAAGTTAATCAAAAACATTGAAGGAGGTAGATGGTTCTGTTCGGAAAGATAAACAGCAATGAAGGGTTCAACTTTTCCCACAACTCGACCACTTTTTGGGACGATGTCATGAACTACGGGTGTGGTTCTCTCCAATTGCTCCTCGTCCTAATTGGGGCCCCTCTCAACATCTACCTCTACTACTTTCACTGGCAGAAGAGGGTATCCTGGACGGCCAGGTTCTACCGGTTTTTGTCGGTCCCGAATCTAGGACTGGTCTTGTTAGAAGCACTACCTCAGGGTGTTTACTTGCTCATGCCAGGGTTCTTGATGGAGAGCGAAACAGGGTTGAAGGTGTTTAACGAGATCTTGGAGCTGGTAGGTGAGTGTTTGTGGTCGTATCACAAGATCCTCATATTCATGCTCTGTCTTATGCAGTACCTTTACATTCACCATCCTTACTGGACTATTCTTCACGGCGTTAAGTTCAAGAAGCTGATGATGATGGCACTGGTTTTTGTGATATTTTTCTTTACTGTCGCATTTATTCTGTCACTCTCGGTGAGCAACCAAACGGTTTTTGGATTCAGCAACAGCTTTGAAACCTTCTACGCAAAAGATATAACGGCGGTGATCTTGATGGTAATTTGTGTACAAGTTCCGGACTATCTGTTCGTAGTAGCCTCCCTGGTTCTTTACATTATCACTCGGAGGAATCTCCGCTGGAACACTGATATTGAACTCACAGACAAGATCCGATCTGATTTCCGGGTTATCGGGCTGATCGTGGCTAATGTTCTGGTGTGGATGGTGATAAAGATCACACTTTCAGCCCTCATGTTCAGCTTCAGCGACTTGTACGTACTTCCTTACGAGTACTTCTACTTCGTTTACATTCAGAACAACATTCTGCCCGCCTTTCTGGCTACCTTGAGTTCCCTCTACGTCTTGTTTTCCTACTTAGACGTCAGAACGGCTCTTTGGAACATGCTGAAAACTGGAAAATTCGATGCTTTTCCATATGATCAGCTATAGCTGGAAACTTCTTGTCTACAGACACAAACTTCTTGTCTCAAGATAGTGATAATATTCGCTTACAACGAATTAAAGTTGTGAGGGAGATGTTTTAGCCGGTATAAATAAGTTATAATAACAGACTGACGAAGAGCATGTTGGGTAACGACAACACGACAAACTAAAGGCAAGAGTAAGAAACTTTTACATTATTGGCTACTGAAATCTTTTAAGGATGTCCAAAAAGCTGTAAACGATTGTTTAGTTGAGAAGGCAAAGGTTTGTTGGTCAAATGTGCATGACAATTTGTATGACGTAAGACTGTTGATTTGATAATGATAAAACTGATTTCTAAACCACGAATGTGATTTGTTTGATAACTAAAAATAAATTTATTTTTCCAACACAAACATTAGAATCTCAATTTCTCATTTTTATCAATATAAAAAACAAATACCAACAATTCTCTTACCTCATCAAAAGAGAAAGTACAAATAGCGGTATGGGTGTTGTTCTTCTCGTTACTGAAAGTCCCGACCAGGACCTTCTCATCTCCCTGATACATTCCCTCCACCGTCACCAGTTCCACAGAAGTCATGGCAGGATACTCCACCCCATCGTAGGTACACGAGATAGGTATCTCGATATAGGAAGTATAGGTGCTGTCTGAGAGGGGAGAGTTGGTGTTGCCAGTGTCTGAGAGGCAGGTACGTGCTATCCTGGTGTCTGTGCCCATGTGGGTTGTTAGTTGGCGCTCGTGGAAGAAGAAGTAAGCGAAGCGTTCGTCTTGGAAAGCAGAGACGTAGGAGATGTCGACGTAGGGTTTTACGTGCCAGGATCGCTGGTAGAAGAGGGTTCGTTGCATGCTGGTGTAGTAGGTGAAGGACGCTCCGGATTCGTAGCTGTGCAGTTTTCGGTTTGCGATGACCGCTTTCTTGTTCTCTTGGATTGTGAACTCGTCGTCTGCGGAGACGTAGCCACCAATAAAAAGAGACTGTTTGCCGGGTTCTACTTCTCCTATGAAACCAACTGATTTCAACCTGGGGTAGAGTGTTTAAAAAAGTCATGTTTACTGTTAACATGTAAATAAATGAATCCTCAAACTATACAATTTATAACAGATAGGTATGAAATTAAAGACAAGTGCTTAATTATCATCACAAAACCGAACCCTTCCACTATCTTACCGGTGGTCAGTAGCAACGACATAGTTCTCAGGGTAGAAAGACTCAGAGTCAGGTATAGCAAAAGAGATATCCTCCAACAGGCGAGCTGTACAAGTACCCTGGAAAACACTGCCGCACGAGATGAGATATCCTGCTATGTCGTCTATCAGAATCAGTTGGTTGTAATTGTCTGTTGTCCTGAGGTTGGGGTGGGAGGTTAGGGAACTGGGAACCAAAGGATGGGAAATGGGAATATAGCTACTGGATATTTAGCTGATATCTTTAAGATTCCTGAATTAGAATACGATCGTCGCGTATCTTGAAATAAATCTTAATGTTGTACCCCATTTGGAATACCATAGAGCTAACTACATATTATCTCTTGAATATTAGACAATGCCTACTAGTACTAGTGCATTTAAAATGAGTAAATCATTTCCTGGACCAGGGTTGAATAAATTATAATAATTGCGGTTATCTGTCGTTGTCCCTTCGTGGAACATCCCCCGAACTAAGTATATAATTGAGATGGTTAGCAGTAGATTCAGGTCATGTTGCCCGCCTTAATTTACTTCTCCTTAATTTTCTGTCTAATCAAGTCTAAATTTCACTTCTAGTTTCTACAATCCCGGCCCCTTTTATCTCCAACATTTACTTCAAGTCAGAAAATTCTTGAAATTCAATGTTTCGATCCTCCGATTGTTAAGAATGTCATATCAGATTTCGGGGCACAATTACCGTAATTAAGAAGAATTCAGCCACATGACATTCGGGCCATCTGATTGGTTGTGGTCCCACGAATAGTGGTGTAATACCCATCTCTAAATTTCTTAACCGTCAAAGCAGCCAGTCAGAAAGTGAGTGCGAGAGTGGCACTAAGATATTATTATAGTCATCTCGGTTACTCTCCATTAAAATGGTCAGAAGAATTGAAAATTCAGGCTCTTTTTCATGAAATCTGTGGGCAGGGATATATTCTATTATTATATTGACTCGATTTTACGTATGTGAATTTTTACGTTAATATCTCCGGTTAATAAGCTTAATTTACTGAAACAAACTCGCACGCTCACTTACAGCAGGAAATAACGTGTAATTATTATTTTACACCTGTGACTTTTGTGGACATGATGCATTATCTCATGATGATGATGAGGGTGCTGGTTTTATTAATTATTATAGCTGTATGTGGGGAGGTGGTAAGTGTTTGTTTGTGTTTGTAGTAGCGGACACACAATGTCTGCATTGACTGCAATGTACAATAAACATTGCGTTATGAGTGATACTATTAGTGAATAACTCATATAAATAAATCAAGCAGTGGAGAATAGTGTGTACGTATGTTGCCATAACCATAACCACATAGCATACTCTGCGGCTCGCATGATTGCAAGATTATTCCTCAAAATTATGAAGAAATGAGTAAATGTGTCGCCTGCAGAAAAAAGATAATGTTGGGTAAATGTATTTCAAGGCTGTTCTATGTGTAGAACTGCCTGATAATTGTCTGCCTTCAAACGCATTTCACCACGCCGGGTAAAAAAATGCATAATACCAAATACCAATACCGTGCTATAAAATAATAAGTAAGTAGGTATTTCTCTAACAATGCAGGTGTAGTGTGCAGACACTTTACACTTCCAACCAATAGCTACCTTAGGAATGTAATAGCTCTGATAGGTCCAATCGGAAAGTGAATATTACAATGAATACAATATGTGCCTCACTTACATTGCCGATGAAATAATTTACAGACAGTATTACTATTATGAACTACTGTGCCATTCAAATGGAGATGATATGAGTCATGAAGATCGTATACAATTTCATTCTAACATTCTAGATTGCAGTAACCGCCTAAAATAAGAAATTCTAAAAACTGTTTAAACATGGCTAATCACAATAAAAGGCAAAAAAGCTAGTTTTATAGATCAAACTCCCAAACTCAAGATGGCCTCACCTCATTTCCTCTCCTTCGATCAGACAGAACTCCATACCAAGTTGAGGGGGAGCACAGTTGGGGTTGTCCTGCACTGGTCCCGTTATCGTGTAATTCAGAACGTTAAGTTCGGGGTCTAGTTGGTAAAGTGCGTTCACCGCTCCTGGACAGGCAAAATAGTTATATTAGCGGTTATCTTAAAGAAAATCTTGAGGTGCAAATTTTTGTCCCATGAGAAACACATACCATATACTGGCTGGCGCTTGTTGTGAAGGGTTGGGGGAACTGTGAACAGTTAGGGAACCCTAATTCAGTAATGACGAAGCCAGGAAAGAGAGAAATCCTGTCAACCATCACAATTCATTATGCCCCAATTTGACGTAAATCAATTCTAAAACTGACAGATATCAATCCCTTATCTCGACTTCACGCGAGCAGAAAACAGATAAATGGCAGACAACAGTTCATGATTTCGATAAAATTAGGGAAATTAGGACTTTAAAGACACTACCAACCTAGGTAGATGTGACCTCTGCTGTCGAGGACCATTCCTCGTAAAATATCTTCTGATTCGAATGAGAGGGCCGCCAGGCAGGTAGCCACCAGAGTGCCCAATATGGGCAATATTATTCTGTACTTCATGATATTATTGTTATCATAGCTTTCTGTCCTGATTGTTAGTCGTTAGAATTTAAGAAACGAAAGGGAGTAAGAACACGGTCTAAAACTGGTTCTAAAAAATAATGTATTATCAGTAATATAGATCATACTGTAAAAGCATCAATGGAATCTGGAGCAGTCCAGTTTCAAATAATAGACAGCAAATAATTCTCTAAACATATTGATTTCGAATTGTCATATCAACGCTAGGGAACTATAGTAAAATATGCACAATTCAATACATAAGACAACGAATGGCAAAACTGATACAAAGATCGAGGGTGAAATAGTGGACGTGGTCACAGTACTCACTAACACTACAATAAACGGTAAAAAGTACAAATTCACAACTCAAATGCACGCCACATGCTGATACAAACACAGCTTGGCATTAACTATACCGATTATGTATATCCTCCACCAAAGTGATGACAATAAAGGGAGCTGGGATAATTCTGGTATGATGATATTATGCGAAGAAATGCTAATACTCTGTACATAATTCCCCTCTAATTCTCAACTTTCCTCATTACTGGCGTCTGATCAATACTCGATCAAGTTAGCGCTACGTAATAAGATAATAACAATACACGGTACTCTGATTGGTTCCATATTTTATACAGTAAACAAACCCGCATTAAAACCACACTGAAATTCCGTGCATGCCATAAGTCTATAAGTGAATCACAAGGATAACAAAAACAATACCTCAGCACGAGCCAGCACGATAAAGTGAAATAATGCAGGGAAAGGGAGCGTCCTTCCGATCCCATTAAAATATCAGAATATTTCACAACACAAACGTTACAACCTCATACAAAAGGTAAAATATAAAAATACAAGGTACCGGGGAGTACCCCTACTTGAAGTATAAGGGGGAGGAGTATATAGTGTCCAATGAGGAGATCACGAAGTCGAGAGGCGAACAAAGCCCTAGTTTCCCCTGGCTGCAGTACACCACACCGTGAACCGCCTCTTACACAGCTCACTGCCTGATTAATCAAAGGCTTCGTGTTTTTCATACCATAATTATCACGTCATTAAAACCAGCATTTGACGGCTCCTTTATTTCCTCCACTCACCAGCTTCTTCCCAACCAGGGGAGAGAGAGAAATCAGTGAAAATTATCCGTGAAATGTTGTGCTATGTGCTGGTATTTCTGATTTCATGATTAGGTGCCCTCGCATGAAGTCACGTGTGACATATGACTACAGGAGAGAAATTTGCAGTTTCCTGATGCTATGAAAAGAACAGACGTGATCAAATGAAATAAGTGACAGACAGAGAATTTAGAAAATAAGTAACACTGACAGACGGGGGATTTAGAAAAGCAGACAGAAGGTAGAGCGAGACAGTTGACGAAATAGCAGCAGTATTGCAGAGTCAGGACAGTATTCCAAAACAATAACCTGTTATCCACTACTGCTAACACATTAACAATATACAACATAAACGATAACGAATTACAACATAGCCGAACGTCCCGCATCTAAATTCACACGCAAGTGACTGACTGCTGCGCGAACTGTTGAAATGACAATTGAGTTCCCCAGTTTGAGTGTCAAACAACAAGAGATGCCGTGAACTGTGGCGACCAACTTCTCCCCCAATCAGTGGTCCTTTAATATTATATACGGGCCAATAATCAGCGACATAGTTTCGGATTACAACTAACTTGTGTGCTTGACAATCGGTAACGACAGTTAATTGGCTGTTTGAATAGCTTAAATACGCTATCACAACCCCAATTAGCAGAGTAAACACAGTGTGCCGACACACTCTAACAAGGATATAGATCGTGACTTTATACCGAACAGCTCATTACAAAAGTTCAATAACAATAAGTGGATGTCAATAATTTGAGGTTGGGACCCCTGAAATAGGGCAGTGTGTCGTGAAGCTGATTAAGAAAACACGAGGTTAATAAACCCTGCCCAGCATGGCACCTTTACACTGTTCTGACCCTGTTGTCAAAGGGGACGGGGACCTAAGGGATCGGATCCGGGCCACATAGGGCCAGGGACTGAAATGGAACAGGTGGCTCTGAAATGAGGGTGCAGGACCTGGTGGGGCTGATACAGGTTGATGTGGATAGGAACCAGGCACTAGGGGACTGAGTTACTTAGGTTGTAGTGGTAGATACTAACTGAGCTTATATATTTAATGTATCTGTCTTTAGATCATGAGGTCATATACCTGCCAACATATCATTGAGGTAGCAGCAAGCACAACACAAAGTGCCAGTTATCAAGAACCAATCTATAGTCAGAATTATTGGCTACCCCGCAACCTGATGATGGTTAAAAACAAACACTTTCACCCTGTAACTGTACTAAACAGGTCTCAATTGACAGAAACTAAACTGATGACTGGTAAAACATCAAATGAATAACACTTCATCAGGGTTAAAAAACATGCCAATATTTGAGTGAAGCAACTTCATACACCCAGGTACAAGTAACAGAATAGCTCACTAACTAGCCCTGAAGATATAAGGTGCGACTAAAAGTGCGACTAACAGACTGGTACTGCGCCTGCTAACTCGACCCACCTAGCTGCACAGCTTAACGAAAACTATTTAAGTGTTTAGCAAAAAGTGCCACGATTCTCTAGGTGTGATGGGAGATAGTGTGACAGTGCGTGAACTCTACCAATCATGGAACGGTACGGCAATCACATGCACCAATAAGAAGCTCTCATCATATGTGATTCAGCCAATGAGGCAACCCTAATGATACCACGTGATCCCTTTAAGTTTTTGAGCATGCTGTATCAGATGAGGGTTATGTAAGGTAAGGTTAGGATGCAATTAATTGGCCAATAAGCCTGTAAAGAGAAAGCTTCCAAGTTTAAAAGATCCAGACCTTGAGGGTGATGCTTGTGACACGTGCTAGACCTGTATTACACGATCTGTACCACTACAGTTCAGAGATTATATCGGTCACGTGCGCAACACCAATATATCTTAACAAGGCAGAGAGAGAAAAGAAGTGTATCACAGTTTAATAAGCCGGGCTTATTAAGATTCAACTGTAGTGGTATACCAATAAGTCTGATAGGTAGTTAATTGAAAAACTCTCCAGCGTGGAGAGATGAAGAGGACAGAATGTTAACTAGACGGAATGTACTGGGACAGAATGTTAACTAGACGGAATGTACTGGGACAGAATGTTAACTAGACGGAATGTACTGGAACAGAATGTTAACTAGACGGAATGTACTGGGACAGAATGTTAACTAGACGGAATGTACTGGGACAGAATGTTAACTAGACGGAATGTATTGGGACAGGTTTCTGACAGGAATCTACATTCTCTACAAGCTACTGATCTCTGTAAAGGTAGAACGTGACCACCAAGTCTGGGTCGTATAGATTGTGTTGAGGGTATAATGGAGGGGGTTGTCAAAGTAACTGATAGATTGCAACATCACAACTGGAGAATGTGAATAAATGTCTCACCTGGATATATATATGGCCCATTAGTAAGTTTAATAAAACAAATATTTTAATAAAACAAATATTTATTTTTACGGCACAATCAAACAATATCAATAATAAATAAATCAGGGGAGGTTTGAGGAGGTTTCAAGTGCCGAAGGCCACTGCTTATCTTTAGGATTTGAGAGTGACCTGTGCTTGAAACCCCCTCAACCATCCACTACGTCAATATAAAACTTATTATACAAATATAGAAAAATATAATTATCTAAGCTAAAATTGCTTATTGGTCTAGTTTGGTGACATAGGAGAGCCCAGTTGAGTTTTAGTTTAGGTTTATGTTTTAAATCATAGTTTGAAAGGTTAGCCATGTTTCATGGCAGAGAGAGATATCATGTGTGCAGAGCCGTACCAGCCATTTAATACAATGGTTCTGGGTTCAACTGTGTGTGGTGTAGCAATGAAGGCTGTTTTTGGAAACTTTAACACACAACATACATTAAAAGTTATGCGATATTTTACTGGGGCAGGTTAATATGATATTAATTTATGCCCAAGTGTACATCAGTGAAAACAACGATTACAACAAGAAGTTTTCAAACATGGCATGAATTCTAATCATATTTTTGATTAAACCAGCTACAAAAACAGCATAGAAATCACAAAAACAACACAAAAAGCACACAAACAGATAGATTCTTACAACTAGTGAAAAGCAATACAACATCTCGGAATGTGTTAAATCACTAGAAACTAGCTGTGAGAACTGTATACCTTGCAGAGTGTGATAAGAGAAGTAATCCCTCTCACCTCAAATACCAGACAGACTATTTGAGAAACAGAGAATATGTACGATAATAATAACAATTTAGCTTAACTATGTATCTGTTTAATTGGGTATTTTGTTATGTTCAGGAAACAGGCTACAAAACCAATCAAATAGCTTTCAAGTTAGATTTGTCAGTCATGAAGACAGGTTAGACAAATAAGACATCAATAAAAAGGACAACGAGAAAGAATTAACGAGGTGTAGTAGCATGATGAAAATCTGAGAAAATCTCAAGACTGGACACGAAAAAGGAATGCAACTCCAAACTAATGGCAGAACAACGTTAGTTAAACTGAGCGCAAAACAGGGATGAGAACTAACTGAGGCGTCGTGACAGTCAGAGTCAATTATAATTATCAAAGGAGGCACGCCATGCTGCTACAAAGGGAAGTCGGAATTCAAGGTGAAGCTCTAGGATTTTCTAAATCACAAATAAAGGCAGTAAATTATGCTGGGGAAATAAACAGGAGCTGTCAAACTGATCAAACAAAACGATTTGTTAATACACCGTTTGTGGGAGATAAGGGAATCTTTAAAACACTTCATATCCCTTCATGTACGTTCCTTTAACACATGACCTTGTAGAGCTTCAGATCTGATTGCTATCAATGAGATGGTAGATCGTGGTCCACCCCACATGACCCACACCAGGGCCTTAAAACCATATCACTTCACCAAATCTAAACAGAACTCCCAGGGTGAAATTGTGGCTTGTGTCTCGCAAAAAAGGCCTGGGTGGTGAAGTTTCGAGTTTTAATGTGGTTACATATTTTAACTGTAGGAGTAACTGTAATCAGCTCCGATGGTTGAGTCTGCGCCCTTGAGCATCACGTGATGGAACATCTGCACTGTGATTGGTCGGAACTGGGAGCTGAGTTAGGTGGTTTCCAAGGAGACCAAACAAGCCATGTTTAACCACAGTAAGCGTGCAGAGGTACTGCAGACATACAACAGCCTCACATAAAGCTCACAAGTTCCAGTGCTCTCTCTCGCGCGAGCTTGTTAACAGGTAACTTTAAACAGTGCTCTATCTCGCGCAAGCTTAAGTAAGAACGTTACAGCAGGATTTAGACGGCCCGGTTTAGTGACAGCACTCTCTCCAGGAGATATCTGATAATACATGGTTTCGGGGAGGGGTGGTGTGGGAGGTTCGGGAAGCGTTTCAGGGTAATGACTTGCAGTGCTAAACTATGTTTAAACTGACCTGCGAGAGCCGTTACATGTTTCTATAATAACATCTGGGCGTGATGTTCAGCGCCAAACCGTATCAAGTGTAACGAGGTTCCTGGTGTGCAGCCGGATTTAATTCACAGGAGCATTTTTATAACGAGGAGCAGGTCATCAGGGTTCCCCTGAATCGACCGTAATGTCCTATTCTGGGATACCAAGGACCATTCACCAAACAACACGTCAGCTCAGAACAGCAGAGAGGTGTGTAAAGACTTCCAATTCTGGGGAGAACACCCACGAAGAATGGGGGAGCCGAATCTAAAGAGTTTTGCGAGTTAAGGATTCGAATCATGGGAGTTAAAATGTGGTGCAATCTCACGTCAGCAAAAATAATGGAGATGAATCTGGAGCCGTGCAAATGCAATATAACCAGCAATTCAGACTGAAGACAAAAGAGAAATATTCGGAACACACTTTAAAAAGCAGTAATAATAACTGTAATTAAGTGAAACGGGAACTGGAGCTGTCAAATGGTTCAAAGACTAATTGCAATTGATTTTAGAAACACTATCTGACCAAAACATGCTCAAATAGTTGCATGTAATTCAGTTAAGCGTGCAAAAGGATACTAATAACCTATTTGAAACTCTGCCCCGGGCAAAGGATCAGCAAGTCAAGACTAACGCACCCTGCTGTATCGGACTAGTGACTGTTGGAGGTGGATTGTTGCGAATTAAAAACGGTAACTTAGCCCCATTAGCGTGTGACGCGGTGGTCACGTGACCGCCGTGATGTCAGGATATAGTCGCAAGTCACTCGGACCCGGATACTTCCATTATTCACAGATATGTCACCGTTATTAAAACTGTGCAACAACAACCCAACACGGGGGGACGACCGCCGTGAAACAAATACAACTTAGGGAGTAGAAAACTGTGGAGATGGATTTAGAGATATTTAATATGGGTATTTATTTGAAACATATTTTAACGGCCCTCACGTGACGATACGTAACAGGACAGATGACAACTCGGCTCGATTATGAGAAAATCTCAGAACCCCTTGTAAGGTAAATTGCCCCAATAACCCGGGGTCCGGGGAAATCGTTAGATCGCTCAGCCCGGAATTAGCTGTAAATTAATATTTGGAGGAGGTGTCACGACTCGCAAAGTTAGGGCGGGTAAGCAGACAGCGGACAAGACAACAGAGGTTGCTGATCCGTGACATTGTTACGGAGCTACTCAGCAAACTAGGTGACGTCACGTCCCGTGGTAATTACGTCACATCACGTGATGTATGTGAGTATCCACAACAAACACAGGCCGGTCGTTGTACGAGTGTTTGGGGGGTACTTGGTGGTCTTTGAGATCTCCGAGCTCAAAGATTGGAACATTGCACACAGAGGAATCGATCGAAGAAGTATAAACACCGTTGTAATACATTTATACCTTGAGCAAGGGTGCACCAAAATCCTCATAAAATATCCCACAAAAACCCAAAGATATCCAATCACTGTGCCGATCCAGCGTCTTTCATCCAATGACAGCGCTAATCTCTTCCGGCTCAACCAATCACAAGCCCCGGTCTGAAATCACGTGACTCTGACCTCAAGGTAAGGATTTCGGTGCCAGTGTTCGAATGTTACAATGTTTTAATACTGGAGAGCACTCTTCTATGCTCGTAAGGTGTTCGCTTCTCCTCAGTTGGAGCCTTTGTCTTAGTCACACGTTAGTCACGCGACCGAAATGAGAGGCTCTGATTGGATGAAGATGATATGTCGATGATTTTATTGGCAGGAGAGCATGCAGTAAACATGATTCAGAGTTTAAGAAGTAGAAGACGAAGCGGAGATATTGTGTATCCGGATACAGGGTCGTGACTGTCGGTCAAATATTCCATTAGCACTGCTGTTCTGAGACTAAATACTTACCTATCAGATTTTGTGAGACACATGTATTTCCAAAATAGGTACAAATATGCTACAAAGGGATTCTTATGATGCCGAAGTGTCGTCATTTTATTGGACAATGTCTCATCTCACCAATTTCACCATGACGTTTTATTCCTCCCAATTCCTCCGCAAGTTTAAGTTGATTTAATGTCATGTATCATGGCACAAGCGTGCTTCAAAAGAACGTGTGGTATTCGCTCTCCTCGACCTACCAAGCAGAATACTATTTTTCTAAACAACACTTCACAGAATTTTAGCAAAAAAAAACAAAATACACACTGAAAACAACACGACCATTTAATGGCTCGTATTTCTACAAACATGCAATTCTGCATTCTAGAATATCAGGGTCTAAATCTAATAAAATACAATACATTACATTGAGTAACTTAAGATCACACAGTGGTTTTATCATTTACACCCCCAGATTACTGAGTAGGAAGTATGGAGCTAATTGAATATATCTCACGGACAATCTCAAGACTAATTCAACGTTTAACTGATGAGAAACTTGACTAGGTTCTAATTATATATATTCTCAGGGTGTTCCAATCACGAGCTGATTTACTTTAATCCAGCCAGTAAGGAGCCGATAAGAAGATCACGTGATGCAGTGGGACGGTGGGGGTTTCATGCAGGATAGAACCCATTGTATTGAGAAGGAGGTTCAATTAGTTTCACGTAACACCAAGTAACTAGGTCGAAGAGACCGGGAAAAACCCTACAGTTGACAGGATTCCTTATATTTTCATATCCGTTATATTGTCCTGGAATCCTTACTCGATAACAATCGTCATAGGAAGAACGCGATCGATCGGTAAAAGAAGAATTATTACAGGACCGTTATTACTTTATTACTGCTTAAGGAGTACAAACATCCAAAAATCTAACACTCACAGGTCGATGAGACATTAAAAACGCGCTGCAAAGTAAAAATCCTGAACCAATAAAGTAAATGAGTCGGAAACAGTAAAAAACAAAGAGCTGATAGGTTGGAAGTTGGGAGGAATCGGCGACGCCAGGCCGGTCTCCGCTCGTTACCACACGGTGACATTAACCACGGCGTGCCTAGCTCCAGCTCTGACCTACCCTATATCACACAAATAAACTATCAGCGTTTACCCGCACCGTCAAATGTTTCAGGTTTGCTTTAATTGACCCGTACTATCGGCAAACAGTTACCAGTGACAGTCCAGTACCAGGGAAGCACCAGGGACATGAGGGAGATAAGTTATATACTAACACGGGGCGTGATGGAAAAGTGGAAATTAGAGAAATAGAAATGGGGGAAAACAGACTGCATTATATTATAATTGAAAATAATTGACAGGATTAAAAAAGCGTTACTAAATGCTTGTAAGCAGAAAATACCAGTTGTCGTACTACCAATATATGAAGCCTTGACAAACTGAGTCGGACTAATTTATACGCTCAACACGGTCTCGAAGAAAATTACAATTTTGTCGCGTCAATTATTATAGCGTAAAATTGCATGAAATGTAATATTATGAAGGGCTCAAAATCAAAAGCTTCCATACAAAAGCCGAGAGGTGTTAGACTTTGAGCCAATTCCAGCAATTGGAAATGTAGGGTTTTGCTAACGGGAAATGGAGCTTGTAACCGGTCGGTTAGCATTTTAAATAGAGAGTAATTCCAGAAGATACAAATACTGAGGAAAACCACTCTACTCGGTTATAGCAGGGGAGTAAGGTTTAAGTAAACCCCCAATTTAATTGTCTAACTACCAAACCGCAAAAACAGATAAAGAATATTATGAGAGTGGTTTAACTTAATTTACCGTACTGCCCAAGGTACATATTATCAATATTGGGAGGGGGAGGCAACCCCATCGATGCCTATGTCCATTTGAGTTCTGACAAAAAATTGAGGAATAAATGGGCAAAATAGGCAGCATTTTCATAATTTTTACGGTAAAAATCGAAAAATAAATATTCTTGATACCATACTATTACTCTGTTTAGCTGAAATATAGCTGTATTTACTAATAATATGACGGCGAATCCCAGGCCCCCCCCCCCCCCATTCCCCCTCCCCCGATATTATATAACTCCACACAAGGAAAGTAAAGAAGTCGTGGACCTCACACAACGAAATAGATAAACTGAATTCTGTCAGAATTCGCAGATCACGACCAACCAATCACGGAGCGAGACTGAGTGGAGAGAATCGTGATTCGCTGAACAGCCGACCTTACGAAGCGCTGTACAGTTAAATCGTTATGTGGCTGATCTTTGATATTGCGAGTTCGTCTCAGACGACTCTTAATAGAGGTTGAACAGAACGGGTTATATGAGCAGAAATGTTAAAATAAAGATTTGATTGAAAAACCATGATCTTACAGACACTAGAAAGAGTAATTTATACTCAGACTTATTATATGCCTCTCAGTTTAAAGGTTTACGAACACCCAAAGAACGCTTCCCAGCGCCTCATTAATTCAAAAACAACCAAAACACCCTGGAGAACACAATTTAAACGCATGACCACTTATTGAGAAATAGGGAGGTAGAAAGAATGGAGCAAACTGAGGCAGTTAAGGTCTGATAAAGTGTGCTGGTGACAGATCCCAACCGAGCGAGAAATATCCCCACAACAGATGGCAGCTGTCTATCACATCACGCATCATACTCTGATAAATCTGTACCGAGCTGTGTTTGTTATACAGCTTCCAGCTCAAATTCTTAGCACGTGCAGAGTTGGAGAAGCCGGAGTAGCGCGCCCCGGAGAGCGGCAGCGAGCACAGTGTACACGCTCTACTATAATTCTCTCAATCTCAGAGCAGTACAAATATACTCCTTATCACATAACGATTAGTGGGGGAAGTTGGCCGGTTGTGTCGATGATGAGGAGGAAGTTTAGTGCTGATCAGATCCGAATGTTCCATGGAGGCAAGTGCTCCGAAACAATCTGGCTTGGAACAAGTTGGAGGGTTTCGGTTGTATTTCCAGGCGTGAGTCAATATCCGTGCTGCAGATTATTAGTTTTAAAAACCTTTAAAAACAAGCACGTAAACTGTCATTAAGTCAGTCGCTTTGTGGGGGGAGAGATAAGGTAACTTTAAAACTTACACGGCCTCAATTCTTTTGATATGACAATTGATTAGGTAATTGGTGAAGTCAGACACATGGTCTAACTAATCGGGGTAGTGGTCTAAGAATTTAGAATAAGGGTAGTGGTCAAGAAAGACTTTAAAAAACAAACAATCTAAAATAATCAACGACACTGCTAAGTAAATTATACTATTCGACAAGCAATATAAGATATAAATTGAGCAATTTTAAAGTGTTTTATCGGGCAGAGGTTGACTGTGTACATCTGACAACACCACTGTCACATGTGAGAGAGATACAGTGCATCAGTAATCAGGAGTAATACCTTGCTACCTCAAGCTATAAGTATTGTTTAAGTATTATTATATATTGTACTAATACTCAGCCGATAGTCGACCAATGAAAATCACAAAGGCACGGCACAACTAGAAAACCTTGCAAATTTTGACCTTCTGCCGATTCCTCTAAATCGGGACAAAACTGGCAAAGGCATTCCAAGCTAAGGATTCCAGAACAGCTCATAAACCTGGACTTTCTGACCAGGGAAGCGGAAGAAGTGAAATTCAACTGTTTATTGTGCAATTTCCGGGCCTATAAAGGTTGCTTCACGTCAATCTAGAGACTAAAGACCAATTGCAGACGATTGAAGATAACATGTTCTAAGCACTACGTCAAACCACAATTCAGAGAGGAAATGCTACTTGTGAATCAGACATAACCATTTATCCTCGTGAATAATGATAACGGAGCAAATCTATGAATCTATATCAATGGCTCGGCATTCGGCACCCTAAGACCAAAAGGGCGCTGACTGAGTGACAAAGAAATGTCCGCTGACTAAAGGATGGCCGTGAGTCAAGACGGATTTATGGGAATCATTGGGCCTCAATGGACTAACGATCAGTTTAAAACCTCTGCTGAATGATGAAGACAATGGTGGTGGTAATAATCGGATATCAAGAGGTCAATTTGTTGGTAGACATACTTATCACTAACAATATAATTTGATAAAACACTGTCGGCTTTTGATTAGACTAACAGACGTGACAGAGACCGTGGCTGAGGCCTCACATGTGACATGTGAAGTTGATCTAGTGACTTTGATGGTCACATTGTTACAATGAACAAATACCACAAATAAAATGAACAATGGTGGGACATAAAGTCATAATTAATGTGGGATCACATAAAATGCAGTACTCACAACACACTAGATACAATAAGAGAAGGAGTGCGTGGTATGGTACAGTAGGCACAGCAACTTTGTGATGGTATCTTATCAGATGGGTGACCACAACGGAATCCTCCTAAATGCTGTGAAGATCACCACGTGATGCCGGGCTTTATATTATATGCACATTGTTGTATGACAAAACTCACTAGCTCACAGCTTCAGCTCACTAGTCCGCTAAGTCCACCGTGTTCTTTACTTAGCTCCAATGCTAATCAACACCGGAAGGTAGGGATAATTTTAAAGTCAAAGTTTCGTCATCTTGTTCATCATCGACATCGCCTTGCGTCAGGAGATGAGGTCCTACAAGTCTCAATACCAATGCCAGACGTTAATCTTAGAAATATCATCTCAGTAAGGTCTCATCTGAACGCAGAGTTGAAGTGGCACGACTAGGAGCAAGTCAGCAGTGCACGAGTCATGGACACAAGATTGGCAACATTTGGTAAGTTACACCACCCCCAGACACAGGGAGCCCATACCAGCACTAAATAATAATATATTGTAAGTTTGGAGCACTGGCAAGGGCCTTCCATTCGGGGATTATAGTTGAAAAACAAGTCTGGGTCATGCCAAGTAAGTTATACAAGTGCTTATTAGTAGCTACTAGTAGACTTTTCTCATATTATGTAGTAAGAGCGAATGAGAGAAACCAGGTACAAATAAAACTACTAATTTGTTATTTCCCTCTTGATGAGCGTGGGAGCGTATGATAAATATTATATCAATTTGTAAGGCAGTCTAGTTAGCACCTTGATAGAACTGTTCCTAGTTTTTGACATGTGCATATTATAAGCGTAATAAATTAAACTGAATATGTTTCGTATGTAAAATTGTAAACTGTGGTAATTGCTGGACTGGTACTACAAAAACCAGATTTGAACTTTGACACCGCCGTTAGTCATGTCAACAGAAACGTGACATTCTGATAAAAATTTTTTTTGAGTCTTGTCAAATTTTCCTTCTAATTAGCTGAATCTTTCAAAGCATTTTGTGCTAGCTTCTAGCTACACGTTAACAGGACTAGCAAATTTGGATAATTAGGCCATAGCACCAAGAATCTGGCTCTGATGGGCCACCCCTTGTAAAACTGATCCACAGCAAAGGGGTCATGCCGTTACTGGTACAAATTCCCAGTCACGGAGGCATGTTAAAATAAATACACGTCCTTAGCCTTATTATCAACTAGCGTTAGAAAAATATTTGAAGTCAAATTCAATAATCGGTGGGAGATAAGAGTGCTTATATTAAGTTTAGGGTCGTGTCAAATTAATTAAAGATGCTGGGAACCACAGCTTCTGCTTTTTCACACTTGTGTCTAGAAGAGTGTTACCTTGAGGGCAACAGATTAAAGTTGATATTCTAAATCATTTGATGGTATTTTGGATTTGGAAACCTTCCTAATCTAATGATGTGCCAACTACGCTACTGGAGAGAGGAAAACTCAGTGTGCATATAACCACTTGCAAAGTTATATTTCAGAAGTGTATTGAAAATAGATAAATACAATGACAACCTGATATGGATTCGTTAAATACTTGTAGAGTCAATAAAAACAGAAGCAGAATTTAAGTAGTTCACAAATACCAGGAGTAGAGGAGAACATTTCAATAATTTCAACCTGCTCTAAAATCTTGGAAATGTAGACAGAAGATGTTCCAAAAGAGAATGGTATTCCCATATCCAGAAAGTAAGATTTTTTAATTACAGGACAGCAACATTTCCAACATAGTTCTTCTAGTCACAACTCACGACACAGTGATGTTGATCAATGTATGTTTAACAAACTGTAGAACCTGATTTAGTCATGCTGTGTATACTCTATCACAGCATGGCTACAAAGGGCAATTGTTAAAATAAGGCTGATTTCTGATGATTTTGTATATAAAAAATAAAAACATCTAAGGTGGTGCATGTTTGTCTGTGCAGTGGTCATCATTTAACAGTTACACTAGATAGCTGAGTCTTGCTACTCCAGAAATGGATTCTCTCAGACAATTAAGCCACATATTCATTTTTTGAAATGTGCGACATATTCTGATTCACAACCAATGTAAAAAACCTGGTTGAGAAATGTTTCCCTCTTAAATAAGGATTTTAAACCTCCAAAAAGAAGCATTTCACAAATCTGATGACTATGGAAAGGACAAATATCTTCTTACATTTACACATCCTATCACAGCCTCATTATACTGATTCTGGGACACAGTTAGGTAGTAAAAAAGAAGAAACAAGGGGACCTCCAAGCCATGTAGCTGAGACATCTCACAGCAAGTAAACCAAAGAGGCTCTTACTTGTAAAAGGTGCATCAATTACATGCCGAAGCAGTTATAGGGTAGTTCATAATTAACATCATGGGATGATTCCATTTTACATGACAAAATACTGACTAGACTAAAAAAGATATCCTATATCACTGGCCTTGTTTTGGGAGCCTATTGTTTATCCTAAACCTGCATTTCTATAGCAAACTCCCCTGAACTTATGATGACTGACATTACAGGAGATACCAATGCAACAACCGCATACATGATTACAATTTTTTTTTAACAAACCTACCCAAGAGCTGACCTGGGATATTCCTTCCAAGGAATGATTTATTTATCCCCAGGCCACGGGTTTGGTGCTGTCATTGGTGCTGTCATGGTTGTCATTGTTGTTGTTGTGTGAACTATAGAAAGTAGGTGAAGCGATGATAATGTTAAGTTGATAGTCTCAGAAGAAAGTTTCCTCTAATCGGATTGCACTTAATAATTTAAACTTTGGCTCCAGAGTCACGAGAAAACAAAATCGCGGTTAAATCAAATGGAATGGCTACAGAAGGCTTGGTATTTAATATCTTGTGGACTCAATCTACGAGGATATACTATATAGCCTAATGGAGAAGATATCTATAAAAATTGTTAAAGGGGAAAGATGGGTAACAGTTATTGAACCAACAAACCAAGTGCACCAGCTAATTCGACAAATTCTTTTAACATACTGTGTTCTGCCAATCAGTTCTGACTGTTGATATTCTTTAATTGGGAACTGAGATCGCTATCGTGTAACTAGAAGCAGTATATGCAAAGTAACTTAGGTGATAGGTGATAGGCAATATGAAATTACACAGATCTTACTTTAACTTTATCCCGTCACCCATGGACTTATCAATTAACGGCTGGTGGTGGTGTCATCGTTTGTCGTACTCAAAACGTTTCGCGGTTGCGAATGCCGGCCCATCGAGGAAAATCTTTTTACTTTGTATTTTAACCATTATAAAGTGTGATTAGTCGGATATAGTACTGAGTTCAAACAGTCCCCGAAACGAAAAAGCAAACATTTGATTTTTGTTTCGGCGACTGAATCGTTGATGGGCCGGCAAATATTTGTTGTCGAGTAGTGTTGAATACTCATATTAACATGATTATTGATTTAATTTAGGAATTGTATATAAATATCTTTGACCAAGTTTAATTGTTAATGAGGATGCACCCCAGCACTGGGCGCGCGCGGCGGCTTTGATGTTAGCGGCTACAAGCTTGAAGCTAGGCAGCTGCAGAAAAAATGCCGCGCGCGTTCAGCGTGGGGCTTTTCGTTTTTGATTTTACAAATGACAAAGCAACTTTTAATGGTTATTAATGGAATTATCGGATATTTATAATTCAATATGTATTGATTCTTCTGTGGAAAATAAAAATTGTATTTTACTTAAAAATTGTATTTTACTTAAAATTTAATAAAATTTATTTTTGTATCTCAAAAATGATGTTGAGTTTTTAATATGACGTAGAATTATAGCTATTCCCCTACAGCCTAAGTATGCGCGTTTGAAGAACTATGAACATGCTTTTACATGCTAGGTCTTTTTATTTTGTTAGTTGGGCCTTCTATCAGAGGTCTCTCACAACCTCATTCCTCCTATGATGGAGTAGATGTGTATATAGTTGGTTGTTGATATTTCATATAATATTGGTAGCAGTGGAAAATTTCCGTTACCTGTGTATTGTGCTCTGCCAATTGCATCACTTGATTTAATTAATTGAATGTATATATATTGTTTCAATATTGCAGAGCTCTAAAATTATTCAAACAATATAACCAGATAATTTCAACAATGATAATTGTCTAGATATAACACCCTCAAAATTGAATAAGGCGTGCGCTATAATGCTATATCTCCACCAAAAGCACATCAAATTTGATTCGTATGAAATATGTCTATAACTTGCTTGGTTCTGCATTAAGTTGAAGTAAGTCGGTCAAGATTAAACAATAAACGGGGAATCGTTTAAGATCACTTTCGAGGCACATCATGGAGAAATTAGACAGTAGTGTTTTTGAGCATGTTATTCTCTTTCAAAATTATTCCAAGTGATTTAATTTGCATAAGTGCATATATTGATTCTGAACACATTGCAAAATATTTGATCTCAAATTCATGAAGTTTGTTACCTGGGGACCTCAGGCTATCATGTTCATAAACATATGAATAGAGATTAGGCGGAATGACAGGCTGAGCGCGGCCCAGTATATATATATAGTAAGAAGTTTGAAGAAAGTTACTGCAATTATGCGCGCAATTTAGGGAATGTGCTTTTAGTGCAGTGGGGATATAACCTGCGCCATTGATGATTGAATGATTAACCAATACAATAAATTAAATGCTTATCTTTTTGAATTATTGTTTTCTATTGCATTACTCAGACTCCAGCAAAGGAATTAAAAACACACAAATTAAGTGTTTAGTGTATGGTGTAGGGTTGTCAAAAAACAATTACAAATATTTTCATCATTTAGCTACAATGTGAAAGTATTAATTAAATTATTTATTTGTTATTATATTATTGATTGTACTTTATTTTCAAAATTATATATAATGTGCAATTGTTTTAACGGGTGACTGTTTTAACGGGTGATACTTTCACTTAGCCATGTGTATACGCGTACTGCGTGACGCGCGCTACTGCAAGCGAGAGGGCTCTGGTTAGAGCAAGGTGATACTTGTAAAATATTTGTTTCACCGCGTCAGTCGTCGACGAGTCCAACTCGGTGCGTGTCATTGTAGGTTATAAACCTACAACGACCTTTTTATTCAGCCCAGAATCATACTTTTCGGAACATAAACTTAAAATTTACAATATCCCTAATTTTCCTTCTGGGGAGGAAATTGGTTGACGATGTCAACCCATCGAGATCGTTGCTCTGCGAAGCAGAGCAACGATTGACGATGCGAAGCAAGAATGCTAGTTCGCGCGGCGCGTCGAAGCGGCGAAGTCCTCCAAGGGAGGAAACATTATTTTCATGAGGCGAGCATTTTGCAAAAAACCGGAAGTCTCTATTTTTAAAACTTTCGGAGTTAGGACCCAGCCAAAAAGGTTCTAGGTTTTTATCTGTGTTCTTCTCGAAATGCTGTTTTAATACTTTCAACACTACTATATAACAAATAATTTGAGGATGTCCAATATGTCCATGGCTTGCTAAAGTCAACTGCATCGGGGGTACTATGATGGTCCAGGGGGTGCTGAAACAGAAGACTGGCACTCTTAACCTGTTAAGAAGTTAAGTAGTTGTAGTGAATAATGTTTCTGTTTGGCAATGTATAACTCCATTCACACCACAATCCACAATTGGACAATTGGACAACCCTGATTAATGTGTAGATAGTGTTGAAAGAATTTTAAACTTAAAACTTGAAAATCACTGAAAAAATTCAGTCCATTGAAATTTGGGTTGCGAAAAGCTGAAATTTTTATTCTGTAAAACTGATATATTCTGTAAAACCCTCTGGTGTCGAGATTACTCCATCAGATCCCAAATTTGGATCCACTACTGTTAAGGAGACCCGCATCCAGTAGGGACTGTTGGCGGTAAGCTACAGCTCCTGCTGGTAATCGACTCGGAAAACAGTAGTGGTCCCCGTTTTTGGGTTGGAAATGAACAGTTAGAATCCACACTTACCGCTCCTATATCCCCTCCTAGAAGCCGTAAATCTCAAAATCCCACCTCCTTAAGTGAAAAGCATGCTCTCCCTATCCACATTCACAAAAGAGCACAAGAAATCCAAGCTCCTAACACAGCCATAGATGAGTTCATAACATCGGAAAGACTGAAATCTAACAGACAACAGATCCTAATATCAGACCACAGCACCCAAGAAGATATCTGTCCAACATGCCACCTAGGTGTTCTTGCTGAACAAGATGGGCTCCTTTGTGAACAGTGCAATGTTTGGCACCATCCCATTTGTGAGGAAATCAACACCAAAGAATACAAACACCTCCAAGATGAAAAGTTTGACATAGCATTTGTATGTGGTAACTGTGAAAAACAACGCCTTACTACATCCACTTTACCTCCCCCGGATGCAGTCATCGCATCGATCAACAATGCAAAATGGGGAGTCCTAAAAGGTTTAAAGATAAGGCCAGCTGTAGACTCTATCTACAAGAGGGTAGTCCTTTGGAAGAAGAACATGTTTAAGGTACCGAAAGGCAAGATAGGAGAGAGTTTTATTGAGGAAGTTGCCAATACCATCAATCTCCTTAACAGTGGCTCTAACCTTGAGAGTGTTGCAATTACTATGACGCTTATAATTTTTCCCCTCCTGCTCCAGAAACCCTCCAAATCCTCTAAAGCCAAAGACCATGTAGCACACCTGGAAAGAAGACTCCAACTATGGAAAGATGGCGAAATAGAGAAGCTCGCTAGGGAATGTAAATCAATACAAGATCGTCTACTCAAATCTAAGTACAGCCCAGGACATCACAACAAAGTCTTTACACGACTCATGTTACTAGGAAAAGTATCCGCAGCCTTAAGATGGAATGGGAGCCAGAGAAGTAAACTCCTGGACACAAGCCCTACTGTCATACAGGAACTCATAAAGAAACACCCCGAAAGCAGCCCATCACTCGAATCTAGTCTGATGAAGGGACCCATTGAAGAAGTAGACAACGTCATATTTGATTCCATTGATTCCAGCAGAATTGAAAAGGTTGCAAGAGACCTCAGCGGATCTGGTGGGCCCTCAGGAACTGATGCAGAGACATGGCAGCATATTCTCTGCTCTAAGCAGTTTAAGAAAAAGCCTGAACTTCTAAAAGAAGCAGTTGCAGTTTTGGCCAGAAAGCTGTGTTGCCAAAAGATACAGCCCGACCACCTGAAAACATACACAGCAGGTCGCCTCATCCCCCTTGATAAAGACCCAGGGGTTAGACCCATTGGGATTGGTGAAGTCCTTAGAAGAATAGTCGGAAAAGCAGTGATGACCACATTGAAACAGGACATTATCATGAACACAGCACCCATGCAACTGTGTGGTGGCTTACAAGGAGGAGTGGAAGCGGCCATTCATGCAGTCAGAAAGATCTTTGAAGAGGAATCCACAGAAGCGATCCTGCTTGTTGATGCTGAAAACGCCTTCAATGCATTAAATCGCAACACAGCCCTTAGGAATCTTCGATACACCTGTCCAGAGCTATTCACTTACATCCTAAATACATACAGACAAGAAGCTAACCTATTCATTGCCAACAGTGATGACCACTTACAATCTCAGGAAGGAACTACACAGGGAGATACCTGTGCACTCGGATGGTATGCACTGAGCCTAATGCCTCTGCTCAGAGAAGTCCAGGTTAAACAGACAGAAGCTGAAACAGAACCAGAATCAGACAGGGAACCAAACACTTATCCCAAACAAGTTTGGTATGCTGACGACTCAGCAGCAGGGGGTAAACTTGATCAACTCACGAAATGGTGGGAGGACCTTAAAGATCATGGTCCCATGTATGGGTATTACCCAAAACCCAGCAAGACATGGTTGATAGTGAAACCAGAGCATGCAACCAAAGCTAAGGAACTCTTTCCAGATGTTCAGATCACTACCAAAGGCCACCGTTATCTTGGATCATATATTGGATCAGAAGAAGGGGTAAAAGAGTTCATACTAAAGGAGACCGAAAGTTGGAAAGCAGACATTCTTGGACTCGTCGAAATAGCTGCAAACGAACCCCAGCTAGCCTACTCCGCTTTCATCTATGGAACCTCCAAAAGATGGAATTTTGTTTGCCGTACAACCCCAGGGATTTCCGACCATCTGAAACACTTGGAATATTGTGTCAAGGAAGACTTTATACCAGCCATTATGGGCAAAAGTTTTGTGCCTGATCAAATCAGAAAAATAGCTTCACTTCCTGCAAGAATGGGCGGGCTGAGCATTCCAGACTGCACATCAACAGCAGAGATGGAGTACACTAACTCAGTAAATGCTACAAAACAGCTCACAGAAGCAGTTTTTCAACAGCTTACTACTTTCCAACTAAACGAAGAACTGCAGCATGACATCATAAGTGAAGTAAAGAAGCGTAAGGAAGAGCTTTACAAACACCAACGTGAAACTCTTATGAATGAGGTATCCCCATCAACACAAAGGCAATTAGAACTCCTTAGTGAAAAAGGAGCATCCATTTGGTTATCCACACTCCCTCTAAAAGCATGTGGGTACGTCCTTAACAAACAAGAATTCTTTGATGCCCTCTCACTCAGATATAATCTTACACTGTCTACAGCTAACAGAAGTCCCCTATGTGTATGTGGAAATCAAAATCATATCAACCATACTCTAACCTGCAAAATCGGAGGCTACGTTTCACTTAGACACAATTCACTAAGAGATACAATAGCTGAACTCCTAACCACTGTTTGCAAAGACGTTGAAACAGAACCCCAGCTTCTCTCCGTTCCTCACACACTTGAACTATCTAATGGAACAAATAGACAGGATGGTGCAAGACTGGACATCAGTGCGAGATCGTTTTGGTCGCCGCTGGACAGGGCATTCACAGATGTAAGGGTACTTCACCCTCAAGCCCAGTCCAACAGTGACAAGAGCATCTCACAGATGTACCAATCTCACGAGAAAAGCAAAAAACGTGAGTACAATGACAGAGTCCTCAATGTTGAAAAGGCTACCTTCACGCCACTGGTGTTCAGTACTACAGGAGGAATGGCAACTGAGGCTTCACAGTTTCTAAAACATCTCGCTGAAAAGATCAGCCTAAAGAAAGGCCAACGGTATTGTGATGTGATGTCATTTGTCAGACGCAGACTGCGTTTTGATCTACTGAGAACCTGTATAATCTCTATCAGGGGATACAGAGGTACCAGAACCCTTCCACCCACGGCAATAAGTGATTTGGACCTTAACCTGATCAACACTCTTAAACCCTAAAAGGTCATGGAGTGCTCTAGTTGGATGGGGGTCTAAACTGCTTTTTGTTGTGATGTGATTTAGTGGATTTTATATATATTATTACAAAGGGTTTTATTTTTATTTTTACCTCAGTTTTAAAATTTGTACCATTTTTACAGAATTTTATATAGGGTCATTGTTATATTATGTGTATATTGTTTGAATATTTTATCAGAGGTGCTTCTGATATCTTTTGGGGCTGTGCTCCAAGAACAGGCTGACATATATATATGGCTTATGGATTATATGTAATGTATTCTGATTAAATGATAGGGCTTGCCAGTCCAACCACCTCATATTTTTCATACTCACTCACTCTCTTGTCCAATGTGTCGTAGTCCGTCAGTCTGTTCAATTTTTCAATCTTTTGAATCATTCTGACTAATCCAGTTTACACTTTCATTGTTTTCCACAACAGAACATTTCAAACTGCTTTCTGCTCTTCCTTCTTTTCAGTGAGTGTGCTAGTTGGACGTGAAGGTGCCCCCTGGTCTGCCTGGTACCCCCATTGCTTCTTCACCATGATGGAAACCCCCACTGACGCTCAAGAAAAGTGTGAGAAACCTCAACCTGGTGCAGACCAGACTTCATCCACTACGGTTCCCGATCAGGATACACCCACCACTTCCTCAGCTTCAGTCATTGACAATATTGACGAAATGCTTAGAGATGTCGATAAACTAATTCATTCAGAAAATCAGGACTCAGAAGAAGACAAAAATGTCAGCAGTCTCCTTAGTTTCTTCTCAAATAGATCTGCTCCCCTCGACACCTATCTGTTAACCCACGCACAGAACCTACGCTCAGAGGTAGACTTAATCAAGTTTAACATTTGCAGTATCCTGAAACTTGAAGTAAACAAGTTTGCGATCATTACACCAGCCATGATCAAGAGTTGTTCATCCCTGAACAAACTAACTTTAGCAGAAGGTCTCCTATCCCTGCTAGGTCTTGCTGAAAGTGTTTGTGCTGTAGTAAGTGGACAGAGATATGAAAACGAAGTCAAGTCCTCTTCCTACTTGTCAGCTCCCTGCAGCTTGAGTATGCCAATGGGTCACACTACCTCGGATGGTAGCTCTCTACAAGATTCTCTAGAAGCCATTCAGAAGTCCATCAAGAACCTTAAAGACAACGATAGCCATCTCAAAACTCTCGACTCCATCAACAGCAAGCTTGCTGAGCTCAAACTTGACATAAACTGTTTTAAAAACAGTAGGTCATCAAATGTTTCCACCCCTGATCTGCCCATGCCTCCTTTTAATATAGGGTCACCTGCACCATGTGAAATGGACCAAGAACAGCTTCTCCTAGATGCACAGAAGCATGCAAGTGTAGACGACCCTAAGTCCAAGCATATTCTGTCGTATGTCCCAGAATTTGTAGATGAAAAATTGAACTCTGAGCTTTCAGTTTTCTTAGACCAACATAAGGAAGCCTTTGATAGTAACTCCGAAAATGGGCATGGGGTTCTGAGCTTTGGCGAACCTTATCAATACCCCGGGGCTAAAGCTGAAAAACCAAAATCGACAGACTTCCCTGATGTTCTGAATGAGCTTGTCTCCAAGATAAAGGAAGAATGTCCTAGTTCAACAATCAATCAGTGCTTGATAAATCGGTACACTGATGGGAACAGCTTTCTTCCTAAGCACTCTGATAACGAGCAATCTCTGGTCCATGATAGTTCCATATTTACAGTATCCTTAGGTGGTGATTGCTCTGTAAAATTCACAAAAAAGGATCAGCTTGAAGGAGAGGTCGTAGAGACAATAGAGGGACGTAGTCTCTATGTCATGAGCAAACAGTCCCAGTTTCTTTGGGACCACCGAATTGATAAAAGCACAGAAAGGAGGGACTTAAGATACAGTATTACCTTCCGCTACGTAAGCAGGAGCATCAATGCAACATTGATTGTCGGTGATTCAAACACCCGGTTCCTCAAATTCGGGGCTGGAAAAGGAACATTTGGACACAAGCTGCCTGGGAAAAGAATCGAATGTTTCACAATAGATCAGTTAGACCCTGTTCTTTGTGTTGGATACAAGAACGTTGTAGTACACTGTGGTATAAATGATATCAAGAGGGGAGGGGGTGATGTTAAACATTGGGCTAATGAGCTGACGAAGAAGCTCAAGAATATTTGTGATATGTGTCCATATTCTAAAGTTATTGTCTCACCCATCCTTCCAACTAGGTCCTCCTGGCTGAATGACAGAGCCATGGAGTTTAATAGTTTATTATTTGGGTACTGTAATACTAATACTAGAATAGGCACTTTAGATTTTGATAGTTTTGTTGATGAGGAGGGTCTACTGGACAAGCAGTTTTGTAGATACAAGAAGCCGGATGACCCAATCCACCTGGGGTCAAGCGGTATCTTTAAACTCTCCCGGGCAATTGCACATAAGATCCTAGGTAGCCCCGTTGATGGGAGGTTGTTCAGTGATGTTACCAAGGCCCAAAAAAGATTTTCCCCACGTTCTCGTAGATCCGTAGTTATGTCATGATAGCCAAACTAATATGCGAAATTTGCTGCTGCTGCAATAGACCTGTGCGTGCTGGACATCCATTCATAACTTGTCAGATGTGTGACAAAATAATGCACAAAAAGTGCAAAACTGATGATAACATAGTCAAATTTCGAGATGCAACATACTGCAAAATATGCACTGATGCCAATGATATCGTTCGGTATAACCCTTTCTACCAAGCTCCCCACTTTGCAAACAATGGCCTCATTGATGATGAGCCAGCTAATTATATTGACGAAAGACAATAAGGAATGCATTGAAAATTATCGGCCTGTATCAATATTACCTTTATTTGGAAAGATCTTTGAGAAGGTCATTTATAAACGCCTCTATAATTTCTTCACATCTAAAGGTGTACTAACAGACTCACAGTTTGGATTTAGAAAAGGCCATTCTACCACCCATGCTCTTCACAAATCTATAGACTCCGTTACTAAGTCTCTGGCAAGCAATAAACATGTCCTAGGGATATTCATTGACTTGAGCAAAGCCTTCGACACCCTTGATCACGATATTCTTTTATGCAAATTAAATTCCTACGGTATTAGGGGCACAGCACTTGCCTTACTAAAAAGCTATTTGACTAACAGAAAGCAGTATGTTATGTATAACGATGTACCATCAGAAACAATGGACGTGAAATTTGGAGTACCACAAGGGTCAATTCTAGGGCCGTTACTCTTCCTATTGTATTATATGAACGATATAGTAAACTGCTTTTCAGACAGTGAGGTGAAATTTGTACTTTATGCTGATGACACTAATATCTTCATATCAGGACCATCTAGAGAAGCAACATACAAAAAAGCCAACTTAGTACTTAAACATGTCTCGATTTACATGAAATGTAATCTATTTCATATCAACATGTCCAAATGCTGCTACATACATTTTAAACCTGCCTCTGAATATGATGACACCTGTGCACGGACCAGACCATTTGCTATCCTGCTAGATGAATCTAGATCAATATTCATCAATGGTAAGGTTATTACTAAAGTCAAGGATACCAAATTCTTAGGTGTTGTTATAGATAGTAAGCTAAACTGGATTGCCCACATGCACTACATCCGTAAAAAACTGCGATCTATGACTGGTGCAATCTGCAGAATTCGGCAATCGATACCTTCTGAACTATATTTGAAAATATATAACGCTCTTTTTGAATCACATCTCAGTTATGGTATAAGTGTTTGGGGTGTTGTCCTCAAAGAACGGTCCAATGATAGTCTTTTCATCACACAGAAGCACTGTATAAGGATCCTTTTTGGCGACCTTGACTCATATTTAGATAAACAATCAACATGTGCACGTACTAGACCATACGGTATGCAAAAACTAGACCATAAACACTTTGAAAAGGAGCATACAAAACCCATTTTTAATAGATTAAAAATTCTTACGGCTCAAAACTTGTACAAATATCACTGCATCTTAGAATTCTCTAAGATTATCAAGTACCACTGCCCATACTCCCTTTATGAGGCTATCAACATTTCAAACCGTGCAACGAGTCTCACGGTTATTCTCCTAAATAAATCAAATACCTTTTTGTTTAATGCAGCCAAGCTTTGGAACGCTGTTCATAAAAAAATTTTAACTTCAAGCAATTGCCTAGAAACGTCCATTAGCTTAAAAACACTATTAATACAAGCACAGGCAGCTGACTTAAAAGATACTTGGACTCCAAACAATTTTAAATTGCAGTAATCAAATCTAATTGCAGCGGCACACACTTACTATTACTATCATGATTGTACTATAGACAGAAAATCTTTCAAATCGATTTTGGGCGCTTTTTAACCATTTGTTGTAATGTTTTTAGATACTAAATATCTAAATTTATAACATTTTTTATCGGAATGAATTAATTGATATTTAATAATTTATTCGGTAGGTTTATCTGGTATTGATATTGATTATATTGAAATTGTTATTATTGAACGAAGCTAACTCTAGACATAGTTAATACTACTTCTTTTAAGAAAGGGACTTGGAGTATAAACGACCAAGTTTGCATAAATTTATGTCCACCCAAGAACTCAGGAGGCAAAGGTGGGTGCGTAAACTTTTGGTCTGCACTCTCCGATCCTGTATCACCCTGGATTCTTCTCGACGTATCTTTGTAAAAGGTATATACCTTCTAGTCAATCTCTTGCTACTCCAAGTCCCCTAAGATATCTGATCTAAAGTTCGTGCTAGTTATATATATATGAAATACATTTTTGTCTGCTTTAATTGATACTAAATAAAATTGTTGTTTTCTTGAAATTGTTGTTTTCTTGCTGGCCCGAGCACCGAGGCAAAATATGTGGATTGTGGCCCGAGTCAAGTGTTAGAGGACTTCGCCGGTTCGACGCGCCGCGCAAACTAGCATTTTTGCTTCGCATCGTTGCTTGACAAGATCGTTATATTAAAGCACCCGTTATATTATTTAGAAGGCATTTTAAATACGTGCCTTTAAAAGCAAAGTGGTTTAGTAAAAATTCAAAACTATCTTATTTTAATTTTATCCATCTTGCTAGTTTTATTGATTATGCTACTTTCACTATGCAAGAAGCTCAAAAATAACTTTGTAAAGTTTAATCGGGTGATATTAACGGGTGATATGTGATACTCGTAAAATATTTGTTTCAAATATTGACCGTCGATGCAATGGGGCGTGATTATGGATTAGATTAATTAACTATTCTGTAAACATGCTTATAAATTTTTGTTTTAAGAGTAAGCTGTAGGATTGTGTGTTGTGAAAGCTAAAGTAAGTTATATTAATGCAATGTGTAAGCTGATTTCGAATAAGGCCTATTATATAGCATAGAAATCATCTCTTGTTGAGTTATGAGCAAATAACTATTTTTTCAGACGTGCGTACGTTGCAGGCTTGTAAAACGATATTCGAGTAATCAACTAGCAAGTTAGGTAACGGCGGGTCTAACAATCAGCTTGCACGTCTTGGTAGATTATTACCTGGTACGCCAATCCCAATGTGCAGCGCTGTTTTCAAGCCTCTCGCATGTACATGAGAAACGCGAGTACTTGTAGCGCGATCATCAATCATGCACTACTGAGCCGCACCGTGCATCAAATAATGTTTCTTGCAAAGTTATTGTAGTACATTTAGTTTGTTACTTGCAGTTATCTTCGTGTGGTTTTAATACAAATGTTTTAATTTTGTCTTTGCCGCTTTTTGGGGTTACACTTCAGATTTTTTATTTGCGCGGGGGTGATGCAACGTCAATTAATGTCAGTATTCCATAAAAACCCCAAACTGACATTGACATTAATTGACATTAATTGACATTAATTGACATTAATTGACATCAATTGACATTAATTGACATCAATTGACATTAATTTGTCTTGAAATATGAGATTATCATTATTTGATAAATATTCAAGATATTCACGTCTATGTAAGTTAGACCGGTTCAAAAAAACAAAATGTCCTTGAATAATTATGAGTATGTTCTTATCTGTTGATCATTAGGTTCAAAGATCACAAAAAAAAATTTCAGCTTCCAACTCTTCCATCTTCGGTCCCCACCGGCCACGCCCATATTTTATTGGTTTCTTATACAGGTAAAATATCTAGAATCGGCTTTTTTAGTATGAAGGAGTACTGTTAGCTGTTTAAGATTCGTTATTCAAATATAAATGTCATGAAGGAATTTCGTTTAATGTGGGTTTTAAGTTCTGATGATGTTGAGAACCACGCCCTTGGATGGCCACGCCCATTTAAGAAAATTAAATTTCGGAAAACCGTATTATTTTAGTTTTATTGTTTAATGATCTGAATTTTTTCACATTTCACATTTCCATATGTGATAGTAGTGAATAAATTGATGATATAATAAACGTTCTTAAGTGCTAAAAATATGGTAGAACTACATAATCTTGGGTCGAAAAATATCGTGTCAATTAATGTCAGTATTCCAAAATTTTGCAAAACTGACATTGACATTAATTGACATTAATTGACATTAATTGACATTAATTGACATTAATTGACATTAATTGACGTTGCATCACCCCCATTTGCGCATATCTCTCTCAACCAGCCGCTCTGACATGGCATGGTTAAGTGTTTTTGGTTAATCATATGAGCGGGATATAAATATTTCATGTTATTTCATCTGATCTTTGTGCCTTTACGTTTTAATAGAATCATCAAAAACCAATACAATAAAACATCTTGATCAATAAATGCCTAGCAGCACCAGACAGCAGCCGTGTACCTTTTTCGACTCTGTGGAGTCCCTGATGGACTTTTGTTTACTTTTGTTAATAATCGGACCAACCTTTCTTTCTCGAAACATGTATCCTATTGTATTTCATTATTGTATTAAAATGTAAAGATATACTCAATACTAGATATTACAACGAAATAGCGGTATACCAAATTGGCCCTTGATATTAACTATAACCGTGTTGATGGTTTTAAATTTTGTATGTTGTAAGTATTGTATTTTAGTTTGTGAAGCGTTTACTCCTCCCCCTCAGCAAGACAGTTAGATTGTAGATTAATGATAATATAATTGTCAAATGACGTTATATATTATATAACAGTTACAAATGTTTAATAGTTGTAGAGCGATTTCAAGAGTAGTGGTCCACAGGGGTCCGAAAAAGCCGTACAGGCACTTGGGTCCTTATCCTTGTCACTAATCTCAATTGGATTCGGTTTACACAAAACATGAACATTTAGACGTACACATTGACACGATATTTATTAGAAAGCAAAAAGTATAAAATAATACGTGCGTGCGCGGCTTGAGCCGCGCCGCATAAGAACGGATGCGTGCAGGGGCTGGAGTACGCTTGTGTGTAGATTAATGAAATGTTGCATTGTAAATATTGAGAATTGACGATATATTATGATCTAATAGTAAATTTTACAAAGCTGGCTTTGGATTTAGGTAAGATTATAATTTATTTTAAAAAAAACCACGGATAGTTTAAATTTATTTCTATTTGTCGTATAATCATAATCAATTTAATCCTGTTTTCAAGAATGCGCGGCTTTGGCGGCCAGTTATCGACTTATACATTAAATTGAATTTTAAATAGAAATGTGAATATATTAAAATTTAAAACTTTCAAAACGGAGGCTTATAAATATTATTATATTATGATTGTAAAATAAAGGATAAAATATTAAATTTGTTTCACTAAAAATTTTTTTCACTAATATTCGTAAGATCTGATTAAGTAAGTGTTACAGCATATACTGTTGTATGTTAATTCAAAATCAAAGATCGGTTTGGTTTCTGGACAGTATTAACGAGTTCAATTTCAATGACTAGACACAGATGTCCACAACCGAGGACTTAATTAGGTCGATATTGTTATTGTACAGGCTTATAACAATATACACATAATATCACAATATAATATAAAATGAAACCTTCAAAAATTAAATATATTCCCCAACTAAAATATTGGCAGAAACATTTCAAATTCACCCTTGGCCTTGCGGCTCCAAGATCAAATCTAGACTCTCTATATCTATTAAGTTATTTTATTACTTCTTTTATTATTTCTCGACCCTCTGTCTCCTTGGAGAGTAGTCACTGTTGTTCTAAGGATTTTGAATTGAAGAAGCTTCCTTATATCCTTCTGTACATGCTTATTATTATTTCCATGTGGTACTCTAAAAATCCCCAAACTCTTCTTAATCTTATTCCTTATAATAATTCTCAAAAGTTTGAAACATGAATAGTCAAGCCACATTTAAATTTCATAATTTTAGACCTGATTCTCAAGTCGCGCCAAGATATTATTTAATCTTTGTCCATATGGAGTTATTACCAAAATTTAGAAACAATTTTGACAGTTAGAAATTTTGGTATCTCAGCTGTTTCCTTAATTCATTCCTCCATATATTTTATCTAATAAAATTATTGTCGTCCAAGTAGTTGGCTGCTGCCCTGAACAAGGTTTTTGGTGCACTCTCCAATGTGATTGTTTATATTAATTAACATTTTATTCAGCAGTAATCATGGACGAAAGCAACCTTCGGCAGCAAGTAATGATCAACCAGTTCATAAATATCTGTGGCGGAACTCGAGAGCAAGCTTTTCAGATTTTATGTGAATCAAAGTGGAATTTTGAGGTTGCACTCAGCTTATTTCTGCGAGAAGCTCAGCTGTGCCAGGCACCAACTGCACAGAACAGTTTTCAGCCATTTAGAGCTCCTCGCAACACTCCAGCAACTCCCCCTAACTTCCCTGAAACTCTGGAGCTCTTCCATAAGCTGCACACAAATGATTCAATGACAACCCCTCAGGTCCCAGAGAATGCTCAGCTGAAGAGCTAGAGACCGGTGACCCCGTTGCTCAGCTATGATCTAAACCACTTCTTGTTGCATCTAGGTGACCTTGCTGCTTCAACTGGCATTTTATCATCCCCGACCTACGTTATATGTTTCTTGGGAGTGTTCCACCATGCTACCTTGTTGACTTGCTGATAGACAATGTACGTGTTGAAAAATTTTAAACTTAACAGTTTTAGCTTTTTGTTACACCAAGCAAAGAACTAAATAAATTTTCTTAGGACTGTTCAAAAGATTTTGGCAGCGTTAATTTGTTGAATAATTATTTAGTTTTTACTTTTAGGAATAGATACGCCCATTATAGGTTACACACATTTTGTCTCTGCACAAAATGTGTCTGGGCAAGTTGATGATTAAAGACATTGCTGCCAATTAATGAATGATTGGTCGTGGGTAGAAATGAAGCTGATTGTTAACCGGGACTGTTTTCTAAGATTACACTTCTTGAGGGTGCTTATATTATTGGAAACTGACCTTTTGTGTTTTAGTAAATATTTTAGGCAGAGTAATTCAAGCTGGTCTTTTATCTTAGGAACCATTGATTGGAAGTCAGCAGTACCTCATTTTGCTGTATGTTGGCTCACCCAAAATTTGAATTCTTTTAATATCTTACCAACGGAAACGAAAAGAAATGTGAAACAGTAGGATCCCCAATCCAATACTAGTCAAGAGAAGCCTCGTCACGAGTGACAAGGTATCATTTGTAACTGTATAAAGTGAAATCTGATAATTTATTTAAATCAATTATTCAGTTTTACTTGTGTCTTTTTTAGAAATCATCGAGAAAATCAAAGTCGAATGAAATTTGAATTGCCCAATTACATAGATCTCTAACGTATGAAAAATAACTGTAAAATAATGAGCTACTTTCCCCTGTATCTAAAAGGTATTAATCTAACTCGCTTAGAAAGCTGGAGAACAGTATGAAGATTTTATCGTCAACATTATGACCACGGATATCACAATAATCTAGAATATTTGACCGATCTGAGCAGCTATGTCGTCAGAGGTGCCACTCATGACTCTGAAATCACTCCAGGTAATGGGTTACAGTAATTTGTGTACAATTAAACCTTATTTGTATGAGATCTCTGAGTGATGGTTCGAGCCATCACGACCTTATCTTTAATATCAGCGATAAGAAATCTATATATTTCAATATTGCTTCCCCTAGAAATAGTCAAATAATAATCATACAATAAATTCTCATGACCTTTAAATTAGATTTTGATAAAAACGACTTGACGAAATGATTTATCATTGGTTAATAATTGGCAAATACATCCAAAATGATTTGATTTAAAGTATACCACGTCACGTGATCTAATACTATCACTACAGAAGGAGTTCAAAGACCTACAAAAGGACAGTGTGGAAGGATGTGCAGTTTGGTTGACTGATGATTCTAACTTATTAGAATGGCAGGTTGGACTGTTCGGACCTCCTGAAACCATCTTCCAGGGCGCTTACTTCAAGGTAAATTTAGATCATATTACTGTTACGTGTTAATGAAAGTTTTGGTTTTGATTTTAAAATTTTCGACTGGTAACCTAGGAACCATAGTGAATGTTGGGTGGGGTAAGGAGTGTTTGATGGCAGGTATGTATGATGTAACCTGGTTATAATATGTTTACAGGCGATTCTGACTTTCCCACTGGACTACCCTTTCTCTCCTCCGTGCATCAAGTTCATATCTGATATCTGGCATCCTAACGTATATCCGGTAAGTAAACATCACTCACTAGAGTCTGTTAATATAACAATGCAAACAATTAGTGCATTGTTTAAGTAATGTAAATCATTACTACAAGGAAGTTATTTTTGTTGGTGAGTCTGAAAGACAGTGCTCAAAGCCCTCTGTTAATAGTCAACTCTAACTTGTATTAGCTTGTTAAGTTTTCCTGGTTCTTTATTACACCTGTTAGAAATGATGGGTGTTTTGCCAAGTTAAATTGTTAAGCTATGACTGCAGTGAAGTTGTAATATGTTATCAATTTTGCGCCAAGAGCAGCCATGTCGTGAATTCCACACATTCTTTTCTTGCCAAATACAGGAATAGGAGGAACCCTCTACCTCAATCTAATGTACGAGGAACAAATATCTGCTTTGTATATCACAATTAACTCAGGTTTAATTATCCCTGGTAAAAATTATCGATGAATGTGCAATTTTGTGAATGAATATCGATTATCAAGCTGAGTAAGAAGGCATGGCAGTGAGCCAATGAGGCGTTTTGTAAACATGGGATCAGTTGGAACTCAGCTGCCGGCCTTCCTCTAAATTCACAGAGTTAGTAGCAATATGTTAAATCAACAAGTCCTCCTGGCTGCTTACAAGGGCTGCTCGACACAATGTATCATTTCATTAGAAGATTCAGACAGTTTTTTCTGGTGTTTATAATGAGGAATTATGTTGAGGAATAGACCCTGATCATAAATGAGGAGCCGGCACTCCATGACAATGAAATCTTTACCTTTTTCAGTGTGTCGCAAGAAGAATTCTTTACTTCTATCGAAAAAACTTACATGAATAATAAGTCTAGACACATTACTTCAACAAATTTTATTTTGTTCCGGATGAAGCCAAAAACTCTCTGTGTATAATACTAGACGTACTGGGAAATGTAATTAGCAGGAATATAATAGAAATACAGAGATGGTGAATGTAGCTCACAACATTCAAAATAATACACATTATCACGTGTTTAGTTGTCACGTGTTAGTTGATGTGTGTCACGTGTTAGTTGTCACGTGTTAGTTGATGTGTGTCACGTGTTAGTTGATGTAGTAAGAGCATGATAATATATAATCAAATATAAAACAAACTTAAAGATGTGCATGTCTATAATAATGTGTAAGAGCTGTACACAGATCATGTAACACACAGTGCGATTCTGTAAGTGCGGTGTTAACCAGTCTATCTACTAGTATTAGCGAGTACTAGCTACTAGCATGCACAGTAAGAGACTAGTTTACTATGTAGTTCTAGTTTACTCGCCTTTATAATAATTAGATTATTTAATATTCTCACGAAAACCTGAGGTCTGAGTGGCACGTGATCTTTGAAACACAGAGTTCAGCAGTTTACGTGTTTACCCACACACTCCCAAAATAGGCTGCAACTGATAAAACATGTTTTACATGTTCCTTGAATCTGGATATTATAATCATTTTATATTTTTGTGTCGTTTAAAAAAAATACAACCTGATTACAGCAGGAGACTGGAATATATACTGTGAATATAGACTGTACTGACTAATATACTATATATATATATATTATATATATATATATATATATATAATATTACATATTTCCTGGAATATATACCTCAGCTAAGCAGTGTTAGTTTCTGAGAAAATCAAACATAAAAGAAACATAATATGTATCTCTCCGATAACATCAAATAGTATTATAACTAATCCTGGTGTTTTTCTTCAGAATGGAACTGTGTGTATATCCATCCTACATCCACCGACTGCTGACGAAGTAAGCGGGGAGTTACCGAGCGAGAGGTGGAATCCTACCCGAACTGTCAGGTAATTACCTACTTAGATAATTACCTTACTAATTAGATAATTGGCTAGTAATTATTGCGTAATGAGGAGACAATTGGGATGTAATTAAGTGGTGGGCATGGTACGAGTGTGTCTAGGCTTCTATTTAAGGGAATATTCTGTGCGGAGACCACACAGCTGCTGACTAAAGATTAAGTAAGCTAGTGAGGTCATATTACTCTAATCGCACTCTCCCAGTGGTGTCTGTGTGATCATGGTCTTATTAACATTTAATGTAGATTATATCTTATCATACTCAACCCAATATCCTTGTCATCGTGCTGCCAGGATATTTGAGCTATGTGCTATGATGATAATATATTATTTATTTTCATTGTTCATTATAATTATCACTATTCATAATGCGTTTTGATAATTTAAGATACATCCACTAATAACCGGCGCACAATGACACCGGGCCGTACTATCGTACTGTTGGTGACAATACAAGTCAACATGTAAGCCACCAAGTGTATCATAACAGTGTTCCTGTACGTGACTATAACAGTACATATCCTAATACATTGTCTGGTTGATTATATGTTGACTGTATGTAATGTTGACAGCTCCTAGGATTGAGTAACTGTGTGAAGTGTGAACTTCCTGCGTTACACTAGGTTGGGGAGGGGGGAGGGGGGAGGGTGGCAATGGCATAAAATGGCATAAATGGAGATTGGAGAATTACCCAAGGGTTTTTCCATTTTCTCCATAGAAAAAGTCTCCATTTTATGCCATTTCAAAACTTAAAAATTTAACGAACGCAATTTTTTACAAAATTTTGACGAAATAATTTAAATATAATATTCATCTAGAATCTGAATATCATTTCGAACACCAAATAGACAATTTTTGCCCTTTTATCGTATATCGACCTTCAACAATTTTCCAGCTCGAACACAAAGGTCCCCGTATACGACAACTAGCGCTGGATGGCGACAACTAGCGCTGTATACATTTTGTAAAAATTGTTAAATAATTTGTTTTTCAAATATCATAATTTTGGTACTAAACGTTTTGCCTTTCCAAGCTGAAAACAATCCTGTAAAAATATTTCCGAGATTTATAAGTTTTCGTATTTTCTATCCCGATTTCAAAGTCCCCAGGCCCACATCACCCTCGATATACGATCTTGGAGTCGAGGCTTCCCCTTTGTAATGCGATCTCAAAGGGCAGGCCTCCCCTATGCAATACGAGCTCGGAAGCGAGAAGTCTGCCTTTAGAGGTACGTATCAATCGAATAACTCGGGCCGAAAATTTTCTAAGTCAAAATTTTAAAGTTTTTTAAGTCAACATTTTAAAGTTTTCTTTAGAAGTAAACAATTTAAAAAGTTTTCCTGAAACCATTTTTCTCCAGTATTCATGTTACCCCCGATCATTATGAGCCGAAAACATTTTTCGGTACCTAGCCCTCGATAATTTTCCTGAAAATTAATGAAATTCCTAAATTGTATCACTATCAGAGTAAATTACTACTAAATTCACTATAGAGTGAAATTGAGTGGAATTTGAATTACAAAATAGTCGAATTGATCTTGGCCTCAAGTAGCCAGGTATGTGTCTGTAGTAGCCTGGGATGAGCTTCTAGTAGCTTGGTATGAGCTTTGAGTAGCCTGGTATGCGAAAATAAACATGTTAGTGTCCAAGTAAGCTTCCAGATATGTAATTCGATGATCCAAATTCGTGGCATAAAATGGAGAATTACCCAAGGGTTTTTCTATTTTCTCCATTTTAATGCCATTGTCCCCCCCCCCCCCACTAGGTTATTGTCACTTGTACTGTCATCATAAGAGGTGTGAGAGAGAAAATATATAAAACTCTTGTGACGTTCCTTGTACCAACTACCTAATATACCTCAATATGTTCATTATATGCAAGCCTCTTGATTTATACCCATAATTTAGTTCCTTTAGTTCCTGTACCAAGGTTACAGGTAAACCATTATATAATGACAAATCAGCTGAGTCAGCTCTTACAACATGTCCACTAGTGGCTACACATATTACATGCACTTAATTCTGACTACCACTGACGTATTGTACCATTTATATGGCGAAATGGCTGGATTCTGATAAATGAACGTATCGTTCTAGAGTTCTAGAGTCATCACTCATCAGTGTTTATGTATGACTCAGTGGAGGAATAGGTGTGTTGTGATTGCTTGCTATATATTCCAAAAATTGCACGTTTTCACCAGGGAGAAAATGGCGAAAGCTTCCTCCCTTCTTTTTAACGCTGTATATTATTCATGGTGATGTAGTATATATATAGGGGTAAAGTATAAATTTTACGAAAATTGTGATGACTCCCCACCCCAAACAGCATTATAAAACGGTGTGAGCAAGTTCTAGCAACTTGTTTTTCAAACACAGAACTTATAAGTAAAACAGGAACTGGCAGTTCTACTCCTGACATGTTCCTGTGGGAAACTTCTTAATATTTCAATTTGGTTTGGACACACAGTAAGACGGCACAAATATAGGTGAATTCTTCGTAGATTTCTTATTTGACACATTTTAGTTCTAAGTATGGCCGAGATTTACAAAATCGCTAATATATCACCTCCGCTGAAAAGCTGGTCCTCGAGTAAAGACCTTTTAATTTAATCTGTTGCAAATCCAGCTTTTAATGACTAGCTTTTAGCAACCAGCTTTTCTAGAAGGTACAGGATTCAGTTATTTATATCTAAAACAGTGCACAGCGTACCCAGATTGGGCGGTATAAAGATTATATATACTTGCAGACTTGCTAATGGACCAGAATAAGGGCCAATGTGTCTTTATACCTCCCCCAAGTTAGAACCTGTTTTTTGCGGAATACTTGTGCGAACTCAACAGAATGATAAGGACCAGGTAATCAAGATGACAAGCTGGTTATGTGCATAAAATCTGTACAATCAATACAATCTGGCCACAGTGGTCTGTGTACATGCTTGAGAGTGTAGGACAATCAGTGCCTGCGTGCTCGTACGTGGTTCAGAGCCTACTTAACCTGACCAGCCTCCTGTGGATATATCATGTATGTGGATATTCGTGATCACCATTGACTAATGAGTCTATCAGAATACCAGATGTTGAAATATGATATTATGGCGACCTCGGACGTCGTATTTAGCGTATTTCAAATTTCAATCTTAAACAAAGCTTAATCAGAGCTCAAAACAGTATTTTTTGTCCGATTTAAAAAGGGTTGTGTTGTTATCATACACATAAAGAAGATAAATATTAGAGTCCCTGCTCTCTCTCTCTCTATCTCTCTCTCCCTCTCTCTCTCTCTCTCTCTACATGTCTCTAGCTCCATATTCTGATCAGTTGATTATAATCTACTTGATTAGAAGACTAAAAGAGCCGAAAATGTCCCACAATTTCATCTCCTGAATACCTTTGGGAGCACGCTCAGATAGATATATTTACAGTTACCTTATATCATACACGGTCTGTTAGATCTACTGCTATATCTCTCAACCTCGCTATTCCTGGCTCTCTCTCTCTCTGACCTGACTGTATTATGTTATAAAACTACTAGTGATATGCTACAAGTAATAAGTTGAGACGTGAAGGATGTGGAAACTAAAGCGCACACAGTGATGTACATTGTAACACCTGATATATATGTTATATCAGCACACAAAGCTGAGTTGCTGGCAGCTGACCCCGGCACTCAGTTATATAACACCCTTATCGTGTGGCTGGTGTTAAAGTCAAGCCTATACAATCTACTGTGAGTTGGCCCTGGGCCAGTCACAGGTGCATTGTCCAGAGTATTTATAATGATGTGGCTGGGCTCCGTTGAATAATGTGGTGGATTGTGTCTTGTGACTGGAACATTTATATCTACCACAAATAATAGCATTACATGATGGTTGATTAACATATCAAATGAACTTCAAATCATCTTTATTTCTTGAGAATTGGACTCGTGCAATCTCACTTCTGGGCCCATTCCAAGTATTTTTATTGGACACTTTCCAGTTCTCCAGTTCATAAACTAATCCCATTTGTCTAGTTTCTGGGCTGGAGGCCAACATTTGTGATACGTTTTGTTCTGTTTTCATCACACGACTCATCAAACGTGTATTGGTCCTCTCTCTGTTTCTGAATAATATAGCACACAAACACACCGAAAGAGAGCAACCATGAACTTTGAGTGAACTTTGAGTATATTGAACAATACGGACCATTTAACTGCTGTGTAACTACTAACTACTCATTACCGACCTTTCTCTTGGAGAGTATAACTATAAGCTATTTTAGTTCTCTTGGCACAGATTTGATGGGTAGTTAAAAGTTTTGGCTGAGTTCCAGAAGGACAAGTTTTAAGGCCACAGGGGGGGGGGGGGGGGGCCGAGGCTTCAAAAAATGCAAAAAAACATTATGCTTTGAATCAATATATATTTTTGTGGTGGATACTTTGCCACCACTCATTTGTCTGTAGCTATTTTACTTTTTTTAATAAATGAGGTTAACCAATTCTCATTTAACCTCATTTTTTTGATAAATCGATAATGGAGGGCAGAAATATTGATGCCATTACAACTGAAAACTACGATAAGCTTTGTTTTTATTGTTTTTGTGTTATTTCAGCATTTAAACTTTGAAAAATATACAAATAAAGGCAAAATACTCAAAAATCACATAACATAAAAAACAGTTTTTTGCCTCTCCTGAAAACCTCGAATTTTTGACTTCAAAATCTATCTTCTCCTAGAGTTTTTATCCATTTCACCTCAAATTTGGAACTTATGTTCCTGACATAAATTTAAAAGTTTGTTATGTAACGATTGTTGTAATTTTGCTCCTAACTCTTTTTATGAGGTTAACCATTTTACATTTTGTTACCCGCACTCATGGTTAACCTCATATCTCAGCTTTGGAGCAAGATATCATAAATCGTTACATAACAAAAACTCAAAATACCTTGAAGAACACTGTTGCCAAGTTACAAGGTTCTAAGTCATAAACTGAAAAAGAAGATAGATTTTGAACACGATTTCATTTAAAGTTTTCATTTACAATAGAATTACAGGTAAACCTCAAAATTCAACGCGCGATATCTTCAAATAGGAAACTTTGTTTTCGGTAAGGACAAAAGCATTTGTAAATTTAGATCGAGCTCTACAACATATCTCAAAATCTCAAAATCGACCTCGGACCCCCCCTGTGGCCTTAAGGGGGCATACCCCAAAACAGTGGTTTGTGCCGTCCAGACCAAATGACCTCATAGGCAGTTCAGTGACCTTCTAGCGCACCGTTTCCACACAAAAAAATAAGTTATGAACAACAAAACACTCTAAAATGCTTCCCTTTGAAGTTATGGGAGAAAATGTGATTTTTTGGCTTTGCAGATAAAAAATCACATTTTCTCCCATAACTTCAAAGGGAAGCATTTTAGGGTGTTTTGTTGTTCATAACTCATATATAAATGTGCTAGTTGCGGTTATTTTGCACCCTTCAAAAAGTCACTAGCACATTCCTATCAAAATTTTAGAAAAATCAGTAAATATTAAAAACGAAAAATGTGCCTAAATTTGTTGTTTGGCTTTGAGGTCCAATAGATCAGAAGGTGAATGAGTAAAAACATTTTTGAGGGCATCAAAAACTGCGCCAGAATTCAGAGAACAATTTGATGTCAAGCATCAAATAATCCGATCTTCCCTGACTGACTTTTTGTTAAAATAAGCCTGAAAAGGACAATTTTAGCTTTTTGACTTTAAAAATTCATAACACACCAGCCTTTTTAGATACGATATCAAGATTTTACACACACCTTGACATAGATGTGAATAAACGGCGAGCAAAATTTCAACCCGATACCGCAAGAAATAATTAACTTATAGCGTCTCAACCACAAAATAATTTTTTCCGAAAATTGCACTCTTAACCAGGAAATGCTCGATTACAAAAATGGGAATTCTCATTGCCCCCTTAAATGTTCCCCCTGTTCCAAGAGTAGTTGATTACTTTTTGGGTGCTGCGTCATGAGTTTTTAAATGAAAAGGTGTTGTCCTTGCGTAATGAGTTCTTTTAAAAACAGTAGTAGCACACGCACACCTTCAAATCGTATTGCATTACTTACTATAAAATTCTGCGGAATCCTTTGGCGAGAGACTGTAAGATTAAAAGTGATCTCCGAAATATGGAGTACGATTTACAAGCGTACTTCATTTTCAGGATTGACCAGGGTTGAGGATCACTAGCAGTGACACATGAACCATCAACACGGATTTGATATTTCAACTGTTCAGGTACCTTTTAAGGTGTTATATTGAACTTTGCTCATAATGATCCCATTAATGAAATCATACGATACTGATAGTGTCAAGCAGTCATAAGTCAAGAAATAAGAGATCATTCTTCTACCCAAACTGCACTTTACACTGCTTGAATCTTGATGTGAATTGTGATATTGGTGAGAGTTATCTGAAGGAAGCAGCTGCCACGTAACAATGGTTACTGAATACTGGCACACTGGCCTCACTTTTTACACACTAGCCTGGCTGGCACCCTCACTAGTACTACACACAGTTGTATGTTAACAACTTGAACTCGTGCCAATGTTTTAAAATGATATATCAGCCCACTATGGATCATTCGACCTTTTTATTCATTGTTCCCCTGGAGGAGGAGATTGGAGAGTAAAGAATTATTGGACTGCAGCCAAGTTCAACTAACTTGATCACGTACATACTGAATATTGTTCCTTCATCCGTAATCTCTCTCCATATTATCGTAAGCATCATCATGTTTCTCCGTTACATTCTTACACATAATTAACCCCCACTGGTAAACGGAAATATTATTTTATCATCTACAGGATACCTGCCAAATATCTAAATTTAATTAGGGTCATTACAAAAACCAGTACAACCAAAAGTGAAAACACCTCATTTTCCAACCAAAACAAGTTGTTGTAAGGACACTGGATCGACAGCAGAACAGACGCTAGGTTACCCCAGATAATGTCCGTCTGTATGCTACCTCTCAGAAAAGTTGGCACGTTTTGTATAATAACCACGTGTTTCACACGTGGTTCACACAATAATATAGAGCACAGCGGTGAATTAGCACTCGAGTACACTTGTGCCACGTTGCCAGAAGAACATGTTATAACATGACTTGTGAACTAGATTGGAAATACGGTAGTTAGTGTCGGATGGATTATATTTTTGTTACTGTCCACTCCTTTGTAAAACTGGCCGCTACTAGTTGGGTGTCTTACTGTGGAGATCAAACCGCATTTCAACCTGGTTCAACTCAAAGGTACTAAGAATGGGTTAATGGCATAATTCTTCATTTATATTCATTTATATTATTTACTGGCACATACGGGTATCGGCCTTACAAAATGACACGAAAAAGGAGATGGCTCTGAAATGCACAAAAATGAGTTTTGTTCTTGTTTTATTATCCAGATAGGTAGTTCAACAGGTATATTTTTCTTCCCGGGGGTTGATTTGATTGAAAAACCGTAAATTTTGCGATAAAAATTGTCATCTTTGAAATCTTCCAAAAAAACATGCCTTACAAAATGACAATTTCGTCACGGCTGTAATTTTTTAACAGCAGCCTATAGAAATTTGATTTCACCTAAGACAGTTAGATAAATATAATAGATTGAAGATTAGAATAGCTTTTACAGGAAAAAGGATGATTAAAAAAAGTTGGGCAATTTTGCGTGAGATAGTGCCTTACAAAATGACAACCCAAAACGGCATCACTTCAAATCCGATTTGGGAAAAAGTTTCATTATTCTTTCACGTGACTTACTGTTAGATATATATGTTGTTTATATTATACCAGTTCTGTTTTTACTAGAATATATTAAAAAAGGAACATTTTTTATACTTTGAAAAAATTTTAAAAATGTCATTTTGTGAGGCGTAAAAATCATTTTTTGTTTTCATACTTGAACACAGTATTTGGCTATATTTGATATTTTCAATGACTGGATAGATCACTTTTCAGTGTTTAGTTAACGTTTAACATGTTTTAGGAGTTGCTATTACTCTCTGCTTTCACAAAATAGAAGCTTTATTTCGTTGAGTTTTGAAATCAGAGTTTGAAATCAAAGAGTTTGAAATCAAAGTTTTGATATCAGAACTGCACTTTTTTAATGCTACTTGATTGTTAACTGTCAGATGATGATTATTTTTAACCCCTTCTTGTATTGACTGTTTCTGATCCATTTTAGATGATGAAAGTAATTCAATCTGAAAAATTGTCATTTTGTAAGGCTTTTCGGTGTCATTTTGTGAGGCATTTTGTTCAAAATTGATGATCAAACAAACACATTTAGGCTCATCATAAGCTTACTGGGTTTAAGAATACCAATAATTAGGCAAGGGGCATCCAATATAAATATGCCATCTTTGTATCATAAAATAAAACTGTCATTTTGTGAGGCATAACACTGTCATTTTGTGAGGCTAGGTCATTTTTTTGTCATTTCTTCTACCAAAGTCACTAAATCAGTTTTTTTATTTGACCAGAGTAGTCTTTGATTGACATAAGTCATGGTAGTACCTGGTTTTCTGGGGTTAAATTCTAAACTTTGGTCTCCATGCTGGGTAACAGTTTGACGGGGCAATGACTGAACAGCAAAAACGTCCATATTTATGTAAGAAATATAGATTCTATGTCATTATCATTCCTTGGGAAGTGTTAATTAATGCTTTTTCTTTCATACAGTAAAAGGAATAGGGTTCAATGTATAGGGAACCTAAGCTACAGCATGGTCTATGTGGGCTGTCATTTTGTGAGGCCTGTCATTTTGTAAGGCCGGTACCCGTATACATATGTAATTACCAAAAAAATCTGACTTATAATATTAAAAATGCCCACCCACGACCCTGGTTGCTGGTTGCTAGTCCCTGCCCTCATATCTTTGATCTAAGGTGTTTTGATATCTACGTAAAATTGGATTTTTCAAAGAAACAAAATCAAATCATTTAGGTTGCTGTATTGAAGGTTAAATGTCAGTAACCTCAGATACTAATAAGATAACATCACAGATTCTGCACACTTACTCAGTAACTGAGTTGCTAATAGAGGTTGCGTGTGTAGGATGTTGTTAACACACTTCACACCCTCTTCACTGTAAACACAGCTGTGTAGTCAGTACACCGGACACACTGTGCGTGACTCTACCAACATGACAGTTACACACATAATAATATGTGGAAATGTGGTAGTTTGAATTGTGTGTTGTTGCCATGTAACCTGCCAATAACACACACACACCATCACAACCACATGTACATAATCTCCGCACTGCTGCAAATATGATAATACTTCTTACAGCCTCCGTTATTATTAAAATCTAGTGCAGCTGGTTTGCTAGCATTACGTAAGATGCTATGTTGGAATATGATGTTACCTCAATAGTTATAGTCAATACTCTTAGTCAATTTATAACAGTTGTCCAACTAGCATATAATGTAACAGAGATTATAGGTTAACAAGATGTGATAATGGGACCGTTGACAGTGAATTACACATGTGTCTTTATCATCATAGCTTTTAGCCTGTTGTTGAAAGCTAGCACTGTAACTCTCACACACACACACACGTATCAGTGTATCACAATGATAATGATATATAAGATCCTTTGTATCGCTCACTGTCAGTAATATCTCGTATGTTTGATTATTTCTGGCATGCTGCCAGGAGAAAAAACGTACTGTGAGAAGTTTCACAAGCTCTGGGGAAGCTCTTCAGAGCGGTGTCCATTGTTTGATTTTCTTCTTTGTAAAATTCTCGAGCGAGATTCGGGGGGCGTGTTTCTCTAAGATGTGATGTGGGTGGCAAATTCATTGTTTGGAGCGATGAAATATGTAAATGAGTGTGACGTGATTGAATGTGTAACATAGGATTTAATATTTGAGCTGAGCTGGGGGAGGTCGTTGTAATGAGTTTCAAATGTTGATGAGTGCTAACAGCGACTAAGGTGACGTGGCTAAATTGTGCGACTTGTGAGAGAATGTCTCATTTTCCATCATGAGGATCAAAGCTTAGATCTGTAAGAGCAGCATAGTGTTAGTTATCTGCAGCAGAAGTAGTTATCTCGACGTGTGCGCCGTGCGGCCATTTTTCTTTAATGATCTTGAGTTTGATTCGCGGCGGAAACATTTATAATATTAGAACATGAAATTGATTTTCTGCCGAAGGTGCTCACGCTACTAAAAAATATGAGATTATTCCACTTATGGCTCGCGGTATATTATGCTACGGAAACTGCGGCATTCCAGTTATTATTATTAAGTTGGGGGGGGAGGGGGGCCCTAAGTTATTTATTACAACTATGTAAAGGTTAACATAGTTGTTTAATTAAATTGTTATTTTAAAAGTAGCCATCTTATGATCAGACGGTATTTGTAATATCCAAATATGGGCATCATCGATAAGTTCTTGCAAAATCTTGTAATTTCGGCGTGATATTTAAACATTGATTCTAGCAACGTGGTAAAACCTTAAATCCACTTCTCCAATGATACAGTCTTATAAAACAAAACAAAGCAGTTTGAAACAAGCTCTGTGTCTGCCAAGAAATATTTGATCGAGTCACGAGTGTACAGGGATTGTTGTATTGGTAATTGGATTGTTTTTACTAATTTGACATCTAACTTTGAAACATAATTCTACATGGAAGGGGTGAATTTCAGATAATTCGTTTGTAATACGTTTATAAATATAATGGGACAAAGACAAAGACGATTATAATGAGAGGCAGTAACCCTGTAACTATGATCTCTCCGGACTAAGTAACTGCAATGAAATGGGACTTACCACCCCATGGCAACATTAAATATATTGGCTCTGTTACATCGCTTTCAATGTGATTCGAGACTCTCTTCAAAAGTTAACTTTACACCTTACCAAGCCTAGACTCTGGTCTCTTGCCACGATACAAATTTGGAATAATCCCAAAAAAATAGCTGAAATCATGAAAAATTGCTCTCTTCCAATCTATCACGCCACGAATTAGATGATCAGAATCTTCTGTTTTAAATGAGAGCGTAAATCCCGTTAGACCGTAAATAAAATGGTAAAGCGTCAATGTGTCTTGTGTACAAAGCAGCGCTGCTCAGGAAGCATGCTATTGCAACATTAACAAATCACAACACGTTCGTTACACCAAGTTCCACAGATTTATATCACTGAGTCAGCTTTAGCACAGTTGTAACAGTAGTCACTGTACTTACACACAAACACACACATGTAAGGGTGTGACCGTATTACGTTATAATGTTCTGATATATAGATGTGTACCATGTAAATATAACATATAACGTGATTGTATATTATTAAGCGAGAAAAGTGATGACTTGTAAAGCGGTGACCGAGCCCTTGTTAAGAGTTGACAAGTGGCATCCAAACAAACGCAACCACATCACTTCACCCCTTACACTCTACTGAACAAAACTGAACACAGCTCTCATTTCACCTCTTACTACACGTTAACAGCTATTACACTACACATTGAACTACACATTACACTACACATTACACTGCACATTACACTGCACATTACACTACACATTACACTACACATTAAACTACACATTACACTGCACATTACACTACACATTGAACTACACATTACACTACACATTACACTGCACATTACACTGCACATTACACTACACATTACACTACACATTAAACTACACATTACACTACACATTAAACTGCACATTACACTACACATTAAACTACACATTACACTACACATTACACTGCACATTACACTACACATTGAACTACACATTACACTACACATTACACTACACATTACACTACACATTACACTACACATTACACTACACATTACACTACACATTACACTACACATTAAACTACACATTACACTGCACATTACACTGCACATTACACTGCACATTACACTACACATTACACTACACATTACACTGCACATTAAACTGCACATTACACTACACATTACACCACACATTAAACTACACATTACACTACACATTACACTACACATTAAACTGCACATTACACTACACATTAAACTACACATTACACTACACATTACACTGCACATTACACTACACATTGAACTACACATTACACTACACATTACACTACACATTACACTACACATTAAACTACACATTACACTACACATTACACTACACATTACACTGCACATTACACTACACATTACACTACACATTAAACTACACATTATACTGCACATTACACTGCACATTACACTGCACATTACACTACACATTACACTACACATTACACTGCACATTAAACTGCACATTACACTACACATTACACCACACATTACACTGCAAATTACACTACACATTACACCCAGTTGTGATATAACACATTTCACTCCTTACACTAATAATACACATAACAGCTCAATAACGGATTTATATTTCAGGACCGTGTTGATAAGTATAGCCAGCATGTTAAACTCACCAAATATCAACTCTCCGGCTAATGTTGACGCCGCTGTCATGTACAGGAAATGGAACACTAACAACGATCCAGCATACGTCGATCGAATAAAGTTAGTTTCTATTCTTTGCCACTTTATATTATCACAAAGTAACATTTAATTACTAAGTTTTCCGGTAGAGTTGTGTTGGCACGCCAAGATTTGTAATGCGATCTTAACACTTAGGAAAAGTGGGAGGCTTACTATACAATTGGTCGATATTCTTGGATTTTTGCCAAAGTACGTGACTTGAAATTGCTATTTCTTAAAAAAATATTAAAACGGATTACGATGTGATACCACGTTCAACTCAAGGGTCTTAATTAACCAATAAACAGTGCATTCCTGGAAATGTTGGTAGAAAGCCAGGTGTCTGAAATTTGAGATGGTCTGAGAACTACTCAGCACTCAGTTTCGGTCACGTTCTATGACTTGGACAGTACGCCGGTCAAGTACCTCATCTAGTCCATTTAGCATGATCGATAGTTTAAATAACGATGTAATATTTACAAATACATCATGAGACTCCGCCGAACCATTCAGTGCGCTCTGTTTTGTTTGGCAGGTATTCTCCGGAAGTTTTGTTTACAATCGTTTACGCGCGCAGTGTTAGCACTCTTATTTATGTCGAGATTCGTAGTTAAATTCTGTATTGACAGCACTTTGAAATGCGCGCTACGAGCGCGCTGACTAACCAACTGCCGGTCGCGACGAATTTTGATGACACCACGTTTTGGAACCTGCTCAAACCGGTAACCTTGAACCTCCCTTTGTCAGCACATTGCGGGTTCATACTTCGGTTCGTCCCTTACATGACAATCGGTTTCTCTAAGCAGCTAAACAATTCGAGATGATGTTTACTATTCTCATTTCAAAGGTCACAAAAACCGAATTTAACAACTGATCATGGTGGCGGTTTATTGTCGACGAAAATAATCATTACCGCATCAAAACGAAAATGCTGTCTATTTTATGGTATAATGAGCTTCGCCACCGTGGTTGATTCTATTGCCAGACTAAGCTGTTAACCGGTCATGAATAAATTGCTGTTCTGATGTAAAATTAAGATGATCTGTTTCGATATTTTCTGCACTGAGTATCTAAGTAACATTTTATTGCACATAAGCTTTAACCACGCCATTTTCAGGGATCTGATAGAAAAGAACAAGACTTTAGCGGACGGTGATGGAGTGACGATACCGTTGACTCTGGCAGAGTACACGTTCAAAACTAAACCAATAGAAGAGGCCCCAAATATGGGCGATCTAAATCTTGACTCTGATTATGATTATGATTATAACGACAGTGATTGTTATTATTCCGATGAGGAGGAGTATGATGATGATTGAGAGAGATTCAATTGTAGTTTTGTAGTCTTGCGCTTTTTCTGTGGAAATAATTTCGGTGTTATTTAAGGGGGTCAACCTTCAAGTTCTATAGAGTAAATCCACCACAGAAACTGTCCTCCGCCTTGAGTAGTGAACGTTTTGTCTGCTCAATGAAGACCACTGAATTAACGATCAGTTTACCATAGAATGATAGATTCCTCTGGATCAAATGTCAAAAATAGCTAATTTGAAATTCTCCCAACTCCCGTCTGATACGGAAGACAGAAACGTAAACGGAACCAATTTAAAGATGATTTTATTAGCCGGAAAATTGTTTTTATATTTTTAAGGGATATTTCTTTTTTATTGTATATGCTGTAAAATCTATTTGACCGTATATCTCATTGTGAAATAAAAACGATTCTTTCACTTGATAAATCAAAATAAATCTGTTGAAAATCAGAACAACGCCTTTCCTGTCATATTTGACCTTGTAATAGAGACCTAATTTTCTAAATCAACCTGTGGACTCGGTCCTAGGAGAACCATCATTATTGTTTCTAGCATTATCCTGGCGCTAATTACAGTATACACAGTTGAATTCTATCATCATTCTGGTCTTGAATAAAGAACAAGGTGTCAATTTTTGCGTCTTAAGTCTCTATTTCAATTGTGAGCAGTAAAGGGAGTGCTTATTTACATGAAGACACAACTTGTTTGAAAAAGTTATCAATCCCCGTTATTGTACAAAAGTAATCCAGGTGGTAAAATCGATATTAAAAGTTAAAAATAGAAACACTGATGGATGATTTTATTATGATACAACCGATCACTCTGTCCTAACTCCAAGTTAAGATATAATAACATAAATACATTTTTGATACCATCGCGATCGTCCTTCAGAAGGCACTCAAAGTGATGAATATTACATTGACTTCTGCTTTTAACTTCACAAAGATTAACAAGCTATGTACACAAAAGTATCTTGTTTTAGACCCGCAGATGCGTGATATACAAAGTCGTTTTCTAGTCGCCACTATAGTAGTACACTAGTAGTACACTAGTCCACTATAAGTTCATTATATTGTCCACCGGGGCTGCCTAGTATAGTTCGCGGTGTCGGACCATATTTCCCTGTCACACACGAAATTCGTGGCCGGTACTACTTGTAGTAGTACTCCCGTGGGCTGGAGTTCTGTAATCTGTAATAATCTATGACTCTCGAAGTGCGACAACGGAGGCTACATATGTCTCATTTTATGCAGTAGGACTTAGGAGTAAGAAGGGTTGAGGAGTTGTCTGTCCATATCCTTGAACCGTGATAACTTCTCCTTCTGATGCTGAAGTGCCTGTCTGTCTAGTACCGAGAGTGCGTTAAATCGTTGTAAGCTTCCTGTCAGTTCCAGGACAGAAGGACTCGGGTATTTGTTATACCTGAAAGAAGGGTTCCTGTTTGGATTTTTAAAATAGCAGGTAAAATTGTAAATACAAAATATGGTGGAATTATAAAAAATAGGTGGTTTTTAATAATTTAAAGATCCTGAGCAACATTGAACGTACACTGTGGAGTTGCGTCAGGTTCTACAGTCAAAGATTTGGTCTTTGCATTGTATATCGAATACTTTGTCATATTTTTACACCCAAAATGGCCGGTGGAAAGCTATTGTGCATATATAATATATATTATATATATATATATATATATCTTTGTCTTACTTGGAGCCAAGAAACGAGCCGTTTGAGAGTAGACTCAGGTTGAGCGGACTAATTGGACTGTGTCCTCCTCCAGGGGTCGGTGAGATCTGGTTCTGTCGTATTGGACTACTCGACCTGTTAAGTTCAACATGATTGGAGTTCAATGTTACAGTAGAAACTTGTTTACTTCATTTCTTGCACAAGAGATTTGGAAGCTTTAAAATAAAAATGTACCTTATCGGACCTAAATTACTGAGCTCGCCCACATTAACTTAATGTCTGACCAAATAAAGACCGGTAAGGTTTTAAATTGATGGTCTGTGCTGAGTGCTCTGAAGTTTACTGACTACATCTATGAGTAACGATCGTTGGAAGCATATGCGTTAACAACCATAAACCAATAACCATGGAGTCTATAAGCTAAGTTTTATACCTTAATGGGGGTTCACACTTCATCCTGATTTTTTTGTGAACTTGGTTTTGAGATACCAACAAACTAGGACCGGTGACTGAACTTTTGAGGGGGTCCCGGACCCCAACCGCCAAACGGTGCCCGCGGGGCAGTCACGCCTATATTTGGTCCAAATTAGGCCAAATTTAGCCAATACCCTGAACATGCCCAAAATCCAGATTTTAGGTGCTCTACTTGTAGCTAGTGGTCCCTTGAACTCGTATATGAATTTTCATCAAGATTGGACAAAAAATGACTGAGTAATGATCCAAAAACCATATGACCATATTTGGGCATACGCACCAAATTTGATCGATTTTAGCCCATAAATTGGTCAAATATGGGCTGTGTATTTGACCAATTTATGGACCTAACTGTGGATTCTGTGTTCAAATAATCGCAAAAAATGAACAAAATCGCCTATATCTCAGTTCGCAATATTTGCAAAACTGATTTCGCTCAAAACAATAGAACTCAATAGGGTTTCAATATTTTTACATGAAATTTTCAGAATTAGAATCAACGTAGAATCGCATTTCGACCTTAAGTTTTGGGACAGAATTTTGAGTTAGGCCTTTAAAAAAATTTGGCGGCCAAATTCCAAAATTTGCAATGCAAAATTCAGAATCTGGCTAGTGGCTGGCCGCCAATTTTTAAAAAGGCCTAACTTAAAATTCTGTCCCAAAACTTAAGATCGACATGCGATTCTACGTTGATTCTGAAAATTTCATGTAAAAATATTGAAACCCTATTGAGTTCTATTGTTTTGAGCGAAATCAGTTTTGCAAATATCGCGAACTGAGATATGGGCGATTTTGTTCACATTTTGCGATTATTTGAACACAGAATACACAGTTAGTTAGATACAGCGCTGATAATCATATAGAGAATGTGTAATATAGGCTTACCTTTCATATAAAGTTGGTTTCACTCAAAAATATTGATATTTGATGAAAATTCATGTACGAGTTCAAGGGACCACTAGCTACAAGTAGAGCACCTAAAATCTGGATTTTGGGCATGTCCAGGGTATTTGGCTAAATTGGGCCTAATTTGGACCAAATATGGGCGTGGCTGCCCCGCGGGCACCGTTTGGCGGTAATTGGGGTCCGGGACCCCCTCAAAAGTTTGGTCACCGGTCGCGGTCCTAGTTTGTTGGTCAACTGCTATCTCGAAACCATGTTCCACAAAAAATCAGGGTGAACCCCCCCCCCCCCCCCCCCCCCTTAAGTTTAACAAACCTTCTTCATTGTGAGTTACACTTGCAGTAGAGTCTGCTCAGAGTATTAAAATTTTGATGTACAGATTACCAGATCTGATAATTAACATGACCAATTGACCATGAGGTGATATGATAACAGTGCGAGCTAACATTAATTTGTTGAACTCTCGAACCACCTCTCACCTCTGATCTACGCGAACTCCATGAATGAAAGGCGACCATGTAATCAAATGAATATGATAATATCTGGGTTACAGAGGTTACTGTTGAGGTGCATCTCTAGACCATGATTGTTCCCCTAATGTTCCCTTTAGTGCCGTCACAAAGTGTAATACCGAAATACAGTGTTCTTATTAGCACACTGGTAAGTGGTAAGATACCAGGAAGGTCTGTTGCTCCAGGAGAACAATGGGGTAGTCTGAGATGTATGGTAATGCTGCTCCTGAAACTGGCACTTATAACTTGGGAACATGGTGATTAGCTGACTGTTACCTTAGGGGACTGCCTGATATTTGTCTGGTTCTGGGACGGTACATCTGACAGGCGGGACACTGTATTCCCTCCGCGTTCAGACTTTGTCGGTCCAGTTTCAGGAGGTCTCGCTCAGCTGTGATCGAGCTGGTGGCGTCCTGCAACATGATTTTTAGCTCTCTTTTAGGATTTAGCTCTCTTTTAGCTCTCTGATAGTAATATACATGCTGTTATTGTTCAATGCTGTGTATCATGTATGTCATGTTTGTTTCTTACTCGGTTTCGTCATTGATAAATGGAATTTTTTTTCATGAGGGCAGTAAAGATTTTATTTAATTAAGAAGAACAGTAGTCTTACTTTCAAAGATTTCTCTCTAATCTTAATCTCGTCTTCCCTCATCCTTAGTTCGGTTTCCAGCTTGGCTAGCTGTTGTTGTACAACACAGCATTCTGTTCGAGCTTTATTCAGGGCCTCTCCGTAGTGTTCCGTCTCTGAGACCCGGGCTGACAACTTCTCTGCTAACTTTGTCAACCTTTGGAGTATATTATTGTAGTGTCCACAAAAAACACAATTTAAAAATCTTGTAACTGAAATGACAAGATCTCCAGATTTTAAAGTTAACAAGCGTACAACTTTTTCATCTTTTGTTATCTAGTTCAGAGAACCGTATTACGACCTTGTACATATTTATTCACTTGCGAAGGTCAATAAGCGAATGTTGATAACTAGTAACCATGTATACATAATATGATAAGGTTATTTTCTATCGTTACTCATTAAAAAGGTTCCACCCGTGCAATGATGGCCCAATTTGAGCAGGAGCTAACCTTTCCTTCTCAGCATCTAAATCATCCCTATCTCTAAAGTAAGTTTTCTTCTCGTTGTCAAGTCTCTCCATTTCTGCGGTTATCTTGGTGGCTTTCCTCTTCGTTTGATCAAATATAGACTGGGCTTGTGCTTCGATATCGAGTTGCTTCACAGCACCTGTTATAGTTTTAAGGATTGAGCCGTGTGAAATAGAGGCGCAATAATATTGATAAAATTAGAGGTCTCAGATCATATATCTTTCTCAACATTTAACTTTTACAAAATTGATGCATGGGCGCAGGTGCGGTACTCCAAATTAGCATTTAAAAACTTATCAAGACAAATGATCCTGAAAACAGATACAGGTTATACTTATAGCGGGTTAGAAAACGTGCCTAGTGACCCACCTTGAGCTACCTTCTCCGTAGCTTTTTGTGATGCAGTAGCTAACCTACTTTTCTCCCTGGAAATGTCCTTTCTCTCCTTATACAAAAGCTCCATTTGTTCCCTTTGTTCGGAGAGGAGGGAACTCTTAGATCTCTCTAAATGCTCCCGACCTTTCTCTAATTTCCTCTCTTCCTCTGCTTTGTCCGCTTCCCAAGATGCCTGAGTTTTGTGAAAAGCTAATGAGAGAAATGTAAATGAGAAAACTGCTAACAATATATTCAATAAGGACTGGGGACGACTGAACGTTCCAGACTGTATATACAAAACGTTTACTAAACGTTTCGTCAGATGTGTGATTATCCCTGCGAAGTGCGAATTCGAGGATTTTAATGAGAGTCTATCATTAGGTATGCATTTTGTATTGTCATGAGTGTGGACAAGTTAGTTTATAATGACAGTGAGTGTCAATATTGCTGCAAGCCACAGCACACAGAGCACCATAATGAGTGCGGCACTGAGCACCTCGTTTTAGGTTGCTTTTTTTTGTGTTTTGGTGTATAGACTATAGAGCTACACGCCATATGCCCATGAACCAAGCTGTAATGTAATACTTCTAGGCAATGAGCTTGGTTGTGGGACACAACCAAGCTCATTGCCTAGAACTAGAAGTACTACATTATATATTATAATGAACCTGGACATTATATATGGCGTGCAGCTCTAGCGTGCTTCTTTACATAACGCACACAGTGTGATCATGAGCTGGGGCTCATCGTTATTAAAGATTTTTTGAATTTGATAAAATAGTTTCAATTACAATTACCTGAAGACTCCTTAATCTGGCCTCGTCAGCAATGATCCTATCTTGTGCTGCATTTGACTGTCGAGTCTGTTCTCGAAGGTGTGACTCCATCTTCCCCACCACGTCCTGATAAAGTGGGATAAGTTAGACATTTTCAATTTTGTTAGAACATGTAACATACTTGATATCTGGCAGGATATGTATTATTATATCTTGGTTATCATTTATAGTATTAGTTTAATCAATCATAGATACCTTAGAGGTCAATCGAAAAAACGTCTAGTCAGCAGTTAGCACTAAATGATTTTATCCCCACGATTCACTGTGCTTACTTATGAGACATGAGTATTGAATATTCGTAATAATATCAATCAATCTATTATAGCAGTCTTCAATTGACAATATTATGTGCTATAGGAACATAATTGAACTTGAATATAAATGTTTAATTATGATGTTTTCGCACTTATTTTTTGGATAAATACATTTCTAATTTAGCCAAGTTTGTACCTTTGTTGAATGTTAAATTGAACTGTTCAAGGAAATGGACCAGAACATTACCGTGCATTGGAAGCGTCTGCTCTTATACACTCTACTGACATTGGCAAGAGTGAACACGTCTCCTGCAACAACCTCTCCTGCTACAACCTCTACAACCTCTCCTGCTACAAACTCTACCAACCAGGATGACCATGAGTACTACAATTATACTACTACCAGCAGTGCTACAACAACTTGTGCGTACTAGCTGATGCAGTCAGCAATTTTTAATGTAAATTTACATACATTTTGTATTGATTTTCAATTTGTTATGAAAGTAAAACGTTTTTTTTTCTATCGGTGGCCTGAGCTGTTTTTCAAGTAGATTTGTGTAGAACACTTCTTACTGTGCTGAAACTGAAAAAAGGTGATATACATATTATTATTTATAATACTAAATTATTTTCAGATCATGCAATCCATCCTGGAACCTGCAAGGTTGTTCCAGTAGGACAATTCCTAAAATTAAAATGTAAAGATTCAAACAACCAAACGTACTTCAAATGTACTCAGGGTGAAGGAAGTTATTCAGTATCCAGCATTGATGGTATAGTTTTATTTGACACGATCTGTGACTCAGATCCTGGATTCTATCAAATTTGTGGTCATACGCAGATGTATGACATTGGCTATGATAATGACGTTCAAGATGGCTGGAATGGCATGCTTTGCGGAGATTATGTGTGTAGTAGAAAAAACCGCAACATACTCGTGGAATACTACAACAAAAGCATAGGTGATTCGCACCCCGTTGACAACTTTGACATAACTTGCAATGATCAAGAGGATTGTTTGAACACATCAATTGATGAAGAAAGCTGCAGCATTACGTCAGATTTTGACTGCAAACTGCATGATACTGTTGAATATGAATCGGTCCCACATCGCTTGGTATGCGACGACGTGTGCGACTGTTCCAACTGTGCTGATGAGGCGTTATCAAGAAACAATAATAAGCGTTGCAAAAGTGAAAATCGAATAGGCATGTTTTGTGAAAAGACGTTTAAAGAAAGAATGAAGACTGTAAGTGTAACAAAAGAAGTTTATATAGAACCACACATGATTTGCGATGATAAAATACACTGTAACAACGGAGCTGACGAAGAGAATTGTATGTCTCATAGTAAGGAATCTTGTAATTATCGATATAGATCAAAAAGGAAGGTAGTGGTAAAAAAACGCCCATTGCAATCTCGCCAAAAGTGTTCGGTCCCAAACTTTTCGAGAGGTAAGTATAAGCCGGTTTGCAGCGACTTCTCAGATCAGATCAACTGTCCCGATGAATCAAAGAATGCTGTAGAATGCTATATAAAAGTCAAAGGGGGTACTAAGTTAGCGAATTTATCGCAATATCTAGTAGATTGCGAACTTCGTTCTGCTTATATGATAGATAAATATACATCATTATTCAACCGTAAGATCAGGTCTGGGTTTTGCAATGACTCATAGATGCAGAGTGTCGAGATCTTTATAATGGTGGTAATCTTGATCATGGCTGTTATATTCATAAACACAAAATGTGTGATAATCGCATAGATTGCCCGGACACGAAATATGACGAGATTGATGACATTTGTAAAGAAATGGAAGAAGAGAAATGTATCAGAAGGGTAGGAAATGTAGAGTGGTTCATTCCTAGCGATTGGATAAATGATGGAGTTAAAGATTGTTCAGATGGATTAGATGAAAACACAGAATTTTGGGAAAATCATACAACAAATTACACCTACTGTCATGGCGACGAAAATGACTGGAGCTCAGTCAGATCAGACAACTGCTCAAACGAAAAGTTTTACTTCTGTTCAAACAGCACTGGGGAAATGCTAGATTACAAAACTCTCTGTGACAGAATTCCATCCTGTGGAAGTGAGGAACGGGTCTGTAGAGTTGCCCGAAATCAAGACATCTTTTGGACTGAACCCTCCGGAACAGGAAGTTTGCAAACAACTTGGCCAGGTTATTGCATCTCTGGATTACATAATCTGGCAGTTCTTGTAAATGGATGTAGAAAAATCGAAAGTGACCAGGTTTTCGGCGTTCTGGAACAAAGGATCACTGTTGTTCCAAACAAAACGATTGACTGTCGATTTTTGTACGGAGTGCCTTATGTGGAGGCATCGTGCCATGGCATTTGCAATAACTTAGCAACATCTTGCAGGTTGAAAGAATTGAAACACGATTCTTGTAAAAATGAAATTCGTTCGGTGGCCACTCCAAAGAGTGGAAATCCTTACCTTTCCTTGGTCCAAAAAATAGGATCATTAGAATCAACTTATGCTGCACTGCAGTTGTTTGAATGTGATAGTGGATCATGTATAACTTTGGATAAAATTTGTAATCTTGCAAACGATTGTGGGGATTGGTCCGACGAAAATAACTGCTCAAATCAATTTTCTTGCATTGGAATAACAGAAGACCGTATACCCTGGAGTAGATATTGTGACGGGAAGTTTGATTGTGAGGACCACAGCGACGAATGTGGAAATGACTGCAGACATCCTTATGAAGTTGTGGAGGGATTGTTTCTGAGTGGCTGCTGCTGGATCCTTGGTTTACTTGCCACGATACTAAACCTCATAACTATAACTACCACGTTTGTCCAGATATTTCGAGAAGATTCTTTGGTCAAGATAAGTAACCTTGCTATGGTTGTCTTCATTGGATTAGGGGATCTGTGTGTAGGTTTGTATCTTGTCGGAATATCAATAGTCAACTATCAATACCAGCATGGGGACTCTACATTCTGTCAAGATTACTACAAATGGCTCACTTCTGATGCTTGCTCTGCCCTGGGAATTCTCAATACATTTGGTTCCCAACTCTCCCTTTACTCGATGACCTTACTGAGTATTCTTCGAGTATTCTGTCTCAAGAACTCAAGCCTGAGAGGAAGTATGACTTGGAAAGGAAAAACAGTGATAGTACTTGTCTGTTCCAGTATGGTTTTAGTTGCTGCAACTATTGCGTTCATTCCTTTGCTTCCCCAACTTGAAGATTACTTTGTCAATGGACTTGCTTATTTCAAAAATCCAATGTTCACAGGATCTTATGATAAAAACAAACACATAGCCATTCTCAGAGAACATTATGGTAAATTCAAAGTAAAAAGTCTCAGCTGGAATCAGATCAGGGAGTTAGTAGCTGATATGTTCACTAGATTTGACAATAGTCCCGTGATTGGCAGCAAAGTTAACTTTTATGGAAACTCTGGCGTTTGTCTGTTCAAGTTCTTCGTACGGAAGAACGATCCTCAAAAGAATTTCAGTTGGTTCGTCATCATCCAAAATGCCATATGTTTCCTCATTATTAGCATATCTTATATGTTAATTCATATGAAAGTAGAAAATTCAAGAAAAGCATCACAAGGCAGCACAGCAAATAAGTCAAAATCTCGAGTGAAAAAACCAAAAAAGAACAGTGCACTAAACCGAAAGATAACTTTGATGGTTCTGACTGATTTCCTTTGCTGGGTCCCTTTCATAGTTGTCTGCAGTCTTCACTATCTTGAAGTGATGGATGCGACTAAGTTGTATTCTCTATTCTCAATAATAATTCTCCCTTTGAATTCTGTCATCAACCCTCTGTTATATGACACTAGTGGAGTCCTAGATTATATTTCTGAACAGTGTCTGATAATTTGCAGAAGGGTTGGTATTTTCAATAAAACTTCCAACATGAACAGCCGAGCGGATCCAGAATCATGTACGACTAAAAGCCGAACTCCCGCACAAGCCATCAACCCTGAACCGGTGGAACTAGAAAATATCAGACCTGACGCTAGTAAAGACATCGTGGCAGAGACTGCCTTCTAGGTCCTGACTTCACAGTTGTTTTTAATTGAATTTTCAATTTAACCATGTTTTTAGTTAATTTTGAAGAATTATATCGGTCATTGTAACGCCAAATCTGTACACTATGTCATCTATGCTAATAATCCCAGAATGTGTGTATGTCTGTGTGTGGGTAATTTCCGAGCGGCTTGATTAAGAAAACGGTAAGAGTTATGGGACTGGTTTTTTTTGGTATAGATTAGACAAAACTCTGACGAAGCCGATAAGCAAAGCTTTTCTAAATAGGCCGGCGGTAAGTGGTTTAATAAATGGTTTTGTATCCCAAACGTGGTACTAAAGCGTCTCTCTCTCTCTCTCTCTCTCTCTCTCTCTCTCTCTCTCTCTCTCTCTCTCTCTCTCTCTCTCTCTCTCTCTCTCTCTCTCTCTCTCTCTCTCTCTCTCTCTCTCTCTCCCCATTTACAGCTCCCCTGATTACAGCTCTGATATATAATTAGGTAATTTAGCAATGCAGCCTGTTTCGACTGGGCGAGTTCATGCTTTTGCACCGTTTATACTTGTGCAATTCAACTGCGATAGTGAAGTCCCGGCCGAAGGCGCGGGTTACACTAGTATAATTATGATTTCATATAATTTTAATTGGAATGTCTGAGGGAAAAATGAGTTCTATAGTATTAGTACTTTAGTAAGATGTTCAAAATGTTAAGATCAAGAATTATTATTAAAATTGTAGTTTTACTGCCTCATAGCATTGAAATTCTATCTAATCTCTATTCATTCTTGATATCCAAGAATAGGGTTATGGAAATTACTTCTGTTATGAAAAGAACCCGGCAAATGAAGAATTGAATATAATATTGTGTATAGAATCTCCTATAATTATAAATATCACAGTTGAATATACATGTTTAGTTGTTATTTTAATTTTATAAACCTTGAAATTGGTCTACCTCCACTCTCCTGTGTTTATGATGAAGTTGGCATGTGTGGAGGTTTAGGAGAAACCAGAGTTTTCTAAAAGAAAAACCTAGGAATTGTCAATGATCTTGTAACCAAGTTGAGTTCTAAGATACTGATATCTTCATATGTTCAGCTTCACACCAATAATAACATAAGTTTTAGTTTAAGAGATGAATACCAAATTATTCTTTAAACTAAAGCATTGCTCAACATGGTCCTGAGTGTATGAGAACAGCTTTACTTTGAAATTACACCTGTTCCAGAAGCCTCAGAGCACAATACATTTGTATCAATAAGTATTATATAGCTCCTGAAATTTAAAAATGCCTCAAATCTGTTATGCTTCATTATTTACAGTGAGTGTTTGAGTTGATCCTTAACCGCGCTCTTATGAACTAAGGAACTACTAGTAATGATAATTTCGGCTGTTTCCTACAAATAATGAATGCTAGCATTCAATCCCATGATAATTGTATGATTCTACGAAGTGAGATCCAATTAATGACGTCAGGAGCAACTGTAGATGGTACACACCGAGAACAATGCCATTATAGCCGATAACAGTGTTGCCTCACACCGGGGGTTCAAGGCTTGCGCATGCCATTTAACCTGTCTGCACATACTTATAACGTACAGTATGATCTATGGAGATTTAAAGCTAAAGTCTCGACTTGGCATTCAATCGATGAGCACGTACAACGTACATCCGAGTTATTTATGGTAAACGGTCGTTTTTGAGGTCGTCGTTATGTGTTTGCTGATTATGTCATTATCATGGTTATTACAAGTAATAGCTGACATCAATTTCTAACGTGAATTTCCTGCTTTGTTTTATTAACCGTATCGCTGAACTTCAACTACGATCATCTCCCAATAAAAATCATACAAATATTTGTAATCGTTTATTTTGGTATGCTTTCTAACATGCTTTATAAGTATTTATAGACAGATCAGTCAAACTCTTTGACTATGAACTGGAAGTGGATATTCATACTAAGTCTAATGGTGACAAAGTCTAGATCCTGGTTCAGCCCGGGAACTAATCCAAATAAGGATACAGGTATCAAATAATAAATATATTTGCCAAGATTTAAAAAATGAATTCGATCAATTCTCTGGTGCATGATCTGTAGTAGTGTACTCCGTGTCAACTCTATCAAATATAGATGACACATGGGAAGGGCTTCGTTATCTAGTTCCTATCTCTAGTCCATATCTCTAGTTCCTATCTCTAGTTCCTATCTCTAGTTCCTATCTCTAGTTCCTATGTCTAGTTCCTATCTCTAGTTCCTATCTCTAGTTCATATCTCTAGTTCCTATCTCTAGTTCCTATCTCTAGTTCCTATCTCCAGTTCCTATCTCTAGTTCCTATCTCTAGTTCCTATCTCTAGTTCCTATCTCTAGTTCCTATCTCTAGTTCCTATCCCTAGTTCCTATGTCTAGTTCCTATCTCTAGTTCCTATCTCTAGTTCATATCTCTAGTTCCTATCTCTAGTTCCTATCTCTAGTTCCTATCTCCAGTTCCTATCTCTAGTTCCTATCTCTAGTTCCTATCTCTGATTCTCTAGTTCCTATCTCTAGTTCCTATCTCTAGTTCCTATCTTTAGTTCCTATCTCTAGTTCCTATCTCTAGTTCCTATCTCTAGTTTTTATCTCTAGTTCCTATCTCTAGTTCCTATCTCTAGTTCCTATCTCTAGTTCCTATCTCTATTTCCTATCTCTAGTTCATATCTCTAGTTCCTATTCCATGGTGTTACATAAATGGTTTCAGATAACGACAATGCAAATGATGTTAATAACGATGAAAGTGCAACTGATAGCGATGAAGGCAGATCAGATAAAGAAGAGAAGAACACGGATTTTACTGAGGATTTTACTGAGAATCCTACAGATGGACAAGATAAGGAGGAAAAGGAGGAGGGAAATACACCCGATAGTGAGTACTGAATGGATTAATTAATTGATTTTTATCACTCACATATTATATATATTATGCACACATAAGATAAGGGTAAATATAGATTGGAAAGTACACAATTAGGATTATTTTGACAAGACAAAATTTTTGGATGTGGATATTATTTCTATCGGGAGGTGAGGCATATTTATTATTTACTAATCACCTTGCACTATTGATGAATCAAAACCCAGAATCACTGTCATGCGCTTCACCTCCCCACCAGAATCCACATCTGTAAATTGGATAAAAACTAATAATTGGCAAGTGTCACGTCACGTTATCTGCTATAAAAATCCAGCATCATCATCTTTAATTTCAGAGATAGAGCCAGGTGGGACTTGCAAGATAGTGGCATTGAGAGGTTTCTTGAAACTGAAATGTACGGATACTAACAACCTTACTTATTTTAAATGCAGTCAGGATAACGGTCAATATCAAGTTAAACACCTACCTGAAAAAGAATTTGATTGTTCGGAAGGAGAAAATATGATTATGTTCGATAAGGTCTGTGAAAAAGATACCGGGTTTTATCAGATTTGTGGCCATCAGAGGTGCGAAAATGACATCCAGAAGGATCGGGAAGGCATGCTTTGTGGAGACTTTACATGTAAAACCGAAAATCTGTGGAACCCCATTGATAATGAGCGTGTAACTTGCAATGAAAAGCAAGATTGTCCGAACACTGTAATAGATGAAAGTATGTGCGACTTTGACTGCAGAGTATACTCACCAAGGAAGAAGGAATTCGTCCCAGAAAGTGTTTTATGTGACGATAAATGCGATTGTTCTAACTGTGCTGATGAATCACTCTTAGGCAATAATCGGTGTGAAAGTGAAAATCCGATCGGTATGTTTTGCAGCAAATCTTTCAAAGTATCTTCATGGGTTTATGAGTCTAAAACGATTATAAAAGAAGTATATATTGAGCCTAGAATGATTTGTGACAAAATCATGCACTGTGACAATGGAGCGGACGAACTTAATTGCGAAGAAGAAAGTGTGGAATCCTGTAGTTTTTACAATGTCTATACAAAGCCAGGATTATTCGGACCGGTAGTTAAAGATAGGGTACTCCTAAAGCGTCCACTTGCACCAATGCAAAAGTGTTCGGTTCCTAAATTTCGGAACTCCGATGTTAAGATGGTCTGCAATGACTTTTCTGATCAGATGAATTGTCCTAACAAAGCAAAAATTGGACTAAAATGTTTGAAAAGAAACGGTTCAAAATCAATAAGTTTGTCAAAATACTTGGTAGATTGCAAAACGCGGCAAAGGATTAAAATATCAATCAGGAAAAACAGTAATACTCTTATCAACGACACGAGAAGTTTGAAACCCTTTTGCACTGACTCTATAGACGCTAAATGTCACAATCTAGGTTATGGCTGCATAGTTCACAAACACAAAATGTGTGATAATCATACAGATTGTCCTTTAACTAGAAGAGACGAGATTGATGACATTTGTAATGACATGGAAACAGTGAATTGTACCAGACGGGTTGGGGGAATAAAATGGTCGATTCCTTCAAAATGGGTAGGAGACAGGTGTTAAGGACTGTGAAGATGGAAAAGATGAAGACAAGGAATTTTGGAGGAAACACAGAGAAAATTACACCGTCTGTGGTGACAAAGGTGACTGGAGCTCAGTCAGATCAGACAACTGCTCAAACGAAAAGTTTTATTTCTGTTCGAATAGTACCAAAGAAAAAGTGAATTACATAAAGCTGTGTGACAGAATTTCATCTTGTGGAAGCGAGGAACAGGTCTGTAGAGTTGCCCGAAACCAAGACATCCTCCAAACAAAAACTAATTTCGGCTCGCGGAACTATAAAAAAACACGAATTAGCTACTGTCACCAAGGATTGGAGAATCAGGCATTTCTTGACAATGGCTGTAAAGAAATCAACATCACCACTTCTCACAACAGAGATAAAGTTTTTGGCGTAATACAGGGTGTGGCAATTCTCCCCAACAAAAGTATGAACTGCAACTTCTTGTTTGGAGCCCAATATTTATTGGCCACTTGTAATGATAATTGTGCTGACAACGAAACATCTTGTAAGTTGACAAAACTAAAACATGACTCATGTGCAGGAGAGATTGAAGAGAAAAACAAAGTCTATTCAATGGCAACTCCAAAACATGGAAAACCATATCTTACTTTGGTCCAAAACGTAGGATCTCATTTCAAAACTCAGCAATTGTTCGAATGTACAAGTGGGACATGCATTAGTTTTGATAAAGTTTGTAATCTTGCAAACGACTGTGGAGACTGGTCCGACGAACTTGACTGCTCAAATCAGTTTTCTTGTAATGGAACAGAAGACAGGATTCCTTGGAACAAGCATTGTGATGGAATATTCGATTGCGCTGATTACAGCGATGAGTGTGGGGATGGCTGCCGGAATTCTAAAGAAGTCATAGACGGAACGTTTTTGGTAGGTTGTTCTTGGACACTGGGTTTACTAGCCACTTTTCTAAATCTGATAACTGTAATATCAACTTCTTTCCAGATATTTCGAGAAGATTCCTTGGTCAAGATAAGTAACCTTGCTATGGTTGTCTTCATAGGATTAGGGGATCTGTGTGTAGGTTTGTATCTTGTCGGAATATCAATAGTCAACTATCAATACCAGAATGGGGACTCTACATTCTGTCAAGATTACTACAAATGGCTCACTTCTGATGCTTGCTCTGCCCTGGGAATTCTCAATACATTTGGTTCTCAACTCTCCCTTTACTCGATGACCTTACTGAGTATTCTTCGCGTATTCTGTCTCAAGACCTCAAGCCTAAGAGGAAGTATGACTCGGAAAGGAAAAACAGTGATAATACTTGTCTGTTTGAGTATGGTTTTAGTTGCTGCAACTATTGCGTTCATTCCTTTGCTTCCCCAACTTGAAGATTACTTTGTCAATGGACTAGCTTATTTCGACAACCCAATGCTTATAGGATCCCACAATAAATACAAACACATTGCCATTCTTAGAGAACATTACGGTAAATTCAAAATACAAAGTCTCAGCTGGACACAGATCATGAATATGGTCGCTGACATGTTTTCAAGGTTTAACAACAGCCCAGTTATTGGCAGCAAAGTTAACTTCTATGGAAATTCAGGTGTTTGTCTGTTCAAGTTCTTCGTAAGAGAAAATGACCCTCAAAAATTGTACACTTGGTTTGTTATCATACAAAACGCTCTGTGCTTCTTCGCCATCACAATATCATACATAATAGTCTATATCACTGTGGAGGAATCAACAAGAAGAGTTTCTCAAGCAACCATGAGGAAAGCATCCACAGCATCCGTATCTCAAGTAAAACATTCGAAAATAAACAGCACTCTCAACCGGAAGATAACTTTAATGGTCATCACTGATTTCCTTTGTTGGGTCCCCTTCATAGCTGTCTGTACTCTCCACTATTTAGAGGCGATAGATGCGACTGATTATTATTCCATATTCTCTATAGTAATCCTACCTCTGAATTCAGTAATAAACCCTCTACTGTACGATAACAGTGGCATTATCGACTATGTTCGAAAGTCTTGTACCATTAAGCTATCTAACTATGTAATCAACACTAGATCTTCGCAAAGAGACGCTACTGTGGTGAGTCAGGGAACTCAACTGGGTATTACAGAGGTTCCAACACAAAAATTAAATGCTGATATTGTTGAATTAGATGATATGACGTCTACTAGCAAGAAAGAAGCTTAAGAAAAATCTTTCCTAAAGGTTGAAACTTTCGGACAAGTGATATTTACTATTTACAAATCTATTTATGTAATAGGAAGATTGTATTCTTAAAATGCATTTGAATTTTTAATTGTTAGTTATTATTTTATTATTAGATATGCCTTGAAATTGGTCGATTTCTACTCTTCAGTGTTGTTCTATGTATGGATTTGGCACGAGTGAAGGTTTAGGAGAAAACAGAATTTTCTAGAGGAAAAAAAGGAATTATCAATGCTCTCCTGTATTCAAGTCCCAAGATATAGATTTGCTCAGATTCACACCAATAATTACATATTGAGTTGGTTAATATATAATATAAGAGATGAATACCAAAATGTAAACGCCAGCGATCATAATTCATAAATTCGCGAGCTTATGCTATAGTTCCTAAATTTAAAAATTACCCAAATCTGAAATTGATCATCCTGACTTCGATAGGAACTCCTGGTCCTGACTATATGAGAACAGCAAAACTTTGAAATCACACCTGTTCGAGAAGCCCCGGAGCACAATATATTTGTATTAATATAGAATAGCTCCTAAAAGTAAAAATTCCTGAAATCTGTTGTGCTTCACACGCTGAATGTTAGGATTGATCATTAGCCACACTCTTATTTTAGCAGGTGACTTAGATATGGACTAATAGTAATGCAATGGTCCTGAGTATTTGGGAACAATAACACCTGCTCGATTAACCCTCAAACCCTGGATCACAATGGATTGTAGTGGGCACAAGACCACGAAATGATTCAGTAATTGTACAATAAATTCCGCTCTCAGTTATTTTACGAACTGTGTAGACAAGTCAACACATTTATACTGTTGTATAGTCCAACTTCATTTTAAATGGTTATTAATATTATCACGTATTCGTTTCACTTCGCTCTCCCAGCACGAGAAGAAGCGAGCTAGAGACCAGTAACTTGTCTAACACCAGTACAGTGTACACGTGAAAAGATGTGTACAATACTTCTTCTGGTCTGTAATTCATAAGAAAATGACCGATAATGTACATGCAATTATATCGTAGAACAGTGCACTCAGCACTGCCGTGGTAATTAGGCTCCTTTAGTACCTTAATCTGCTGGGGTCCCTTTATAACTCTGTTAGATGTTATACGCACTGGAGCTCTTTTTGTATGTAAACTCTGAGAGCATTGTATTGTGTTTAATCTTCTCAAGTGAGAGCAACACTCCTTAAAGTTAGAGCTCAACGTTCTATCTTAACTACACAAATACAATGACCTAACCTAGAAACTTAATGCAAATCAGGCATTGTTATGTTCATGCTTACTCGGGTCGAGCATGGGTACCCTCTTCCCTCATTCTCTTTGTGTGATTTCCAGGTACCGTTGTTTTGTACCGTTATTCTCTGCTGTATAGTGTTTAATATGCTTTATCATTTCAACAATAAAAAGTTTACCATCGTTCAGCTGCAGGACTTCGTCAGTTGCCCAAGTGACCACCAAGTGCTCCAGAGCATCGTGCCCTAGAGCAATATGCCCAGCTTTGATCTCGTGCCAAGAAGCGGCAGAGTATGATTCAGGTTTGGGTTAGTGTACCAGGGTCAGGGTCAGGGTCAGGGTCAGGGTCAGGGTCAGGGTCAGGGTCAGGGTCAGGGTCAGGGTCAGGGTCAGGGTCAGGGTCAGGGTCAGGGTCAGGGTCAGGGTCAGGGTCAGGGTCAGGGTCAGGGTCAGGGTCAGGGTCAGGGTCAGGGTCAGGGTCAGGGTCAGGGTCAGGGTCAGGGTCAGGGTCAGGGTCAGGGTCAGGGTCAGGGTCAGGGTCAGGGTCAGGGTCAGGGTCAGGGTCAGGGTCAGGGTCAGGGTCAGGGTCAGGGTCAGGGTCAGGGTCAGGGTCAGGGTCAGGGTCAGGGTCAGGGTCAGGGTCAGGGTCAGGGTCAGGGTCAGGGTCAGGGTCACAGTCAGGGTCAGGGTCAGGGTACATTGCACAACATCTTGGGGCCCAACGCTTCGGTGTTCGACTTTAATAAATGTTTTGAGTTTAAAATCTAATTTTCATTTGTAGAACTAGAAAAAATTAAACTTCATGACAATGCACACGTTCACCGTACATCCGGGATATTTAGGGTAGCCGATCGTTTTTAAGGTCGTTGTTATATGTTCGCTGATTATATCGTTATCATGGTTATTACAAGTAATAGCTGCACTGGCACGAAAATCAATTTTCGTATCAGCCACAGCTACAAGGATCATCTCCCAATAAAAATCAAACAAATAATTTTACTTGTTTATTTTGGCATACTTTCTAACATACATATCAGTATCTCTAGACAGATCGGTCAATCTCTTTGACTATGAACTGGAAGTGGATATTCATAATAAGTCTACTGGTGACAAAGTCTAGATCCAGCCCAGGAACTAATCCTGATGTACAAGATATGGAGAAAATGGAGGAAGAAAATCCACCCGATAGTGAGTACTGGATGGGTTATGTCTCTATCTCTATCGATTGATCTACCAATAGGCATATAATATTCGATAAGTAATTTTCATTAGTCACACATAATATCAAATATAGATTCCAAGAACATTTTTAGGACACAATAACGATTATTTTGACAAGAAAAAACAAGTTACGATGTGTATTCTGGTGAGGCATATTTTTGAACACGTGACATGTCAATTAACTTATCATCTTCACTATTTTAGAGCAATCAAACCCCAGAATCACTATCATATGCTTCACCTCCCCACCAGAATCCACATCGGTAAAGCAGATAAAAACTATAATTGGCAAGGTCACGAAAAATTCATCTGCGATAAAAACCCAACATCATCATCTTTGATTTCAGAGATAGAGCCGGGTGGGACTTGCAAGATAGTGGCATTGAGAGGGTTCTTGAAACTTAAATGTACGGATACTAGCAACCTTACTTATTTCAAATGCAGTCAGAATGACGGTCAATATCAAGTAAAACACCTACCTGAAAAAGAACTTGATTGTTCGGAAGGAGAAAATAAAATTATGTTTGATAAGATCTGTGAAAAAGATACCGGATTTTATCAGATTTGTGGCCATCAGAGGTGCGAAAATGACATCCAGAAGAATCGGGAAGACATGCTTTGTGGAGACTTTACATGTAAAACTAACAGTCTGTGGAACGGCATAGTTAATAGGCGCGTAACTTGCAATGAAAAGCAGGATTGTCCGAACACAGAAATAGACGAAAGCATATGTGACTTTGAGTTTGACTGCAGAGTATACTCACCATGGAAAAAGGAATTCGTCCCAGAAAATGTTTTATGTGACGATAAATGCGATTGTTCAAACTGTGCTGATGAATCACTCTTAGGCAATAATCGGTGTGAAAGTGAAAATCCAATCGGTATGTTTTGCAACAAAACTTTCAAAACGATTATAAAAGAAGTATATATTGAGCCTAGAATGGTTTGTGACAATATCACGCAATGTGACAACGAAGCGGACGAACTCAATTGTGAAGAAGAAAGTGAAGAATCCTGTACTTTTTTCAACGTCAATACAAAGCCAAGATTGTTCAGACTCCAAAAGCGTCCACTTGTACCAATACACAAGTGTTCGGTTCCCAACTTTTGGAACTCCGATGTTAAGATGGTCTGCAATGACTTTTCTGATCAGATTAATTGTCCTAACAAAGCAAAAATTGGACTAAAATGCTTGAAAATAAACGGTTCAAAATCAATAAGTTTGTCAAAATACTTGGTAAATTGCAAAACGAGGCAAAGGATTAATATATCAATCAGGAAAAACAGTAATACTCTTATCAACGACACGAGAAGTTTGAAACCCTTTTGCACTGACTCTATAGACGCTAAATGTCACAATCTAGGTTATGGCTGCATAGTTCACAAACACAAAATGTGTGATAATCATACAGATTGTCCTTTAACTAGAAGAGACGAGATTGATGACATTTGTAATGACATGGAAACAGTGAATTGTACCAGACGGGTTGGGGGAATAAACTGGTCGATTCCTTCAAAATGGGTAGGAGACGGTGTTAAGGACTGTGAAGATGGAAAAGATGAGAACACAGAATTTTGGGAAAATCATACAAAAAATTACACCTACTGTCATGGCGACGAAAACGACTGGAGCTCAGTCAGATCAGACAATTGCTTAAACGAAAAGTTCTACTTTTGTTCAAATGGCACCAGAGAAAAAGTTAATTACAAAAAGCTCTGTGACAGAATTCCATCGTGTGGAAGTGAGGAACGGGTCTGTAGAGTTGCTCGAAACCAAGACATCCTCCAAACAAAATTGTATTCTATCTCTAGTTTACAACAAATGCCGAGACTTAGCTACTGTATTCCAGGGATGGAAAACATGGCGTTTCTTGACCACGCATGTAAGGACATCAATGTCACCACTACATCAAAAAGCGATCTCATCTTCGGCGTGAAACAGTATATGGCTATACTTCCGAACAAAACCTTGAACTGCAAATTTTTGTTTGGAAATCCGTATGTGATGGCCGCTTGTAACAACCAATGCGATGATAAGAACACGATCTGTAAATTGAAAACACTCAGTCATGACTCTTGCATAAACGAGATCGTAGACACTGACAGGATATACACAGTTGCCACTCCCAAGCGGGGGGACACATTCCTAACTGTGGTCCAAAAAATAGGATCTCCGGAAGTTGGATATCATTTTATAAACCCAAATCTTTTTGAATGTGAAAGTGGTGCTTGTATTAGCTACGATAAGGTTTGTAATCTTGCAAATGACTGTGGGGATTGGTCCGACGAACAAGACTGCTCAAATCAGTTTTCTTGCAATGAAAGTGAAACAGGAGAGAGGATTCCTTGGAATAGATATTGTGACGGAGTATTCGACTGTTCAGACCACAGTGATGAATGTGGAAAAGACTGCTCGAATTACCATGAAATTATAGAAGGGTCGTTTCTGGTAGGCTGCTCTTGGTGTTTTGGCATATTGGCTACTATCTTAAACCTGATTGCGATAATAGCCACGATTTTTCAAATACTTCAGGAGAAATCCATGGTTAAAATAAGTAACCTTGCTATGGTTGTCTTCGTAGGATTAGGGGATCTGTGTGTAGGTTTGTATCTTGTTGCAATATCTATAATCGATCATAAATATAATTATCAGAATGGAGACTCCAACTTTTGTCAAGAATTCTATAAATGGCTCACTTCTGACACTTGCTCTGCCCTGGGAATTCTCAATACATTTGGTTCTCAACTCTCCCTTTACTCGATGACCTTACTAAGTATGCTTCGAGTATTTTGTATCAAGAACTCAAGTTTAAGGGGAGACATCGCCTGGAAAGGAAAAACAGTGATAGTACTTGTCTGTTTCAGTTTGATTCTCTCAGCTGCAACTATTGCGTTAATTCCTTTGCTTCCTCAACTTGAAGATTACTTTGTCAATGGACTAGCTTATTTTAACAACCCAATGCTCACAGGATCTCATGATAAAGATAAACATATTGCCATTCTCAGAGAACATTACGGTAAATTCAAAGTACAAAGTCTCAGCTGGAGACAGATTATGGATATGGTCGCTGACATGTTTTCAAGGTTTGACAACAGCCCAGTGATTGGCAGCAAAGTTAACTTCTATGGAAATTCAGGTGTTTGTCTATTCAAGTTCTTCGTAAGAGAAAATGACCCTCAGAAATTGTTCACTTGGTTTGTTATCATACAAAACGCTCTGTGCTTCTTAGCTATCACAATATCATACATAATAGTCTATATCACTGTGGACAAATCTTCCAAAAGAGTATCGAAAGGAACCAATCCAACATCATCCGTAGTTGCCAAGAAGACGTTACCCACAGCATCAGGGAAGCAGTCTAGCAGAACCAGTGTACTAAATCGGAAGATAACCTTAATGATCCTCACTGATTTCATATGTTGGGTCCCCTTCATAGCTGTTTGTACTCTCCACTATTTAGAAGTGATCGATGCGACTGAATATTATTCTATATTCTCTATAGTAATCCTACCTCTGAACTCAGTAATCAACCCTCTACTGTACGATAACAGTGGCATTATCGACTATTTTCAAAGGTTATGCACTAAAATGTCCAACAAAGTTGGTATCACTAAGTCTCCAAAAATAGATGCTTCTGTGGTGGGTTATGGGACTGAGTTGGCTCCTACAGAACTGGCAACAGAAAACATGAATGCTGATATTGTCGAATTAGATAATATAGCGTCTTCGAATAGGAAGAAGAACGCTAAGTAAAACATTGTCATTATATTTAAATACACTACCACTACTTCCATATTAATTGTTAATGTTTAATGATTCAGGGGTTTATGCTTCATATCCGATAGTTTTATACCATTTGTTTTATCTTTGTTAATTAACTTTATGTTCATGCCTTACTCATGCCTTACTGATCATGCCTTTCTCATTGTGCACTTAAAATATATTATATAAGCATGTGTGTCCACTGTCCATGCGGTATATAAACTACATTTGCCGCATTCGAAGCACCGCAGTAAAAAACAGAAGAACCGAATAGTACCTGAAGGGGAGATATAAAAACACAAGAATAGTACCTGAAGGCGAAATATAAAAACACAACAACAGTACCTGAAGACGAGATCTCTCATCCTTGATGTCCATCTCCTGTTTGTCGAGAGCTCTCTTCAGATCGTGTAGGTACTCGCTCATAACTTTAGCAGCCTTCTCCCGCTCCTCCAACGTCACTGTCCTGAGAAGAGAGAAAACAGTGAGAAGATGGAGGAGTAGTTGGGTCTATAACAGTGGGTGATAGAAAATATTTTTCCTTGCTTTTGAGATTGAGTAATGAGTATCTGTTTAAATAAAACGATTAGCAGGAGCTCAGGGGCTTGCTTGAATGCATTCACTATCGGCCCGTTATAACAACGAAGACCATGTAAGAACTTTTGATAGCTTGATTAAGATTCAAAAGCGAATCAAGACGGGAAAAGTCCTGAGGAGAATATTGCGTTGACGTATATTCGTTGTACGAACACAAGGCAAAGTCTAATGTAAAAATTGCAAATTCATATTTCCACTTTTCCAAGACCAGTAACCATTAACCAACCTGTTAATATCCAACTTGGCAGTGAGAGTACCAATCTCATCCGCACTGAGATTTACTTTATCAGTCAACTCCTTCAACTTAGTGGTCGTCTGCTGAACACTCAAAACCGCACACAGCTCATCTTTTCTCTGTCTCTGCTGCTCCTCCAGCTCCCTCTCGTGTTTCTGTCTAAGTGAACTCAGCTCACTTTCATGTGATGACGTCATAGATTGGAGTCTGTTTTCGTATCTCTGTTCTGTTTCTTCTACTCTCATCTCCCATTTCCGGAGTTGGGACGAGTTTTCTTCCACTAACATAGCTTCTTTGTCTTTTAACCTTCGGAAGGAGGTTTGATTCATATTGTGAAGTTAATTCATGCTGTGAATCTGTGAAAATTATGTCTGTGGGGCATTTTGTCAGTTTTTTTGCACTACAATGTAAGGAAATGTATGATGGGGTATGGTTACATAACGTTTTACCTCTAAGATTGCCGCTGTTAAAAAAGATCTGATTAAAAAACATTAATACTCAAAATTAGACAAGGGCACTTTCAAAAACTATGTTAACGAATCTGTCACGGAAAAAATGTCATCTTCTAGAAGCTCTCATTTGGTGGATATATCCACCAAATGAGTATATATACTCAATATTTTGATCAAACATGTGACATCTACAAGTTTGCGATTGTGAAGTTATATCAATTATTGTTCAGTCTCCATCATATTTTAGGAGTTTGGATGGAATTAAATATTTTTTAAGGCCACCTGAAGTGGATTGGTCTGTTTCACTTTTACCCACCAGATTTAGCCCTGAATCAAAACAAAAAGGGGCAGAAAGTAAAGGTTAGGGTATTGCACACCATATCCTGGAGTTTCATCCCGTTCCAAAAATTATCCATCAAATTATGCAAAAAGAAACTGATTTTTGGCAAATTTTAATTTTTTTTTTTCGTGACAGATGTTTTTGGAAGCGCCCACAATCTTATTTGATACCTTTGGGAGGCTGATTTAATTTCGTTTTGAATTATTCTCTCCTTCTCGTCAAGAAGGGAATTTAAGCCATCTATCCTATCTTTGTGATGCTTTTCTAATGAACCGATAGAGTCCTTGTATTTTCTTTCTGTTCTCTGTTCTACTGTCTCCAAGTCTGCTGTTGCTTCGTGCAGTCTGATTAAAGTATATTAAAATTATTTCATCTCAGATTTGGTATGCAAAAACATCAATATCTTTCCGTATCAATCGCCATTTTTGTGATTATTTATCGAGTCGAACATAATATATAAAACGCTTTTCTTATTCTGATTAGAAGCCTCAAAGCTAACCTCGATTTGGCCGAAGAAACTTCTTTTTCTTTTTCTCTAAGTTTCATCTCTAAGTCTCCTACTTTCGCTCTGAGCTCTTCTAATTCATTGTTTAAACTGCCGGAAGTTTCTGAGTATTTCATTGTCGATTCGTTCAAGTTTCGTTCCAACTTTTCTTTCTCTGCCTCTAATTCGGAGATTTTCTTTTCAAGAACACCGTTTTGCTTTAGTATCATCTGTGTCGCGTTCCCTCCTGTAGCTTCCGCCTGCAAATAGCTGGTTTAGAATTTTATATTCAAAACGATCGAAGTATTTATTTATCCCTCATTTTACCAAAACCCATAATCATGGGTAGAGTGGACCGTTGCCAGTGTCTCTCTTTCCTAAACAAAAGGAAATGATATTAATTTGATTGACCGTTCTCAAATGCAAAATGATACCGAGAATGAAATCGGTCGCTCGCTTTTCCCATTCATTCACGGCTTACGAATTGTATAAATAAGTTTCGATTGATTACATCAATCAGATGCTGTAAAAATCTCTTTGGGTTGCGTTCGGGTCGATACCTAGTATTTCGGGGTAAGGGACAAGGGTGGTAGTTATTACTTATTGAACAAGCTGAAGTTTACTGAATCTTCATTGCCGAGTACAGCTGCCTTTGGGTAGATCTTCTTAATCTATTGCAATTGTAAATGAATGGGAAAAGCGAGCGACCGATTTCATTCTCGGTATCATTTTGCATTTGAGAACGGTCAATCAAATTAATATCATTTCCTTTTGTTTAGGAAAGAGAGACACTGGCAACGGTCCACTCTACCCATGATTATGGGTTTTGGTAAAATATCATCTCTTTTTGATTATGATGTCAGGGTACTTTATAAAGTCGAAATATAAACTGATATCTTCATTAATAAGGAGGAAGTTTCAACGATTTCGAAATTTTTCCTTTAAAAACATTTCCTTGTGTTTAGGGAAGCATATCGGTCGATCACTGACTGAATATGCCACTTAATACTGGCATTAAATTCATATATAATGACATTAAACTGTCGTGGCAAAGCAGAATTTGTTGGAAATCACGAATGAGCAAAATTCTCACCTTTCGCACGTGCAAACTTTGAGCGGACGTTGCGTGCGCATCCAATATTGAATCGCCGTAAATTTTGGCATGTAATTGTTTTATATATAGCTTGATAAGCATGCAAAGTTTCAAAGTATTTCAAGAAGAACTGTAATCACAACGGCACTCTAAAGTTGACAGAAAATGACGAAAACAGCAATTTTCAGTGATTTTAGCAATTTTCTATCAATTTGGGCGTGTCCCCACGTGTGCAACTTTTCGATTTTCAACTTTAAAACTAGCCTAATGCACAATTTATACCTATAGGAAGCAGAACTGAGCTCCACAATTCAAGGCATGGCCCAACACCAAGAATACTAAATCGCAAAATTGACGTTTTTATAAAATAATTCTTCAAAAAAGCACAAACTTCAATGACGAATATCTTTATGAAGGAGCAAGCTAGAACAACTTTCCGGTAGATTTTCAGAATGCTTGAACAATTATCTAAGGTGAAAATTTCCTCAGATTTTAAATAAAATTATTCCTTAATGGTTTAAAATTAATTTTAAAAGTTATTACTTTGTCAAAAATCAAGTTTTAAAAACGGTTAACTTGATGACGTCATCAAGGGGTGTTTATGACGTCAAATAATTTTTTTATTCAATGTAAACTAAAGTGTAAACAATTATTTGCAAGACCTGTGGTCGGAAATGGCTGTATCTTTTATACTTTTGAATCTATGGACACTTAAATACAGGCTACAATTGACTGGCAAAGCGTCTATCCCTGAATATATATATAATATATATATATATATATGTATATATGTATTTGACCAAAACCCATAATCATGGGTAGAGTGTACCGCTGCCAGTGTCTCTCTTTTCCAAACAAAAGGAAATGATATTAATTTGAGGAACAGTCCGCTAATGCAAATTGATACCGAGAATGAAATCGGTCGCTCGCTTTTTCAAATCAATAAGCTTTATTACAATTCGTAAGCCGTGATCGAATGGAAAAAGCGAGCGACCGATTTCATTCTCGGTATCAATTTGCATTAGCGGACTGTTCCTCAAATTAATATCATTTCCTTTTGTTTGGAAAAGAGAGACACTGGCAGCGGTACACTCTACCCATGATTATGGGTTTTGGTCAAATATCATCTCTTTTTGATTATAATGTCAGGATAATTTACACAGCTAGTCGAAACTTCATTAACAAGGAGGTAATTTCGACGATTTCGAAATTCTGCCTTTGAAAACGTTTCCTTGTGTTTAGTTAGGTATTTCTGTCGATAACCGACTGAATATGGCACTTTTTACTCATTCAAGTTGGCATTAAATTCATATATAATGCCATTTAAATATCGTGGAAAGCAGAATATATTCGAAATCACGAATGAGCAAATTTCTCACCTTTCGCACGTGCAAACTTTGAGCGGACGTCGCGTGCGCATACAATATTGAATCACCGTAAATTTTTGCATAGTGGTATTTAATATATAGTTTGATAAGCATGCAAAGTTTCAGAAGATTTCAAAAAGAACTTGGATCACAGCGGGACTCCAAAGTTGATAAAAATCGTGAAAATCAAAATTTTTAGCGATTTTAGCGATTTTAAATGAATTTGGGCGTGTCCCCACGTGTGCAACTTTTCGATTTTTAACTTTAAAACTAGCCTATAACACAATTTACACCTTTAAGAAGCAAAATTGAGCTCCACAACCCAAGGGATGGCCCAACACCAGAGAATACTAATTCACAACTTTTGTGTTTTTATAAAATTATTCTTCAAAAAAGCACTAACTTCAATAGCAAATATCTTTATGAAGGAGCAAGGTAGGAAACTATTCCGGTAGATTTTCGGAATGCTTGAACAATTATCTAAGATGAAAATGTCCTCAGATTTTGAATAAAATTACTCCTTAATAGTGTAAAATCGATTTAAAAAGTTGTTACTTTGTCAAAAGTCAAGTTTTAAAAACACTTAACTTGATGACGTCATCAAGTGATGATGATGACGTTAAATTATTTTTCAATACAATGTAAACTAAAGCTTAAACAATTATCTTTAAAACCTGTGGTTCGAAATGACTGTATCGTTTATACTTTTGAATCTACGGACACTTAAATGTAGGCTACAATTGACTGCAAAAAGCGTCTATACATACATATATATCTTCACGACAATCTGTTGTAAAACAGGGGTTCCAGAAAACCCACTTCCCGATACTCCTGAAACATGACATTTTTTTTACAGTCGATTTGGACAAGGTCTAGACGCCCTGCAAAGTTTCAGATCTCTAACTCAATTTTAACATGGTTTTTAAGGCACCTGAATATGGCGATTTTGGGTTTTTTACCTAATTTCGTATAACATGCTGGCGCGTATTTTGCGCAAATTTCTTAAAAACCTCCATACAACTATTTCTTATTCCTGTCATCTTCAACATTGAATTAGAATGTTTTGAACTTAAATGTACCTGCTGAACTACTTTCGATGAGTCTTAATGCCTGGAAAACAATAAAGGGGATATAATCGTATAGGGGGTAAATAGTGTTGTGAATATAAGGGCGACGGTAATGCTTGCCAGCATTGTGATCACGACAATCTATCGTAAAACAGGGGTTCTAGAAAACCCGTTTCCCGATGCTCCTGAAACCTGAAACTTTTTTTGCAGTCGATTTGGTCAACGTCTAGACGCCCTGAAAAATTTCAGATCTCTAACTCAATTTTAACATGGTTTTTAAGGCACCTGAATATGGCGATTTTGGGTTTTTTACCGAATTTCGTATAACAGTGCTGGCGAGTATTTTATGCAAATTTCTTAAAAATCTCAACATAACTACTTTTTATTCCTGTCATCTTTGACATCAAATTAGAATGTTTTGAACTAAAAATAAATCTGCTGAATGACTTCCGATGAGTTTTAATGCCTGAAAAACTCCTGCCGGAGGCGGCGGCCTTCGGCCGCCGCCTCCGGCTGGAGTGCACGCTTCGCGTGCACGAAAGAGGCTTCCGACGAGTACCAAAGGGGTTATAATAGTAAAGGGGGTATAATAGTAAAGGGGGTACAATAGTAAAGGGGGTACATAGTATACCCCCAATAAAGACACCGCTCGTGCTTGCCAGCACTGTGATATAATAGCTAACCAACAATTTGTAATGTACATGTTGCATATCTCAGGTCATACATAAAAATGCCTTACCGGACGTTATTTGACCGGACATTGCGTGAACGGATATAATTTTGAACGGACATTAAAATGAACACTCAAAGGCATTCATTTAATGTACTTATAACTACCTTGTTGGACTTTATTTTAATGGACATTAAAATGAACGCTAGGGCCTCCAGCGTCCAACACCCATATTTCATATTAGGCACGTATATGTGAAATTTGTATCTCAGCTTCTGGACGGCCTAAAATGACCGCAATGCGCATGTTTATATTAGCACTGTGAAGGGTATGAAAGCCCAAAATGCTCACTTTTGGAAACAATCCAGAAAAACTGATTTTCACTGGAGTGCGAATAAACAGATCTATTCTTCTAAGCTAAGTGAAATCGAGTATGCATTTCGGTGTCTACTACTTTTCTATATAATACAAGGTCCTTTTTAAGGTCATTCTGGATCAGTATTGATCATGATTCATGATGAGGTACGCAATTTTATCAGTAGTTCCAACCCTAGAAGCAAAATTTCTAAATTACCCTCAGGCGCAAATATATGAATTTTGTATTTCGGCCTCTGAACGTTGTAGGAGCATCTCTTTTAGCTCAAACTAACTACTACTACTAACTACTACTACTACTACTATGTTGACGTACTAAGTCCGATCTACGCCAGATAACCCCCTCCGTATATCCCTGTCCCGCATCAGGGTTCACAGTTCCTCTTTAGAGTTTGTCCCAACTTCCTTCAGTAACATAGACGAGTAGCTTTGTCTTGGTCGGCCTTGCTGTGCTCTACCATTCATAGGTTCCCATAAGACTAAATCACTGGCAAGTAGCTCAGGATATCTGATGCAGTGTCCCGCCTTTTTTAATCTCCTGCTTCGTAACTTGTTTGACAGCCTTGGTAGGCTACCATACAAAGTTATATTGCTGACCTTGTCCTTCCATGAGATACCCAGCACCCTGCACCATACGCAGCATCTTTGTGTATGTCCTGTCCAAACTTTTCTCTTGAGCCTTTGTTAGTGTCCAGGATTCTGATCCGTAGAGCAGTACTGACTCACAAGCCGCTATGAACAATCTAATCTTAAGGCTCAAACTAACTGCAATCGCCATATTTATATTAATTTTCAAGCTATAAGGCAACATAGGGTATATATTGCTCATTTTTAGAGATATTCATTAAAAACTGTTTTACCTTCGCTTAGTGGCGAAACGTACCAGTAGGCCGCTCCCTCACTAAATTTTGCCGAATATCCGGATGAATATTGAGTACGGTTCCGGCCGGTTATATGGCTTAATACCCGGTTCCGGTCTGGTTTAGGTTGCGTAGCTGCATATCAACTGGAAATTTCAAGATTTTTCAGGCAATCTGTATTTAAAAAAACTTCATCAGGGGATTTCAGGTAACATTCCAGGTCCTCACAGTCTGATCTTGAGACCTAAAAGCATGTCTCGAGATCTGATCCAGTTAAAAAGTCTATATGCCGGGTACTTAGCATAGGATCACAAGGTCTAATGGCAGTGCACGAAATCGGAAATTTCAAAACTGTTAGGATACATTTTTTAATTTTCTGAGATTTAGCAGCAAGTGGTCAGAAATCTTGTAACTTTTTAGTAAGATTTTAATTCCCCTGTTTGCCACTCGGTTCCGGTCTGAAAAAAAAAAGATTGATTGATATCTGACCGATTCCAGTCCTGCAGCCAAATCCCTAGACAGGTATTCGGTTCATGAGTTCCTAGTCGTATGTGATTGTATCAAATGTGTTATGTTGTATATATACAGCTAAGCGTACGCTATAATATATATCTATAAAACGGAGTACGAGTTACTGGGGTGCCATGAAAGCCCCTGATCGTTTCTCTGCAAAGTCTCTCTCGTTGTGCTAACTTTAAAGTAACTTAGCAATAAGCAACATCATATTCCACATCATTGTTTACATTCAGACACATTGTGTGTACAAGATAAAGTGACTAAAGTGACTCGATTTCAATCTGTTAAGGTATTTACAGTTAATCCGGCAGCAAGGTGTAGTTGAGTGTGCACTACGTTGTACAGAGTTTTTAACTACTGAATTGGTAACTCTAATATAAATATAGTGACTTTTAATGCTATATTATTATTTAATTAAAAAGGAAAGAGGGTGATTATGAAATGAATAACTAGTCAAGCTGGATCGCATAAAAGAGAGGCTCCTACAACGTTCAGAGGCCGAAATACAAAATTCATATATTTGCGCCTGAGGGTAATTTAGAAATTTTGCTCCTAGGGTTTGAACTACTGATAAAATTGCGTACCTCATCAATACTGATCCAGAATGACCTTAAAAAGGACCCTGTGTATAGAAAAGTAGTAGACTCCAAAATGCATACTCGATTTCACTTTATAGCTTAGAAGAGTAGATTTGTTACTCAGTTTTTCTGGATTGTTTCCAAAAGTGAGCATTTTGGGCCTTCATACCCTTCACAGTGCTAATATAAACATGTGCATTGCGGTCATTTTAGGCCAAGCTCAAGTCTTTAAGCCTTTCAGAAGCTGAGATACAAATTTCACATATACGCGCCTAATATAAATATGGGCGTGGTCCCACAGGGTTGGGACTAGTGACACAACATGCGCACCTAAGTGATTTGAGTTACCAAAGACCTATATTTAACCCAATTCAGTAGCAAAAAACTCTGTCCATCGTAGTGCACACTCAACTACACCTTGCTACTGGAGTATTATAAAAATATCAAGATTCTGTAAGATAAGTATCTGTTGGGATATCGGTAGACGAATTAATACAAGGCGTGAGCGCTCTGTTTTTGCTTTGGATGGCGCTGATGGGCGGTATTGGTGCAAAATGCAAAGATACCAGATTCTACTACGGACTGAATCTGAGTACCTTGGACAGTACACGACCAGGGGTGTAGGAATGATTTTCTTCATGGGGGGGCCAAATTCCAAATATTTTTCGAAGGTAGTCGTATATTTTATATTTGTGTTCTTTTTTAGAAAGTTCCTAGAACCTGGCCTTAGTTTGTAGATTATTCCATGGGATATTTTAACTGCCATGAGTTTTTTGTATAGTTAGGTACACTTACATGGAGTCCGGAGAGACTACACTGCCATTTGCCATGCCCTGGCTTGTTTTTATTTTTTATTTTTATAACCTGTATCCTTGGCCGGTACCACATGATTGCAGAGTTGGTAGCACATGCTTCGGCAATCTACCTGTACCTCAGTGAACCGGTGGGTGAACGGCAGCTTGCTTGCAAGCTGTCTGGTACAGGGTGATGTAGTGTGCGAGTTCCCTTAATTGGGTGTGACAATACTCACTTACTCAGGGAAATCGGACTGGGGATCCGTCGGCCTGGTCTACTACCTTGAGCAACTCATTAAATGATTGTGTGGTATTGACGGGGATACAGGCCACAGTTTGTGTTTGTTGTTTTGATCTACAAATAAAGAAAAGTGTATAATGAAGTTCAATTAATTAAATTCTTTTGAATAAATAAAGGTAACCAATATGTGTCGAGATTATTATTTTTCTCTTATAGTATATTCCATCTGATGTCTGATTGTACCACCATGTCTGCCGTAAAATATAGTTTTTAGACGTTAGTGTTACTAATAAGCAGTTTAAAGGAAAATGAGAATTGTTGGAGAATTCTAAATTATTATAGTTTTATCTTTGTTTGGACAGCCGCTCTGACATTAGTAGCTAGTACCATTCTTGGTTACTAGTTGCTAATATGAGCGGGATATTAAAAAATACTTTGTTATTACTTGTTATATTTCCAAATTCCAACGATCTTTCATAAATTGGATTTTTTAGTCATTGTATTTGTACGTATTTATATTAAAATGCGTAATTTCTTGGACCCTTCCTTGTATTATTCTTTACTGAAAAACATTATCTGGTCAGTATATGTGAAATGTGTATTCACAAGTTGTTACATTTCACTGCGATCTTCTTGATTCCTCTTCAAGCCGGTAAGCATTTCGCTATTTGCTATTTGCAACTGTGAGCTTTTCATCATGCATATGTAGATCACAATACACATTACACTCTATTATAGATGAAATGACAGTAATCTTCTGATATAATTATCTTCAGACTATCAGTATGATTATAGGTTTTGAAAATAAAAATATCATTTCTATGTTAATATGTGGTTGATTTCAGAAATATCAATCCTGCAATTGGCCATCACGAGATCGGAATCGCACAACTATCACAGTAACTACACTCCTAACAAAGCACACGATGGAAACTACGATACCTGGTACAGTGTCAAGGATGGTGCAGTGGCTGGGAACTTTCTCAAACTGTATCTCTCAAAAGTTTACAGTATCGGAGAAGTGAAGATGGTTTCAAGAAGATCAGATGATGGTATAAATTACAGACTTAGGATGCTGAATACAGAAGCAAAGGTTTACTTTGTATATATATGGCATAATTGTTACCCAGCCCCCACCCCCCCCCCCCCCCCCCCCCCCCCCCACTAAGTACCCCACCGGCCACCCTAACCCAAATACGAACCCAGACCAAAACCCCTATTGAAACCCTATGGGTGTTTTTCCGGAATTCAAATATCAATAACTAAGATATCAAACGGAGGGTAAAATAGCACACTCATTGGACTTATGCTGCTCATCCCTTGGAAACTGCTACGGGGAATGAGACACCTTGCCATTCATTAAAATAATGACACCTACCCTTATATAATTCAAATAATTTAATCGATTGTCCAAAACGCATTTAACATTTTGTTCAATGATCTCAATCTAATTTCACTCGAATTGATTACGCTAGTGTAATTTTGACACAATAGCTATGTGTAAAACTGATTACGGAGAGAAGGGGGGTTTAAATGTTCCAAAAAATGATTACGTGATATGTGAACGACCCCTAATCACTTGAAACTTACCGTAGAAAAATACCACAATATAAAATATTATTTCAATTTGAATTAGCGCTGTGCTTAACCAATACCATATGCACATTATTATCACTTCGAGATGGCAAGGCCTACTCTCATGCTGTCTATAGGTGATGATTAATTCTGAAAAACTAAATGTTTCGCAGATTGACAATTGATCGGTGTAGTTGGTGTTGTACACACTGCACTGATAATGATAACTAGGAACGGACAACTAGGAACCTTTCATGTGATGTGATACCTGTGGAAGGCCGAAATGAGAGGTTCCTAGTTGTCGGTCACCGAACGTGTTATGTAAATATAGTGTGGATATATGCGAATATATATTCTAATAACTGATATATGGCATATGCACATTATGCAATCTTAAGGAGAACTGATTGAGACAATTGATCACCATACAATGGTAGACTACAATGTACAATGGTAGACTAATCGGAGAGATAAAAGGCTATTGTGGCCTGGTGGTCCAAGTAACTCGTACTCCGTTTTATAGATCTAGATTGTAGAGTACGCTAAACAAAAATTCTATCATGTTTTACAAATTTGAGATGGAACAGAGACTATTTATTGAGACTGATTATAAAGACTGATTATTGAAAAAATGTTTTAACCTCAATTTTTAATCAAGGTGAGAGCAACAAAATGTTAAGAACCGGTCATTATATGCAAGGTTAAGGGGACATACACCAAAACTTTTTTCGCGATTTGACCTCATATTATGAAAATATAGATAAAAACAATATGATTTGATACATTAAACATTTTTTTGGGAGTATGCACTTTCGAAAAACAAAACGTTTTCTTTCTGATGATCATATCCAACTTTTGGGAACAGAATTTCTCTCAATTTTGGGTTTTAAGGTATGAAATCTGGTTTTACAGTTAGCGAAAATTTAGCATTATAAAGTAAAGAACAACAGTGCATGCTACTGTATTAACTATTATATTTTTATATAATTTGTTTGCCACTATAATATCAATTTTGGTGTCATTTTTAAAGGTATTGGGCCAATTGTTTACTGAAACTTCAAATGAACTATTACAACATCCTCCTAAAAGGATCATTAGTTGATCGAAATAAAGATGACGGAATTGAAGCATAAAACTTTCTTCTTTTTTCATTCGGCCTCAATAGTGTTTAATTTCTTAGTAGTATAAAGAATTGAGAATACCATGTCAACAATATCATATTAATTGGTAAATATATTGATACTCAAAGGCACTAGGTGCATATAGAACTCTGTGTATAAAAACCATTGTATAACAAGAATTTCGCCGCGGTTAAACCACGCACGATCAATTTTCCCTACCATGTAGTTGTACTTGTACCATTAATTCTTTTGAGTGAAAAGTGTGACTGGAAAAAAAGTGCACCATATTTACATACTATGTTTTTTATAAATAAGTGGGATTCGTGCATGGTAAAAATTGACGATTTATTTGACCAATGAAGCGCCGCGCATCAACAATAAATGAATCCAGAAAATTGCGGAAAATAACTTTGCGAAGGAGGAATTTCACTGCAATTAATTAACACATGGCTAGCGTCACGCGCAGCATAACAGACGCTTCCTATACACTTAATTATAGGGGAGTGGTCTATATTGCGAAGGAGCAGACTTTTGTCGTCATCGCAGGTCCATCGGGCCACCTCATATATCCAAACCCGATTACTTATTCCCTACGATCTTTTTGCCTTCGGCAAGAGTAGGGAAAAAATCATAGCGCAAAATTCATAACTCCAGAATCTGCACTTTGCAGCACTGAAATATGTGATTTAGTATTAGTATAATAATTACTTGTAGAAATAGTGGTTATCGTTGTTCTTATCAAAAGTAAGAGGAACTGATAAGGAACTGCTGAAGGCCGAACTAATTACAGACACTGTTACTGGTAAGCTGATCACAAAGATGACTTGTGAGTCATACCTCAAATTAACTGAAGCTTTCCAAATATTTGCTACACAGCGGAGTGAGCAAATTTTCAGTAAAGAATTGTATTGCAAAGCGCAAACGATACCTTAAATTTGTATAGTGGTTGTACATTTTGTGCTAGAATTTTATATTTGAATTTGATAACCTTTACGACAAACTAGGCGCTCTAGTGGGCTAGGAGTGGTCATTAGTGAGTGAGTATGTGATGACTCTTGCGTTTACAACATGAGATAAGTGGAAATCGATTGCCATCACACAGAATTAACAAAAATTATATGCACATTTTATTTCTCCTCTGTAGTTGCGATCTTAACAATTGACACGACGATGTTCGACATTTTCATTCTTCATCAGCCTAAAAAGTAAACATTGATTTTTTTGTAGTTGTAAAAATAGTTTAAAATAGACTTCAAGTTCGTAAAGGATCGTCGCTTGAGATCAGAGATTCCAAAATCTTTAGGAACCCAGTAGGGCCTGTCATGATATCATGGATCGCTTAGGTTCCACCAGGATCTGATAGTCCTCATAATTCTGCGGCCTCTATGTATCGTCATCTCGCACAACTCCGTAAGACCCTTGTGAGTTTGGCATGTGAAAAGTTGTAGCCTTCCAGACATTGATTGGGTTAACGAGGTGTCGTACGTCACCTCAAGATCGGGTGACGGGGGGCTGACCAGGCCAGAACCCAATTGATTGGGTCTGAGGTAACGTTATTATGAGCCTGAGGTCACGTGACTGTGACGTCACCAGAGCTTGTTCTCCATTTCCCGCTCATTGGACCAGGTGAGCTTGCATGCTTGTGAATGTGGGTGTAAGTACAGCTTTACTGTAGTTTATATCCAATTACCCACTATTATAGAAACCATAAATTTATTTTCTGACAGAAAGCTAGAAATTTACCAAAATATTGACATTGTTATAAACTTATTTTGATGAACATTCCTGAAGCTGACCAAAAATTGCACGAGAAATCGATTAAAATTGGTTTCAGAGCTCAACAATGCTTCCTTATGCCTTAAAATCCATTTGATATCGATACAATCAACATTATGATCCTGTTTATCAATTAGTATTTAGTAACAGGTAACAAATATATAAATACGCAGAAACAACCATCACACCTACATTACATTCTTAATAACGGGTCGATTTCGAGTGACCAATAATCGTCGTGATGATACGTCATCTGTTCCTGATCATCATAAGCAATCAAGAGACAGGAGCGGCAAGGTCAAAAGGAAATCACGGCACTTGCAGAATCGCGATTTTTCCCATTCCCTGCGACAAATCGCGATTTTTGACGTTTGCCGAGACAAACAGATCTTCGCGACAAATTGCGATTATTCCAGGTCTCTGAGGACCAAATTTCCGCATTCTCCTTTAAATCCGAGGGCCAAATATCACGTTCTTTATAATTATATGGAACTAATCACATCCACAGCCTTCCGAATGTAGGTACGGACCGAAAAAGTATTTTCGGCTCACAATGCTCAGGGAAGCATGAAACATGAACAAAAGTAGTTTCCAGAAAAACTTTGAAAATAATTTCGATTTAGAAAATTTCGGTCTGAGTCATTCTCGATAGGTACAATTAGGGTAAGGAAAGTGCCTCAATATGTAAGTTACTCTCCTTATTTCTATATAAACATAACTTTTATAATAATTCTTACGCTATAATTATAATAATTTTCTATTATCACTAGAAGCCGCACAGACCTACTATCTACACACAACTTACTTACTTGTACTTGAAAAGGTCTCCTCCTAGTCGTTGGAGTGGCCTGCACCACATAGTAACTCCTTTCTCCGGTGTATTAGACCTCTCCAGTGAACCCTGTCTGTAGCTTGTTGTTCTGCATCTTCTATCGTGATGTTATCGACACCTGTGAAGATTGCTGCATCCTCCCGGACACATGACAACCAGTTTTTCTACACACAAACCAACTAGTAATTTTCATTACCCTAATCCAATGAACCAGTGCATCCCTAATTCATAATTCGTGTAACAACATCATGAAGAAGAGTCTGTTTAGATTCGATCTTAACACTTAAGATTATTAATATAGATGCTATTGTTTTGCCTGACGAGCCTGTCGCTCCCTAATCTATCTATACTAACAAGCTAGTTAACGAATTTATGACATCTAGCTTAGCTCCGCAAATTCGCCGCGATTTTGCCTAGTTTGACTTGTCGCGGCGCCGCGATTTTTGGCCCAAATAATCGCGATTTTCTTTTGTCCTTGAGGAGAGGCGGTTGCTTTAAATCAATGGTTTACGTTATTTTTGTGAATTCGACCCCTGTTGAAACGGTTATCACACTTTGTAACTGCATATGTATTGAGGATAGCTTTACAAATAAGAGGATCAGTAAATAAAATTGTTACTTGTTAATAATTAATCTTGAACAGGATCATAATGTTGATTGTATCGATAAAAAATGGATTTTAAGATATAACTATAAGGAAGCATTGTTGAGCTCTGAAACCAAGTTTAATCGATTTCTCGTGCAATTTAGGTCAGCTTCAGGAATGTTCATCAAAATAAGTTTATAACAATGTCGATATTTTGGTAAATTTCTAGCTTTCTGTCAGAAAATAAATTTACCGTTTCTATAATTTAGATATAAACTACAGTACAGCTGTACTTACACCCACATTCACAAGCAAAAACGGAGAACAAGCTCTGGTGACGTCACAGTCACGTGACCTCACAGTCACGTGACCTCAGGCTCATAATAACGTTACCACAGACCCAATCAATTGGGTTCTGGCCTGGTCAGCCCCCTGTCACCCGATCTTGAGGTGACGTACGAAACCTCGTTAACCCAATCAATGTCTGGAAGGCTGCAAATTTTCACATGCCAAACTCACAAGGGTCTTACGGAGTTGTGCGAGATGACGATACATAGAAGCCGCAGAATTATGAGGACTACCAGTTCCTGGTGGAACCTAAGCGATCCATGATATCATGACAGGCCCTAGGAACCCAGCACATAGAAACTACACTAAATGACACAAACTACACTAAATGACACAAATTACACAAACTACATTAAATGACACAAAACTACACTAAATGACACAAATTTAAATAACAACTTGCAATTACTGACTACCAATATAATAACCGCTCGCATAACTACCCCCACTTAGCGTAGATAAGCAAGCATTTCACTGCCGCTAAATTCTTTTTCCATACATTAATCTCAATCGCGCACTCATAATTACTGTAAGCGCTGAGTTACCGGCCAAAATCATTAATCACTGATGGTAAAATTTTGCACAACATTTTAAAAACAATAGTCCAAGCTGTTCAGTGCAAGTCTAAACTTCTTAACCTATAGGATCGATATTATGGATGTGTAGTATCATGTGTAGCGTGAAGCGTTGTGTTTTTAAATCTGTAGTTCATAGTACTTCATGATCACTGTGTACTTTTTGATAAACCGTGTGCAGTGTCCTTTCCAGAGGGTTTTTTTTTAAGAATTCTTTAACGTTACTATTTTCTATCTATTACTGTTTGTATTATAATTTTGAGTAAACATTAATCGAGTAAACCGCTCGATTCCCAATCAATCAATCAAAAATGTTAATTATCTAACCTTTAATCAGGGGTGGGAAATTTCAAAAGTTTTCAAATAAATATTATAACTATTGACGTTTTGTTTCGGGTAATCGAGTAAGGCCTTTTAAAAAAAATTTGCCCGCCAAATTTTTTAAAAAGGCCGAACTCAACAAGAAATGCGGCCGCTTTTCTTTTGTGGATGGCCGCTCAATTTCCCGACCGTGATGGCGTATTTTATCATATTCCATACAACCTGAGGACCCCAGGTTTTACTGTTTAAAAGCATGCAGATATGGCAGAGTGACAGGCCGAGCGCCGCCCAGTTAATTCCATATCGATCTGATCTCATAGTCATAGTACACAGTATACATGGCGGTACCAAGTACAGGAGTCAGGGTTAGGGTCTTTTTTTCCTTTTTTGTCACTGATTGGTCTATTTCATAATCACTTTGGCATGTATATTTGCCTGGGGGCGAAAATAACATCAGATAAATTCTCATTTTCAAAAACACGTAGCAACACATACTCAGATATGACAATGAAATACGGAAGTTTAATCGAGGACGAACCATATAGGATAAGCCCGGACAAAAGCCTTAATGAACTTATCCACGAACTGGGCCTAGGAAGGGCTCACTGTCTCGTTTGGAGCAGCCTCGCCTCCATTATGATGATTCAAAATATGGTATACATGCTGACAACTGTTTTAATGCCTTATTTGAGCTGTGAATGGGAATTGAGTAGCCCTTTTGAATCTGCTATCGGATCTTCACTTTCTATTACTTTTTGTCTGAGTGGTATTTTTCTTGGCAATCTCGCTGACAACTATGGACGTAAATATATTCTCGTTGTCACATCGATAATCCATTTTCTGTGTTGTGTTTTGGCAGCTCTCTCGCCCAATGCAAGTGTCTTTCTACTTGTTCGCATGTTACAGGGGATCTGCAATGGGGTAAGTGGACACGTTTCGTATGTGCTTGCAGTAGAGATTGTCGGGTTTGAGTATAAGGAACTTGCAGTCTCTGTTATTTCGTTCAGTACCCAACTTGGTGGATTATTTCTGTCGTTGATGGCATACTTTCTTCTCAACGAAATAGGCTGGCGTTATTTGTGTGCAGCTCTTGTGGTTCCATTGCTACCAGGGCTTCTTGGCTTGCTAGTTGTCCCCGAATCTCCGCGATATCTGTTTGTAAAAGGACGCACAGAAGATGCTCTTCTAAGCTTAAGGACGCTGTACAGATGGAACTACAGATCTTTTCCGTAGTCGTATTCTGGGGAGAATGCAGTGAAACTCGAAAAAAGAGCGGAAATTTGTGCATTATTCCGTCAGGGCTATGCTAAAACTACAATTATCGTTACTGCAATGTTTACTCTGAACTACTCTATCTGGTTAACATTTGCATCTTACTTGCCATTAGATTTATACAAAAATCGTGAATCAATGACAAAAGTTCCCGTTGGATGTAGTAATAGTCTAAACCAAGAAGCTCTGATTGAAACATTGGTAGCATTTTCAGGTGATGCATTCGGAAGTATATTGGCAGGACTTGCTGGAAGAAAAATAGGAAGAATTTTAATGTTGAAGAGTCTTGGATTTCTAACCTTGTTGACTACAATCTCGATCTACTTTGACCTGAACACAATCTTGAAAAACATTCTCAACATGATGGTTCGATTGTCCGTTACAGCATTCAGACAAACACTATTCTACATCGCTGTGGAGGCATACCCTACAGTTATGAGAAGTACTTCTTCAGGGTTCACCAGTTGTTTTGGAGAGAGTGGAGCAATTCTGGGTAGTTTGCTGACGTACAGTATTTACCCTGTCAGTCCCATGGGGGTTGTCTCCCTGATAGTCGGATCAGCGGTGGTGCAGTTTGTTTTGGCGATGCTATGGGATACTGAGACTAAAAACAACGTTTTGACTGACAGTAAGGAGGATTGTTGTTTGGAAAAAGGATAGCATGGACTAAGACGATCTTTTGGGTGACAAAAATGTAGAACAATTTATAGTAATGTTTTGAGTGATAGTAAAGTATAATCATTTAAATGTTTATATTGGGAGCATGGATTATAAACACATATTTTAGTTACAACAGTTTTATTTAGAACATGTAGTCACTGTTTTCTCGGTCAATAGAAAAAGGAAAAGAATCCAACTTGTATCTACTATCCTACTCATATACGACAAATGTTTTGTTAAACAGCCATGCCCACATCGAAGTTGCTTTCCAAAAAAACTGAAAGTAAAAACTGAAACCAAAGCAAAAAGATATATTTTCAAATGGATTTTTCAAGCAAAAAAAATATAAAATATGTCAGGTGGAATAGAACTTGGTAGCAGGAAATGTGGGAGACTTGTCGGAAGGTGTGAGTGGCTATACCAGTACAGGACACTGCTGAACCAGCACAACATAGACACTGGTAGATTCTATCACAAAGATTATATAATTATTACCATAAAAGGTGGGTTGTGTAGTTGGGATTCACGACCATGTTATGAAAACGACATAAGATTAAAGTTAATTATTTAATATCATAGTTCTCATAGCTACAATATCTTTTAGGATACGAGCTCTGTAGATAAAAGTATAGCTGCAGTGGAAACTGCGTGGTTGTCATGATCAATCAAACTGACAACAATGATCGCAGATTCCACTATTTCCACTATTTTCTTATTTTCACCAGCGAAATTGACTGCCGAAATTATTCCTCAGAAACTATTGATTTTTTTTAGCGTGGACAAATATTTATGAATATGGTTGCCGAATGCCGATGTAAATAGTTGCTGTGACATTTTGTGTTCGACACCTCTAAGGACAAAGGTTCTTTAATGTTTCAAAATTGTATAACATATATTTTATCTTTTGAGTTCATGAATCGAAAAAATTATTGCCGGTCAAAGGTCAGCGCTTTGAGGTCCAAGATTTTCAAAATCGAATAAAAAATGTTTTAAGGCCTATCTCAAAATTCTGTACGGTTCATCTCTTTTAAATGATCCCTAGAACATATCCTGATAGTTTCAGGGTGATTGCTCAAAAAATGTAGGAGGAGATAGAGTTTTAGACTCGATTTTCAGGACGCGCGATTGAAAATCGCTTGCACAATACAATTATACATTTAAAGCGCTGACTTTTGACCGACAATAATTTCGGCTAGGAACAATATTTTACATGGGACTAAAAGCATCTGATAGATGTCACTCCTCTCTATCAGAAACAACTATAAAGTCCATTTCGAGAGAATTTTTGTGAAGACCCCCGGCCCCCTTAAGCCTGGCCTGACTTGGAATCGATCTGGTATGGTAGAGGGACATATGTACTAACATTTATAGCCACTCATAAGTTCGAAATATTGCTCTGGTTCATGGAATGAACGAAATGAACTAAAAATGAACATTATCCTAGAATCGTCTGAACTGAGCTGAAACCGACAGGAAGGGGCTCTGAGGCAATTTTTCCATTTTGGTTTCAGAGTAGTTGAGATTGTGGAAACTTATTTTGTGACCGATCTGGAAACATACCCTTGTAGCCGCAATTATGCCTGGACTCATATGTTAGTGCACATGTTCCTCTACCATACCTGATCGATTCCAAGTCAGTCCAGGCATAATTGCAGCTACAAGCCACAAGGGTATGTTTCCAAATCGGTCACATATGTTCCACAATCTCAACTACTCTGAAACCAGAATGGAAACATTGCCCCACAGCCCTTCCCAGGGACACTTCTGGTATCAATACCAATCGGTTTCAGCTCAGTACAGGGCATTCTACGGCAATGTCCATTTGTTTTTCATTTCATTCATTCCATGAATCAGGGAAATATTTCACAGGAGGCTTAAAATGTTAGTACTCATGCCACTGTATCATACCAGGACAAATCTAACTCAGTTCACGGACATATTATACAGCCAAAAATTATGTTTCCAAATCTGTCACAAATGTTTTCACAATCTCAGATTCATCTTCTGGATCTCTTTATTTTCAGCTTGTTGAAGACTAACAGTATACTCCAAGTCCATATGGATGCAAATTACAGTGTTTGTTTATGTTATATACAAACATGACGATCAAAAAGAATTGAGCGAGTGGACTAAGTCACAGGGTTCTATTTTGATTTTATAAAGGCAAAGGTCATCATTCTGTAAAAGCAAGGATTACTTAGTCAACGAATAATCGTCTACACCAAGCTTTTAAATCATTCGTGGGCGAAGGAACGCACGGGGCGCAAAATAACTCTTTAAAGCTTTAAGACAGTGGTCAATGACTTGAAGCAACTGCTATTTAACTATAGCCGCATTGTTGGAATCTGGAAGTCGTTATTTTCATAGACCATGAACATTATTCGTTGACCTACCAACCCTTACTTCAACAGAATCATGACCTGATAGTGGCTACGCTCCACCCATTACTTGACCAGCTTGAACTCTTTTGAGCGATATGTTTATATAGAACCTACTACACGAGAGCATGTCCAACAGTATAAAATATAGTTCCAATCGTGCAAGAGCGAAGGACCCAGTTAAGAGCAAGCACGCAACAATTCACACCCTTAATTTATTTGTGCTTATAGTCTGAGCTGCTAAGCCGTCTAATAAAATTTAGAGGGATATAATCCGTCAAGATATAGCCTCGAGATGGTTAATGATAGTTAGTTAATGATAGTTAATTTTAGAAACAATAAAGACTCTCTGCACTCGATGTTGTTGTTATATTTCCAAATTCCAACGATCTTGCATAAATTGGATTTTTTTGTAAGATTGCATTATTCTTTACTCAAAAACATTATCTGGTCAGATTATGTGAAATGTGTATTCACAAGTTGTTACATTTCACCGCGATCTTCTTGATTCCTCTTCAAGCCGGTAAGCATTTTGCTATTTGCTATTTGCAACTGTGAGCTTTTCATCATGCATATGTAGATCACAATACACGATACACTCTACTATAGATGAAATGACAGTAATCCTCTGATATAATTATCTTCAGACTATCAGTATGATTATAGGTTTTGAAAATAAAAATATCATTTCTATGTTAATATGTGGTTGATTTCAGAAATATCAATCCTGCAATTGGCCATCACGAGATCGGAATCGCACAACTATCACAGTAACTACACTCCTAACAAAGCACACGATGGAAACTACGATACCTGGTACAGTGTCAAGGATGGTGCAGTGGCTGGGAACTTTCTCAAACTGTATCTCTCAAAAGTTTACAGTATCGGAGAAGTGGAGATGGTTTCAAGAAGATCAGATGATGGTTATATAAATTACAGACTTAGGATGCTGAGTACAGAAGCAAAGGTTTACTCAACAGTAAACGGGGAGACCGGGAGTTGTGGGATAATTACTGGTAGGTCAGATTAAATCTATTATTTGACGCTTATGGTAAAACTGTAAGAAAAACAAATGAAATATCGTAGCAGGTCCTTCAAGGAACTATTTGGAAACCAAATCTATATACGGCATAAGCATCTTAATGAGTCTTATATTTGTTAATTGGAATTTATTTCACCTTTCTTCAGAGAATAATACTGGGGATCGAAGAACTATTGAAGGTCTTACATTCATTCTGTACTGTAACGGAGCTGAAGGGGACATGGTGTACCTCACAGACCTGGATTATAATGAAAACTTCGGCCATAACATTGCTGAAGTCAAGATATATAGCATTATAGGTATGTATATTATATAATATATAATATATTCTATATATATGGCATTATTGTCCCCCCCCCCCCCCCCCCCCAAGTACCCTTATACCCTAACGCCTAACCCAAATCCAAACCCATACCCAAACTCCTACTGAAACCCGATGATCATTCTCCAGCACAAATGCAAAGCAATCAACACCCAGTTTCCAGAATTTAAATATCAATAACTAAGATATCAAAGGAAGGGGGTAAAATAGCGCACTCATTTAACTTTTGATGCTAATCCCTCGCAGCTCTGATGCCAGCTTGTATTGTTATCTACTTAGTGTATATCTATGCAGTTGCCGTGATTTTTCGTGTTTTACGCAGGTGTTCGTAATCTCTTAGAAGAATTAGTTATATAAAGTACAAAATGTTATGAGTTTTATTTTCTTAAATTTTCATATTGAATATGATCTGCTTCCTATATATCGCCTACCTTAACTCCTTAATCATAAATACAACTTTAACGCTTAAAGTATTGACCCACAGGCTCGATCAATTTTACACCTATTAGCGTATAGTAAATCATGGATTGTTGTGAACAGAATAATATGGTTGGTGTCCAGGTGTCCCGTGTCTGGTAGATCAGAATATGGCACTGACTTTGTCACATTCTGGCCATGCGGTTAAAAGCGGTGGACACTCATTATATGATATGTGGTGTGGCGCGCGCGCTCGTGAACTGTTACACTGCGAGGTAACAATATTTGTTTTACATGTAAAGTTGTTGTCGCGGCCAACAAAATATAATCCTGCTCTTGTTAATTAGTTCGAATTTCGTTGCTACGGTACCTTTGTCTTTGTGACTATTTTAAACCCCATTGTGACTGTAAAAGTGAAAAGAAATAAACCTGAGGTGTGTCTGACGTCTTGCTTTCCCAAGGAAGAGGAGTCTTACTAGCTGGGGTACCAGGGGGTTGACTGACTGGGGTACCGGGTCCGGGGACCTGGTTAGGTGGACTTGCTGGTTTGTCCCACGGCAACGCTGATGAGGCTTTATTCTCGTTATTCTCCCAGGGCATAGACTTGTTGGGGATGTCCTCGTCTGCGAACAAACTGTCCTCTGATCGTCTTCGTCGTGGTGTTTCTGATTGTCCACCGCCCCTGTTAGTTTTTCTCAGTAAACCTCATTGACGAAATATTTGTTTAACTGCATAAAAGGATGATAATCTGGAATTAGTTTTGTTATGACCCTGATAAAATGGGTTATACCTGTTTGGTGGTCCCGTATTGGCCCGTCTACCAGCTGAAGGTGGTCTATTTTGTGTAAAAATATCACCCTCACCTGAAATAACAATAAAAGATTGTGTCAGCGTGTTCATTTCAACAAAAATTAACATTAATAACTTTAATCATTAAAGTAAAAATGTGTCAGTACCCATACGTCAATGACAAAAGTAATCGCGATTTTCTTTTGTCCTTGACGTATGGGTACTGACTTTTGGCCCACACTGTATTAAAACCTGGATGACCAGCATGAGTATGCGGTCTAACATCAGAGAATGTGTTGACTGGTTTGTCCATGTTAATTGGGGTTGAGGTCTGTGAACGTCCCTCTAATCTAGCTGTTCCTGGTCTACTCTGGCGATCTGCCCTGGGAAATGTGGGATTACAGCGGGGTGGCAGTGCACATCATTACAGAGTGTGTTTGTTGTCTGATCACATTTAATAAAGAAATATGATTAAAAAATCGATGAAACGAGGGATATCTGCAAAAATTTAATTGAAGAAATACCTAAACATATCGTCAATACTCGATGCTTTGGTTGCGGGAGTGCTTGGTTTATCAACCCTAAAACAAAGACGAGTAAAGTTAGATCTGCAACGGTGGACGTTTAACTTGCAAAATATAGGGATTTTCTGCGTATACATAATCTTGTGGTTGCAAAGTTTTTATTTCACCCTTTATTCTTTACCTGAATATATCTTCAGCAGCAGAAGGTTTAGCAGGAGTACCATGACGACTTCCTGGAGTACGGTCAACTCTAAACATATCCTCTATACTTGATGCTTTTGCCGGGGTAGAAGACTTTGCCGGTGTTCTGAAGACCGTGATCCAGTTAAAACGGTATAACAGATAAGTATGATTAGGAATAATTTTATATTAAAATACGCTAATGAAAGGGTATAATGCGTACTGTGTCAACATTAATGTAGCAGCCGAGATTGATTCAATTTTCAAATAAAGGACATTACAGCAAAAACATAAAACTCATATGTAATTAAAGTGTTAAAGAAAAAATGTACCCTCCAAAAATATCATCCTTGTCCTCTTTCATAAGCATACTGAAAGTGTCGTCAGGTTGTAAGCCAGATTTAGGCGTGTTAGCACCACTGTTAGCACCGCTGTTAGCACCACTGTTTAAACCACGCCTTGATCTTCCTGGACCACTCGAACTGAAGAAACTAACATTTGACTTTTAGCAATACTATGAGTCCAATAATTGAAATAATTTGATTTTGTTTTCACTTAGTTCAATTGTTAAAGAAGCTCCTGTATGCAAGTAGAACGTATTTAATTAGCAACTGACTAGTAACACTGAGCAAAATAATTTAAAAGGTTATTTATTTAGAGTTGTTAATGACCTAGATAATATAAATTGTATGGATTCAATGATTATTGTTATGTAGAAACTTATAAGCTTATATAATAAAGTACCTCGGAGTAAAGCCCATATTCTCAAAGTCATCGGTTTTTGGACCACGTTTAACTGGCGTGGAAGTGTCTCTAGATGGCTCTTCTTTCATCAGAGAAGTTCTATTTAAAATCTGATCAAATTTTGATTTTGATTTTGGAGTGGAATCGAGTTTACTTGCAGGGGCATTTCTCCCCCGGGCAGGCGTAACAGGTTTAGATGAAGGTTTTGGAGTCTCATGTTCAGAATCCAACATACCCAACAAATCATCCTCATCATCATCAAACAAGATTTCTTTCTTGGCTTTGGGAGCAGGTGTCTGTCTTTTTGGAGCTGCTTTTGCTGAAGGAGCAGCAGATGATTGCTTGGCTGGTTTAGCAGGGAGTTTGGGTAGAGGTTTTGCTGACGAGATTTCTGAGTAGTCCGAGTCTCCAAGAAGATCTGCAAGTAGATCGTCCTCACTGGCTGGTTTAGCTTTAGGTTTTGGAGTTGATTGGAAGGTAGCTTTCTTAACTTCAGGTTTGGGGGAGGTGAATGGTTTTGGTTTGGACGTTGCTTGTTTATTGTCTTCGTCGTCAAACATGGATTTACCAGTGGACTTCTTCATGGCTTGTAAAAGGGATGGTTTGCTGTTGTTGGTATTGCCTAGACCTCCGAAAAGTGCCTTGTCGAGGTCATCAGAATCAGTGTGCTTCCCAAAAGTACTGGTATCAGCCTCACTTATATCCACACTCGTCTCATCCCAGCTGTCACCCATCTCCTAAACAAGGTCGTGATATTAGTTATCATATGCTCATATGATATATGTAGTATTAAGATTATATATTCTCAATTTTCAAATAAATTTGCTGTTGTAATTTGACCAACAGTTTCTATCAAATGTGTCATCATATTGTGTAATACATATTATCATTATAATATGGAGGTACCTAAAGGAGGAAATTTAAGTTTTTAACACAATATCATTAAAAAAATATGGACAATCTTTTACAATGAGTAATTCATCAGATAAGCAGATGATGGTTGTTTCAGATTGTGACTTTATCACCACTTCAATACGCTCATATACCTTTAATTAGATTGCTCCAATTGGAAATATTTCAGGGGGAGTATATATTGATGCTTGCTATGACAATATGCTCTGCCCCTGGCTCCATCATCGGACCCTGGACCCGTGAGAAACTAGGGACACTACCACTACCTTCTACTACTCCTCTTGGGGAGGTTGTGGTGTGACATGCCTGCTATTAATCTGTCTGGGCAGTATACTCATCTACCTAGAGTTACTTGTTGCAGTGACCTTTTACTGTATTCTGGGTTCTGTTTTGTGGATATATACCCCCGAGTATTATCCTATTATTCCTACCTACATCCGCACCACATCAGTCGGGGTTAAAGGCGGCATCAGGTAACGGACTGAAGTGATCTTATCCAACAGTTCTATCGATTAAAAGTTCAGGATTTTAATTTTACTTGAATTAGGTTTGATGATACTTGATTATTTGATAGTAACTCGCGCATACCTCCTCTTATAATATACTACAATATAGTACTAAAATATGATAATGCTACATTTGTATCTTTAAAACTAGATCCTTTCTTATTACAGTAAGTTCGGGGCAGCAGCGGGAGTATTTACAACCGAAGTGATGGACACAATTAGCATAGTGTACACCATTATTACATTCATCATCATAACTCTAATTGCTGCGTTAATGACTTTGGCACTGAACAAAGAAACAAGGGGGCTGCTGCTGCAGGATGAGAAGGATCAGGCCCAGAACAATTATCCAATGTACAGCTCAATCGAAAATAATGAAAACGGCTCGGAGAGTCCACAAGAAAATAAAGGGCAATGAAAACGATCCGCATCTAATGACATTTTTCAATATTACCTTCTATTCTATTCTATTCGATAAAAAGTGACTAATTTGAACCTTAAACACCAATTAATTATTAATGATTGTTGATCTGCTGAATAAGATTCAGATATTTACCAAGTTAACCAATCTGTTTCGAAACACGGCTGTTATTGTAGGTTTTGACTGGCCTACACTGCAAGGTGATTGGGCAATAAGTGACACGTATGACACGTGACGTGTTACAAGTGCTTTATCTCTCCACCATGGCATCTAACATCACGTGCACAACATGTACTCGAATATTTGAACAACATAGGGAAGTAGGCCCGACTCTATATTTGTTGATGAGATCACACTATGATATTGAGTAGGTACCATTAGCTGTCACGTGATGAGACTGCCGCGCAAGAACTCTCAGAATTGTCAAATAATTGCCACTTCAACTTCCACAGAAAAAAAATACCATAATCTGTCTGAAGTTATGACATTTACAGCAGATCATTTTCCAGCTCGTTACTGTCTCTAACTACTTGAATCCAAATTTTGCCCTTTTTTCAAGGTAATGGCTGACCCCTAGGGTTATTAATAGTTCATTACGCTAGGTTACCCGGAAGTGCTTTAGTCTTTAAAGATAACAGCAACATCTGCCCTTGGTATATTTCATAATTTGCAGCATCTGCAAGTAAATACATTTTACTTGAAGAAGCTTTTATTTTCAATGTTTTTCATCTTACAATAATTTAAATGTTACCGTATTTTATTGTTATACATTTGACCAAAACCCATAATGGACCGCTGCCAGTGTCTCCCTTTCCCAAACAAAAAGAAATGATATTAATTTGAATGACCGTTCTCAAATGCAAAATGATACAATATTTTTGTAACACGGCAATGTTGCAATCTGGGAGGGGGCTTCTTATTATACACTATACATCTGTATTAAATACACGTACCCACTCTCAGACCAAGTCTGCTCAATGGTTGTGCAATTCTCTGTGACAGTCCCTTGTGTTCGTATCGGTGGTTGCTAGGATTTCCAGTCTTGAAATGAAGTACGATAATTACACCAGATATGGAATCCACGACAAAACTGAAAGGTATCTTCTCTCTGCATACACGTCCTTCATTTTCCTATCATCCGTGATAGGAGACACCCTCATTCTCATTGGCTCCATGAGGTACAACGCTATAAAACTCCACAAGATCATGGTGGTCTTCATCCAGTACATTGCTGTTGTTGATTTGGTCATCTCTATTTTCAGAGTCCTGCCTGGTGCAGTTTCTCTCATTGCTAATGACTGGATCTTTGGTGATATCTTTTGCTCTGCAAGTATCTTCATGACAGGTATCTTTGGGGGAACAGGCTGTCTTCTTATAAGTGCACTTGCATTTGCCAAGCTTCTAATAGTGAAATATCCACTAAGAGCAGTAAACTTCTCAAGGAAGATTGGCAATCTCACGACACTGGGGATATGGACAATCTGGTTCTGTTTCGGAGTGATGGCAATTTATGAAAGAGGTGCTTACTTTAGTTACATGAGCTACAATTGTGATTATTTCAATAGGAACCGTTATCCTATTGTATCTGGAGTAATTTTGGGAGGAGTCGTGATCATCGCTACAGCAATAACCATAGTCAGCAGTGTAATGCTGCTATTTCTTGCAAAGAAGATTGCTGATAGACGAACAGGGGGACTCCAGTGGCAGGGGGTCAGAACAGTCCTTCTCACAGTCGTTGTCTATGTCATAGCAAATGTTCCGTTTGCAGTTAGCCTCTTAGAAAGTGCAAACAACCAGCCACGCTATTATGTTAGGTTTGCAGAGTACATAGTTTATCTGAACATCATCTCAAACTTCTACATCTACACAGTCAGTGTGACGGGCTTCCGTGACTTCCTGAACTCCAGGATTAGGATTGTAGTTATTTCAATTGGGAGATGTTTCGTTCCCAACCCAGTTATAATGCAGGAGGGAGCGAGACAGACTTCTGCCTTGATATTGTAAATACCTGCTGGTGATAAGTGTGTTGTAACGTTGTCTCGTTTAAGAAACCTGTTGGAAACTGTTCGGACAAACAAAGCTTAAAAACTGAAAATTTGTAAATGACTATGTATATCAATTTCACTTAGGAAATCTTGCGAGGCGTCTTGTCCTTGATATTGTCTGATACATACTATTTCACTATTTTACTATTTCACTATTTCTAATATATGATTTAATACTAGTTTCACTATTCCTAATATCTGATTTAATGTTCGTGTTAAAAGAATTAACATTCTTTGTAAACTCAAGAATAAGTGTGTGGTTTGATCGTCATTTTTAGCCCTGGTCTAAGTTATATTATTGGTGGCTATAATTGTTATGTAAGTTTGGAGTATTTATATCTTTAAATAATTGTTCAAGTGATACACTAATAGGTTGCTCGGCATAAGCAACTGCTAAACGTGGCTACTGGAAGCCTACTAATTCGATGATTGATATGTTAGGCATAATCATGTATAATCATTTAATAATTGTATAATTTGAACTTGAAAATTCTATCTTAAGCATTTTAATTCTCTAATGTTACTTGACCGATGTGGAAATTATTGAATTGGATAATTAATAATACGCCTTATCGAAATAAATCATTGGAAATGCTTATATAATAGTCAGAGCTAAGCAATTCTTTGTAAGCACATCATATAACTGAGAGTAAGTTTACTTGGTGTACACAAAATACTGCAGATGCAGCAGAATTTTCATTGTTGTTCACGTGTAGCACACTCCGTCTAGCTTTTAGTGCAGTTTTCATGGTTAATCTCCAGTTTTTTAGAAAAAGAAGGGTTTCTGATGAGGAAAACATTCTTGAAATACCTCAAGAACCTTTACTTTTAGAACCTTTAGCAACTTTAGAACAACCTAACGATGATTTGATTGACAATGAAACAGAGGGAGAAACACCATTTGAGTCAGCTGTGGAAGAATTAACTGATGGGCACGTAACAGAATCACCTTCAACAGAATCGCGGCCTTCATCTTCTGGAGAAGAGAAACAAACCACAGATGTTAATCAGTGCATAGAGGAGATTGGATTTGGGAGGTACCAATGGAAGGTTATACTTGTAATGGGGATGATGTCTTTTGCAGACTCTTGTGAAATATGGCTCTCTTCCGTTATCATAAGTATGGTTTGAAATTTAAAATTTTTTTTTAAAAACTGTACTATCACAAACGTTTGAATTTGTTAGTTGAGGTGCCTAAACAAGGTGTAGACTGGAGTAATCGGCAATTAAAAGGATTGATTTTAATTTTGCTAGGTTCTTAATTCTTAGGTGGGGGCATCGTTACTCGGTACAACTTTATGATGAAAACTTCTTTCGCAGAGATGCTGGTATGTGAATGGAATCTGAGTACAATCGAGATGGCACTCATACCGTCGTGCGTCCTGTTTTTTTATGCCATAGGAAGCATAATTTCCGGAAAACTAGCTGATAAATTTGGGAGATGGCCTAATTTATTGGCTGCATACTACGTCATCTGTGTGACCGGAACAGCCTCGGCTGTTGCTACTTCTTATGTCATGTTTATCATCTTCAGATCTCTCACAGGTAAAGTATTTATCACAGCCAAACACAGCCAACTGCCAAATACAACAAAATTTCTCACATAACTTTGGTCTTATTTATAATTTAGGATACTATGGGCCAATGACCAATGATTTCCAAATCTTTAGGGTTTGGTATTGGAGCAAGCTATGGTGTATCAGTGGTCTATGCACAAGAATTTGTTCCCAAGGGGGACCGAGCCTTTACTGGTTTCCTTCTAAATCTAATGTGGGTATTGGGTGGTATCTACGAGTGTTTACTGGCCATCGCAGTTATGGGACTAGAGAATGGTTGGAGGATCCAAGTTTTGGGCACTGTTGTCCCCTGTATTTTTACTCTGATCATGCTGCATTTCTGTGAGGAGTCTCCACGATATCTTGTTATTAACGGTTAGTTATTTCATTAAACTCAACGCCGGGTTATTGGACTTATTGGATTTATATTTGTGCTCTATAATGATTTCTATCAGGTCAAGAAGATAAGGCTTTCATCGTTGTAAACAAGATGTGTGAGGCTAATGGAAAACCTCCAGTTGAGTGTCACCTTACAGTCAAGAATGAAACTTGTGGAGAGTATATGGCCGTATTCCAACAGCCTCATACAAGGTCAGACGACAAAATATGTTTGTTATAAAAAATTTAATTCAGTGAATAAGCGAATTGAAACATCTTACTTTTGCCTTATTTTATTCTAAAGAGTCGCACACTGCACAGGATGATGGATATTTCATCACGTCTTGACATAGGCCAATTCAATGAGGGACCCAAAGCTTTAAAGGGCCCTCTATCTGAACCTGTAAAAGCCACACCTTTAAGTGGCCAGGAAATAGTTACGTGATAAATACTCGCAGAACATCAGTGATCCTGACGGTTCTTTTTATCTGTAACATGTGGACTTGCTATGGTATTCTGTTTCTAGTTCCTGACATGATGTCTCATGGTTATTGCTCAATGTCAGAGTGGTTTGACGTTATCTACATCACTGAGAGTGGATGTATAAACTACACAAGGGTGAGTTATGTGTATGTAGGGACAATGGACAAGGTTAAAGCTTAACATTCAGCTTCTTTTCCGGAATATATCAATTGTTAAATAACATGGATAATCTCGTGTCATACTGTTTTCTAATTGTTTAGTTTAGAGCAAAACATATAGTTGGAAGAATTAAATACAATTTCCCCCTCCTACAGGCGGAGTACATATTCTTCTTGTGTATAACAATACTGGGAATACCCGGCTACATGATAGGCCCCTGGACCTGTGACAAACTGGGTAGACTCATAACATTCTATTACTCCACCTGGGGTGGTCTTGTTGGAACATGTCTCTTACTCTTTTGTTTCGGGAGTATCGTCATCTACACTGAACTCTTCATAGCCATGACGTTTTACACTATATTCAATGCTGTGTTGTGGATATACTCCCCGGAGTATTATCCAACGTATATTCGCTCTACAGCTGTTGGACTTATCAACGGTATAAGGTAGGCCCTATTATTAGTTGTCTTAGCTCACTTGCTCTCACGTAATGATATACTATTAGGGAAGATATATTTTGGCCTCTCATGTCTCTATTTTAATCGTGGGTAATATAACATATTCACTTCCATAAAATATCAAGACGGCCATAAAATCTGACAAACATTTCAGCAAATTCGGAGCAGCGGCAGGAGTGTTAACAACTTTACTTCTGGACACAGTAAGTATCGTCTACACAATCTACACCTACATCATCATCATGTCTGTAGCGGCGCTGACAACTTTGGCCCTGAGAAATGAGACTAGAGGAACCCTACTGAAAGATGACAGAGACTCAGTCAGGGAAAATTACCCTTCTCATTATGGATCTGTAGACAATAACGAACAAGGCCCTGAAAACTCTCCTGCGGTACCTGCTGGCCAGTGAACAGGAAATATTTGTGAATGTTCATCTTGCAAAGGATATTACAGGATAATTTTTTGTGTAGTTTCCCACCAGTTTACCCTAAAATGGGCTTTACGCCTGCTTGCACTTCCTGTAGGCAATAATTTGCTTACATTTTCCAGTTCTCTTTTTATTTGTTTGCTGTGAAGTGTAAACGGCAGTGTACAGTTTGAACAATGCATCCGGGGTCACTTACTATACCGTTTTTCATTGTATCTGGATCGTATCTTGATTGATCATGATGTATCATTGATTAAACCGATTTATTGACTTATTAGGAGCCATGTATATTGTATATGCCGGCTAAATATTTGCTTAATTGATTATTTTATGTTTTTGTACGAACCCATGCTTTCGAAAGTGAAATCTCAAAAATGAGAAAATTATATGTTTCAAGGAACAGTTTTGGTGTTTCAATAATTGCTTTATAATTGCTTTAATAATAGTTAACGATTCACCTTTACTTTTAAATGGTATTATATGCCAGTTCATGCATCATCTCATGTACTAAAATATTTCAGGGAGGTTATCATATTACGTACTAAGCAGTAAGCACATAATATATTCCGAGGAAAATATTTCAGATAAATATTTTAGAGGATTACAGCTTGGGGTATGGACTGGTTGGGTTTGAAGGAATTTTATTCGAACTGTACTATCCATCTACTTTGTTGCTATCGGTTTTGTATCTTATAATAAATCAATTTCAGTATATTGTGAATTGCCAAGTATTGGGAATGCGACCGTCCAATTCAAGAATGGTTCGGCTATCGTTACAAGCAGGTATGCTCATTGTTCAGACCTTATGTACTTCACGATCGTAATGTAAACGTCTGGCTAGGAAATGATGGAATGAAGCCAAACATTTTTATGTTAACAGCTGGGGAAAAATCTAAATTTAAAATGTACAGGTTTATCTTTGGCACTGAACTGACAGTGATTTGCAATGCTGGTTACCTACATGAGGGAGAGGAAAGAGTCAACTGCCAGGCAAGCGGAGAATTTTCAAAAACACCTGCCTGCACAGGTTAAAACAAATTATGAAAGCAACCAAAAATAATGGAACAAACAGAATTAATGATCAGTATAACAAAGCAAACGCGTAAATGACACTTGTAATGTATTAATAAATACTATCGCATTAACATCACGAAGTACATGATTACGTGATATGACGATTGACCACATTGCTATGCATTCATCAAGCAACAACACATCACTTCATCACTTCAGATATAAGCAAGGTCACGTGTCCTGTGTTGGAAGTACGGATTGGAACACTGAAATGTGACATGACAGCTGATCCTATCTCCTGTACACATCACTGTCCAGACGGGTATTTGTACGAGTTAAATGGAACCTTGCAGACAAGTGGGAGTGTGTCTTGTAATAGTTCCACAGCACAGTGGTCCCACATGTCGAGGGGCAACCCTTTGGGGGAGCTACCAAAATGTGCAGGTGCGTACTTAGTGCTTAGTGCTCAATACTAGCGATATACAAATTAGGTTTTGATTTTTCCTCGATTTGAATATTTTGTTGACAGTTTAGGATCCACTTTTCTGTAAATGTGGAATTCATTATGAACTATTCATGGAAAGAAATAAGCTCATTGACATTATAAAACCACTTTTCAGCGTCGATAACTCCAACACACTACCTTACGTTTGTGGATATGAGTTTTCTGGGATCAGAATCCTGTCCAGATATTAGCAAGACACAGCTTGCTCTGACAACGTACTTCTCTGGTAGTTCTAGTGACTCTTACAGCTGTATTAAGGGCGAAAATCCAGCGTGCAGTATAACTGAGGTAAAATTATATGCCACAGAAATTTTCGATTTTTCGCCGGCTCGAACGGTAAAAATTCCAAGATTGCTCTCGATTAGCTTAAATTTCCAATGATTCATAAATTTTCATTTTTCACAGGTAAAATGCAGTAGCTCTTCAACCTCGTTAAAGATAACATACAACGTCAAGCAGACTGGTGACTTGAAGATACCGGTAGAAACATTCAGCTCACAGATCACTGCTGATGTAAAAAGCAAAAACCTCAAGTTAACTGTCAATACCGTAAAACGTTAGTTATAAGGTTAATACGGTAGTATACCAATAAGTCTCAGCTTAAAAATGCTAAAAAAGGGGTTATATTAAAAGGGAATGACGATTTATATTTTCGATACGATTATACCTAATTTAAAACATCTTTTACAGGTAGGAAGAGAGCGATAGAGTTAACAGGTGACACGTCCGAAATAAGCGGTCCCACCGCTAGATGTGAAGCTGGGGCAGGATACGTTGGAACTGTCTGTGGTATGCCATAGATTTAAACTTTCAATAACTTGACTTCTAAAATATGCATTTTAGGATTTCCCACTTAGTATGTACTAAATGACCACACTAGTACAAACCGATGACCAATGACCATTAAAACTTAAACACTTTGATGCTTCAGTAAAGTGCCCCATTGGACGATATGAAAAAGATGGTGTTTGTACCGACTGTCCTGCAAACACATTCTCAAACACTGTCGGTAGTACAAAGTGTAATGATTGTTCAGACGATCTGAAAACCATCACTACCGGCTCTGACAGTGAATCTGATTGTACAGGTTTGTCTTAATATGACTTGTGAAAAATATTCAAACTCCCCACAGCTGGGTTGCGATGCTACAGCTGATAAAAACGTTGAATTTAGCATCCTCAATACAATGAAATTTGATAGTTGTATGTCCACATCCAAAGAAGATTTAAGAACTTACTTGATTATTTCAGCATTATGTAAAGTACCAGATATGGTAAATGGGTACAGCTATCCTGCATCTGGTTATACAGTCAGCGATAAGACGACTGTCTACACCCATTGTAAGGACTACTATTCAGTTCAACATAATATATTGCAATCCCGCCCTTGCGGACAGCTTGATTCAACCAAACCAGACTTCCCAAATTGCTACAGTAAGTAACAACTGATGGGTGTAATTATTAGTTGTTACCTTTAAATTTCTTTAGATTGGTAGAACTTAGCAATTTTAATTAAAGTTACATCACTTGTCAAATTATATGATCGACCCACTGAAAAGAGCGAAAAAATATTAAAATTACATCAATCCAAATCCGCACTTTCAGAACTGCAAACAACGCTAGCAGCAGCTACTGCCTCAAAATACAAGTTTCATAACTCTTTTAATATGCACATTTCCATGCCATACTTAGTCTTACCCCAAATAAAGGATAAACAACCGCATAATCAACATACTCTCCATCCTCCAGGAATGTGCAAGATAGTCCACATAAGTGACAGCATGTCAGTGACGGATAAATCAGTGGAGATTAATTCTCTGCTAGCTTATAAAGAGCCAGCTAATTTTACTTGTAATGATGAGAAAGACACTGCAATCTGTGCGAATGCGGGGCAGAATGTTTCCCTCTACTGTAACAAAGGTAACTATATTAATAGAACAATTATTTTAGCGCAAAAAATTCCTCACAACTATTTTCTCTTGTGCATTTGCTAACTACTTAACCACAGCGTAGGCAGCATTCATATCAAAGGTATTACATTCTAAAATCACCTCATAACATAGGATTTTTAAATCGCTAATTTCTTTAATAAAACGTCGTTCTTCCATCAGTTTCTATCATACTATTGCTGGCAATAATTGCTGGAGGAACATTACTACTGACAGTTACTATGGTTACTGTCTACTTCCTTTGTTGCATATCTGGTAAAAAGAAGGGGTAAGATAAGAAACGTCCAGTTTATGAGCTTTCTTGTTCTGACTTGATGGTTGAATATGTCATGTCGTTTGTAAGAAAAGGATAGCTATAATAAGTAATAATTACGGATGCAATTATTGATAAGATGTAATCAGTCACATAGTACAATATCACATATTTTATATATCTGTTTTGCCAGGATGGCACGAAGAGAGGAAACTGCAGTAGAGCCTATGTTAAAACTAAATGTAGGATTGGGAGGAGTCTTCAGAGGGCTTGATGAACAAACTTACAATCTGGCAGATCAACGGTATTTTTGTCAAGCACAAACTCATCTATTATAATTCAACCAAAACTTGTTATTTGTGTCAACTCGTGGATTTGCTGAATTTCAAACTGATGTTTACAAGGTGTTTTGTGAAAATCACTGCGTAAAAAATACATTTTCAGGTCAGATGAAGATGATGAATCGGAAGATAAAAAGAAGGAAACTAGTTTTTAGCAGCCATATATTTTAAACTATAATTTTAACTATCATGAATTAAAACATGTTGTTCCTAAAATTATGTATATTTTTATTGTGATATGCGTTTTTATTCACTGTGTACAATTTACAGTATTGTTAAATTTTGCCCAAAATTACTTCTCGGAGCCAGAATGGCTGTTTCATAAATGTATGTGCATGTGATATATTTTATTTTCTTGTTTTTATAATTTCTTTGATGAACAAATAATTTCCTGAAATATTTGTATACAACATTTCAAAGTTGATTGATTTAAACCATTCTTAGAATATATTTCATGCAAATTCTTAATAAAAATAAATTTTCCGCAGGATGTTTTGCATGGCAACTGTTACGATTAACAAACCCTATAATCCAATTTCAACACAACTATTAGCATTATTTTCACATGATTTCACAGTTCACACTTATCATAATTTCATCTTTAGGGAGTTTATCATGAAAACTAAATCAGAAACTTTTTGTATAAATACGAAATTCTCTTACAGTTTACTGCGTTGTTCCAACGGTGGCTAATGCAACCCTTTACACTGTGGATGACAAAGAAGCACCTGAAAAGTATGAATTTAAAGACCTATAATTTGTTTAGTAAAAAGTTTGCCTATATATTTCGAATACTTCACAATTGTCCATTGTTACATATTGATTCGTAGTTATTAATCCAGCACATTTGTAACTGTAGATTTTCAGAATTCTGTACAGTACAGTGGTTAAAGTTTCGTGCGCTGATGGTTTCCAAAGGGAAGGACCTGACAAGTTGACCTGCCAGGTTGACAAATCTTTCAGTGGAAATGTTTCTTGTATCGGTAAGGCATAGACCATATAATTAATAACTTATAAAACCAAACCAGAGTACAGGAACTTTTTTGGCTCTGAAAAATGTTTATTAATCAAACCAAATATGTATTACACTTTCAGATCTGAATGTCGTGACATGCCCGACACTTCATACTGGTTTCGGTACAATGGACTGTGACACATCAGTAACTCCTGTAGCGTGCACTTATTCATGTCCAAGTGACCAGTTCTTTAACAGTGGCGGTGCACTGACATCCACAAAGAAGGTCACCTGTAACACAGCAACTGCTGAATGGTCGCACATGTCAGCCAGTAACCCACTGGGTGTTTTACCCTCTTGTTCTGGTAAGAAATTCAAGCAACTATTCATCCAACATAATATATACATGAGGATTCTTATAGCAATTTCAATGTGGACATTTCGAACACTTCACAGTTCACACTCTTTATTTCATTAAATATTTTTTTAGTTAAATGTACAATACTGCCTATTCTATGTAGTTATCTCATAATAATTAAAGACACAATATTTCAGACAAAACAGACCCCACGTCCTACCATCTTACTGCAAAGATAGGCCTGGCTGGTTCAGACAGTTGTATTGATGGCTTAACAGCTGCACTACAAACTGCTTTGGAGAGCAGTAGTGATGAAGCTTATAATTGTATGGATAACAATCAGTGTGCTATATCAGGGGTGAGTTATTATCGGACTTAATCCCGGCCTAGTACACAGTAGTGTTACGGGACAGCCATTAATAGTGAGATGAGGGTAACTAAAACCTGTCAGGATCAAACAGTTATCTTGGATACCAGATCGATTAACATAATAGTATTTTTGGTGGAAATAATGTTGTTCGATAATAATAGTTTTCAACCAGAGTGCGAAGTGCTCCTCAGATTCTGATGGAAAATTGTCTCTCGAATTTGTTGTAAAACAAAGTGGAGGAGACCTCAAGACATCAGCTATTATTGATGCATTCAACACTCAACTGAAGACTGATGCAGCTGCAAAGACTTTTACTTTGACTGTTGGTGGTAAGAGACGAAAAACGAGGGCAACAACACTCACAGCAGATGGAACTGTTGTGTCAACAGCGGAATCGGGCTGTGCTGCTGGGTCTGGAACTGTAGGAACTTCTTGCAGTATGTCCCTGATTTTAACTTTCAACATTAAATTCGTTCATTAAACAGAATACAAGAAAGGAGAAACATATTTAAGCATTAATCTCATTCTGTTTAAATCTTATAATGTCAGTGCGAATCACAACAGTGTGAAAATAATCTTATTTTGTCACATTTTATCAGTAAAGTGCCCTGCTGGAGAGTATGAAAAAGATGGTGTATGTACAGCCTGTGCTGTTAACACATACTCAGATACTGTTGGAAGTACAAAGTGCATTGACTGTGCAGATTCTCTGAAAACTATCACAACAGGCTCGGACAGTGTCTCTGATTGTTTGGGTAAAAACATAATACAATGTATTTGACTCGGTTATAATTCTCTGAACACTAAATTGTAAGACTGACTTTATGCCCGAACTTATACCCTGGTAGAGCAGTTAATAATTTATATATTCCAGTCACATGCACTGTCAAAGATGTGGCTAATGGTTTCCGCTCTCCTACCATTGGATATACTGTATCTGAGGGAACAACGCTAACAACATTTTGTAATTCAAATTACAGTCTAGAATATGAAACAACTAACAAGGCTCTATGTAAGACTGATACTCAACCAACATGTTATAGTAAGTTTATTCAATTTTTTACATAGCTTGCCTAGTATTCCTAATGCACAGTAAATACAGTTTATCAGTTTATCTATAACACTTTTTTATATTAAATCAGTAATAGCTTAAAGTGACAATAATGTTGTACACAATTAGAACATATATATAAATTCAAGCACTATTTCATGTTTTGTCAACGTTTGTGTTTCAGAAAAATGTGTCATTCAAAGTGTTGATGAAAGAGCCACATTGCAAACAACAACTTTGAAAGCTGGATCAATGTTATCCTACAAAGAGGAGCTAAAGTTTACCTGCTCAAATAAAGACAAAGATATGTTTAATGTACAATGTGCAGGAGCAGGAAATTTGTATGACATATCATGTCCAAGTAAGAGGATTTAATCATTTTGTACAGTCAAAATCCAGCCCCAATTTGATGGCAAAATTTGATGACAAAATTTGATGGCAAAATTTGATAATTTGATAGGTTTCTAAAGAGATTCAATATATGCTTAAACTATGATCACTTGCATATAATAATGCCCAACAGTAAATCTAAGCTCACCAAAAATTAGGGACTTACTATGAATATGGGTTCGACTGTTATACCATTCACATTTGTGGACTGTTCAGTACCTAGAGTTCCAATTTCAATATATTATTTTTGAGACTAAAGAAAAATTTACTACATGGAATGTGTTATCTTCAAATTATCTTCAGCTAGCCATGCAGCTACAATTGCTGGAGCAGTCATTGCAGTTCTCGTTATCATTGCTGCAATTGTTGTTGTGAGGGTGATATATCTTCGTAACAGACCAGTGTGAGTATATAATTCCAAACATAAATGGCTTGGCTCAAATAAAGGAAGTTAAATATTTCATAAACTAACTACTTAAATATAAAAATGAATCAAGTATATAACCTGACATTTTGAAGAATATGAATTATGTATGAAATAATATCATAGGACAAGTGAACCCGAATTGATTTGAGCTGTTTAATATATCTCAGTATGGCTATCTATGAATGTAAGGGGGGTGCAGTTGGTGAGGTGACTTTCGGACCATGTAAGACTGCTTTATACATATAATTTTAGGAAACCAATTACCATCGAGCAAGAAATGGAACGTGTTCAAAGTAGTCCCGAAAGTATACTAGGATTTGTCACCGGGAAAATGGCGAATTTTTCAGAACAAATAAAAGTCTAACTTCTTAAATATGGTTAGTGAACTTAAAAAGATGATCACAATTATAATGGTTTTCTGATTAACCTTGTTCCATGCTGTGACACCTGCGTTGAACAGGTACGCGGCCATTTTGCAGCAAATTGTCACGAAATTTAGCAAAAATCAGGTGTTGCGACATGAGACAAGATTAACCTAGTAGAGACATACCAAACAGCTCAAATCTTTTTAGGTTATTATCTGAGATTGTAAACTTTGTTGACTAATGAAGTCTGCAATAATCATTCACAATTAATTTGGAATTGCTGCTCACTTCACAGTATACTTAAAAGGCTGAAATCGATAATGAAATGTTGCAGTAATACAGAGTGTGATGTGTTACGTTTTAAGGCTACATAATTTAAACAGAGCACAGTACATGTCCTAAATTTATAAACCGTCACCCCTCCCCATCACATAACTTGAATACAATATAACAATTTCAGGTCACAAGAAACTCCACCTCCGGTACCAACACGCAATAGGGGGATGCCACCTCCACTTCCTGAGGATGAAAACCAGCCAGAGCCTAACTTTCTTGATAAAGCATTTGGGGCACCAACAAAGGCATTTGATAAAGTCAAAAATATGGTTTGATCGGTTTTTAAATATTAGGTGATGATATAATCATAAGAACATAACATGCTTGGCGACAAATATAGAGGAGTCGATATTTCGAAAATATGTTGCAAGCAATTTAATTCTTCAATGAGGATGAAAAGGTTGCTGGCACGGCAGCATAAAATAGCATCATTGATCTGTGATCATGATAAAACGTTATTTAAAAATCCAAACCTTGCGATTAATTTGTGACCTTTACGTAACCTGACAAAAACTAAACCTGTCAAAATTTATATATTAATCATAACTAATATTGAATGTATTAAAAAATATTTACGAAAGCTTTTACTGATATTTAAATTGTTTCATTTTAAATTGATTCATTGTGATTGTGAATTGTGCATGTGCAAATTTTTAATTGTGAATTGTAGTGTAGAAATTCAACCTGTAAAAGTACAATAATTGCGCGCGCGGAGGTAACTAAACAGGGAACGTAAAAAAGGTTTAGTGTTTAGGGTCGCCAATTGTAATAATGTAAAAAAGGAAAACGCTACAATATTAGCGCGAACTTATATAATAATGGTTAATTTAGTAATAAAATATATGCATATATCCATTTGTTTGTTGTTATCTTGTACATTGTAGCGCGATGCACTACTGGGCCGGGCCGCGCCGCGCATCTTTTCGCAATCATATATACAGATCGGCGAGATTGGAGATGCGAAGGCATTGAAATCATTTGACATACGTTGCATGCCACTTTTCGCGCGCGAAGCGCGCGCCGCCGAAGGCGGAAAAATAATAATATCTCTGATATTTGGATACGAAACATGTATCAAGAAATCATGAAGTTTTTATCTTTTAGCTCGTTACTGCACAGCGCTTGCAGCCTGTCATTCCGCCTAATCTCTTCACATAAACATGTGTATACGCGTACTGCGTGACGCGCTTGTTTCACAAATAGAATTTGCCACCTTCGGCGGTCGCGCGCTACTGCAAGCGAGAGGGCTCTGGTTAGAGCAAATCAGTGCATCGCTTGACACACGCAGCTCAGCATCCCCTTTTGATCGCGCGTGAAGCGCGCGCGGCCGGCCGGCGTGCACGCTTCGCGTGCACGAGAGGTAATAGGTATACAACATGTAGCAATGCATCGCGGCGCATCCAATATTCAATATTACTACCCAGGAAACCTTATATACCGGTGTTATATCCGGGTATTATAATTTTAAGGCCGTATTTAATTGACTTTACTTTACGCGGAGTTTATGGATGACTTGGAATTTATGGAACATATTCAGTGTAGGATAATTCTGTCCAGATGGAAGGTAGAGACTCAGGTGTTATGCCACGGTTTAGCCGTCTGGAACAGAACCAAGTTAGATAGGAAGTAAAAGTAGAATACTAAGATGGCTGGTCTTTCAACTATTATTTATTTTGCTTGGGCTCCTTGTTGGAAGACCCAGCCAATTTTGTGTTTCTTTCTTATTTAATTTAAGGCAGTATTAGTAATAGACCTAAGGAAGCAGATACTAAGGGGCCGCACGTCCGAGCCGACGTCTCCGGAAAGTAGAAGGTTTAGTTTTGAGTTGGTTAACTTTGAAATTACAGGGAGAGTAGAGAATGAACACACTGATATTAGGCAGTGCGCCATCGACAATAAGACGCGCGCGCTGACCACTGAATGGTTTTTTAGCTCTTATTTCGGCCAGCACATTATTTTGGAAACAATCGAAAAGTTATAATACTTCCCATTTAACAATTGTATTGAAATTTGGTCAGCTTACGTAAACATTTATGTTTTACTGAACCTAATTTAGTTTGAGCAATTTCGATGGTCAGAATTTGAGTTATCAACGAATTTATACCTATTTTGTCATTTTTAGACCTCTTATTCAAGGCCAATCTCCCCCAACTAAATTAGGTTCGGTAGTTAAGTATGCTTGGAAGGTTCTGACAAATTTTTAGCATGATTCATGTTCAGGAACCGAAGATATGACAGAATAATACGACAAAAATCAACGAATTTCGTCAAATTACGCGACTTTTACACCTAATTTTGCTCCAAAAGCCGCGCACCATCAAATATGGCACCTAGGAGAAACTCACTGATCATTTCAAAAAGGTATAATAAATTTGGTACTGTGAAAATTCTCACAGTCTCTACAAAACGATGGTACAAAAATTTTGAAAATCCGAGCTTTTTAGTTTATTTTTATCGTGCACCGCCTACTGATATAATCAAGGGAATTAAATTATATAAAGAAAAGGATCTACACGTAATACTAAAAGAACCAAACTATAATTTAACGCGACAACATGTCGTCTTCCTAAAGTCTATTTTTAGTGTCTCTGGAACTGGAACTACGTGGAAGTTAAAGTAGGGCAGAGTGTCGAACGACGATTGCAGAAAGGCGAAGGTAAGGAGGGGACAGGACCTGAGGCATAATTAGGTTAGAAACGTCGTTCGGTAAATACAATTAATATCAGAGACACAGAAGTGGGCGAAATTAGAAGTGTTATAAACTTTACTGTAGGTCAAATATGAAAATGCCTATTAGTATTAAAATTACTGTTTTAGACCACTAATTGCAAAGGACAACGACTATAATGGTGATTTTATTAAAAAAACTATTACTGTTAGAAAGGATAATTTAAATTAAGGATAGACATTCGCAGACCCACCTAATTGTGCTCGTAGGCCCACGGGCTGATACTCGCTCAAGGCTTGAAGAAGATTATAAGGTATAGTAAGGGATTAGGTATCAGCCTGGAATTCTTGGGCAGAGTAGAGGAGCTAGTAAGGACTGGACTTATAGAGTAGCCAGGAATACCACGGCCGGGAAGGACAAACTAAAGAGGTCCGGCCGAGATTATAGGATGGTGGGTCTGCTAGGTTGCCTCCTGTGTTTCTAAGTTTCTTGTGTCTCCGCCTCTTCCACAACCGCCGTCAACTGCCTCTTCCACGGGTCTTTAGGTCTTCTTGCTGGCTTCATGCAGTCTCACGATCTGGGACTCAATTGTTAACTATAATTTACTTAACTCCTTATCGCACTATATTTACTAAATCTTACATATACTAAATTTTAAAGTTGTCCTAAGCTACCGGCTCTTGTTTGAGGAATATTAGTAACTATAAGCTTGGCCGACGGGGATACGGATGAGAGATTAAGTTTTAGTAAGGTTTGATATGATAAGATATGGGGCAGCTACCCGGCAGTGCATGGGAACTGGCACCCTATCTTAGTTGTTAGATTCCTAATAAGTGTAATTGTGGGCCGATGATGGTAATACAAGCGGTATACAAAGGAAGATGTACGGCTTAATGATCAAGTTAGATTATTAGTTACGGAGCCGGCTACTTATAACACTATATACCATAACAGAAAAAACTATCAATTTGCATGTATATAACAACCGGCTAGCGATATTACTACAGGGTGACCCAGGAAACCTTACTGGCTGGAGCCTAACTTTGAAAGTAAAAGAGATAGAAACGTCTGGTTTTCAATAAAATGTTCGCCTTGTAAAAATAACGTTTCCCCCCAGGGGGAAATTAAAAACAACGTAGATTTTGAATTATCGCGAAAAGTCATATTTTAGGTCATATAAAACTGCACAGCTTTAACTTTGCAGATTGTTGTTCTCTGATTGGCTGAATCGTATCACGTGGTACGCGGTACAATTGCATCTTTGGCATTTGGAATGTTTGAAGCGTGCAAATGCAATGAACTCACGAGCGCGCGCGGAGCTCAACAAGCTGTGAAAAGGCGATCACCCTGTAGTAATATCGCTAGCCAGTAAGGTCTGCTGGGTATGCGATAGCCGAGAAGCTGCAAAGGGGGGGTTGGGGGCGGGGGGGTTGATGGCGAGTTATGCTTTGTCAAAGTGGATGCTTTTAAAAATGAAACCGAAAGTCTTTAAACTTTGTATCGGTTTTATGTATAAGTATCGATTCGCATGACTTTTGACGAAATACCCAATTAGAGTTAGTATAAGCTTGACATACGTTGCATGCCACTTTTCGCGCGCGAAGCGCGCGCCGCCGAAGGCGGAAAATAACATAATATCTCTGATATTTGTGATACGTAACATGTATCAAGTATAAGCCAAACACATCGCCTTTTCACAGCTTGTTGAACTCCGCGCGCGCTCGTTAGTTCATTGCATTTGCACGCTTCAATTATTTCAAGAATGCAATTGTACCACGTACCACGTGATACGATTCAGCCAATTAGAGAACAAGAATCTGCAAAGTTAAAGCTGCGCAGTTTTATAAGGCCTAAAATATGACTTTTCGCGATAATTCAAAATCTACATTGTTTTGAATTTTCCTCCTGGGGGGAAACGTTATTTTTACAAGGCGAACATTTTGTTGAAAACCAGACGTTTCTATCTCTTTTACTTCCGAAGTTAGGCCCCTAACAGTAAGGTTTCCTGGGTATTTATAAAGCAATTACACGATATTTATCGATTATTGTAGGTTTACAACCTACCAGGACACGCGCCGAGTTGGACTGAACAGATATTTTACGAGTATCACCCGTTAACTGGATTACACAGGCCAGGATTTACAGTGCAGTGTAAATTTTGTGTTATCCATATTTATCACAGGATTAAAATTAAATTATAAATCCACTATGATCGTGGATCGACCGTCATAATTGTAACAGAATAAATTATTGAAAACATTCGTTTTTAATTGACGATGTCAATTCTTCGCAGCTCGGCGAGGCCCGCCCAATAGCGCATTTTGCCGATCTAACAAAGGTCGCGAAAAGAATTATTTGATGAGCGGGGTGGCTTAGTAATATAATGCATAACGTTAACGGGTGTTGATTCACGATGTCAATCCTTCGCATCTCGCCGATTTGCATACGTGGTTGCGAGAAGCATTATTTGATGCGCGCGCGACCCAGTAGTGCATCGCGCTACAATAACGGGTGATACTCGTAAAATATCTGTTCCATATATCATGGACCGTCGACGAGTCCAACTCGGCGCGCATCCTGGTAGGTTGTAAACCTACAATGCATAACGCTACAATGTACTACAAATTCATTTTTGTTTGAAGTCAGGGCCAGGGTTAGCCTTCACCTAGCCTAGCCTTGATACATGTTACGTATCACAAATATCAGAGATATTATTCGGCGGCGCGCGCTTCGCGCGCGAAAAGTGGCATGCAACGTATGTCAAGCCTAGCCATGAGTCTATGCGTACTGCGTGACTGCAAGCGTACTGCTGACTGCGTGACTGCAAGCGAGAGGGCTTTGAATTGGATAGAGCTAGGGCTAGCATTATAATTTTGACTAATAATTTATGCTTTATTAGGATATTCGATCAATTAGTTTCGGTTTTAAAGTAATCGTGAAGATAATTATAATATATAAAGATATATAATTCTACGATACAGGGGGAGCCGCGCACTCGTGCGCGGCGGGTCATACAACTTATGACAAGTCAACCCATGGAGATCGACGATGCAAAGCAAGAATGCTAGTTTGTGCGGCGCGTTGAAGCAGCGAAGTCCTCCAAATCAAAAATATTTATATACTTTATTTTCAAATATTTTAATTTGACGTTTTTTTGATTCATTTCCTGTTTCCACATATTATCTAAAATTTTTGAATTTTGTAGAAAATCAAAAATAACTGCATTTTCAAATATTTGGCTTTCTGTGTTATATTGCTCTAACCAGAGCCCTCTCGCGTCGCTTGTTAATTGCACTAGCGCGCGACCGCCGAAGGCGGCAAAGGATATATATTCTACTTGTGAAACAAGTGCGTCACGCAATACGCGTATACACATGGCTATGCATGGTGAATGTGTTATACATTAGCCTTTTAAAGTTAAATTTAAAATAAAGATATTTATTATATTTGCTATTTATAAATTATTTGTTAAAATTTTAATTAGCTAATTACCAACTGACTCATACTCATAGTCGAGTCAAATTCAATATTCAGATTCATGATTCAAGTGTCCATGGTCCATGAACAATGCAATTTTAAAGGATGAAGGAGCCACATTTTAAATTAAAATGCTTTCTCAAAATATGAATTGCAATTGGTCATAATCAATTAGCAGTGTTAGTTATCACAATAGTTATAGTGCAATGATTTAGAATTGGTGGTTGAGACATGAGATCTCTGATGTCTAATAAAAATAATAACAATGAATATTGAATAAAAAGGGCTTTACGGTATTTCTACTCGAAACGTTAGAAACTCTGAAAATCTTAATGATTGGATCGATTTTAATGTGTATTTTGAGCGGCTGATCATACTCATAGTAAACAAATGTTAAAACCACCAATTCTAAGTCGACGCACTGTAGTTGTCGATAAAATCCATACAAGTGTACATATCTATATTAATATAGAATTAAGAAGTAGAGTCATTGATCATGTTAGAAATTAACATTTGACATGGCCGGTTCACAATATCACACATCAGCCGAGTTGTTGGGTTTTGGACCTGGTTTCACGACTTCTTCTAGACCTTATTGCAACCACACCGGACTCTGGATTCTGGAACACGGACATTTGCTGCTGCTTGTAGACCTGTCCTTCTGGGCCACTAAGAACCTGTAAACAAGAAAGTCAGGACATGAAAACAAAAGTTATACTTCATATGATATTGATGACAAAGATTGGTAAAGTATCTTTCTCATTACTACAAGCACTCATAGTCATACTTCTCATGGTGAGGAAATTCATTTTTGCAAAATCTAGCTGATGTTACAACTCATAGATAATATTGTAACAACATCAAAGCTTCGATTAGATGCGAACTTCTATTAATTTCGATGCAGAAGTATTTATCATTACACTTACAGTAGTGCTTGAATCAGTCGCGTGAGATACTAAAATGGTGACACTATGTATAATGCAATTTGCAGGAAGTTATGACTGGTGAGTAATCTTATTATTGATGATTCACGAAGCAATCAAACATGTTATCATAATTCCTAACTTTCTCGGCATACTTTTCAAAAACTATGCCTTACCGCTGTCAGTTCATGCTCTACTTCCATACGGTAACGGTCCAACGTTAGCTACACAAGACGAGGGAAAAGTTAGATACACGTAAACTTGAAACTTGTGAAGCTGAATGCAGATATTTGGCGCGAAAGCCTTATCATACAAATAAACTGAATCAAGTTTAGTGCCTTACCTCTCGCCTCTCTGCTGTCCTATAGTTGTTATCATAGTCATCGGGTAGCAGGTCCGGACAAGTTGGGTTCAATCCTCGCATCATGAGATCCTCCATACTGTTACTATTTGAATACTGTCCGCCCTGCCCCATACTGGAGGATCTGTGGTAGCCGTTACTTGGATAGTGTTGTTGGTTACCATGGTGACCTTGGTAACCTTGGTGACCGTGGTAATTTCCTTGGATACCGTTTGGTAGACTGGAGCTCCGTCCTCTATGACTGTCTCCTGCAAAAGTTAAACATTTTTAGTGGATTAGATGTTCAATGATAATTAATTGTATAAGGTGCGATGACTCAAAATAACAATCATTACAATTAACTTGAAAGGTGTTTCTTGTCTAAATGGGCACTGACCAGGAAGGTGCATGAGGTGAGGAGGTACAGCGGAGAGGGGTCGGTCTGGAGGAAAAGTGTGGACATCAGTTTCTGATGTTCTGTGCATTGGACAATAACACGGATACTTTTCTTTGTACAGCTCGTGCTCGTGGATACTCGGTTCTGAATGGTTAAGGGGTAGTATTGTGGAATTTTACTTTAGGATGAGTAGTCAGGAGTAGGCAAGAGTAGCCAGGAGTAGTCAGGAGTAGTCAGGAGAAGTCAGGAGTAGTCAGGAGTAGTCAGGAGTAGTCAGGAGTAGTCAGGAGTAGTCAGGAGTAGTCAGGAGTAGTCATGAGTAGTCAGGAGTAGTCAGGAGTATCAGGAGTAGTCAGGAGTAGTCAGGGCTGGGTCACAGCACATTAGTTCGTAATACCCCCCCCCCCCCCCGCCCCTCCCCACCAGTATCTCATTAGCACTTACTGTTGTGAGCAGATTGGTAGCACCTGACACAGCACACGAAGTTGGCACACTTGTCGCACTTGTACCGGATGTTGCAGATAATCGTCTGGTCACACTTATCACAAAGGGTCGGACTCGAAACTTCCTCCAGCACTGAAGGGAGATAAATCGAGCTAGTTTATTAAGAATGTTAAGGATGGTTTAAATTTTGAGCTGAGGCAAGGGGGTTAGATTATCATTCATCATTTTTACACACTACTGACTACCACCTGCTGTAGCGTTATTTGCATTTCATTCTAACAATTGATACGGTGAACAGTTCCTCTGTGGGAACCTGGAACAATCTTAAAAATTAGGTCGTAGGGATAATTTCTCAGTGCCCTGTACTGTCCCAACTAAAGTGGGTTAATATCACATCATACATGAACCATCAGCAAAGTGACGATGTGGCCAACACTTCGACAAACGAAAGGAGCCGAATTTGAAATAGAATGTCAGGTTTGGCTTTTGAAATTAATTGCTGATCGAAAGAAAAAGTAAAATCAGCTATTCTGTAGAGACTGGGAAACCTTTCAATTTGTGCTTTGCTCGATTCGAACTAATCGGCAGTTATCAACTGTATTTTGACTTCTGCAGTGAGCGTTGTTTAATTATTTGCTATTTAATTTAGATTTTAATGAGATATTGACAATTAACGATGACTAGCACCAGTGACTTGAATCTCATTATCACACTATACAAACCTTCTGAGAATTTGACAGCCTTCTTATCATTTCTTAGCCGGAAATAATTAATTTGTTTATTAAGTTTAACCCTGGATCGGACCATTACACTTACATTATCAGTTCTTAAACTGCAGAGTACTTAACCACTAATTAAAGTCACTGACATATTAACTGGAAATATACTCCGCAAATGTTATGGAACGTGCTTTCATTGACACTTGACAGTCAACGAATATTCGTTTCTTGTTTTACTTGCTGAGCTTCTATAAATAGCAACACCTCAGATTTCCATACCGTACGTCAACAAAAAGCATGCTCATAAAGGACTAAAGATTATAATTTGTACCATTACTGAAACTGAACATGCTCAGTTCCAAGTATTTTCTCTCCATAATAATGACTGTTTAGTACTCACACTGCACAATGATATTGAGAGTGTCAGTGTGTCTGATGTGTTTTGTGGCGAGCTGCATTTCGGAGTCACTCGATATCGTTATCAGGTCGCCTGTATCGTCTGAAAAACACGTGCGTTAGTGATAAACTCTTACTGTTAGTGACAGTCAGTGAAATTTGGTGAAATGTGTGACCTAGTTTTTCGAAAAATATGAGAAAAGTGAGAAAGTCTGGATTTTGGGTTTCGACTTTCGTGTGAATTGTAAGTTTAATTTTAATGCGTGCAAAAAATCCAATATTTTACACACATACCACGTGACAAGCAGCCGAGCCACGTGCCAATTGACACGTGACAAACAGCAGTGTGAAGTGGCTAGGGTGTGGCTGATATTTGAAACTTGCTTTCCTGTCTGCAATTTGCCTTGGGATTTATAACCGATAAGATAAATACGTAGAGTATTTTATCGTTACTTATGAAGCTGATATTTAACAGCTGATAGGGTTACATGTGTTAAAACTTCAAGGCACTATGACATACGATACCAAAATTTTGGAATTACAAGTGACTTGCCAGATTTTGATCTGGGTCAACATAGAATTGTGGGAGAAATTTGATTTCGACCTCCTTCGTAATTAAATTGTTGGTTCTGCTTTTAAAATTTTATTGTGCTGTTTTTTGTTTGCTCTGCTTTTAAGGTTTTACAAAAATTGTGCTCAAAACTTAGCCAGTCCAAGTACGTAGTGTTGCAACTTTTTAATAAATAGTTGATTTTAAAGAATATGTGCATTTAATTTCTGACCGATACATTCAGTTGCAGAGATAAGTCTCAATAAAGTCAAGTGAAGATGAACAACAGTGAAGCAATACAAGGTCAGTTGTCCCAGCAGAACGCTACAATTTTAATAATGCAGAATCTCATTTCCCTGGCAACCTTGATCCCAGGAACTCTCCTAAACATCTTGGTCATCGCCTACTTCCTGCTCTTATCTCCTCACCGAGGTGTCATCACCAATAAGCTTCTGACCCTGTACTCTCTCTTCAACGCTCTCATTTGTCTCCAAATAACACCCCTTGTTGCCTCCATCTTCACCTCTCACCCTCTCATAACTCCAAAACACTGCCTACTTTTACTGCCCCTTTACAACATCACTTCAAACCTCTCAACCTTCTTTCTGGCTGTTCTAGCTGTTGATATTGGGTTGAGTCTGCTGTATAAAACGGAGCAGTTGCTGAGAAAATGTAAGCTTGTGGTGATGCATGTGGTTTATTTGTGCCTGCTGGTGGCGGTGGAACTAATGCAGCTGAGGTTTGGGGTGGAGGTACGGTACACAGTGGATAGGGGGGTATGTTCGTGGAGTAGTGCGGGAGATAACGTTGTTATCAACTACATCAACATCGGGTCTCTGATAGCTGTTATCATACCCGTGTTCCTGATAACATTATCTTTGTTTTCCCTGATATGTAACTTCAAGGGTATCTCTACCTACAATCATACCCTCCTGTATGCCTCCCAAGCAGCTCTACTCCTTTCAGTCTCCTACCTCATCTTCCACTCGGTCAGTTTCGTGGCGTCCCTCAGGGCTGCACTTTTGCCCCTCGTCAGCTCACAGACTGTTGAAAACAAAGTGCACGAAAGTGGTAGACTCATGAAAGTTCTGCTGGATGGATTGTATGCAACTATTGCCCCAGTTTTGATTTGTCTAGCTGTTCCGGACGTGAGACGGAAATTGTGTTCTTGTAGAGTGAGACATTATGATATCTTTTCTTCTTAAATAACTAATTTGTCGAGAATTCCTCACTTTTTTATGTTAGATTATGACGGCGTTAGATTATGATGGCCTCAACCGCAACGTTAATCATAATGTGGCTCTTGCTATGTGTTGGTTCAGCTGAATTAATTATCATATAATCAAGTTTATTTTTCTTGTTTAGTTAGCTGTCATTCGGCCACACATTAAGCAACTTATACTGCAGTACCATTTATCAATTTGAATTAGTATATCAAAATTATATGTAACTCACATTGTAATTTTGCATGGCTGAATTGTAACGCTTGATTTATGTATATTATTTTATTTTTTTTTTTATTAAATACTTTTCAAATTTTACAGAGTACAGCAATAGATGAATATAAAATAGAATCGTTCAAAATATCGCCCCCATCTGTAAAATATGATGGGCACCCAAACACGGTAAACACATAGTGAACTATGTCCGCAGTAACTTGGACCCATTACATCGAATTAATCTAAATCCAAAAATTTATGAAAAACTATTTAATAACAAACAAATCCATGGTGAATAACTGTGGATATATAGTCAAAATTGGTATTTCAATACGTCAAATTCCAGATACATTAGATACAGGTCTGATATGGTCATTAATGTGTGAGGTGTGCGGGTGAAGTGTGATATGATGTTGAAAGTATAGGAAGGTAGATAAAAAAAATTAATAAAACAAAAATAATAATAATATGGGGAGCAAAGAGACTAGGCTAGGCTGTTGTTTCACTATCCAATAAACATTTCCATAGATGCTTAGTGACCTCAGCTTTGAAAACACTTGTAGACACAATCTGTCTTACCTGTAAAGGGAGTCCATTCCACAGTATATGAGTTCTGTAGAAAAATGATTTTGCCAGTGGGCTATTTGAGGTACATAAGGTGTGTGAATTCTGACTTAACTTAGGTAAAATTGATGACACAATAGACAGACTGTCGAGGTGGCAACGTCTTAGTCGAGAAGTGCCCTGATATAAAGTGAGATAGTGAGGCAGCCATACAGGAATTAAATTGTTCAGAACTTTGTGGAAAAAAATAAGATCATTCAAGTCAAACTTTTGAGACAAAGGGAGAATGTCTAATTGTATAATTAATGTCTAATGTATAATTAATTGAATTTTCAAATAAATGTCATGCCTCAGATTATCTTTATCATGATTTTATTGTGATATAAAGGAATTATCTAGCAATCTAGAATGTGTATTACGTTATTTTCTGTAACAATTTACAACAAAAAAACCGCGCTATAAAGAAATCTGAGTAAGCGTACCTTTTGAATATTGTGACAACTCGAACTGTTCAATTTTTATGTAGTAAGATTTTAGGAGAACAAAATTGTCAAAACAAGAGCAAAACAAACTGTTTGGGACAGAGAAAGGGAAAGAAAAGGGGCAGAAATTTAAAAAAAGGGGGAACACGAAGAGCACTAGGCAAATGAAACTTGAACTGAAAAAGGGGAAAATGAGAAGTAAAAACATTATTTAAACATAAAAACATAGAATCATAAAAACATAAATTAAAAACGTACCTTGCCATTTAATTACAATGTTTTGGTTGTCACGAAGTTTGAGAACTTGTTTAAGTTGCTTTAAAAACTTCCTAAACTCTGTCTGGTGATCAGTTTGAAACACTCTAACATCTCGTCTCCAGTTCTGTTGAAAGTACAACTTCACGCTCATGCCCGACCTGCAGAGGGGGGGGACGATTTGAAACGTTACTTCATTTGTAGTGATCGAATCTAATCAACTGTGACCACTATTACTACCAATACATACACAATTACCAATACATACAAGATTATCAATACATATCACATATAAAAAATGGCAAACAACCAAACGAAGCGGGAAAAGAAACGAAAATATGTATCACTTTCGATTAAACTTCACTCATTCCCCTTCTCGCTATCTACTTACTTTGGTGCGAGGGTAGCTTTGGACATTTTAGAAGATGGCCTATCTGGAGCTTTCATAGCCTTTTTACTCATCGTGCTGACACAGGAAACAACGTCAAAGCCAAATGTACAGACGATAATATGTCTTCGTTTTATTAATGTGATGATTTATTGCCAAAAGTCGATCAGTTGTAAATAAGATCAGAGCGGTTTCAGAAAATTAGCGCTGAAAGACGGCAGCTCTGTGTCCAACAAGTGTCAGTGTAAAAGCTGGAATCACCAACTCAACAAATATCGGCCGAGATCTAAAATCAGAACAGGAATCGTGTCGTCAGCTTGTGTCAAATTTAACAAAACAAAGGATAGCTATTTGGAGTTATTGCTGGAAAAGATAGGACAATGCACATAATCGAGAGACACGTCGTGTATGATTGGAGTAATTTCCTGTTGCAACTGTGGTATAATCCGATTTTAAGTAGCCGATTTGCACGGGGAATGACGCAGCGGAACACTGCCTGAATTAAGATCATAGGTGCACTAGCTTGTTAGCATGTTAGTTTAAGTAATGATGGCAGACTGCACGTACCATAGTTCGAGGTTTGCAGGTACTGCGCAGTATTTAGTTTTATGTGTAGCGAAGATTGGAAGTAGCGATGACACGAGTATAATTGTTGAGAGATATGTTTATAACTCTATATCAATATTTTGATGCTATTACATTTATCATTAATTGGTAATACATGTTACAGGAGTGGGAATCAACAGCACGAGGCAGTAAAAAGGGGTAAAATCAGTTTTCTCCCAAAACTCACAACACGAACATAAACAACAGCATACTCAGATATAAACACAAAGTATATTTATAAACCGGGTAAACACAAAATATTACATCACGAACGCACAAGCTTGCAATTATCTTTTCAACGCCGCCCAGTTTGAAATGGAGTGATTTAACCCAAGATACGACTAGTCGACCAGCTTTATACCTGACAGTGACATTTTTATATCTAGTCTGAGTCATACATATGGGATGGGGTGTAACCAGGGAGATGGTGTATAGTGGTATAACGGGATCAAATAAATGGAGTGTTATTGTAATATTGTAATTGAAGGGGTGTATATTATCGTGACTGCTACCTGTCTGAGTGTCTCACGTCAGACTACTAATTTCTTTAGAGACTCGTGGTAGGCCGCACATTGCCAAGCAAAGTGTTGCCGATTTAAATTAAACCCTGAATTGCTTGTGCAGTTGATTGGTTAAACTTAATGCAGAATGCCCTATATTTATAAAGCTTAAATTCAATGCACGTGTCAAAACAAAGCGGTGCCGTCGTGCCGATAAATTATACTGGGCGGCATCAGCCTCTCCGTTAAATCTCGTGTAATATTACAAAGCCTGAAGAACTCAGGTAAGGGAAATTGATCCACAATTCAACCCCCAATATAACTATAACTATAAGACATCAGACATATATCGTTTGATGCCTCATGCCTGCATTCAGCATTGGACATTCCTAAATTCTGGTCAATTTTAGTGTAAAATGTAGATATATAATGAAAAGCAAGTATCGAATTAAAATGGTTCAAAATCTGGTTTACGTAAAGTATGTGAACGATTCCTTGCAGTCTTTTGAATTTGTCTGCTTCCACAGCACTACTATGCAATCCTATTCGAGCTAGTCTTAATCATAATGGTATAAAGCAAGCTAATGCACATCTGACATCATTATCGTATAATACGTATTTTTCCGTAGTTTATTGGGATGTTTCAGTTAACTGTTATGTCGCAGAATTGAGGATTGAATATCGTATTTGTAGATCGTGCACTATTAATGAGCTTCTTAAAGTTAACTTAATTTTATTTACTGGGCCGCGCCGCGCTTAGCCTAGCCTGTCATTCCGCCGAATGTTAATAATAATATGATTATGAACATTATACTTATAGCCTGGGGTCTCCAGGTAAAATTGTATCGTTACCTGAACGGCCTCCCGGCCACTATTACCCACGTTTTGTATGTTATGTGTAATTAAACAAATCCAATTTCTTAACTATATAACTAAATTGTTTTTTGATTTCGGTTTGGTATGGACAAATAGCGGAAGTTTTACCAGGCCTGCAGGATTCCAAAGATGAACAGGTTTTTGCCGAGATTCAGATACAAGTATAAACTTAAAGTGTTTTTGGCAGAACTGATTACAGATTAGAACCGACATCGATCTCATTCAGTGGGTTGGTCGGTGGTCCAGTTTTTAAACTTGCAGTGACGCATGTAAAGCAGCGCCTAAACTAACCATATTCCTACTATTTTACCTGGTGACTAATGTATCTCTGATTTAGAACACAATTAAATATTATAAAACGTCTTACTAAGTATTTAGATCTCTCACTTCACCTCACACAAGCTAAATGCTTGCGGAATGTTTTACAAATATCTTTCTACGAGGCCTACTATTAGGCCTCCGATAGTCTCTCGAAAGTGCAGTTAGTGATTAGTAAAGGGCCAGAGCTAACATCATTTTGATGTTGGTCCTAATGCATATAATGTTTACAGTGAGTGGAGAACACGTCTCCTATTTAACAAAACCTAGTATGTATGTACATTCAATTGAGAAAGATTTATGGGTTTCACAGCTAAGCACAATTGCTTTGGAATACAACACTATGCTGTCAGAACTATTTTTTGAACTTTACCACTAATTTCACTTGAAGGCATTTTGCAGGGTACCCTCATGCTCACGGTACTATTTATCGTTAATTTACTCTATTTCATCTTCAATTTTAGATTTTATTAAATACTTTTTAAATGTGTAAAATTTTAAAAGTATTTAATAAAATCTTCAATAATAGTCAGTTATTTTTCGCAAAGAAGCCTTCTGAGAGTTCGAGTTTCCTTTGATGTTATAATATTATTGGTTAGTTGGGTTCTAGTCAAGTAAACAAGGGTTTTTAATAACAGAAAACTTGGGTGAAGAACAAATAATTTACTGTGGATACGCTAACCATATGATAGCATATGCTGACCATACGCTAGGCCCTAAAAGCTTTACCGTGACAAACTTGGGAAGCAGACTGGTACCACTTGTCTGGTAGTTTGTGAGAACTAAAGTCTCACACTGTTCCCTATCACGAGTGTGCACGTGACATGTAGTACTGTACGCGTGACATGTAGTACTGTGCACGTGACAATAATGCCTGTACGCGTGACAATAGTGCTTGTACGCGTGACAATAGTGCTTGTACGCGTGACAATAGTGCTTGTACGCGTGACAATAGTGCTCGTACGCGTGACAATAGTGCTTGTACGCGTGACAATAGTGTGAAACGCACCAAATCAGCCTGATCTAGTCAGGTCTGCTGTCCCAGCTTTGACGCAGTTGTGTTTAGTTTCAACATTAAACGGCATTATAAATACACACCTTACTCATGCACACGGGGCTATAGCACAAATAACATGGGCAAGTTAAAATCGACTCAAAACCGTGAAACAAATTGAAAATTTCAAAACTTAAACCTAAAATTAAATACCATTCTCCTGAATTTCTGGATTACAATCAAATTCTCCCGGGAAATTTAACGTTAGACGCCGTGAGAAGTTTGGTCCCTTTAAATATTTTGCATTCTTAAGTTTTGGTAAGATCGTTTTTTGATCCGTGATTGCGTTGGGTAAACCCTGTAAAATTGGGCAGCCAAAATAGCAAAATTTGCATGAGGTTAAAACAACTGGGAATAAAAATGATTCTTTATTCAAAAATAAATCCAACATGTCATCTGTCTGGTAAGTGGGGAAATAACGAGACTTAAAAGAAAGTCTCCAATATCATAACCCCTCAAACAACGAATTAGAACAGTTTAAATATTCAGCCAACTGAATGGTCCCTCTTTTTTGATAGTTTGTTTTTTCAGCATTTCTTTTCCTTTCGAATTTACACGTTTGTTATAATACTTCTCGAATGTCCAGGGCGTCCTTAAGTTGAGAAGTCACATCAAATTGTCGGCTTGGTTCATCCTAGTGCAGAGCAGAAGACCTGGTTCTCGGGAACCGAATCATGTTATCCTATCACTGACTATTGTTGATCGTACTCCTTACGAATTCTGCCATATCTACGTCAGAGTTTCGAGATATTATGTAAAACTCGTGTGCCTGAGGGGATTAATCACAATTATAGGATTTGTTTTTCATCAGAAGTTTGGGGAGGAGAAATTGTTATAGGACGTTACTTTCGCTGATATTTAGTTCTACCAGGGATTAGAATATAAAATCATGAAATATTTGAAGCAAACACATCGGCGCTATTTCAATAAAGGCGGTACATCTAACCCAATGTATATGTGCTCGCAATTTAGGCACAAAGAATATTTTACCTCTAAATCAGCTATGTCTGACCTCCCTTGAGGATCTTTGACCAAACTGAAAGAAGAGTTTTACGTCATCATTATAGACTGAAAGAACCGCTATTTGTCTTAAGTCTACTAGCTGTAGCCCTATTAAATGTTGGTGTTAGGATTGATGGGAATAAGCAGCTAAGTTTTTTACAAAAGAAATTGAAATTTCTTGTTAACCAACCATTTACTGACGAAGTCCCTAAAAGGCTCCGAGAAAGTATCCTCCACTGGAAGTGTTGGCGGGTTCTGAAAAGTACTGTTTAAGGAACAAATAATCTGTAACACAATATCAAATAACTGCTAATTTTAGAAGACTTTAGAAATTTAAAATTTGATCTTGAAAGCGATTCTGCCGAAAATATGTATTCCTTTTTTGACAGAAATTTTAGAACTCTGTATGATAAATGGTTTATTAAAAGTCAGAAGTCTAGTGGTAATAATTCTCTTCTTCGCTCTGATTGGATTTCAATAGGAGTGGCCAAGAGTAGTGACACTAAAAACAAACTCTATGATATTTGGGTTATGAATAAAACTAGAGTTAATTGGAACAAATATGTTGATTACAAACGAGTGTTTGATGCTATTAGAAGTAAAGAAAAATTTGAGTATTTTGATAAATGTTTTAAAGCAAATCAACATGATTTGAAAAAGACTTGGAAACTGATAAACGGTTTGCTAGGTAGGAAGAAATCAAACAGATTACTAGTTTTTCCTAATCAAGATGCAGCGCATAATTTTAATTATTATTTTGTTAATATTGCTAATGATCTTTTACTAAAAACGTATGGTGAAAATGCTAACGCGGATTTAACAGATTTTAATAAATATATGCCTGAGAGGAACATAAGCGAGCTATCGGATATTAATTTTTCAAGTGAAGAAATAAATAATATTATAAGTAAGCTTAATAATAGCAAGGGTACGTATTATTCTCCTAGGGTCCTCAAACTTTTAGCTACCACTATAAGTCCTTTACTGGCTGATATTTTTAATAAATGTGCAAATGAAGGTTATTTTCCGAAAGAATTAAAAGCAGCAAAAATAATTCCTTTGTATAAGAATAAAGGATCTATTTCTGATATAAGCAATTATCGTCCTATTTCAATGTTACCTGTTTTTGCTAAGATTTTCGAGAAGTTAATACATAAAAACGTATCTGATTTCTTTAATAAGCACAATCTTTTCTGTGATAATCAGTTTGGTTTCCGCAGTAAGCACTCAACCTTTCATGCACTTGTTTCAGCAGTAGAAAATCTTCATGATGCTATCGATAATAAGAATTTTACATTAGGTATATTTATAGATTTTTCCAAAGCTTTCGATACAGTGCGGCATAATATTTTGTTAGAAAAGCTGGAGAACTATGGTATTCGAGGAAATGTCATTAAATTATTAAACAGTTATTTATCAGATCGGGTTCAGTATGTTAGCTATGGTGGATTCGAAAGTTGTCTCTTAAAAATAACCTGTGGTATTCCACAGGGGTCAGTGTTAGGCCCCCTGCTCTTCATTATTTTTATCAATGATTTGGCAAATATTTGTGAGTTAGCTAAATTTATCCTCTTTGCGGATGATTTAAACCTTTTTCTTCAAAATAAAGACCGAAATTTACTTTACAAAAATGCTAATGAGGTATTATCAAAGATTCACGAATATTGCTGCTTAAATAGGTTAATCATTAATTTTGAAAAATGCTGTTTTATGGAATTCGGAAATAGTAAAGTTCCTAAGAATCAAAAGTTTGTTGGAATACTTAACAACCAGTTTAATCAAGTGAATAAGTGTAAATTTTTGGGAGTCATTATTAATTCTAATTTAACGTGGAATGATCATATTACCAATGTAATAACGCAAGTTTCAAAATCTTGCGGATCACTCTACTCAATAAGTTCTATAGTACCAGCCAAAGTGTTAAGACAAGTATATATTTCACTTGTTCAACCATATTTAATGTATTGTATACCACTGTGGGGTGCTGTTTTTCACCATCCTTTGCTGCAAAAACTGTTTGTGTTGCAGAAAAAATGTATTCGTATTGTGAGTAGGAAAACAATAAAGATTGATCACAAGTTTCAAAATACTAAACCAATGTTCTTTCGTTTGAAATTATTAACCTTGTTTAACTTATTTACATACTTTACTGGATGTATTGCAATGAGGCTACTTAAAGAACAAATTCCTATTGATGTTTATCGCCGGTTTAGCAAGTCAAGTAGATCATGCAGACTGCTATATCCTAAATTCTCAATGTCTAAGACCAAGAATAGTAATTTTGTTTTTAATGCATCCAAAATTTTAAATTATCTCCTTGATCATGATGTACCGTATCATATTTTGTCAATTTCACTATTTAAAAAGAGATTTAAGAACCATTTGCTTCATATACAAAACCTAGGGCTAAATGGGGATCATGGATGGCTACCATGTAATCACGATATCTTCTCGAATGTATCAATTTCATAAAATAAGTTAATTTCAACTAGGGAAATATAAATTGAAGTTAATGTTTTGGGGACGTTTGTGTGTTTTTTGTGTGTATTTTATTGTGAGTATTTAAAACAAGATAGGGACTATAATTGTAACGGTTTAAGTGTATACGTCTTTATTAATGTTGCCTCCGATTTCACTACACTGAAAACATTCACTTTTTATTTTTTGTGTTATTTTTTACTTGAGATCTCATATCATAAAATTTTACCATCGCGATACGGGTATTAATTTACCTCCCAGCGGTGAGACACCGCTTCCCTCCATCGCCATGTTTGAAGCTCTCCCATCATCTGTTCTACTTCAGAGGGAAGTGATTTATTTTATATTTTAAAATTGTTATTATTCCAGTATAACAAATAAATTTTCTAATCGTGTAAAAAAAATCGTGTAAAAATCGTGTAATTAGGAACCGTATTTCAAGATAATTACCAAGCGTACACGCGTGTAACGTTAAGGAAAATGCTAGAATTTACACCCTTTCTATAACGTTAAATTTCTCGCGCGTTACATTTACGCGCGTATTTGTGGGTTGAATCAGACATTCTACTCTGGGGTTATCAATCATAAATGAATAAATAATCATATTCGTGTAAATATTTAGATTTTTATTCTTTGTTTAAATTCTTCTAGAATGAACAAATTAGTCTGTGCCGGTCAAAAGCTTTCCTTAAGATTGATAACACAATTGAAATATAAACTATCGAGTTTTGGACGTTCTTTGATGGTTTAATTATAGACCACTGTTATTTGTACCCCGGCAATAAGCAACTGTATCGAATAATAGAGGTCCGACTGCATAATTTAATTCTCTCGCGGAGACGCCATGTGTAGAAGAATAGAGCATTTGGAGGTAATTTTATACCTCTAAAATTGTTTTTAACAAAGCTTTTCGAAAAACAAAAGTCACGGATCAAACAAAAACTACCTTAAAGATGGTATTAGTATTTAGTTGGTCAGATAGATAACAGTTACTCAGTCCCACATTATACAAAAGCAATAGCTACCCAGCTCATGCCATTTTCCTACTGTTTCATCAAATATCCTTTTCAACTACATGAATTACAATACACCATATAAAATGGAATTAGTCTATCGTCGATACAGTGGACTGGAAAAATATAAATGAAAGGAATTATATGTAAGGAATGAATAACAATTGAGCTCACATCTTTTATCTTGATTCCACTGTAGGCAAGGAACTTACCTCTTAAATAAATTTGTTGGATTTACATCGCATTGAGCCTCTACGGCACACGCACACACGCACGCACGCACGAAAATACATTATATACACGCAAATACACCAGAAAAACTCGCAGAGGGATTTATAATTGAGAGATCTGCTTTTGGTACAATAAAACGATCGCATACCTCGTTAACGATATAATTAAGAAGCTCGAATATAGCCATGGGTGGTCGGGGGTCATTATCCTCAACCGTATCTCCAGCTGTTAAAGTCCTGTAGGATAATATCTTGTTAGGATCTTATATCTGATAGTATTTATTTTGTTTCTATCGCATTACATATTATGAACAATAATATTGTATGTATATGCCCAAAAATGAAGCAAAATATTTGTCTAGCTTGACAGAGTTTTCACCATCCATTTTCACCACATTTTCAATCTGAAAACAGTACCCTGATATTAATAAGGTGTGAGTGTAACGTACTTATCTCTATTTTCTCTAAGGGTAGCAGGATCAGGTGGAGGTATTGGGTACTGTCCTATAGCCATCTCAATCAGGGACAATCCAAGACTCCAGATATCGGACCTGATGTTGTATCTGGTTCCTAACAACCTCTCCGGCTAAAACATTACTAGTTATAGAAATATGATAATGATAAGGAAATATTACTAGTTAGTGAAATATTGCTAGTTAATGATAAAACATGGACATTTCACAGAGTGCGCATGGGATTTTATGAGAATTGTAGGACATAGGTACAGTAAAGACAGCCGACAGGTATTCGATTTACGGAGCTCGATAACTGTCCTCAAATTAGTGGTTATATTAATTTTAAGAGCTGTGAGTGAGCCACCATATAATATGTGCCATATAACTCGTTCAATTTGACAGGTGAGTCAGTTCTCGTTATAAAACCGGCCGATTTACCGTACAAATGGATGTTCACGGTGTCGGTAAGATTTTAAAATCTCCATAAATGTCATTTATTTCTATTTCTTGGAACCTATAATTTCCTATCCACCTGACAACGTATTTAATCTCACCTCTGGTAGGATTTTAATGGATAGTTATACCTAACCCAAACGGAAATCGGAGCTGAGGAGCCACACTCCATAGTGTAGACATAATTTTAAAATCTCGTGAAATGCTTTCATCAAGTGGCGACATTTCGTGAGTACACCGGAAAAGTAAGATATCACGAAACATTGCTAACTTACACTAGTAAAACAGCCGCTATTTGTGTCCACTTATAATCTGTCTACGACAAATTTGTGTAGTGGTCAAGTCGGTAATTTCCAGAGTACGACGATCTACTCAAAACACTACTTTATATCAACTTTCGTTCAGGTGTAATTGTCACTTAGTGTTAAGTTTTAAACCTGGGTTCCAAGGGCTTGAGAGGTTATTTACTCTTTTCAACAATTTATATTGATCATATTTTGAATCTTCAGAAGTTACAATACAAATAACAATAGATACAGAACAATTCTGCTCGGTTTTACGGAAAGAAAATACGTGAACCTATCATGCCTTACCTCAAAAAGCTCCACTTTTCGTGATAACATAGCCCATTAGTTCTAACAAGGAAACATCAAGAGATATACGAATACGAAGTTCCAGACTAGATGATAATTTGCTGAAAGTTCCTCCTGCACCACATTTTAGACGAATAGATGCTGCATTTATGTTTAGTGGACCAAAAATTTGGAGTGAACTACCCTAGTCAATGAGATCATTATCATCTATAGAGTTAGAAGCGCTCATTAGCACAATGGATATAATTGATATAGCAAATATACGAACTATTCCGTTCTTGCTTTAGCAACTATATTACGAGGATACAAAACACGTACATTGTACAACATAATTAATTATAATTATCATACGTTTACAGTGGGCAATTTCTACTGTCCATGTCACATACTGATTGGAAAGTGGCGTACAGAAGATTGGCAAGTCACATTATACAGTTAATATCGCGACGTGATAACATGAACGTATGAAAGTATGAACTACATAATTCAAATTTGTCGACGTTTAGTGAAAGATCAGCAGACACTTATCCTACATAATTCTAGTTCATACTCATCACAACATACTCTAATCCCTCTAATAGATCAGTGAAATAGAGTAAGCTTCACTTTCATCTTTTAAACTCTGCTCAGTGCTATGTGATAGTTGTACGATAATTGATTATTAATTATACAGATTGTTAGAACATTGCATATTCCATATAATGAGGTGAACAATAGAACAAGATAGAAGCAGACTGCAATACTTGACAAGAGCTTGATGGTGGCTGAGTAAAGATAAAGGACGTACAAACCAAGAATGGAAACTTGGGTCTATACCAACCAAATATGGAAACTTTAATTGCTGAAGTAAGGCAACAATACAATTAGTACCTTTCATCATTAATTATTCATAAATTTCAGAGGACACAAAGCCAATCGAATTTCATTAAGACCGAACTAGCTGAAGAGAAAGTGATCTCACAAGAAAACGAAAGTGAAAATGAAAGTGGAAGTGAAAGTGAAAGACACTTACCGACATATAAGATCTAGTTCCCACAAAGGTATTAGCTTTAGAGTTGATAAGTTCACCACTGACACCAAAATCACACATCTTGATCTCTCCTCTAGTGTTCACTAGGAGGTTACTAGGCTTCACATCTGAAAATACGGCATATCATTAATACGCATAATAGAATAGTAATGTTTGGGATTGGGTTTATTATTGATATAATTAAGGGATAAATCGTACATATAAATGCTATTCCATTATAGAGTACAGACTTATAGAGGGAGAGGAGGATGTTAACTATTGTTGGAACTGGGACAGGGTCCGGGTGGCCATGCACTTATTCAAGCTTATCAGTCAAACTCTGGTCACCTTACTAGAGTCGCTTTACAGTTTACAACCATTTCCTGCTCTAATAAAAAGCTGCCAGCAGTGTGTGACTTTGTTTCTTTCAGTCGTTATAAATAGTGTTCAGTGGGGAAGGTTTGTGAAATGTTGATCCGACTTGACCTAAACTCTCTCGGACAGTTCCATATTACCCAAACGGAAATCTGTGTTACGTTTATTTTTATTGTAACACTAGTGTAACCCGTGCCTACGGCCGGGACTTCACTATTGCAGTTGAAATGCAAAAGTATACACCCACCTATTATATTTGAAAATAGGCATAACATTGTCGTATAAAAGTATGAACTCCCTCTACTCCCACACACACACACACACACACACACACACACACACACACACACACACACACACACACACACACACACACACACACACACACACACACACACACACACACACACACACACACACACACAAAAAATTTTTTTGACTCTAGTGTTCCGGATATGGTCCGCACATGCCACGCCCATTTTTATAGCGTTTCTTATACAGGTAAAATAGGGAAAATCGCATTTTTTAACATGAAAGCGTCATTTCTGTGCTTTGAGACTTTCTACTCTAATATAAATGTGATGATGGCATTTCGTTTAAACATATTTTCAAAACTCTGTGACCACGCCCTGGCCGTGGACCACGCCCCTATTTCTTATACACATAAAAACACGAAAATCGCAGATTTTTAAATGATTGGATTGATTTAGAGCTTTGAGACTTTCTACTCGAATATAAATGTGACCCAAGCATTTCGTTTGAACATGGTTTAAAATTTGATAACTCTATAGATCGTCATTGATAGGATCAGTATTAATGAGATCGAATGATTACTTCATAGCTCGTCACTAACTGGATCAGCATAACATGACTAAAGACTAACGAGGTCCAGAAATGTGAGCCAAAAGATACCGTTGACACCATGGACACCATGGTCCATGGTCAATGAATGTTGAACAAGATCTGGCCCTTGACATCCTTGTAGCGTCCACGAGTCACATAACAAACCCTGGTAAGTGCTGACACCGGCAATAACGTTTAAAAGAACTAAAAACGATGAGTAATTATCAGTCAACCAACCAAGATCATTTATTTTAAAACTAGTCAGATCACCATGCCTAATGCTTTTGAGAGCGAATGGTCGCGCAATTTCACGGCCCTACTAAAAGTAATTTGATGCAAAACCCGCCAAGTTAAGGAATATAGGGAACCTAGACTACGGATGTAAAACGAGCAGCATAATGCTATAAAATGAGCAGTATAATGCAATAATGCAGGAAATGACAACAATGGGCAGGATACAGGTGCTGCCCACTTACTATTAGTCAGCTCATTCCTATCCATATTTAGAATTATTTTGCAGCTTAATTGAAGGTGTGCAGGTGAGATTATGCAACTAAGTAGTTTAATCGGAGTTGTCTTCACTGAACCAGCTAACCGGATTTGCTTCCGGGATCTTGTCTCATATAATACCAGATTAATATTGTAATATTCGCAGAGCACTTGAATGAGCAAACAGATTCCATTAACTAACGAATGTCGTATTATTGTATATAACTACAAGATTACTCGTTATATTACGAAAATACTAAATTAATTAATATGGCTACGGTTAAGTTGAGCAACTTGTAATTGTAGTTGGCAATACGGGATGGAATGGTGCTGGAGAGCACAACACCTGCGCTTGTTACTGAGGTTGTGTTGTTATCGTATAGTTCATAAATAGGGACATTATTTCAGACTTGGATAAGTTTGATGCACAGCGCTATTTCTAATTGATTACGTTGTAACAGATCTGTTGTAGCTTCACCGAATTATAGAGTTCAGATGAGAATTAACTTTAACAATTATCACAATACAAAATATACCTGTCTGCGTGGAGGAACCACACAGTCCTAAAGTTAAGATGGCCAATAATTGGTGGAACTCTCCATTTATCATCGTCTAGACATACTTGTAATATTGTAAGAGGACTAAAGTTCAACTTCTATGATACTGTAGCCGGTGCAATTTAAACTTTGATTTCAGGGGATTTCTGACTGAATCTGAATTTGAAGTTCCGATCTTCTGTGTCGTATAATGAACAGTTACTTTCGTGTTATAGTCAGTGTATAGTGCGCTCACCAGCTGCGGAATAACAACACACATTATTATATTCTTTAGACTGTTTATAATGGCATTATCTTTCGTACACTGCATAATATTATATCCAAGGAGCTTCATTATATTTAAATATAGAAGCTTCTTTAGTATACACTACACTGCAACTGGCAACCGGGTGGTACTGCACTGCCCATTGAGTACCAGCCAGTTGGTTCCGGGGAGGTTGAAAAGCACATCACGTACAAATTATACAGAAATTATCTTTGTGTCGGTGCGTGGTGCCCAGCTCTACATGGAGAGAAGACAGTAGAATAGCAGGATTGTTTGGAGCTGAAGAACGAGCGAACCTAAATGTTTACACCAGGTGTTATAACTTCTGAAATGGTTTAAATAGATAATATCAGTAGCGGGTAGCCATGTAGCGGGAATATTGGAATACAGAACTATGGCTATGTTATTGATAGTATTTGCATTTGAAACTTAATTTTAAAACTAGAATTATAAGCTTATAAAATGTGGTTCTGCTGCAACTGTCTTTAAACTATTGGTGTCAGGTGGCTGGCAGGTATTCCAAATCTGACCAGATATCAAAACATTTTTCGACCAAAGGTTTGTAGAGAGTGCGACCCAAAGTAATCATGATTTTCATCAGATATCTGAATCATTTCCAAAAGACAGACATAATTCATGGAATATAATAAGTTTTTAAAATGCAGAGATACATTTATTTTATCAGATTTAGAATCAGATCAAGCACCTTAGTTTATATTTCTTTAAAGTATTTTTTTTGTTTAGCAGTGACTGTTCAGCTACCAGATGCACACCTTAAATTCAATAAATTCACCACACGTTTTTATGTAACCGCTTTGAAACCTAAGCCTAGCTTCACTTCCGATGACCTCATTATTGCAGAGTAACTGCGCAGTTCTGATGACCTCATTATTGCAGAGTTACTGCGCAGTTCTGTTCACAGTCCACACCAAATTAAAGTCGATAACGCCCTTCTGGTAGTGAGTGATATTGTGAAATTCAACTGTTTAAAGTAAATTATCAAATGATGTCATGCAAACGTCCTTGAACTGTGAGACGTGAGTATGAGGCATGACCAGATAATTACTAAAAGATTCAGTTTTGTTTAAAGGACCTAATTCAAAATTGTACTATTTCTCAGATTGCCAGATATGGAAGTACTTCGTTTAAATTGCTATTTATATTATACTATAATTTATACCATTAACAGTAGCGTAGCTGGCATGCAGCAAGTAATCATATTGGGAGTCGCAATGTGGTCGATGGTGCAGACATTTGTAATTATAATGGTATTGGACATTGGTATCTTTTATTAGTTTAAGGCTCTTTTCGCTTTCTTTTCGTGAATTTGGATCGTTAAGTCAAACGTTCAAACAAGTCAATCAATTATTATCTGATGTTTGCATTGTATTCCTTTAGTCGTAGAGTATTTCAATTTTCCACGTGACCAACCACGTAATCAGTAATCCATCCTTATCTCTCTAGTGCGATAAAATTATAATATTATCTACAATTATTGATCTATTACATTTACAGCACAAGTAAGTAAGATAAAATTATGCCTTGCATCTTCGAATGTGGCCGAGATGTCCTATAACTGTTACTGTAGTAACATTGTTTGGGTATCGAGCAATTTGCATTTGTCACTAATTTCTGATCATATTATGATTTGGACATCATATTTCTCACGTTTTCAGACCAATTTGTGACCAATTTGTGAGCATGGACTAGAGATGCCTCAAATTGCTACAAAAGTTTCTAATTTCCACATCATGACTACGTTTAAACTTTTTTTGTGTCAATATATAGTCTCACCACTCGTCCATTGTCATAGACACTTGTGACTTGTCGAAAAAAGAGAGTAAAGGTGAATCTGAAGCTGATATATAATATATCATATCTACAATTGATCTATTATAGCCCTGCTAAAGTTTTTCATTGAACTTATGATATTTTTACATAAGCCATGCCAAAGCAATTAGCATCACTGCGTTTCCATGAATAGAGTTACCAGTGCATATAGCGAGATGTGATCTAATAATAGCTACCTACTTTGCAGGCACCGCCCTACTTGGGAGTCGGTGGAACACCCCTGCCTTTGTTACCAGGGGTGTGACGTAGACGCATCAGCAAACTGTACTGTGAATTTGAAAGACTGTGTCGAAACTCATTAGTGGATTGTGCAGTGGTTCGCAGTTTCATTACAATGCAAGGCTAATTATAACTGTGTCGTCATTGTGGTGAAGTTCCAGTTGCGAAACTGTGAAATTTATTAATTAAAAGATGAAATGTTTCCGGGCGATTTCATACACAATTCAAGTTGGAAGAACAGAACATTTTCAAATTACAAAAATGTGACTTGTAATCGTGAGATTTTTCCAGTATACAAGGGGGCCACGGAGTGTAAATTAAAAATAAATTGAAAATCAGAAAAGTTCTGAAAGTAATAAACCGGTAGGCAGCAGGTGTTTGTAAAGCCAGGTCCCTGCACCGGCGCCTCTGCACAGTCTGCAGATCCATTATACCAGCCCTCATTCACTTAACAAATATATAATAGCAGTGTAAATGAGAGTGACGTAGGAGGACCATGGTCTTTATTACAATACTTAAAGGTGAGGAATGTTTACCATGTGATGACATCACAAGGGGTCGTGACGTCATAGTGGGGTTGTGACGTCATAATGGGTCGTTCTAAAGTGTTGCGCAACTGGTGTGTGGGTGTTTTGTGATGTCGGCGCTTGAGGGCTGAACAGGGTTGAAGCTTGGAGGTAGAAGTGTTAAGTGTTTCACGAATCATTTAAACTATTAACCTTTGTTGTAAAGGTTTTACGAATACTTCAATTAACATCGTTAGTGTATTGAATGGATGCGAATTATCGCTGTGACAAAACGTTTTCCTTAAATTTCGAGGACTCTTTTTAAAATGCTGGTATGGCTTGAAAAACACCATATATGACTTTTAAAGAATTTTCCGGGCATGATACATTAAAATATTAGGACCCACCGTCCCACCAAACTAAATGTAGGAAATGTTCTGTGATTTTTAGCCTTTAAGAGTCCCGGCCTCATTGAAATTTCACAACTTCAAATTCAGTGCGACCAAATTTCTGCGTGAGAGCAGAATAAGATATATATAATATATATAATATAAGTCTTCTAGACTCACACTGCAATGATAGTGCCATGCAATTTCAGCACCTACAAATGCAACCCAGACGTAATAATATTATGCCAGCAGCTGAGCCAATCACCATGAATTCTTGCATCTTTGGGAGTGGACAATCTGTTGGGTCTCCTCCACACAATATATATCATTGAGAGGAGGAGGAGTGCTTGCTAAATATTTCCGTCTGACACGCCTAGATTCAGGGAACATTGAACTTTCTGTCACTTAGCTGTAATATCATGTAGTGTGGGTGGGGCCACAATTATTGATCTACCCAGACTTCAGAGGACATATTTCTAGGTTGCATATTGATTACATTACATGGATTAAACGGTAGTGCACAGCGACACTACGACATATTATAATATAATATAATTTATGATACATGTTGTTCAGTTTAGCAAAGAAATTAACCATGTTATTCAGTTGAATATTTAAAGTTTAGTCAGCTCATATTCATGATGTCACAACAATGCAAATGGTGGGCTGGTGTAGTTCAGTGTATGTTCCGTAGTGGAACGTATTTAGAGATGGGTCGTCAATAACTTTTGAAGGAGTTGCGGACCACAATCAACCACCGATAGCCTAAGGGCGGGGATGGTAAATATAAGAATTAATGTTACGCCCAAAAACATTGGAATTGCAGAACATTTTAAAACTGGGTTTGTGGTTGCATAAGGTCGGCTGATTAAAGGATAGGGGGTTGACGGCAATAATCAAACAGGCATGTTACTGAGATAATCTTGAAACTATCTTGTAGTATAATTCCCACAATTTTGAATTTAAGTGAGTAAAATATTTTAAACTTCTCGTATTTGCAAATATTTATAATCCTAATTCCTATTATTAGTATAGCTAATTCCTAGACCTAATTCATAACCTTGTTATATTATCCTCCAAGTAATCCTGTAAATCCAAACCTGTAATCTGCAAATTTCTTACAATCCTGATAACCTAGTAACCAACAGCCCGGAATCTAATATTTAAAAGGTTATTTGGTTTTTAAAGAGATTGAGCAGTCAACCTTGGAGATATATACAACAGCTGCGGACTCTTTAGAAGACACGGACATAGAGAACACACTAATGGAGGAAACCAATATATCGAGGATGCGGACCTGATTTCGGAGAATGTGAACGTGACTTTAGGATTAGAATGCAGCGCAGTGAAATTTATCATTATTTAGTACTGATGTTACTTTAACCGATTAGTAGTAACTTAAAACCGTGTTTCAGCATCAAAGTATTGTGGTTTTAAAAGTAACATATTTGAAACAGTCGCTCAGCTAGCTTTAACCTATTATATTCTACATTTAAACGGTTGGTGTGCAAGTTTATTAGTATAATAGTTGCAATAGACTACAATGCATATAAATAACTTGTGATGTACTGCGTCTCTTACGTAAGGTGTACTCTGCAGGGTGCCCACTGTCCAGGCAGTGTATTGCCTCCCCCCTATTATTTCCCCTCTCTCCTGACGTCATAGCACTATAAAAATCACATAGAAACCAGGCGTGTGTCTCTAGGGTTGGGGCGGCTGGGCTTACAACTCGAGGGTTCACAGTGCAGGATTACTGACGTCACGGAGATTGAGAGTTTATTTGTTCAACCGGTGCTTACGTCAATGAAAACTAGTGTTTATTTGTTTAATATAGATAATGTGCAAGTAGAGTAACCAAGGCGCTTCTATAACGTTATAACCCCCTCCCCAAAACAAGTTACTGGTTTAAAGTAAAATATTAGACTGGGTGTGAACTGACCTCTGTGTAAAACTTGTTGTTGGTATCTCAGATACTTCAATCCTTCCAACACCTGAGGGAGAATGTTTTGTTATAATCATCTTACATATTATGGACTTAACATGTACTCTAGATGCAGTTATAACTGAATTGAGTTGGAACATTTCATTAGAAATATAGTTAGAACTTGAATAGGAATTTAATTGGTAGTGGCACTTTACTTCAAATTTACATGCAACAGCTGATCATCTGAATTAAACGTTCTATTAATAACAATGGGAACAAAACGATATTATATTATGTTTCATAATTTAATAAGAAATATTATATTAACGGTAAAAATTCAAAAAGAATTATTAATTCTAGCAAAAAAGGTGTTAAAGAACCTATATCCTAATCAATGCTAATGTTGGTTCATAAAAATCGCTCTGGTCTAAAAGAAGTTATATCACATGTTCTACTCTCCCCAAACAAAATAAGTTCAGCCAAACATTTCCCCGTCGCTGGACCATTAAGAATCCCCCAAAAAGTGTGTCCAGTAGCAACATAAACATTGTGAGTCCCTGGCACCTTGCCAATAATTGGAATATCATCATGCGATCCAGGCAGATAACAAGCCTGTTTCGCAACTACCTCCGCGCTCAGTAAACACTTGGAAGCGTGACCTGCTTGAGCGATCAGCTCGTTACATTTACCAGAGTCAGGTGATATTTGTAAAGGATTATCCGGTAGTTCAACATAGTCAATCTCTCCGCACACGTACACAGTCCCATCTGGTAGAGGGTAAATCTCAGGGTCCACAGTTCCACTGGGTGTAGAATGGTATTGGAACAAACACTCTGAACCCACGCTAGTGGAGGGTCGCAGCACCACGCTGTGCGCGCGAGTCTGAGGGCGCAGTGAGGGTAACTTGTACTCTGAGAAGTGTTGGTGAATGAACTTAGTAGTCCATGGTCCTGCAGCTACCACTACAATATCTACCGGGACAGGGTCCTGATTGGTGGACGTGAGGAGGTGGGTGATGACACCGTCTGATTTATTAACTCCCAAAACTTTGCTGAGCTTCAATTGAACACCTCTAGATTGGGCAACTGCCAGCAGCTTATTACAGAGCAGTTTTGGAGAGACTTTAGCCGTGTTCTCTGAAGTTTCTAGTAGTTTTATGCCAGTGATATAATCGTCTGTTACCCATTTAACAGGTACCTTGACACATTCCTTGTCCTGACCTCCCCTTTTTTGTGAAGTATTCACCTGATAAGTGTCTACTCCTCTGTAGTCTAAATCAGGATATTCTCCCTTCAACTCCATGTGGAGGTTGTAGCTGGCACGTCCCAGTGCACTGAGATCAGTTTCATCGCACCAGGTCCGCGCAAGAAACCCACCTGCTTTCCCGGACGAGTGGCACGCAACACTGCACTGTTCGTAAATAGTGATGTTTGTGTGTCCGAGGCTTGATAAGTAATAAGCGGAACTGATCCCGATTATACCTCCACCAATAATGGCAACATGGTCCGAGGACTTCATCGCCTCAATGAGTTGATGTGGTATAAATCATCCTACTTTAAAGTTTCTGTTGTTATTGACTGTTGTTTAGTAATTGATATAACTATAAACTATCATCCTTATTAAATTCATAATTTATTGAACAAATTGCACTTACCGCTACGGTTATTTTCCCTAGAATTGGTTCAGGGATCCGTCCACATTTCTTGAGAATAAGATCCAAGGATCCACCATCCTGATAAATTCTTAAATTATTTTTCAGAGAAATTCCATGAGATCATCCCCTTTATTTTAAATCATATCATATCAAGCTGGAGCGTGGTGCTTAACTATTAAAAGAGGTAATTAAATTAATTAATGACGAATATTTAAATACTAAATTCATTAAGGCGGGGATCTAAACTTAAACCTCGTTATTAATTAAGAAAACTTCAAGAAGAAATAGTTAACTCACCATGTACTCCATACAAAGGGATATTTCCCCCACAGTTGGGCTGAAGAAGGTTCCGTAGAATCCCACAATGTAGGGTGAGTTACACTTGTGTAGAACTGTCAGCTCTTGCATTATTCTATATCTTATGGTAGGCTTGATCTCCAGTCTTATTAACTGAAATGTAGACAAATTAATTAGGTGGCTCACTGTTTTTTAAGCTGCATGTTAATTGATGATAAAATCGACAACGTGACATGGGTTGTTACATTATAATCTCCATATTGTTGTTTAGATTATATTATATATTATTATACACCCGAGCCCGATGTATGATATAATTATGTGTTATATAATCATAATTTATACACTCGTGTGTCTGCTTCCGATGGGTCCTGATAACTTAGTCCACCTGATCACCTATCACTTTTCGATCAAAATATCGATAATTTCAATTAAGTTATATCAATATCTTTTATACTTTATAAAGTCTATTTTCATAGTTTATTTATAATTTATACAATTATTAAATGGAAAGAAGACTAAATACTGCTCTATGACTAAGTCAACAATCAGACTTTTCAAGTTATAAATATAATACCTTTCTAGCCATGATTATCCCCGATTTGAGATGTCTAACTTTGCTCACCACACCTCCATTACCAGCTCCAAGTTCGTGTATCTTCTCGAAATCCTCGTCATTCATTTCACTTCCGAGCAGAAGCTTCTGGTTGAAGAACTCATTCATCCTAGCCCTCTGGGCTGTGGAAAGCTCAGTGTCTTCTACAGCTTCTTTAAGTTGTCTTACAAACGAACTGAAATTATTAACCTTTAGACATGTGACTTAACTGAAGGTAAAATAGATTCACAATGACTGATAATAGGTGAACATTCTTAAAATGCCAAAGAATGCATTACTTCAAGATATGACAAACACTAGAAAGTAAACATACTCCATGGAAGACTCCTGACTGGGAGGAGGTGACGGGGTGGGGCTCCTTTCGTTGACAGTTGCACATGATGGAATTGTGAGAATAGGTTTGTTTGGCTTCCTCCTAGAAGCCATGACCTATTTTCTATCGTTAACTTAACTCATTCCATTGACCTATGATATTTGCAAGATGATAATGATGAATTTAATTCTTGTGATCAAATTATAAAAAAGAATTCAAGAAAATATACTCATGTCACAGATAACTTTTGTATTAAGTAAGGAGCTTACAAAATTGGTGCGGGACTCAAAAGAGAAGAAGGTGGATATCAGTGCATAAAATGGAGGGTGATAACAAAAAAGTGTAGAACTTCAAAGACAATTTCAGTCTTTAATAGTAATTATAGTAATAGTACTATGTTTACAGTATGCACTGAAGGGGTATCCTAGGAAGTTTCTTGAACTTTTAACAGGTACCCCTCCTCATTTAACCCTCAATTAAGTTTCCTATCATTCGGCTGAGTCGACCAAGGAAATCACATAGATCCAATGGATCCTTAGCTACTCCCTAGACTTTTGTTTGACAAAAAACTGAATTATGATAATATAATAAACCAATTAATCAATTATCTAATTTAAAGCAAGCTAGTCCATATACAGTAAAAAATTGATTTATCGTGCCCCTGATTTCCACAGCAATGTCCTTTCCCACAAAATCGGTTTAAATCGAGGTTTTACTGTACTAAAAGTAAATCTTTGTTTAAAAATCAAAATCAATCAATTCCAAAATCAGAAATTGAAGGTTAGTAAACTTTCATGAATTTGGTCAAAGTTTATATATAACTTACTTTCAATTGTCATGGCCATAGGTCAATGAAGACTTGCAATAAAACTTAGCTTGGTTCAACAGCATCACAGTGCATGTCTTGCATAGCCAAGGTAATTTCCAGAAAAATGCGGCCTTCTCTTTGTTGGCACATCAAATACATACAATAGTGTTCATTAATCAATACATCACATATTTATTTTGAACATGTTTTTCTAGTAAAACAAAGTATTTTAGTAAAACAAAGTATTTTATTTATTAGCAGTGCAATCAATTCATATGATATAATTATAAGGATATAATAGTATGTCACACCTATTTAACTGTTACGTTTGAGTAGTCGTGCCATGGCTAAATTTAACTAGGACCAGTGGTGTCGATTTACATTTTTATTATTATTATTAAATCTAAAATAGCTAATAATTTAATAAATTATTAACAGGCCCCTTAACGTGGGCAATAATATACGCTTTATAAATTATATAAACAAATTGCAGTCTATTTTTCCAATGTTGTTAAGTGTCTCTTTAGATCTGTTTTGGTGTTTTGTGGGAGTTCCCACATTTGTTGGTTGAGAATGCTCAACATAACATACATGATGCTTGACTGCTTTATTGACCCGGACAGGCACCGGGGGCAGACATCCCAACACCAGTGCGTTGGGACATAGTGTTGGTCTGCTTCAGGACGTGTTAGATCCTAGAGAAGCTGCCATCCCCTCTACTGCTTTAGCTCAGCGGCAGCATGAGCCCTGGTTTCCTGCCACATTGGTACCTCTGAAAGTACAGAAAAGTGGTGGATTTCGGGGTCCAGGATCCTCCCTCTTTAATCTTTACGGTGGTATTATTTCTCTGAGATGTTTGCAGAGTCTTTATTTTATGATCTTTCTAGTTTAGTTGGATAAATCCTGGAGAGCATCATTTTGTCCCCAAAGAAATTCGACTCTTCTAATGAATGCTTTTTGTGTGCTGCTTTTTGTTAACACTTCATCTAGATAGGAATGTGAGTCAGCCCCACCCAGCTCTTCTTTTAGCTGCAGGTAACTGGTGTCTTGCACCTCCAGACACAATAGGAGCTGGTGTACAGGAGAATCATCGAAGCTGTTGCAGAAACGACAGGCCTCACCACTGTCACCACACATGATCTTTTGGATATTCGCAAAGAGTGGTGAGCTGCCGTGAATGTAGTCCATTATTCGGCTGTCCAGATTTTTACTCGTGTTGTGCCCGAATAAGAAGTTGTTTTTGTCTAGGAGCAGCCCACTGTTTTTGATCTTTGTGATCACACCAAGTATCTTGGTCTCCTTGTTGTTACTGACAGTTCTGCATTGCAGATTTGTTTCGATGCTGTCAATCCAGATCTTATTTTTGTAGCTCATTATGTCTGCCTGAGTGTAATAGGCCAGATCCTTGAAATGTTGCTGCGTTAGGTCCACATTCTGGTTCCGTGTGACCTATTTTCTTTCCACAGGAAGTACTTTTTCAGTGACATTGTCAAGACATGAAAGCTTGGTATTCTGCTTTCGTCAACTTGGTAGAGTGTAGCTGAGAGATTGTCACCTTGTGTGAGTACTTTGCACATGAATTTAACCGAAAGAGCTTCGAGTTGCACATCCAGTGGTGGGAGGTGGAGAGCAAGTTCGGTTAATTCCCTTTGTGGATTCAGGACTGATCCAGATATTTTACATTTAATAGGTGAGTCTAAGTGACACAAATGGAAAATTTTAAGAAAAGACGGATCAAAACACAGATCCAAGGACAAGGAGACCCCACTGCAGGACCATACATGCTATTGGCTTGTGCATGGCCCAAAAGGTTCCAGTTGTCCAGGAAACTGTACATAGCTGGTCAACTAGTTTTGAATTCAGACTAGACTTGATGAGTTCTTGGGTTTCTAGAGGTAATATTTGATGGTGACAGGTTTGTTCAGGCGGACATGGAAATTATGCGATGAATATATAGGTATATAAAAATCATATTAATATAAAAATAGATCCAAAAATAGATCCTAAAATTCACACGGCAGTCAGGGAACTTCCAGACAGGATGCTTTTGAAACAGGTATAATTAGCTCTTTTGTAATTAATTGTATGCAAGGGATGGGATGCTGATGCCTGATCAACTAAGCTGGTTCAATGCCCCAGCTATTTAGGGGGAGCCACTCAATTTCACGGGGGGGGGGAGCCACTCAATTTTCACGCCCAGGTGTTGTCAGTTGCTGGGTTTTCAGTAACAGCTTTTTGATACGGCTCTCGATAATTGAGATGGGGGAGGAAAGGTCGGAAAATTTATTAGAGCCAGGGACCATGACATTGTTTTCATTAGGAGTGCATTTGTCGAATATTTTTTCAACCAAACTGTTCCATATAGTCGTACCTTTGACGACAAAATTGTGTTTAGAAATGTCAAGTTTGTGTCGGGGGACCCGCATAGTTTGGCTACATGTTCTGGAACTTGTTTGGAATAAACTTGTCAGAGAGATGGGTTGATGCAGTTTCAAGATTTTAAACAGTTCAGTGGATATATGTTGGATGTACAGGCTGTGGATTCTTCTGTCTCTCATTGCTAGTGTACATACTTATTGGGGATCCAAGAGCTTTATTGGAAGGAGCTTGAGAATAAAATACTCTTGCATCTAAAAATGCCCTTTCCAATGGGTTCCTTATACTCCTAGAACTGACATCTAGCTTAGCTCCATCTGCTTTGTTGGCCCCTGCAGGAAGTTCTCTCCCATTGACAGGAAGAAGTTGAGGTTCAGTGGTAACATCTTTACATCCAGCAGTTTCTAAGAGCTCTGCTATTATATTTTAAACTAATTTCAACACTACAAATCTAATACATTTATTGAGAATTATGTAATGTAACGTGATGGAAATATTTTAAACGGGCATATCCTGTCCAAACCCAGGATGCACTACATGAAGAATTCGTCATTCGTTGTAACTTTGTATGAAAAGCATTAATATCTCTCAATGAATTGTGGCAAAGAGCTACATATCCACCCCTTTTGCATATTAAGGAGTGATTTATTGAGTTGTCACTTCCACAAACACATTTTCTTGCAGCATCTTTTATAGCGATACACTCACATAGCCATGAGTCTACGTGTAAGCTGCATGACGCGCTTGTTTCACAAGTGAAACAATAAGTGTGAAGGCCGGATTGGCATATGTTTGTGGTTACTAAATTTTATGTTTTTATAAACGCTGATTCTTGATTTTGATTCCGTTCACCTTCACATAGCCATGTGTATACGCGTACTGCGTGACGCGATTGTTTCACTTCGGCGGTCGCGTGCTACTGCAAACGAGAGGGCTCTGGTAAGAGCAACCGTTTAACTATCGCTACGATTGCTTTAATATTAATTGTTTTTGTTTGGCGTTTTGTGGTTGCGATGATTGACCATTGTTAATGGTCTGGCCCGGCGCGCGCTACTTCGTAACACTTGCCATCGGGCCAATAATATTTCGAGAAGAAAGCGGCACGCGCTTGTATCACGTGGTGACCCCCACTGTCGCTTCACTATAGTGTAGTAGATTTTCTACGATACAGGGGAGCCGCGCACTTATGCGCGGCGGGTCATACAACGTATGACAAGCGCGCGCTACTTCGAAGAAATTTAGAACATCCGTCAATTGCGATCATCATGATCAAAATTATTTGATATGCCCAGTACTTATTCACATAGCCATGTGTCTACGCAGCGGTCGCGCGCTACTGCAAGCGAGAGGGCTCTGCAGTTAGAGCAACAGTACTTATATTGCATATTCGCGCATGACATATAAAGAAAAGGTGCAAATTATATTTCCATCGAAAGCACATCCACTTTGATACGTATAAAATATGGTTATATGTTATAACTTGCTCGATTTTGCATTAAGTTGGCGTTTTGCGACCAAAATTTAAGAAATAATCCAAAATCGTATAACTTTCAAATAACTTTCGAGGCACCTCGACAAAAGCTACTGTATTTACGCGCGGTATTGTGCTTTCCACGAGAAATACGTCAGTGCAGTAGCATTTTTGAGCTTGTTATCATATTCAATATTGTATTTCAAAAGTATTCCAAGTGATTTGCATTAGTTATAGTGCATATATAAATTCTAAATACATTGCGAAAGATTTTACCCAACGCGAGCTGACTACTCAGAATGCGCGAGCACGTCAACATAAAATTTTTCGCGCCCTACAAACTTCGGTAGACCTTATAATTTGCAACTGAACGCTTGCGTATGTCGTAGTTCAAGCTGCGCGCGCGGTATGAGTATTTTCATTGCATCATACAACATAAATTATCGGATTATAAGTAGAAGCTATTTGTACAGGGATTTTCTCATCGATACTTTAAATGACTAATCTTTAAAAAACAAGGTCGATTCTTATACAATTACAATATATTTTGCATATGCGCGTTAAATCAATTCGTTATCATGTAATAATGTGTGTCATACTTAAAGCTAGGAATATTTGTGTATGGATTTTCATTCTAAAACATGGAAAGATTTCATCAATTAATGTAACTTGGTACCATATGGTTTATTTGATCTTATATGTTATCGATTTATATAGTTTTACGTTATCGTGTATCATGTACTGATAGTTATACATTATTATTATACAACGAGTCCAACTCAGCGCGCGTTTTGGTAGTTTATAAACCTACAAATAATTTTATCCCCTGATAAACTCCAAGATATTATACATCAACGGATTATAATCTCATTGTATAGTCACATAACATGATACCATGACCTAAATTTTGACAAATGGCTAAGCTCTTGACAAAAAATATAACCTGTAAAAGTCATAAAAATGATAACTTCACATAATCGGGTGGAAATCATGCTCTTTAAAATTTTTCACGAAAGTTTTTAACAGCATATTGTTTATCACATTTTTTTACACAAGATTAGAATCATGTTGTAATTTTGTTTTCCAATATTTTGATCAAAAATAATTTTTATTTGGATTTCAAAGTACGCACTACGCCGCGCAGTTAGAAATCGTAATTATCGTATTATATTAGGAGATTTGAGATTTAATCATTATTTTCACAAGTGAGTCGATATATTGCAATCCCATCTCTTTTCGTTGCTGCTCACAGCATAGAGCTTCAATGCTCAAACCGTATATCTAGTTGATAGTAAAGTAGTATAGAAGTAGTAAAGTAGTATAGAAGCTGTTTCGTTGCACATTGAAATACAGATGTTACTAAATGATCTTAAGAGGTTATTTAATGTAATCGATTTAGTGTTACTGCCTTTAAGCTGTGATGTGCTGGAGACTACTAAAACTTGTTCTAGTATAGAAAAGCACAGCGGATTTTGCTATCATGTTACTCTTTTGTAGATCAGGATCGAATTTGAACGTATTACTCCTAAACAGATTATTTCAATTCTGCATTATATGGAAATATCGATAACCCATTCGAGCCTTTTTTTAAACGTGTTTATGTTTTTGAAAAAGTATATTATTGTGATACTTCCATGTATTAAATCGTTTAAATGGTATGGTAAAGAACAGTACACAGATACTTATTCTTTGATGCCCCGAAACACATTCCTAGCTCTAGATCTGCCTTACATTTCAATAATGGCTCTTTCATCACAGTTGCTTGATAACTGCTGATTTGTAATGCTTAAAATTGATCCCACTCAGTTTGACTATCTTAGGTTAGCTGTAATATCGAACTCGACAGTAGCTTCCTCTGTCATGTCGGAGATCTCAGGAGACGACTGGGTATTTTGTGTCAAGAAGAGGTTAACCTCCCACTTAACAAGATAAACATCAAATTCATAGGTTTGTCTCTATTTTGATGGTTACTGATACAGCAGTTCATGTGTTTAAAATGTATGGGTTAAATTCTAATTAAATTCGGTAATAAATATTACTGCAAATGTTGTAAACGGTAAAACCATTGTGTATAAGACAGTCAATTATCTCAGGAGTGCCAAACAGGGACCGTTTTAATCGAGAGGACTTCTCTGATGACAGAGATGTGGAAAAGACTACGTCCTTCTCTGGAAAACTACAAGGATAAAATACCCACCTTCTTCGGGAAAAAGTCCATCATATGCGAAAGGTAAATCGTTTATTTTTGAAAACCCGATCACGATCAAAGCATATACAATTTGGGCATGTCCCAGCCAACTTAAGCCGAAAATCTGGCTTTGAAATCTTTAATTTGAAAACACCCAAAAATGTAGTTAATATACCCCTCCACCATACCAGATCGATTTTAAGTCAGCCAAGGCATAATTACTGCCCAAAAAGCCTGTTCCAAATTTGTCTCAATTCTGTTCCAGAATCCCAACTTCTCTGAAACCAAAATGGAACATTGCCCACAAAGCCTTTTCTGAGGATGCTAGGGCCACCAAACTTTTCAAGGACACTCCTGGTATCGATACCAATCGATTCTGATCGCCTTCAACTCAGTTTAGGCGATTTTAGGGTAAAGTTCATTTTTGTTCATTTCATGAACCAGGGGATCATTTTGCACTAAAAAGGTTTTTTTAAAGTTGAACAAAAAATGTCACAATTTGATGTGTGAAAATAGTGCTTTCGATGTGAAACTGGATGATTCTTGACGCACCCTATCCCTTCGGTGGAGTATTACATGTCAAAGAAAAAAACTTCTGAGTTGCTGAACATGTTAGTAAACAATATGCCCCTCTACCATACCATATCGATTCCATGCCAGTCCAGGCATAATTACCGCTAAAAAGCATGTTTCTAAATTTGTGTCAATTGTTTCCACCATCTCAACTACTCTGAAACCAAAATAGAAACATTGCCCCAGAGCCCTTTCTGAACATGCTAGGCACACCAAACTTCTCAGGGACACTCCTGGTATCAATACCGACCGATTCCAATTGGTTTTAGCCCAATTCAGGGGATTCTAGGAAAATGTTCATTTTGTGTTCATTTCATTCATTCCATGAACCAGGGGAGTATTTTGCACTTCTAAGTGGCTGGAAATGTTAGTACATGTGTCCTTCTACCATACCAGATAGATTCCAAGTGGACACGTTCAAAAAAAGGTGGCACTAGAGATTGATTTTTTTTAAATGAGTTTTAAAAATGGTCATTGCTCTTTGTTGGTTGATATATCTATCTATACCTTTAGAAATTCGATTAAATTTCATGATCCTGAAATCACGGAGTCTGTAGTGCTTATATCACAGGAGTTATCGTTATTTGTGTGCCAATGATTCAAAAATCACACAATTAGAAATGCAAGATGAATCAACACTAGATAATCTGAAAAGTACTATTCACAAAGACGCCAAAATTGATATGGTGACTATAATGCATGTAAGGAATAAAATGTCTTATCTGAAATTGTTATTGGTGCCAAAATGATTCAAAAATCACAACTTAAACATTGGAAATGAGCCTATTTTGAGCAGTAATTATTGAATCATCTTACGTTTTTATTGGCTTTCTATCATTTTTTAGGGTACAAAATAGTATTAAATAGTATTAAAACCAGTTAATATGATTCAAAAATCACATTTTCGTTATTGGTGCGCTATTAAGTCTCACTATAGTAAGCCTTAAATTAAGTGCACAATATGACAACATATATCCATTCTATGGTTCTTATTATGTGATTTTTGAATCCATGTCTAAGCTTATACCATATTGAAGGCCTTTGAGCGATAATTTTTGATCTGGGTGGTTAAATGATTCAAAAATCACACAAATCTGGCTACCAACTATGTAATTTTCTTTAAAGTATGACAATTGAATCATATGTAATGTTCAAGTTGTAATGACATTTTGAAAAGAAAGGTAATGAATCGATAATCACATTTCAAAAATTCAATTAAGTATTATACGTAACTGATTGATTCATTTGTCACAGTATGGAGACAAAATTATCATGGCTTGAGTAGTAAAAGTACTTGCCTAGTTTAATCAGTTTAAAATCAGTGTTTTGTGATTATTGATTCCACTATTACTCTAATAACGAACTTCTCCATGACCATAAACAAGTGCAGTGTCCCAACAAATTACTGCAGATTTACTATGAATACCAACCTGATATAGAGCCAAAAAGTGATGTTGTTGTTGTGAAACCAGTATTTCTGGTACCCATAGGGGATTTGAAATCAACTTATAAATCAAATGTCATTCCTCAAAGTATCATAATCAAACCCCGGGCGAGTCCAAAATTAGAAACCTGAGTATTGATTCATATGAAATATGAATATCTCTTTAACGATAAAATTTCCTGAACCAGATCTGACTCGCTATGTCTGTTCAGACATGTTTGTCTGCCAGATCGTGGTACCTGAGTCCCTTCATTGCCTTGCATTGAAATCACACAATAACACACAAAGCTAGAATCACGGCAAATCGACATTCATCGCTTTTTCATCGGAGTACTAATGGACAGTGTTCAAATGGACAGTGTACATTCCCCTGATACAGCATCATTTCAATACATGCTCATTTATGTGATTTTTGACTCATTATGGCACTTTTAACCATCTAAATTCTCTAAATATTAGTTAGCATGATATAATTGTGATTGATAGAGTTCATTGTTACAATCATTCCGTTGATATTCATATCACATTCATCATTCTAAAATACTTAGTCAGAATTAACCCTGTATGTGATAATTGCATCGTAACTCCACATTTAACCGGTGATTCTTTGCACTTTTAACACTCAGCTATCTCAAAAAGGTTCAATAATCACATTGAGAAGCAGGACACACTCACAGAATGTAAATTCATCATTAGAGGTGCAAGAAATGAATATTTTGTGATTTCTGGCTCATATCTGCACAATTAACAGATATAAAGAGATGAATGACTTTATTATGTGACATTTGAATCTTTTTGGACCACATTAAAATTTGGTTAACTTTCATAGCATACTCCTTGAGATACAAGTATTTTAAAATGCTTCACACAATTTTGGCAGTGAAAAATCAATCTCTAGTGCCACCTTTTTATGAACGTGTCCAAGTCAGTACAAGCATAAATACGGCTGTAAAAGCATGTTTCCAAAATTGTATCAAATGTTTCCACCATCTCAACTACTATTTTCATTTTTGTTCATTTTCCATACATTCCATGAACCTGGGTAATGTTATTTGAGTTTTGATGGCTCTTAGGCCTAGTTTTTACCTACATCCATCTTAGAAAACCGAATTGAGGCTTCCCAGCACTTAAATACAGTCAATACTTCGATGTGCCCGTGTTCCAAAAATCTGGATTCTCAGGAGGATTATTGTGCCAAAATTGGGACATTTTGGAACATTGGTAACATCGGTTCTAGACATGCAATGATTCTCAAACTTGGTTTGAGTGGTCCTAGGACTAATATAAACACTTTCCGACCCATTTTAAACCATTCTGAGCATTTTGAGAAGAATGTTCATTTTCGTTCATTTCTGGTCATTCCATGGGTAGTTTTATACGACTTTTTATGGTTCCTAGGCCTAGCTTACGGCTATATCCATCTTAGAAATCCGAACTGAGCCTTCCCAGCACTCAAATACGGCCAATACTGTGATGTGCCCATGTTCCAAATTTATGAATTCATCTACTGCATCTTCTGATGGCGGCTGGCGCGAATTCGATTTTCGGTAAAAACCACATCAGTTTTCAAATTTGAGATATTTTTAGCGCGCGGCGCGCGCACTGCGTGTTAAATTTTAAATTTACGCCAGCTAGCAGGTGTCAGATTTACTGGTTATAATTGTGGGAAGTCCATCTATGTTTATTATTAATAATTTTTGGTTGACTATTTATTTTCCCCAGGAAACTTACTCACGTGCGAAAGACGAACTCTAAGAATTGGAGAATAACGGCAGTAGACAGCAGCTAACTTCCCCTGTACTCAACGACATTGAACAATAGACATGAAATGACTCGCTGACCCCCTACAAAGTACTTGTGCTCGGAGGCAGAATTTGGCATCGTTTGGGTCGAGAGATTTCCAAGGGTAATGATACAGTTAAACTGTATAAAAATACCTCTCAAAAACAACCTTCTCCTGGTCGGCCATGTCCCTCATCCTGCACTTGACCCCTGCAGAGGTCACAAGAACATCGGAGCACAAATGAGCGAGAAACGGGGAAGCCTTAGCTTCCGGGTCAAGGACTGCATCACTAGCACCTACCTATTGAACCTATTGATAGGTTTAAAAGTAGGCATCTTCACGCAATCTGCGGACCACCTCCTAGCAGCGAAATACGGATATACCCTCCCTATTACATGCGTTCAACCGGCACCCGAACCACACGCTGTTTCTTAGACACAACTTCCCACTTAAATCAGTGTCCTGTCGCATCAACTGGCATCGGCAAGTGGCGACACTGTGTAGACTCAACCCTGAGCTTGATCAGAATCTTCAGTCACAAACCTGACACCGTTTCGGGGCTTGCAATACGGGTTTCTGTCAGGCTCCCAGCAGTTTCTTTTGGACCACCATCTCATCTGACAATCACCCGAGGATACCTGCCAGAGCTCGCAATTTACGACGAGTTAGCTTATGGCACCTCTGGCTGTTAAGTGAAGTCATAAAGCTCAAACAGCTCTCATCTCCCATTCTCTCTTCCTAGACAGCAGACCTGGGAGAAACTCCTTCTAGCCGGACGTCACGCGTGATGTACGAGAAACTACGGACAGGTGTGTACCTATACTTTTTAAAATTACACATTTCGTCTGGATTGTGATTCACTGCAAAACAAGTCGCAGGTTCCAATTGTAGAACTATAAAATTTTAATAATTCATGGTTGATTATACGGCCTAAGCGGTATACAAATAAAGCGTTATTATTATTATTGCCTCTAATCCTCAGGGTACTCCTACTTGCGTGCGAAAGACAAAGGCAGCAAGAATCGAAGAACAGAACCCCGACCACACTGCTTGTGAGAAATGAGCAGCTCTTGATCTAGGACAAAAAACTTTCTTCTGTTTAATATCTAAAACGTGTTACGTGTGATATTACACCAACTTTTGATTAATAATACGAAACTTTATACCTTATAAAGTATGATATTTAAACACGAAAATTTACATTCTGAAATTGGTATAGTGTTCCTTTAACTGTTCCTTCAACTTTCATCGTAGCTTTTTTCAAAATATTCTTCAGTGCCATCAACAAACAGATTTTTTCATTTGACTGAACTGTGCCATATTTGATATTGCCTCTGTATTTTATAGGGAAAATTTTTTAAATCTTGCAAGTTGATGTAATTAAGTTTTAAGTTAACGTATTATAGATATGTTAACACTAGTTTATGTTTCAGTATTTAAATTGTTTCCATTTATAGTTTAACCGATCCCTGTTGTAGAGTTATCAGATCTTTACTTAGGATAAACAATATAATATGAAGTTCGATAATAATATTAATAAACATTAATTGTATTCACTGTTTTCTAGTCATCAAACTTCAGATCAGGAGGTGACCGGGACATGATTTTAGGCCTGACCGGGACCGGGACCGGGATACAAAATGTGACTTGACCGGGACCGGGACCGGGACTGAGATTATCAATTTACCGTGACCGGGACCGGGACCAATAATTTCTGGGATTTCTATCTTACCGGGACCAGGACCGGGACCAACAATACAATTTTTTCGGGATGACCGGGATTTGACCGGGATGACCGGGACCAAAACTGGTATTCTCATATTGAAAGCTGCAACTTTCATTTACATTATAATTGAACAATTTGATAAGTAATAACTAGAATATTAAATTAGAAAAAACTAGAAAAAACCCGTCAACATGGGGCATGGGCCTAATGTACTACACCAATAATGTTCATGTACTGATTACTCAAGTTCACCCTCATTCCTCATTCCTCAGTCAATGATCCCTCAAATTATTCAACAGTTTCATTCTCCAATTGACAATTGGGCGTAGCCCGAGTTGAAAACTTGATGTTAGTTTGCACTTATGAGTTATGTAACGATATTAGTTACCTAAACTTGTTTAGCAATTTTAAACATTGTTTTATTTGGCTCAGAGGTTGTTTAAAGATGAAATTCACAATGAATGAAAGTAAAAACTTAAAATCACAGTGAATGAAATTATGTAAAAGATCCCGGTCAAAATCCCGGCAAATTTGAGTGATTGACCGGGACCAAGAATCCTGAATTAACCGGGACCGGGATCATAAATAAGCATTTGACCGCGACCGGGATGAAAAATGTGACTTGACCGGGACCGGGATAACTCAAAATTGCCAATCCCGGTCACCTCCTGCTTCAGATCGGGGTAATATAATGTACAAAATGATACGCTCTCGAATGCACGCTTCCTTTTCCTCACCTTCGCATCTTTGATCTTGTTAAGTAAAACACACAGAAATGTTCTGTAAACTTGACTTTTTATTTAGGCCGGTAAAAACCCATAACTGACTGAGGTTTCGAAATACAGCCAAGAACTCAGATATGACACAATCAATTTTATCAAGAGTTTAAATTCCCAAATAGTCAGACTGAGCAGGTTGAGCTGTAGTAAAACACAGTACTGAGGTGTTAAAACATTTTCATTACTATCTTCAGTAACATCCTGAATCAGAAACTCGGTTAATATCAGTTCCTACAAAGTGTAACATTGGAAATGAAATGACACAACTAAAAACGATACCTATGAATATTTTTAAAAACATAACTTTTGTGCCCCAATGCAATGGAAAACCTTTAAGATAAATCCAGTAATGGAATCCCAAACGGGTCCACGGCATTGAGCCCCAATGGACGTATAGTTCTTAGTTTCTGAATATAACGGTGTTCATCCACTCTCTCTCCACAATCAATTTTATGTGTATGAAACAAATTTTCAACTGTCTGGCGGCGATCAGCATGTCATACTGACTAAACTCTAATCGGTTTATGAAAATTACATCCCGGTTAATGAAAAGCGTAGCCTGGAGTTCCCGCTCCCAGGTAAAAATACATACATAAATGAGGACCGCCAAGCAAGGAATGAAGAACGAAATTAAATGTTATCTAATCGATTACAAATCTTGCAGATTCCTGAAATTAAATGTAAAATGCAGCTAAACTCGTGCATCTAATAATAATATGACAATATGATAGAATTGTAATAATGCTACATGCTACGCGCGCTAAAACGATGAATCTAATCTAAATCTAGTAACCATATCAACGCGCAGTAACCATAGTAACGCGCTCGATTCAATTCCAGTATAATATTGCGACGAGTGTTTACATCACTAAATTAGCTGTAACTTTGTGTGATTATGGACGATCGTGCTAAATTTAAGGCGCTGTGGCTAAAATCGTCCACTGAACCAACAGGTAAAATTTCAGAGAGATCGTCCCCAGCGCTCATTTTCACCTCGCGAATGATCAGCTCGCAGTGGGATACCTCGATTCATAAAGTTTGAAATACAAAATAGAAGTTAATATATATAAAGCAATGCGCACAATTTGGGGAGTGCATGCTTTTAGTTGTTAATAGTTAAGCCCGGCGCGTTGATTCACGATGTCAATCCTTCGCATCTCGCCGATCTGCATACGTGGTGGTTGCGAGAAGAATTATTTGATGCGCGGCGCGACCCAGTAGTGCATCGCGCTACAACCCGGCGCGCGCCATCGGTGATCGGGCAATATTTCGAGAAGAAAACGGCGCGCGCTACTTCGAAGAAATTTAGACGAGTAACATCCGTCAAGTAATTGGTATTATAATAATGTAAATTAATTTATTCGTTATCGCCATCTGTTCATCATTGCATGTACTAGGTAGTGCGCCATCGACAGTGAGTTACTGGGCCGCGCTCAGCCTGTCATTCCGCCAAATCTATATATATATATGTTAATGAACATAATAGCCTGGGGTCCTCAGGTAAACAGTGAGCCGCGCGTGCCGACTATAGGATGGTTTTTTAGCGCTAATTTCGGCCAGCACAATTTTCTTCAAACAAATAGATATTAAGTATCCTTCCCGACCTCTGATTGCAACAAAAATTGGTAAGCTTACTCATAGACTTACAAGGAAAGTGTCCGAAAAGTTTAAAGCATATCCAACCATCAGACATTATGTTACAGCTAAAAGCAGCGTATTTTGCCCCATTTTGATCACTATATCAACTCCGATATCCACCAAATTTTTCGGACAGTTGTGAAAGCCCTATTGGAAGGTCGTCGCCAATTTTCAGAATGATCTCATTCAAGGAACTGGAGATATATCCAAATAATACGACAAAAATCAACGAATTTGGTCAAATTTGGTCAAATTACGCGACTTTTATAGCTAATTTTGCTCCAAAAGCCGCGCACCATCAAATATGGCACCTAAGCGAAACTCACTGATCTTTCCAAAAAGGTATAACAAATTTGGTATTGTGAAAATTCTCACAGTCTCTAGAAAACAATGGTACAAAAATTTTTTAAATCCGAGCAAGTTTATTTTTACGGTGCACCCCCTACATGTACGTAGTACGTACATGTGATTTAAATTATCATCATCCTGCAAAAGTGAGATTCAAATCAATTATGTATGTTATCAACACTTAATATTCAAAATTAGTTAAATTTAGAAATAAAAGCATTTAGATTTATATAATCGCTGAACCTGCTAACTTGTAACTTTTTCAGCAACACGCACGTAAACCGGTAAACATGTTTAATTATATTAACTTTAACATTTAAGCTTCTCAAATATTCAGAAAAACAAAACCGTACGACTATAATATATTACTAAGGTGTAGCTGTAATGTGTAACTGTAAGGCCAAAACACAAGTGACAATGCAAGTGAATGAATAAAAATGATCTTTCGCACACGATTATACAGTTCTTTGATTATTGCAATTTTGTGATTATTAGATTTTGTCTCTGTAATAAGTCTCAATACTTTTTTTCCGTACTATAGTATTACTATTAGTACTACAACACTACAACAAGTTACATAGTTTCGGGCTGGCGGAGGTGTGCATGCGCAATGCGAAGCCGTAAATTGCAACTTATAGAATCCTTTGATAGGTCACCTTATCCCATGCAGAGTCTTTACTAGAGCGGGTCTTCTTTGAAGTCTTTGTTGAGGTGGTGGGAAGATTCTTACTTTAGATGTTAGGTACTGCCTAAAGCTAGGGACTGTCAAAGTGTATATGTAAATATTGGCTACTATGTTCAGCTGTTTCAGGAAAGATGCTACTCTTCTAAATTCAACTTCAGTAGAGAGGGGTAACGTTTTAACGAAGAGCTTCGTCAAAATGAACAGAATCATGGGAAGAGTGGAAACGCATACACATACCGCTGTCAGCAGCACAGTTGATACGCCTTTCCAATTGAGATTTTCCCCTTCTCGTCGCGCCTTTCTAGCCTCGATCAACATCATAGTGGAAGTCGCTATGACAATAACACACGGTACTATTAGCCAAATAGCATAGTTAATAGTGGTGAACATCTTCAAGTTTTGCTCGTACTCAAGCAGACGCACGTATACACATTTGTAAACACTGTAGTCAAAGCTGACTTCCATTCTCGCAGCAACCATAGCAACTACTGGCGAGTACAGGGAAAAGGTCCAAATGGCCGCACAGACCACATGAGCTCTTTTGTGGGTCCAGTTCCAAGTACGAAGGGGCCATTTCAGCTGAAGCCACTTCCCTGCAGTCATGGCGCACACCAGGAGTAAACTTGCTGGAAGGCAGAGGTAGGTCAAGGGATCTCTGATGTAGCAAAATGCGTCTCCTAAAACCCACTTATTGTGCACCAAAGACACAAACGCTGGGAAAACGTAAAAAACTGACAAGATCAAGTCAGCCACAGCAATATGCTGGATGACCGTAAGTATAAAATCTGAAAGTTTCAGAGCATCGTATTTTATGGAAGCTACTAAAATAGTCGCATCACCGACGAGAGAAGATACGAGTACGATGAAATGGTATCCCGCCCAAACATATCTGACATTGGTATCATTGATACCATACAGCGTCACGTTGTTTGAGATCACCATTTTACAAATAATAAGAAAAATAGGCAAATACGTAGAGATTTTGGAAACTAACTCTTTCAATACAGTAGGAAGGGTATACAATTTGCTCATTTCTACTCTACCATCGTTTTCGCATTTCGGAAGAAAATTACTATATTGAGTAAAAGGAAATACACCTTGACACTGCATGATAAATCAAAATCCAATCCTACACACATATTTTGTTTACATTGTTACTGGTCTTACGTGTAATCATGAAGTGTTCTACAATTATTTTTTCTATTTAGAATTTCGATTTTGACTTTTGATCCTCCATTCTTTTTTATAGTTACGCAAAAATTAACTCGTCAGGTTTGAATAAAATTGTAATCAATATTACGTTTCAACCAATTTTATATAGAAGCAAGCTTAATGCACTTTTAATGCATTCTCTTAAAACTTTTTAAGCAAGTATTAAAACTGTATAAATTACATTTTCAACGGTATTAATAGTTTATAGTATGAACGCAAATCTCAGGACCCTACGAGAAAGTATGAATCGAGTCAAAACAACATACAGATCCTTAATTTTGCTTCAGGCCTAAAAATAGATTTTGATTTAATGAACATTTTCTTTAAAATTACAAATAACTCGCATACTTCTAGTAGTTAAAGTAGTTAGTAGTCAAAAGTAGATTTGTCGGTCTAGAGAGGGGGCTTCCATCTTCAATCTTAAATTCTTAATCTGAAAATATTTAAATTAATGCTTTGTGTAACTCTATATTTGGTATGCTGTATGAGTTGTAGTTGATAACTACGTATAACTTATTTGACGTACTATTATAATTAACAGGTTAAAAATAAAAGTGGATGGAAGAAAAACTTGATGATAAGAGTCGAATCTGTAAGTGTACAGAGCCCAAAATCCGAGCACAGCACCGTAGAATTCCAATGAAGCTTATCACTGTGGAATTCCACTGAAACATATTACAAAGAAATTCCACTGAGATATATTACTGTGGAATTCCATAGAAACGTATTCCGCCGTAAAATTATGACGTGAATTGAAATTTCATCTCTATGAGTCTATCGTAATTGCCAATCGGCATCATCAGTTCCAAATTAAATGGATTGGGTAAATCACGACTTTCAGTAGAAGGATCCCAGTTCACAGAGCTGTTTGTGTCGTTTTTCTATTCTACCAGTACCACTCTTCCCAAAACCTGTCATATAATTACCTTTTCTACTTCTAGGGCAAACCGGAATTTTGATTTTCTGCAGAGGAGACAGGAGCTGAAGATAACTTTCTGCAACGACCAGCTTGGTATAGAGTAGAAGTGGTACTAACATAGTTTGTCACCAATTAAGGATTAAGGACCAAGTGATAACTATAAATATCAGCTGCGTTCTGACTGAAAGTGGTTCAATGGGTCGGGACTCGGGATGGGATGGGAGTTAGAGGTTAATAATAAATATAAGAGAGAAAGGGGTTTAATTTCACTAACTTGTGACCTAAAAGGGGAAGTCACATATGAAGCGGTTCGATGATCATGTGAGAGAAACAAATAGCACGAACTGGACGCGACAAAACAGAAAACGGGTCGGCTGACAACTCAAAACACATACACTCCTGTACTGCAGACCTGGTAAAGTTACCTTTCTGATGAGTGTTAAGGCATATTTAGTGTAGCGTCGATATATCTCGTTTTACAGTAATCCTGTAGATCGAGATTCGAGGGTTCCCAAGTTTCCCCAGTTTTTCTGTCTTGGCAAGACTATCATGATTATTAAACTTCCATATATTATGTCATATACTCACCTTTTTATTAATCGGAGCGGGATCCCAATGAAAATTGTAAATTTAACTGAGATTATACTGTTAAGTTAAACATTTATTAAGCAAAGAATTAGCAAAAATGTTCATAATTTTAGCCAGGTTGTAATCGTGAAATAGTTCCCAATATTTCACGATTATTCCTCAGCGTTAATGTTTAAGAGTCTCGTACTAACCTAATTATCGTACATGCATGGACATTCTTTTGGTCGTCAGCTTATAATTAATTAAAAGTACCGAATTTTCTTAATCAATACCATATCCTTATTCAATAATTTGTAAGCTGTAACATTAAAATGTTTTACTTGGACAAGGATGTGTATTGCAGGTCTGATCTTGCGCGTCACCAACACACTCATCTCCTCCGTGTTGAAGTGCCGGGTTAGTACAAGTCCTAGTTCGGGTTTTGGTTCCTACTCCGCATTCTTTAGAACATTCCGACCAACTACCGTACTCAGTGTACCTACCGTGAACTGAAATTCAAGTAAATTGTTTAAATATTGGAACATGTAATACATTTTTACGAAACTTATCTTAACTATAAATGATGCAGCTTTGCCGGATAATTATAATTTCGCACCTCCATTAAAATTTTGTAACTATTAAATATCCTGACGCTGAAAAACTTATGGGACCAGGAGAAACAGACAGTAACATACGTTTATATCTTACAGCTATAGTTCAAACTTACCAGGAATTGTTATTGTTCTCAGTTCAACTGTGAAAAATTCATCCGCTTTGTTCCTAAACGGAGGCTTTGCCAGATTTACCCATTGAACGACCATCTTCGTTGCTCTTTTCAGGAACCCACTTTCACATTCAAAAGTCTCATTAACTATGTCTAGCTCCATCCTCAAGTTACCAAGCGTATCCACAGATAGAATCAAGTTTGCCTCGCCAGTGTGAAGTTTCTTCAGTGCAGGGTGATCTGTTGAATCCTTGGTGCAGCTAGTTGATGAGTCCTCCCAGTTGACGACCGTCACACTCTGGTTAATAGTAGATTGTGTCTCGAATGATCGCATGTGCACTCTGACCAGTCCAATACTGGATTCTTTATCGTCTGAGAAGAAGTTGAGAACCACTTGACAGCGGTAGTTTAGGACATTATTCTTGGTAACCCCAGGTTTGAGTCCGAATCTGAGGTCTATCTTCTCTTTCGTCAAGTTGATCTCGTGCGTCTTATCACCTAATTTAATAGGGTCAGAATTTTTGCACAACGGAGGTAAAGTATGGCAGTGCAATTCTACCTATAGCTTCAAGGTAATCATATGCATAGCTCTAGTGACGCCAATAACAAACCTCCTGATCTGAAATTTGGAAACAAACCTGAACTTTTGATGAGTTGGAAGTGACACTCTTCGTCACACTCAGCGACAACTCCAATATCTTTAGCATTGGCATTTGTAGAAGCAGACTGTTTCCAGCATTTTTCAGATTGCTTAATCATGGGTTCTATCGAGTATAACCATTTCATAAGTTCGAGGTCCTCGCAAGTCTTGAGGAGAAGCCTGTTATCCTCGCTTGCTACACAGTCCTTGTCATCGTCCTTAGGTTTGATAAACCTACTCGTTGAGTTGTAGCAGAATACGTTCCTCACAGCACAATCAGAGGTCAGAATGAGAGTATCGTCCCTATTTCCGGGCACAGTGACACACTGGTTGCTACCTATTGGTCGGATCATGCCACACATTTCATACGTTAGGTTCAAGGTTCCGAGACTTTTGTTGGGATCTGAAATACGAAATGTTTATAATTATATCGATACTGAGCTTAAGATCTATTCTAACACCTTTTTGGTTTATAAGAATTGTTAAAGCGCATCTTTTGAAAGGAATATATTCAGTTAAAGCCATTTTCAAGTAATACGTTTTTTGAATCGTCCACCGCGACGTTGAAAATTTCTGAATCTTCAACGCAAAACGGACGTTGTAATTGTAATTGTAATTGTAAGTAACGTATTTTTTAGCCATCTGAACTTAAGATGAAACAACGTCAGATATTATTGTATTGTATAATGAGCTCTGGGTACTGACCTGCATTTGAAGCTGCTGACACTAAAGGGATGATCAGTATCAACATACCTAACATGTCTAATTCTACTGGTTTAATTCAACTTTCGCTGGATTACATCTATAGAAAAAAACTGATTAATACTGATAACGAAATGCAATTCAAACAAAATATTTGCCGTTTTCCTGTTGAATGGCCAGAAAATATTTCGCAAACAAAATGGATAAGTTACTGTCGCGAATATAATATAATAATACGGAGTATAATTTACTTCAAATCAACAGGACGCGTTTAAATGGACCACGTTGAAATTTAATTTTCTGTACTAAATTTTATATCAACGTCACAAAATTTCTTGGACAATAGTTTTGAAAAAAAAGTCTTTACGATTGGAAAGATAAGCATTTACTGCATCGCTTCAATATTTAAGAACAACCATCACTATTACTATCAGTAATATTGACAAATATTATTCTGTATGTTATACTCACAGCACGATCTGCTCTTTCTTTAGAATTACTAACTACTAGTTATCCCACTCTACTCCTACTATAGCTGCCTTACTTCAAGTGCTCATATTCAATAAGTACTCAGAGTAATTGCAGGACTCTTCCTCAGAACTTATTCCTTAGAACTCGCTGGAGTAAAATGAGTGCGAGAACAAAGAAACGAAGCGACAACGTCCCCCAAATACCAAATCTGAAAAGGTAAACTGGATAAAATGTGTGTAGTTGTACGGTGGCAACAGTGCATCACGTAATTACATATTAGGCAACAGGACATGTGGTCAAGTATTTTAGTAAAATTTGTATCCTCATTCTTTAAAACTAAGTTAATCTATGATAAAGGTACATAAATATTGCTTCCAGTAGATTTATAAAAGTAAAACGTTGATGCGAATTTAACAGTATTGATTATAATTTAGAATCAAATCTGCATGAATTCAAACCCAACTAAATTTAACAGTCGCCAGACGTCTTACTGACCAAACATCTCCATGTTACCTACAGTATAATTAATGAATGATTAAAACACATAGAAACAGTGTTTGATGTTTAACTTTAATACTGCAAATAATGTTAGAGCGCTGCTTGGGTGCTTATAGGAACACAAACACAGAAGGTGACATTCCATGTGGGATATGGTGACTCTTCAGCCGTTACACACGTTCATGTTCTACAAAAGAATTCATTTGGTATCTGTTTTGTGTTGACGTATTTTCGGGAACATTCCTTACCTAGCTTGTTATTTGACAGATTTGTTATTAACCACGGTACCAATTGATGGACAAATGTTAGTTGCGAGTCCGTCTCGGAAGGTTCTGCAATCTGCACCCACTATTGAGCGTCTTAAAACTTTGGTTTTATATTTTTGCTGGGATTTAGATCTTCATGTTACTTTTTATTTCATTCGTCATGGTATTGTGATTTTATTCAAGACTTCCAATTTAAATTTTATTAGTTTGACACAAATTGATACAGCAATGTAGAGCAAGTAAAGAATATAGATAGACCATAGTAATATAATGAATGAAACGGTTCTTCAAGTGATCAATTTTTTCTTAGGCACGTGGTTCTGGAACAAGTAGTCCTATGGCATATTATCATTATATATTATGGTTATCGGACAGAATGAAGTTTAAATCGCTAAAATTTTGCAGCTCAGCGGCTTTTTGTGGCGACTTAGAGGTGGCGGCATGTTGCCAGCATTGCATGGCATCCTTTGTGTAAGGTTTACACTATCACTATGTCCGTAGAAATATTTCCTTTACCCTCATGAGTTTTTGTCCATATTGTGGTTGCAAAGGTCTTATAATATAGATTAATTGTCTATATTAATAAAGGCCAAAGGGTCTATACATATAAACTGCTAACTAACCTTATTATCTTATGCCTAACATATTACGTACGTATTATTTGACCAAAACCCATAATCATGGGTAGAGTGGACCGCTGCCAGTGTCTCTCTTTCCCAAACAAAAGGAAATGATATTAATTTGATTGACCGTTCTCAAATGCAAAATGATACCGAGAATGAAATCGGTCGCTCGCTTTTCCCATTCATTCACGGCTTACGAATTGTAATAAGTTTCGATTGATTAGGTACATCAATCAGATGCTGTAAAAATCTCTTTGGGTTGCGTTCGTGTCGATACTCGATACCTAGTATTTCGGGGTAAGGGTGGTAGTAATTACTTATTGAATTAGCTGAAGTTTATTGAATCTTTATTGCCGAGTACAGCTGCCTTTGGGTAGTTCTTCTTAATCTATTACAATTGTAAATGAATGAGAAAAGCGAGCGACCGATTTCATTCTCGGTATCATTTTGCATTTGAGAACGGTCAATCAAATTAATATCATTTCCTTTTGTTTGGGAAAGAGAGACACTGGCAGCGGTCCACTCTACCCATGATTATGGGTTTTGGTCAAATATCATCTCTTTTTGATTATAATGTCAGGGTACTTTATAAAGTCGAAATATAAACTGATATGATATCTTCATTAATAAGGAGGAAGTTTCAACAATTTCGAAATTTTTCCTTTAAAAACATTTCCTTGTGTTTAGGTATGCATATCGGTCGATCACTGACTGAATATGCCACTTAATACTCATTCAAGTTGGCATTAAATTCATATATAATGACATTAAACAGTCGTGGCAAAGCAGAATTTGTTGGAAATCTCAAATCACGAATGAGCAAAATTCTCACCTTTCGCACGTGCAAACTTTGAGCGGACGTTGCATGCGCATCCAATATTGAATCGCCGTAAATTTTTGCATGTAATTGTTTTATATATAGTTTGATAAGCATGCAAAGTTTCAAAGTATTTCAAGAAGAACTGTAATCACAACGGCACTCTAAAGTTAACAGAAAATGACGAAAACAGCAATTTTCAGTGATTTTATCGTCTATCCCTGAATATATGTATATATCACGACAATCTATCGTAAAACAGGGGTTCTAGAAAACCCATTTCCCGATGCTCCTGAAACCTGAAACTTTTTTTGCAGTCGATTTGGTCAACGTCTAGACGCCCTGAAAAATTTCAGATCTCTAACTCAATTTTAACATGGTTTTTAAGGCACCTGAATATGGCGATTTTGGGTTTTTTACCGAATTTCGTATAACAGTGCTGGCGAGTATTTTATGCAAATTTCTTAAAAATCTCAACATAACTATTTTTTATTCCTGTCATCTTTGACATCAAATTAGAATGTTTTGAACTAAAAATAAATCTGCTGAACGACTTCCGATGAGTGTTAATGCCTGGAAAACTCCTGCCGGAGGCGGCGGCCTTCGGCCGCCGCCTCCGGCCGCAATGCACGCTTCGCGTGCACAAAAGAGGCTTGTAACGTGTACCAAAGGGGGTATAATAGTAAAGGGGGTATAATATTAAAAGGGTACAATAGTAAAGGGGGTACATAGTATACCCCCAATAAAGACACCGCTCGTGCTTGCCAGCACTGTGATTATGTTGTTTATTATGTTGTTTCTTCATCTCTGCCTTTGTTCATAAGAGGGCTTCTATCCATCGTCTTCTTGCACAATTCCTTAAGTGGGGTAAGTCATCGTTATGTGAATGTTTGCAGTTTTCCAGACATTGATTGGGGTGTCTAGTGGTTAATTTTATGTCTAGTGGTCAACTTATGTCCGGTTTTCTAAGCTTTTTGTCTAAGTTTTAGGGAAGTTGGGAAGTTTTTGGCTAACAATGTTACGTCAGCAGACGAGTGGGTTAAGAAATGCTTGTGAAAGTGGATTCCTGTAAACCAATTTTTACACGGTTCATGTGTCATGCTACCCAGATCTTTATGAGCCTAACATATTTTTTTCGGTTTTCTGAATTCCGTACCTACATTCGGAAGGCTGTGGCTGTGATGGGTTCCATATACTTATAAAGAACGTGATATATGGCCTTCGGATTTAAAGGAGAATGCGCAAATTTGGTCCTCAGATTTGAAGAAAAATGCACAATTTGTCGCGGAGAACGTCAAAAATTGCGATTTGTCGTGGAGAATGGGAAAATTATGATTCCTCACGTGCCACGATTTCCTTTTGACCTTGGTCACAAGTCACACGTACTAGGCCTCATAGGGTCTCAGAGTAGCGACTATAAGTATATAACGTTGGCACGTTATCTGCATTTGTCAAGATGCTTCGTTCTTCATCTTGTGACTCACAGGCGGTGGTCTTTTGTTTGATCGTGCAATCTAATCGCATTATATATCTCATCTGAAACTATGCTTGGTGTAGCTTGGCCGAACGTCGCATGATCAAGTGAAATAAGGTCGACATTTTATACCCCTAACCTACAATCCCTTCTACTTCTAGTTTTTAACCCGGCCTTTCTCGAACACTTGTACGATTTATGCGATTAACACTTCAAACTCAGAGTTCCCCAATTTTCTGTCGCTTTGGCACTTTGTTCTTTCTTATTCCACCTAAATTATTCATTTCCCTCCCTATATAGCACACCAGCTACTAATTTTATGGGAATTGTTTAGAATGAAGCTGTAGCATGCGGAAAATCCTAAAGAAGCTGCTCAAGGAGCTAAAGAATATACTTGGAACGGTTCCCCTTTTGCTTAATGGTCTTCTAATATTGGCAGGGAAGCTGATAAGAGCGATTTTAGGTAGATATTAACGGGCAATAAATCAATTCTAGAATGTTGTAGGTTAATAACGCGTAACAAAACGTACGCCGAGGTGGACTCGTCGATGGTCTTGGAATGAATATTTTATTTGTGATTTGGAACAAATATTTTACGAGTATCACCCTTTAATATTATATTTGATATTATGAATGGTATACAAAATAATTTCTCTCTTTTTTATTTTATTTAAATGTACACAATGAAAAATCTAAATGCATGTCATTGTCTTTTGTGGCAAAATTTGGGACAATATCGATTTTGAGTTATACCAAAAGTTTTATTTTGAGCCAAATTGCAAATAATAATAATTACAATTAACGAACTGTAACTTTGTATATTCTTATTACTATTAGGCGGCGCTCAGCCTGTCACATTTCTTTCCACCATTATATTTTTATAAAGCCTGGGGTCTCCAGGTAATTGGTAATGCAGATTCAAGTCCTCTGATTGACTGAATTGTGTCACGTGAAGCTTGGAATGTGTTACTGTTACGCATTCAAGATTTGCACACGGTATCTCAACGTCTCAGACTCTCAGGGACCCTAGTGCAGATACTTTTTATTTTTGACCGTAGAATTCATTGAAAGTAGTCCTGAGATGATTAAACTAACTCAACCCGGTTAAAAATGCGCGCAACTTCGTCATTTTTACACAGTACATTTGACATCGTAGCACTTGCCTAACTCAAGAATTAACCATTGTTAATGGTTTGGCCCGGTGCGCGCTACTTCGAAGAAATTTAGACGAGTAACATCCGTCAACTCGAGAATAAAAAACGGCCGCTACTTTGAAAAAATTTGAACGAGTATCGTGGCTATGAAACCAATACAACGCGCAGTTTAAAGACTTTCGCTTTCATTTTTAAAAGCATCCACTTTGACAAAGCATAATTCTGAACTCGCCATCAACTAAGTCAAATTTCAATTTTAAAATACAAAAAGAAACTAGAGAATTTTATCAACACAATAGGGAGACGCTGGATGGGGTATTAAAAACGCGATCTTCACCCTCAAAATCGACTTTTAAAATGTCATATTTTCCCCCGTCAAAATAAGCCTTATATCGAAATATCCTCCCCTCTTTCTCAACTCCCTACCTCCTCCCCCACCCCCCTTTCGTGTACTGTGCTCTCTTCTTTTGCAGCTTCTCGGCTCTCTCATACCCAGCAGACCTTACTATACTGGCTGGCAATATTATAGTAGGTTTACAACCTACCAGGACGCGCGCCGAGTTGGACTCGTCGTGTCGACGGTCCTAATATATGGAACAAATATTTTACAAGTATCACCCGTTATTCCGTTAAGCGATATTACTACAAGAGATCTTGACCATTGTTAATGATCTGGCCCGGCGCGCGCTACTTCGTAGCACTTGCCGTTTCGAGAAGAAAGAGGCGCGCGCTACTTCGAAGAAATTTAGACGAGTAATATCCGTCAACAAGTAAAGTGATCGCAGCTCTTCACAGTTTGTTGAACTCCGCGCGCGCTCGTTAGTTCATTATAGCGCGATGCGTTACTGTGCCGCGCCGCGCACTTAATAAGGCTTCTCACAGCGACAGATCGGCTAGATCGGCAAAATGCGCTACTGTGCCGCGCCGAGCTGCCATGAATTGACATCGTCAATTAAGTTAGTTCATTGCATTTGCACGCTTCAATTATTCCAAGAATGCAATTGCACCACGTACCACGTGATTGGTGATACGATTCAGCCAATCAGAGAACAAGAATCTGCAAAGTTTGATTCACGATGTCAATCCTCGGCGAGGCCTAGTGGTGCATCTTGCCGATCTACCGAAGAAGTTGCGAGAAGGATTATTTGATGCGCGGCGCGGCCCAGTAGTTTGACCATTGTTAATGATCTGGCCCGGCGCGCGCTACTTCGTAGCACTTAACATTTCGAGAAGAAAGCGGCGCGCGCTACTTCGAAAAATTAAGGAAGAGCTTTACAAACAGCAACATGAAACTATCATGAGTGAGGTATCCCCATCCACACAAAGACAAATAGAACTCCTCAGCGAAAAAGGAGTATCCATTTGGTTATCCACACTCCCTCTAAAAGCATGTGGGTATGGTCCTCAACAAACAAGAATTCTTTGATGCCCTCTCACTCAGATATAATCTTACACTGTCTACAGCTAAAAGAAGTCCCCTATGTGTATGTGGACAACAAAACCATATCAACCATACTCTAACCTGCAAAATCGGAGGCTACATTTCACTAAGACACAATTCACTCAGAGATACGATCTAGCTGAACTCCTAACCACTGTTTGCAAAGACGTTGAAACAGAACCTCAGCTTCTCTCCGTTCCTCACACACTTAAAATATCAAGTTTTAATACTTTCAACACTACTATATAACAAATAATTTGAGTTCAAGGATGGCAAGTAACAATGTACCCGAGAGGGTGTCGATACGAAAAAACGTGGAGTCAAGACGAGTCCCCCTAAGGATTCATCTTCTGATAATGTCCCAGTGCCAGAGGAAAAATACTGCCAATGTGATGTTTACATGTCAGAAGAACTATCAGTTGAATGTGAAGCTTGCCAATTATTTTGGCACCTGAGTAGTGTTGGTTTATCTGGCCTTAAAAACGAGATGTTACTGAATCTAACAAACTGGAAGTGCCCATACTGTTTTGTGGCGCCTCATCTTTGATAAGACCTCATCTAGAGTATTGTGTCCAATTGTGGAATCCAGTTGCGGCTCATGGAAGTTGGGGGACTGTTTTGGAGCTGGAGAGCGTCCAGAGGCGGTTTACCCGTCTGATTGATGAGGTGGGTACTCTTCCTTACAGCCGTAGACTGGAAATCCTTAATTTGACAACGCTGGCAGAGCAGCGAATACGTGGGGACCTTATTGAAGCTTTTAAGGTTATTAATGGCTTGACTGATTATGGTTCAGACTTGTTCAGACCAAGCAGATCAGGTCTTAATCTGGTTTCATCCAATAGATTTAGTAAGAGTGTGACAAAGGTCAAGACTCTTCAGTGTTCTTTTCTTCCAGAGCGGGTTGTTCCTTATTGGAACAAACTCCCTTCAGAGGTGAAGAACTGCTTGACAGTTTTGAGTTTTAAAATTGGATTGGAAAGTTTTAAAAAGAATATGATTTCTAAATGTATTGTAAATGACTTTCATTTTTGGCATGTTTCGAAAGAAGTTTTAACAAGAATTGAAGGTACCAGTTATATCAGTAATAAGGAAAAACACAATGATTATCTGTGGTTCCATCCTTATGTAGCAAAGAAACGTTTTATAAATCTTTACTCCACTGGGAAGTATGAATAAATTAAATTTTGTAATGTTGTTTTTATTCATGATTAATATTTGATAAATTATTACCTTTAAATTTGATGGAGAAATAGTTATTTTTCCATGTAGTGTGATGATACTTTGTAGACATTAGTGATGATTTTATGTCATAATTTTTACTTTACTTTACTACTTTATCAAATGGAACAAATAGACAAGATGGTGCAAGACTGCAACTGGACATCAGTGCAAGATCGTTCTGGTCGCCGCTGGACAGGGCATTCACAGATGTAAGGGTACTTCACCCTCAAGCCCAGTCCAACAGTGACAAGAGCATCTCGCAGATGTACCAATCTCACGAGAATAACAAAAAATGTGAGTACAATGACAGAGTTCTCAATGTAGAAAAGGCTACCTTCACACCACTGGTGTTCAGTACTACAGGAGGAATGGCAGTTGAGGCTTCTAAGTTCCTAAAACATCTCACTGAAAAGATCAGCCTTAAGAAAGGCCAACGGTATTGTGATGTGATGTCATTTGTCAGACGCAGACTGCGCTTTGATCTACTCAGAACCTGTATAATCTCTATCAGGGGATACAGAGGTACCAGAACTCTTCCACCCACGGCAATAAGTGATTTGGACCTTAACCTGATCAACACTCCTAAACCCTGAAAGGTCATGGAGTGCTTGTTGGATGGGGGTCTAAACTGCTTTTTGTTGTGATGTGAATTTGTTATATATTATTGCAACTAGGGTTTTATTTTTTACCTCAGTTTTTTAAATTTGTACCATTTTTAAAGAATTTGTATCTATCTAAGGGTCATTGCTATATTATGTGTACGGGTATATGACCCCCAGAATATAGGTCGCTTTTTGAGCACTTAGAAACAGGTGTTAAAACTACTTCTTAGCATGTTTAGGGGTGTAAATATGTACATAATAACCCTTTAAATGTTTCTTGGGTAGTTGAAAATAATTATTAGGTTTTTAAATGTACTTTTTTTTCACCTGTAAAAATACCATTTTTTAACAGGGCCCCCAGAATATAGGTCCAAACATCTGTTCCTAAGTTTTTCTAAAATTGTCACAGACAGTTATATGCAGTCAGAATATGTTGCTGAGACTGTATTGATGATGCCAATGGCTCCAGATACTAAATTGAAATGGTTTAGAGTATACTTAATAGCAAAAAACCAAAAACTATGGCCCCCAGAATATAGGTATGCAAAAATCGTCCTCAAATACTCCATCTTCATACATTTTGATGATGCCATCTCTTCAGCATATGTTCTTTAACTGTTTCTCATCACTACCCCACATTCCTCAGTGCTCAGGGTGACAGAGAAAATGCAGAATCTTGGTCGCTATTTTTTTTTCAAACCTATATTCTGGGGGCCATATACCCGTAATGAGTAAAATCTTTAATTTTACTAGTTAAAAAGCTTTCATGCACTCATTTAGTAGGGATCTTAACTAAATACTTAAATAAGATTGAAGGAGTGTCCCTAGATCTCTAGATATGATTGAGGGGGGCTGTTTTTATCTGTATCAATACAATGTGCACCTCAATGACTGTAAATCAGACATTTTTGGCCGCCAAATTTTTTTAAAGGCCTACGGGTGTGCGCTTTAGGGTTTCTTGGACAAGACTAAGGGGGACTAAGAGAAACGAGCACGTTATGAAACTGATTTAAACTATTGTAGCATATTTAACAGTAAGGAAAATGGGAGCTAGCTGTTGAACTTCTTTGAAGTGACAAAGCTCTCTCAAAATAATACGAGGCTGTGCTGATTAGAGCTGTTTGATTCAGCTTAAATAAACATGTCCAATTATCACGCTTATTTCAGTAATCATTCCTCCGACATCAATCTCGGGCATCCGGTATTAACCTCGGGCTTTCTGGTACTAACCTCGGGCTTCCCGTCTCAACAATAATTCGATATTCATGCATACAATATCATTGTCTTCGCGTCTGCGGCTATCAATCAACTTTCAAGTCATCAAACAACTAGCTCCTAAATTCTGTTATCTTTAAAATTGATCGTTATCAGAATTTATCTTTATTCTTAGAAACGGGCTTTGGCCGTAATCAATCATAAATCATTTGTCAATCATTCGGTATCGTACTGTGTCATGCTGTTCAATAAATGATTCCGCTTATTTGATCAAAGTTTGAATCACTCGAGATCTCTCAAAGAATTTAACACTACTTCAAGATTTAAGATTAAAGTGGATTTATCATTTTATTGTCCTAGATTCAAATTCTTGTCCCAAAATCAGGAGATGGAATCAGGTACTTTAAAGAAATCAGTCTGGAATCAGTTGGCACAGCTCCATATCCAACTTTACAACTTTCACGTGAATTCTACAAAAAACTAAAATTATTAAAGAAACTAAAGTTAAAAATCTAATTACGCATGCGAACTCGATCTCTACACGGGTATTTGCCTCACAGAATGGCCAAAAAAAAGGAAGGTCTCTCAAAGTCACAAAACACACTTTATTCCAGTTTTTATCTCATAAGAAGCTAAGTTGACACTCATATTTTTCTTCCCGGGGGTTCATTTATTCTCATAATCATTTTTTCTTTGAGAAAAATTGGCCGGAAAATCTTCCTCCAAAAAAACATGCCTCACAGAATGGCCAAATCTGAATTTCTATAATTTTGTTGATGGAGATACTTTTTAAATTTCTATCACCACACGTTCTTAGAAAACCTATTAAGGAATGGGGTAATAACCTAAAACTCACGAAAAAACTGAGCTGTGAAAAATTATTTCACAAAAAAGAAAAAATGCCTGACAAAATGGCAAAAAAAAAAAGAAAACGAGAAAATTTTATTTTTCTAAAACCTTTGGCTCTTGTTTCAGGCATGCTGCTGGTATTAATATGCCTTGTTAACACCCCCATATAGGTGAAATTTCTTAGAAATGAATAAAAAGGGCATAATTTCCTACACCAAAAATGGCCATTTTGTGTGGCGTTGTTCATATTCCCTGATTTCATGATTTATAACCTTCATTCGGCTGTAAAAACACTCCATCTGGGGTGTTATTGTATGATAAATAGCTTGTGAATACTTTAGACTTATGGTTTCATTGAATAAAAGGAGTTTTAAATTTTGGCCATTTTGTGAGGCATATTTTGGCCATTTTGTGAGGCGTTTAGCCATTTTAACATTTTGTTTCTTCCTAAATTGAACAATGTTCGTTTTATTTGATGAATACTATTCTTTAAACATCTTCTGTCATACTGGTGCCAGAAGTTCTCACCAAAATGCAAACTTAGTTCAAAAATTTGAAAACAAATTTTGTGAGGCATATTTTGGCCATTTTGTGAGGCGTGTAGCCATTTTAGCATTTTTTTCTTCCTATATTGAACAATGTTCGTTTTGTTTGATGAATACTATTCTTTGAACATCTTCTGTCATACTGGTGCCAGAAGTTCTCACCAAAATGTAAACTTAGTTCAAAAATTTGAAAACAATTTTTCAGTGCTCAAAATTTCTACATAAACAGTCATATTTATGCCAGAAAATGTGGTCCTAGTTAATGATTTCACCACAGGAAGTGTTGCCAGAAGACTTTTGTTTCATATGGTATCCACAAAACCTACCAGTCTTTTATAAAAAATTAGTTACAAAAACATTTACAAATTTGGCCATTCTGTGAGGCTAGCCATTCTGTGAGGCATTTACCCGTAACTCAAAATTCTGTCCCAAAACTTAAAAGGTCATGAGACAATTCTACGTTGATTCTGAAAATTTCATGTCAAAATATTGAAACCCTATTGAGTTCTATTGTTTTGAGCGAAGTCAGTTTTGCAAATATCGCGAACTGAGATATGGGCGATTTTGTTCATTTTTTGCGATTATTTGAACACAATGAAACGAAAAGTTTTCAATGAAACGAAAAGTTTTATTTTACATTCCTTTAATCATAAATAAAATAAGAGCTTAAACCACGAATTAGTTAGCTAGAAGTAAACTTGAGGAAATATTTTTGGTGATTGTATATAATTATTTAAAAAGCTTTATTTGGTTGTTAGTATTGTAATTATGGTAAGTGGTTGAATTTAGTGAGACAAGGTCAGTTTCTCTATTATCTTAGAAAAATTTCTACTTTACAGTAGGCAATGCTGAGTGGCAGGAATGAGGGACCAAAACGCTTGGGGCTAACAATGGCCCATTTACAAACCACTTCAGACATGGCAATGATGTCATTTATGCTTAATTCGTCTGAAACTGACCCTACTGCACTTGTAACATTCTATAAAAATCTCTTCTAAAATAGGTATAAAAATGCATAACACAAAACACACAAACAAAATGTTTATAATCCTTATATAATAAATTAAATTTCTATAGAACTTTTAAATTTCTATAAAACTAATAAACCTATATATATATTCATTTTGCACCCAGAGAAAGATGTGATCACAGAGGTAGTTTCCAATATTATGTTCATGACAAGGTATGGGGCTGCTGCAAGTTATATTTTGCTAAGATATTACCGCTTTTTCAAGCTTAAGTAATCTAGGCAAGGTCAATTTTAAAGTTTTTGAATTTTGTCGAACGCTGTTTAAGGCTAAGTTCCAGTCATTTGGTTCTCCTTCCTTTTGAGTGTGAGTGATGGTGATTCTTATGGATGATTTGAGGTGATTGGGCTTATAACAGGTGAATGTAGTTAGCATGAGATTTTGTCGTACTGTATTCCATATTGTCCCTGCTCTGTATATGTAGCTGTCTGATGGTTTAGGTGTCAGAATGAGGGTCTCTTTGCCAAGTCTGCCAGATGTTTCAAAGAGGGAGTATAGTGATATAGGGGTTCTATATTTCAAGACCTTGAAGATGTCATTAATACAATGGTAGAAGTACAGATTATGCACATTCATGATTTCATGAGTGTTGAAGAGGGGTTTTGTATGCTCCTTTCTGTAGAATTCCTTGCCCAAGATTTGCTCCCCGTAGGGTCTGCATCGTGCACTAGTTTTAAATTTATCCAAGTATGCTTCTTTATCTCCAAACATTATGCGGGCACACATTTTCTGTGCTTTGAACAGAGGTTCAAGTTTTTTGTTAGATGCCCCTCCCCAGACAGTTATACCATATGCAAGATAGCTTTCAAACAAAGTGTGATATAGATCTTTATGGAGTGATGTGGGAATGTTATCTTTAATTCTATTTAGCATGCCACAGCAGCTGGCTAGTTTTTTTGCTAATTTCCTTCTATGTGCGTTCCAGTTTAGGTCTTCATCGATTCTTACACCTAAGAATTTAGTTTCATGTACTCTCTCCAGGGGTATGCCATTGATATTGATTTCTTGATCTGAGGGTGTATCTTCATCTTTGTTGGATCGAGAGTATGAGAATTCAAGGTAACAGCTCTTGCCAGTGTTTATGTGAAGTTTATTGGCAAGCATGTAGCGGTGTACGGAATTTAGGACTTCATTGGCTTTTTTGTATGCTAGGTTTTTACTTTTTGCAGCGACGAAGATATTTGTGTCATCAGCAAATAGAACAAATTTAGAGTTCTTTTCAGAGTTTGTAAGATCGTTTATGTAAATTAAGAACAGAAGGGGCCCTAAGCAGCTCCCTTGTGGCACTCCAAAAAGCACAGGTAGAGTATCAGATAATCCACAGTTAGGTAGATATTGAGCTGATAATCATAGAGAATGTGTAGTATAGGCTTACCTTCCATATAAAGTTGGTTTCATTCAAAAATATTAATATTTGACCAATTTATGGACCAAAATCGATCAAACTTGGTGCGTATGCCCAAATATGGGCATATGGTTTTTATCCCATAAAGCCATAACTCGGCCAATTTTTATTCAATTTTGATAAAACTTAATATGTTTGTTCAGGAGACTAGTAGCTGCAAGTAGAGCATCCCAAAGCATGGTTTTGGGCATGTTCAGGGTTTTTGACCAACCTATATTCTGGGGGTCGTACAGACCTATATTCTGGGGGGCCGTAAAATTGTGGTGACCATAACGTTTTTCCAAATTGTCAGTTTGCAGATGTCTCGATGAAAAGATAGCTTAAAATAATACTTATACTCATACCAGTAGTCTTAATGGCATGTGTTGGACAATTTTTCGCCATATTTACCCCTCTAGAAAATGACAACATCGTTTAAATCTTTCGCTGTCATGACCAAATATACCAAAATACCTCATGTAGGTCCAAAATTCTTATCCAGAAACATTAGTTACATGTTTTACTCCAACCTAACAGTAACAGATCCCATTAGTATCGCTTATCTTGGTTAGAACTGTATCCACTAACAATTAACATGACCTATATTTTGGGGGCCACCTATATTCTGGGGGTCATATACCCGTATATTGTTTGAATAATTTCTTATGTCATTGGTATATTATGTGTATATTGTTTGAATCATGGCATGTCATAAGTCATCAGGAAATAATATGCTATCAGCTGTGTTGCACCTATTCAATCAATGTCTGTTTTCAATTTTGCTCAACCGACTAATTGCATTTAGATTAAGGTTTTTTTTTTACAAATGTCTCAGACCCATAGCTAGATCTGTGAATTTTAGGCAGACCCACTCGACAGCGGCCAAATTTTGCGCATTATGAGCCCCAAGCCCGATACCCACTTTGCCTCCCAATTATATTATCATCTCGTAACTTCATAATGAAGGTTCCGTTATTCATTTAAAGATTAAGTTTTTTCGATTCTGGGCACGTAGCCCGACACGACACGTAGCCGGGGCGAAGCTCCTTTGGTTGGCTAGGGAGGGGGGAAGGCGCAGCCCCCAGAAAATTTTTCAGAAATTATGTGTTTTAGACGACATTTGGCATTAAAGAAATTTGTAGGACAGTAATAATCAGACATTACAATAATACAAAATTGGGGGGCTAGGGGGGCGCAGCCCTGGCCTTCGGAAAATTTTTGAGAAATAGGGTGTTCCAGACGACATTTGTAGGACAGCAATAATCAGACATTACAATAATACAAGGTTGGTGGGCTGGGGGTGCAGCCCCCGGAAAATTTTTGAGAAATAGGGTGATTCAGACGACATTTGGCATTAAAGAAATTTGTAGGACAGCAATAATCATACATCAGAATAATATAAAGTTGGTGGGCTAGGGGAGCGAACCCCCAGGAAAATTTTTGAGAATTAGGGTGATTAAAACGGCATTTGGCATTAAAGAAATTTGGGGACAGTAATAATCAAACATCACAATAATATAAAGTTGGGGGGCCGGGGGGCGCAGCCCCCCATAAAATTTTTGAGAAATAGGGTGATTCAGACGACATTAGGCATTAAAGAAATTTGTAGGACAGTAATAATCAGACATCACAATAATACAAAGTTGGGAGGCTAGGGGGGCGCACCCCCGCGAAGTGTTTGAGAATTCGAAGGTAGGAAGTAATCAGACATCACAATAATACAAAGTTGGGAGGCTAGGGGGGCGCACCCCCCGGAAAGTTTTTGAGAAATAGGGTGATTCAGACGACATTAGGCATTAAAGAAATTAGTAGGGCAGTAATAATCAGACATCACAATAATATAAAGTTGGTTTGCTAGGGAGGGGGGGGGGGGCGCAGCCAATCAGAAATTTTTTGAGAAATTATGTGTTTTAGACGACATTTGGCATTAAAGAAATTTGTAGGACAGTAATTATAATCAGACATCACAATAATACAAAGTTGGAGGGCTAGGCAGGCGCAGCCCTGGCCTTCGGAAAATTTTTGAGCAATAGGGTGTTCCAGACGACATTTGTGGGACAGCAATAATCAGACATTACAATAATACAAGGTTGGTGGGCTGGGGGGGGGCGCAGTAATAATCAGACATCACAATAATATAAAGTTGGGGTGCTGGGGGGGGGGGGCGCAGCCCCCAAGAAAATTTTTAGAAATTATTTGTTTTAGACGACATTAGGCATTAAAGAAATTTGTAGGACGGCGATAATACAAAGTTGGGGGTGCAGCCCCCGGAAAATTTTTGAGAAATAGGGTGTTTCAGACGACATTTGGCATTAGAAATTTGTAATTTCAGACATCACAATAATACAAAGTTGGGGGCTAGGGCCTAGGGGGAACTCAGTACTTGTCACATTGAATGGAATAAGTACATATTGTATAGTGGGATTTGGGAATAATTTACGAAATGCTAAAGTCGATTGCCTGTCGTGTCGTTTAATCAAACAGTCATAACCACAGCCCACTTACCAGGCGACCATGGGGACTAGGGGGCTTATTTGGGGTTCAATTTTATTCCGGGGGTCTTCCCCTTGGCTACGTGTCTGCATTCTAGTTGCCAGACCCACTCTATTAGAGTGCAGACTCAACATTTTGGTTGCCAGACCCACTATTCTAGAGTCCAGACCCACAATTCTGGTTGTCATATCTCCTATATTCTAGTTCATAGACCCCCAATTCTGGTTGACAGAGTGAAGAATTACCATTCTGGTTGCCAGATTCACTCTTCTAGAGAGGAGACCCACTCTTCTAGTAGGTATAGAGTCAAGACCCACTATTCTAAAATGCAGACCCACCATTCTGGTTGCCAGACCCACTCTTCTAAGGCGAAGACCTACCATTCTGGTTGCCAGCCCCACTCTTCTAGAGTGTAGACGCACCATTCCGATTGCCAGACCCACTATTCTTGAGTGAAGACCCACCTTTCGGGTTGCCGGACCCACTATTCTAGACTCTAGACTCCAGACGCACAATTCTGGTTGCCATATATCCTATATTCTAGTTTAGACCCCCAATTCTGGTTGACACTTGACAGAGTGTAGACTTACCATTCTTGTTGCCAGACCCACTCTTAGCTAGAGTGAAGACCCACTATTCAAGAATTCTGACCCACCATTCTTGTTTCCAGACCCACTACCCTAAGGTGCAGACCCACCATTCTGATTGCCAGACTCACTCATCTTCATTCCCTTGATTGCAGACCCACTATTCTGGTTGCCAGACCCACTCTTATAGATTGCAGACACACCATTCTAGTTGCCAGACCCACTCTTCTAAAGTGTAGACCCACCAGACCTATTATTCTAGAGTGAAGACCCACCATTCGGGTTGTCCAAACCCACAATTCTGGTAGCCATATCTCCTATATTCTAGTTTATAGACCCCCAAATCTGGTTGACAGAGTGTAGACTTACCATTCTGGTTGCCAGGCCCACTCTTCTAGAGTGAAGATCCACTATTCTAGAATGCAGACCCGCAATTCTGGTTGCCAGACCCACTATTCCAGATTGTAGACCCACCTTTCTGGTTTCCAGACTCACCCTTCTAGAGCGAAAAGCCACCATTCTGGTTGCCAGACCCACTCTTCTAGAGTGTAGACGTACCATTCTGATTGCCAGACCCACTCTTCAAGGGTGCAGACCCACATTCATGTTGCAAGACCCACTTCTAGATTTCAGACCCACTATTCTAGCTGCCAGACTCACTTATAGATTGCAGACCCACCATTCCAGCTGACAGACCCACTCTTCTCAAGTGCAGACCCACCATTCTGGTTGCCAGACCAACTTCTAGATTGCAGACCCACCATTCCAGCTGCCAGACCCACACTTCTCAAGTGCAGATCTACCACTCTGGTTGTCAGACCCACTCTTTAAGCCTGAAGGGTGCAGACCCACCATTCATGTTGCCAGACCCACGTCTAGATTGCAGACCCACCATTCTAACTGCCAGACCCACTTCTAGATTGCAGACCCACCATTCTAGCTGCCAGACCCACTCTTCTCAAGTGCAAACCCACCACTCTGGTTGTCAGACCCACTCTTCAAGAATGCAAACCCACCATTCTGGTTGCAAGACCCACTTTTAGATCGCAGACCCACCATTCTAGCTGCCAGACCAACTCTTCTCAAGTGTAGACCCACCACCCTGGTTGTCAGACCCACTCTTCAAGGGTGCAGACCCACCACTCTGGTTGTCAGACCCACTCTTCAAGGGTGTACGTACACCCACCATTCTGGTTGCCGGACCCACTTCTAGATTGCAGACCCACCATTCCAGCTGCCAGACCCACTCTTCTCAAGTCCACACCCACCACTCGGTTTGTCAGACCCACTCTTCAAGGGTGTACGTACACCCACCATTCTGGTTGCCAGACCAACTTCTAGATTGCAGACCCACCATTCCAGCTGCCAGACCCACTCTTCTCAAGTCCAGACCCACCACTCTGGTTGTCAGACCCACTCTTAAAGGGTGCAGACTCACCATTTAGCGGCCAGACCCACGCTTCTCAAGTGCAGACCCACCACTCTGGTTGCCGGACCCACTCTTCTAGAGTGAAGACTCATTATTCTCGAATGTAGATCCACAATTCTGTTGCTAGACCAACTTCTAGATTGCAGACCCACCATTCCAGCCGCCAGACCCACTCTTCTCAAGTGCAGACCCACCATTCTGGTTGTCAGACCCACTCTTCTAGAGTGAAGACTCATTATTCTCGAATGCAGATCCACAATTCTGGTTGCTAGACCAACTTCTAGATTGCAGACCCACCATTCCAGCCGCAAGAACCACTCTTCTCAAGTGCAGACCCACCATTCTGGTTGTCAGACCCACTCTTCAAGGGTGTAGACCCACAATTCTGGTTAACAGACCCACTTCTAGATTGCATACCCACCATTCTAGCTGCCAGACCCACTATTCTCAAGTGCACACCCACCACTCTGGTTGTCAGACCACTCTTAAAGGGTACAGACCCATCATTCTGGTTGCCAGACCCACTTCTAGATTGCAGACCCACCATTCTGGTTGCCAGACCCACTTCTAGATTGCAGACCCACCATTCTAGCGGCCAGACCCACTCTTCTCAAGTGCAGACCCACCACTCTAGGCAACAGGGGTGAATAATATCAACAAATAAAGATTGTTTAATTTTTGCAAAAATTTCTCGTCATGTGACAACCCTTCCCAACCCCCCTCAACTCCCTACCCCTCCCCCCTAAAAAACTCATCGGATTTTTGCTTCCCGCGAACATGATTTTTTCTGAAAATTTTTGTCAAGCCAGATCTGTAAATCTATCAAATATGTTAAAAAAAAACCTTAATTTAGATCCAAGAAAACAACAATTTCAAGAAAACAAGTGAAGATCCGAAGTAAACCCCAACACACCGAATCAATTGGGTTTCTGCAAGGGTGCTCAACCAGCAGACCACATACTGACGTTCTTAACATGCAGTGGAAAAATATGTGAAAGTCGAAAAGAAACTAGTCTTATTTTGCTTTGTAGACTATGCAAAGGCTTTAGATACTGTTTGTAGGGAAGCGCTACTCTACAAACTTTGTAAACTAGGAGTTCTAGGGCGATTTTTCGATTGTATGGAATACGTGTACACCCATTCCTCTGCTAAAATATAACTCCTCAACAAGTCCTCTGTGGGACTGAACAAGGGTATCTCATGTCCACAGAACTGTTCAAATGCTTCGTACATGCCCTCTCTGAGCTACAAGCTCCATCATTATTACTAAATCTAAAATAGCTAATAATTTGATTAATTATTAACAGGCCCCTTAACGTGGGCAATAACATACGCTTTATAAATTATATAAACAAATTCAAGTCTATTTTCCGATTTTGCTAATTGTCTCTTTGGATCTGTTTCGGTCTTTCAAGGTGACACATGCTCTGGGATGATGATTTAGTACTTCTGGCTTTGAACCCTGAAAGCCTTCATAAAATGATCTTTGTTCTGTACGCCTACTAGACTGTTAGGAGTGGGGCCTAGTGGTCAACATATCTTAAACTGCTATCATGGTGTTCAACCACGATGGTTGTATACTCAAAGAGAGCAAGACCTTCGCACATGGTTTAACATCGATCGACTCAGTTCGTGAGTACACGTACCTAGGAATGACTTTTACTCCGACAGGATTCCTGAGGTCACACAGCAGTGTGCACACATTAAAGATTGTGCTGACTTGATTAAGCAATAGCGCTGACTCGATTAAGTAACCGGCGTTTGAGAGAAACAAAGAACATTTTTAGCCGTATGTTTTATATGGTTTTCTTGTAACTCTTAATGTTTTTTTTTTACTGAGTCACCTTAAGCAGAAGATGTTTTAAAGTTCTGGATACCCACCAGATGGTGATTTCATGAGATTTGTACTATAATAATTAGTTGCAGAAATTGGTTTATGTACCAATCCTTTCGGATTTGTATTGGTGGTAAATACAGGTTTCTGCTTCTCCTCAGCAGGTGTTATACATGCAAAATATAGCTGGTCGCTCATTCATGAATTAATCTACAGATGTTTGAAACCGTTCTGATGTATCAGGAACACCCTGTAGTTATATTTTCTGGATCTTTTCTTTATATAAAGAACATAATTTTTCCCCTCAATTTTTCCTCAATCTTTGCATGAAACACCTGAGGTCAAAATTTATTTACCTCACTAAGTATCAGAAAGATCTTATAATTAACATTATTACTGATCAGTGACATCTCACTCTTAGATTTGATGGAATGAAATGATGGAGAGGAACTACACAGTACACGGTTAGGTAAACATGACCACAGCCCGCTTACCATACTCTTACAACAAAGGTATTTGGGGACTGTTACAATCTACTGCACTGTACAGTTATATTATCTTCTCATCAATTAAGTAGATATCAACACGATTGCTGTGAAAGTTTCTGTATAGTGTATAGTTATTTTCAAAATAAATGCTATTTAGCTGAGAACTTTTAAATCCTTGTTGAGCTACGTTTTACATGAAATAGAGGGATGCCACGTTTTATTGACTTGATTAAAATTTCCAGGATCATCACAGCAGGGCTCAGTGTACATCTTCAATAAAGATGAAGATGGTTCCTCTTCAGAAAATGAGGACATTCCATTAAAATCTGTCCGTTCTAGGACAAAGGTAATGTTTTAGAGATTACTCATATCAGGAATATGTTTCACGTGGACATGGAGTGTAGAGAAAATTTTTTGCAAACCCTTAGAATGATTTAGCAATTTTTAGCAAGTTTTAGCAAGTTTCGATATCTAAAACTGCACATTGTACTGAGGTATGATTTTAATTTTCAATTATCTTGCTAGTATTCGAATTCTGTAATCTGTATTGACTTTTATTCCAGCAGTTGAAAGAAGACAAGGACGTGACAGACACCATATCACACGTGGTACAGCCTAGCGACACCCTATCCTCATTATCCATCAAATACAACTGCAAGGTAAGTGAATGTTGCATGTGCTGATTAAGTGTAGTCGTAGGGCGATCCTGTGCACCTATTTGGTATTGGTTTATGGCATACTGGTTCAATAGTTGTCGTGCGAATAACGAAATATTTGTGGTAGTTGTACTAAGATGTACTGATTTCTGTGTTATGGCTAAAACCAGAGCTGGAGTCTAGATCGCTTGCATCCCTAAAATACAATTTTGTTAAAAAGACTGAAAGTTATTAGAAGCTTTCTCTTTACAGAACTTGGATAGAGTAACAATTATTGCTCTGCTATGGCTGATGAATGAAGATTTAAGGTTTTAAGGTTTCCCATTTTGTTATATAATACATGTACTTCACAATTAGGAATTGTTATTTCTAAGACTCCTAATTGTTTCTTCTCAAGTTAGATTATGGATTTTACACAACTACTTAGTTTACATTTTCGTTTATTATTTCACAATCTTAATCGTGTAGATTCTTAATTATATTCAATGATGAGGGCCATTGTCTTTTGTCGCTCAATGTGGCACCTGTTCATTACTACATTTCGTGAGTAACAAGGTGTTACATCATAAGGACTAGGAACTTGTCACATACTACTTAATTACTAGGTACTTAATTACTGCTTAATTACTACTTAATTACAGATTTTAGAACTCTGCCTCACCGTCAGCAAGTTTTTATAAAGGTTATTATTACATTAGCGTTAGTCTTTGTTTCACGCACTTATCATATATAAGGTGGAATTCTAATGTATCGCTGAACCAAAATGTACTGACGACAACGCAGCCTCATGCAACGTCCGTTTCCAGTACATCACGTGGCTTATCTTGTGAATAGCACGTTATGTCAGACCATCTTGTCGGTAGTACCAACTCTAATTTTAATCAAAATTCCTGTTTAGAGCCCATCCTTTATTTAGAACATGTCTGATTAGTTGTGCTGCTCAAATTCAGAACATTCTGTGTATTCTTATGATAATTCACATGTACTGAGTACACTGTGTGGTTAGGGCCTGTCGTGATATCATGGGTTCCACCTGGATCTGGTAGTCCTCATAATTCTGCGGCCTCTATGTATCTCGTACAAAAATAGGTGTCACAGTGTGGTGTGTACACAGTGTGTGTACACACGGTCTAGTGTGGTGTGTGGTGTGTAGTGTGTACACAATACACACCACACAGAGACACAGGATAGGAGCTTGCTAATCGCAATTGTTGTTCTTTGAAACATTCAACTATAATATTGAAGTAGAACTATTGAAGTATAGATGTAAAGGTGTAAATATTGAGGCAAAGAACTATTGTCTAAACATTGAGCAGATAGTATTAATTATTGAGGTTTATTACCGACTGTCCTCACGACTACAGGTGTAGGTTAACACGACATTTAGACACCTAAATTTATTTCTGATACACACGAGTGTAACATGTGATCCGGTTTCCTAATTCGAAATTGTTGTAATTTCAAATTTGTTTGTACCAACTTTTCCTCGTTATTACGAAACCTTTCATTCTAAAACTAACAAACCTGTGAATTTAGAGCTCCGCTTATATTCTTTGTATACATATATAATGAGACTGATCAGTCAGCAGAGGGTCCATTAAAACGGTCGATTAAACAGCCTTTTCACGTTTTCCATCTCGGCTTTGGATTTTATAACTTTAACTTGTTAAAAGGGGGGGGGGGGGGGGGGGGGGTCATGAGTATTTTTGAGAGTCCCGACGAAAATGCCAAATTCTCATTCTCAAAACGTTTCCAGGCGAAAAACTCATTCTCAAAAACTGACTTTGAGTATTTTTTGACCACATTGGACTGATATGAAGAATGATTTGGTATATCACTATTTTTGAGAAAATGATAAATCCATGCTGAATTTCTCGTATTCAAAAATAATTTTTGAGACATTTTTGAGAAAATGAGAAATCCATGCTGTATTTCTCAAGATTCAAAAATGATTTTTGAGAGGAAAATTTTTGAAAAAAATGAGAAACCCATGCTGAATTTCTCAGTTTTAAAAATAATTTTTGAGACATTTTTTGAGTATTCCCGGCGAAAATGGTAAAATTCTCAGATCCAAAAATACTCATGACCCCCCCCCCCCCCCCCCCCCCCCCCCCCCCCCCCCCCCCCCCCCCTAAAAAGGTCAATTTCTGTTTAAGTGCTCAACTAATGATTTCACAGAAGATGTTACTGGTGCTCCTTCGTAAATAATGCACAGTATTTAGTCCCTTCAGAATTGTTTAAAATGGGACTTTAACCTAGTCCACTTTTTCTAGTCACAATCATTCTATAATAACCGGGAATAGAGTTATTATATGTACAATACGGTTACACCAATGTTCTGACTCATTGTTTCCATGACATTGTCGAAACAGCTGATTTAGTGATTTTACCTCATGACATTCGTATAACCCTTGAACAGTTGCTCTAAGTTAAAAGTCTAAACCATTGCCATCTATGATGTTTAGCCGTATTTAGGGAACGTACTCTCAAATCATACAAAGCATGTTTAAGTAGCTTTCGAATGAATCCTTGTGTTTTTTATTTCCGGATATTTATCAGAAAATCGTTTGGGATAAATCTGTTTTAGTTCAAAATTTACTTTATGTTGAATTTCTGGGGCTTTCTTACACTGCAGAGGCCACATTTTATATTTTTCTTTAGCAATATACTTAACATGTTAACAAATAGGTCCACCCTAAATGATAATAGACATATTATATAGTATACAAAAGGTTCAAATCTCAACAAAAGTTGTCTCTAATAATGAGGGTCCGCAGTATAGTAGTCCCATTACCTTAGTATTGCTGTTCCACTACTAAATAAAAAAGTTGTCTCTGTAAAAGTTGGTATTGTTTAACGACTACACAGTGTGTAGCGACTACACAGTGTGTAGCGACTACACAGTGTGTAGCGACTACACAGTGTGTAGCGACTACACAGTGTGTAGCGACTACACAGTGTGTAGCGACTACACATCCAATGATAAATTTAAACTTGAGCACTTACAGATCCAGAATAGAGCATCAGTTACAATCATAAACAAAATCTAACTTTCCAATCAGCAGATAGATCAATTAGAAGCTATGAAAAGATCTCGATGCAAATTTTCATGTCATATTAGTTGTTTATAATTTAGATCTCAAAAGGCTGAGCGTGAGTTTTTAACATTGTAATGTTTGGTATGGAGCATCACCGAGAGTATGTCGGGAGCCGTGATGCTCCCTACTTAACATAACAATGTTTACAATTTCCAAAGGCTTGTGTCGTATTAAGTGACCAATATCGTCAGGTGTCGGAGCTAAAGCGGGTAAATCATATATGGAATGCTAATGAGTTATCAGCACGGGACAGCGTCTTGATACCAATCGTAAAACACAGCCTACTATTAGACCGGGACAACAATAATGACGATATCGTAAAGGACACTCCCCAGCCAGTAGATATTAGAACTATTAGTATCAAGAGTTTATCCGATTCCGTTGACACTGAAATGTTTCTGGACCGAATGAACAAGGACATAGAGACCTTGCTCGCTGCAACGCGGGATAAAACTAAGAAATCATCTCTGACTGAGGTGAAAAGTGCGCTGACTGTTGAACGAATATTTCCTAAGCAAGTAACAAGTAGTCGCACCGGATCGTCTTACTGCAATTATATTGGAATTTTCTTGGGGTTCTGTTTTTTGTTTGTAGGTATTCCAGTAACGCTAGTTTATTGGGAAGTTGTTGTTCAGCGGATTAAGAATGTTGGTAGATAGATTGCTGATACTTTTTAATTTTAACGGGTATGTAATTCATTTGATGTTAATTTCCCCAATTTTAAATAAAGATTCCCTTTATTTAGTGTTCCCTGTGTGCTTTGGTATGGCAGGTATTTCAGGGGCAGTGTGTTAAAGATTCCTTACATTCCCCTACATCATTTTGATTTGATATGTAAATAAAACATGAGGTAAATTTTATCATTAAATAAATGTGAATATAATATAAGATTTATGATGTCATCCTTGACCCAATGTTATATTGAGTGTTTTAATTTGATCTGCCTCACGGCTCACCCCTCCACTCCATAATATGTTGGCAAGATATCATAAATTATCGAAACTGTGGAAGAATTTTAACTTCGTTTGGAAGAATCAGTACGTTTGGTGTATCTTACGGAACAGTATGGCCGCATTTCGAAGCTGTATTGCATTTAATTTAAGAAGTACTAGAGCGCAATCTCCGCGCGACTTGTGCTAGTAAAAAGTTAAAGTTTACATCATTCAAAACCGCGCGCGTAAATATATTATATAGCTTTTAGCTTAGATATCATCTACGTAAACATTAATGTATGAGTACTGCGTAAATGTAACATATCTATTTTACTATAACTACCATCTATTATCACTAACTCAATGCTCCTCTCATTGACCATTTATGACAGTAAATTACTTGCTTATTTCGTCAAACTTCTCGTTATACCAACTCCTATTCTGAACAAGCCACGTCACCTTAATGTGCGTCTCATCATTTACAGCCTGGCTTAATGCAATGCGGTTAAGTCTATGTGCAAACAGAGTTAAATTCAGTAAGTCTTGTATTCTTAATAATTGTAAACATGTGATTACTGGCTAATGTTTGTACGTTACATCGAATATTAGCATACCAAACACTCACAATCGACTATTTGTTTGTCTAAACTAACGGTAATCAATGTATCAACAATGTATCAATAATCAACAACACGTACTCGCCATTATCATAACATGTCCGATGTTTGTATTGTATAACATCTTGTCTCTGCTTCTTGTTGTTTCTGGAAAGTTCTTCATCCCTCTCCAGCCTGGCGAAACGGTTCGAGTTTGGTGCCAGGGACATGATATTGAATTTGGGAACTGTAAAATAAGGGGTGGGACGAGTTGTCACAGAGACTTTACATACACAGATAGCCAGCTGCCTCTTTCATTGAGTTGTAGTGCCAAGAGTAGAGAAGATAGGGAGACTGTCTCGCTATCTGTTGAGATTGTTAGACAAGTTTTCAAGTCAGTAGCTGTCGAGATAAACGATGATGTTGGGAGATTGAGCTGTCTCAATAAATCACCTGTAAGCACTTTAAGAGATGATCCCCGTGAGACATATCCCATACTGTGGTGGGCAAGTGACGCTAGAGGGTCTGGTGCTACCGGGAACATTCTAGACTCTGAGTACATCAAACAGAGATTCTGGAACTTGGAACTTTATTTTATAGAACCGGGCGATGTAGTTAATTGCAATGGAACTAGATTTAGTCATGAGGATCTGAACAAGGTCTTCACTACTCCCCCAGTTTATGGGACTTTAATTGGCAAGACTGGTGAGCCTGTGAAACCTACTGTGCCGCCCAATAATGGATCAACAAATGAAACTTCCGTAGATAGTGGGCTACCAAAGAATTCCGGTTTATCAAGAACGACTTTATTTTTGGTTTTAATAGCTGGGGGAGTAGTGTTTCTATCTTGTGTAGTGTGTGTGTTTGTGTGGTTATGCTGGAGAAGACGGTTTAGTCAGCCGCGGAGAGAACCACTTCCTGTTCAACCCGGAAATGAGTATCAAAGTCCTGATCAGTGTTTAGACGTTCACTACGAAGATATAGATCTAAAAAACAGCCCTGGCTACGAAACTGACCTCCGTCTAACTCCCTCCCCCCGACTGTGTTCTGAAACTCAAAACACAAGGTTTCTAACTCAAGAAAGTAGCTGCCCAATAAGCCCATACAGTTACGCTAGAGTCCAGCGTGCACCTCTTCCTCCACCTATCCAGCTACATCCTCCCACACTTTCACAAACCCCTCCCATCTTGCTGGGGTACAGTCAGCTTCACGACCCTCTCCCTGACCTCATGTCCTCCTCGCAGCGTTACAACACGATACCCGGCAGGGACGGTGAAGTGGAGACTAGACAGGATGATGGACGCAGGTATAACAGACTTGCTAGGGATGTTGCTGAGGATGTGACTTTACAATACAATGTGCTGATCAGATAAGGATTGTTTTTACTGTCTTTATAAAAATCCTTCCGGGCTGTTAGAGTGGCAAAATAAGGGAATGAAAACCAAGTTTTTAGTTCGATTTTGAGGGGCGTTTGTTGTGGCTATGATATTTCATATTTGGGTTTACATTGTCTGAACAAGCTTGCAAATTTTGGATGATCGACAGGTTGACTGTATTATATAAACCACAAAACTTCGTATTTTTATGTACATCTGATAACCTCTTCATTACCTTTCCTCCACGTCTTTTGCCGTACTTCAGGCAAAATTTTGAGATTAAAACCTACTTCAGACAAAATGTAAGTTAAGAAGAGATTGATAAGATGCAATATATATGTTTCCATAACCTCCCTCTGGTACAATTTTAAATAAACAGGCTTCCAAGGTTCGATAAAAAGTATTCTCCTCTCAGATAAGAGGAGGGAAGTATTAAATCGAAGTTTTAAAACGTCTTATGATTAAAATTCTACTTTGAAGGTAAATGAATTATCTCGTCATGTTTCCAAATCCATATATAAATGTATATATATATATATATATATATTAAAGGAAGAAATAGAATGGAGCCAAGCAGATAATGAAGAAACTATAGCGCTGCAGTCACAGAAGATCAAAGAATTAGAGCACCAAATGCAGATCAAAGAAGCGGATAATGCAATGATTTCCGTGGAGATATCTCAACTGAAAGAAGCAGTAAAAGAGGATATTCAGAGTATGAAAGAAGAAATTAAACTTCTCGATCTGAACGATGCAACGAGTGCTCAAGTGTGACTGTGCTCAATGGAGAGGTAGAAAATGGTAATCCCAGACCCAAATGCGCTAAATTTTGCAGTGGTACAACTGGGAGGAGGACGACTTGGTCCTTAGCGTCAGGAAAGTACGGATTCACTGTGTACAAAGAGGTTGATATAAGTGGCTATCACTACCACAAAAGAGGGTCATGCCTGGTATGGTGCTGAGGGGCAAACAGTCGGTATATCTACCGTCTATCGTGACACATCTCAATCTTTTTTGTTGGTATTAAACCCATACCATCTACTTTTGGATCAGCATTTGCCAGACGTTGGAATGTTGAATGGATAGCAGTAGGTTTTACGTGCTAAACATTGGGAATGGTTGTGGAATGTGGATACTGGGTTTTGACAGAAGACAATTATTACACGCTTGTTGATACAATGTTTTTCCTCATTCAATTTCAAAGCCGTTGAAGTTTCAAATGACGCTGATAAATATTGCAAATTTGTAGCTCTTGGCTGACATGATAAGTTTTTACTAATACATCACCAACAAGCCAGCACAGCAACATGATGTGCTTATACCTGGTGTTGTATATTCCACCCCCGCTTCAAGCTAAACACTTCTCCCCAACTCTCCGTTCTGCCTACATTCTACAACTTGCTGCAATCTCTTCTCTTGATACACACTTTCTCACCATGTTACAAGCGGGAACAAAGCTCTCCAAGGACCCTGCCGAGACTAAAGATTCCCCCGAACCCCAATTGTTCCCTCCTCTAAACTTGCCGTTCAGACACAGTGTAGTTGATGGTTGGGTTTACCCACCTTTCATCAAAGAGGACACGATCGAGAGAACCCGCAAGTTCCAGCTAAGAGAAGAAGATGTGTTCGTGGCTACTTATCCCAAGTGTGGTACGACCTGGACACAGAACATCATCTCCAAACTACACGAGGTCCATCAGACAGGGGCTCTACAAGGTCTCGGGAGTCACTTGCTGGAGATCATACCTTGGTTAGAAAACTCCTCTCACGAGCATATCGCAGAGAGACCCTCTCCGCGCTACCTCAAGACTCATAACCCCTACCAGCACCTTGCTAGAGATCCAGCAGTTCGCTGCAAGTACCTTGTTGTATCTAGGAATCCGAAAGACGCGTGCGTCTCCCTCTATCACCACGCTAAGGGGTTCTCTGTTTTCAAATACTCTGGAGACTTCCACAGTTTTGCTGAGCTGTTTTTAGAGGGCAAGGTTGAGAGTGGATGTTGGTGGACTCATCTCAGACAGTATAAGAAGAACAAGGAAGACCTGGATATTTTGCTGCTGAGATACGAGGATCTCCATAGTCAAGGTCTCCACATGATCAAACAGATTAACGACTTCGTAGGGCTGCCAAGTCTTACAGATTCTGATTGTGAACGGGTTCTGGTGGAAACTTCCTTTGATAAAATGAAGAAGGATCCTTCTGCTAACTACTCGTGGATGGATCAAGGAAGAAAGAAGGAGGAGAGCCCCTTTATGAGGAAGGGAAAAGTCGGGGATTGGACAAATTTCTTTAGCAAGGACTTGAGTGATAGGTTTGACATGAAAACGAGGGAGACGTTAGGAGAGTTTGAAGTTTTCAATGATTACATTACTGGGTTCCCAGAGCAATGAGTCATGTAAATTATACTGTTTTATAATACCAATAAATTACATTTTTGCTGAATATTTACCCGAAAAATTATGGATATTGTTGATGAATGACACGAAAATTTTCTTTTAAAATAAAAATCTTTACTGTTTTACATTCTACATTATTAAAAAACGATTAATAAACTGATTTTACTGTCCCTCTGGTAACAAAATATCGACCATTTTTCATTAGAATTATTGCCTAATACTCAACGCACCTCTGAATTGCAGAAAATTGAATTCCGAATTTTTGCCTAATACTCAACGCACCTCTGAAATTGCAGAAAATTGAATTCCGTTATGATTTATGATAGTCTGTCATCCAATGTCAACCTGGCCATTAATTGCTAATATCACCCCGAGAAATCGGACTTGATACCGGCGATTTGTCTCAATTCGTGATGACATTTCTCTTCCTCCGCAGGCGTATTATGGGGGTCTTTATTTGAAACCATCTCCGATGAAATCCGAAACGCCACTATACTATACGCCGCTTCTTCAGTTCAGAGCAAATCAGTTGACAAATTTCAAAGGTCGTCATGTTTTCTACCACGAATGTTCACTTTCCAGACTAATTCATTTCAATGCTACAAATCACGTGGCTATCATGTTGTGCAGGAAGCCCTTCTTGTATCCCTCATATTCCATCTGCTGGTAGAAAACAACGATGAACGCAACAACTCCAGAAAATATCGCTACTGAGAATATGCCAATCACAACTAAGACGACTATAACTGCGGGATGCATTCCGTCGGCCTGAAGGCGGTGAAATGTTATGCACGTGTTGTGACCTCATAGCACGTGCTGTGATGTCATAGCACGTGCTGTGACTTTATACCACGTGATATGACGCCATAACACCTGATCGAACTCTAAAATTTTATTGTTATTACAACGATGATCTAGGAAAATCTATTTTTGTCAGGATAACTCACCTCGGTGCAGCTTAAGATCTGGCCCCCTACTTCACACTGCTCCACCAGATGTACTAACAAGTTATCATTGAACAGGTCCGGTGATATCATTTCCATCCACCCAGCGGTACCGGCCTTGTACTTCCTGTAGTTAGTAAGATAATCACGAAATTATACTCCTAAATGGTCAACAATTTGGATGAAATGGGGTTCAAACAATGAGAAACATGAAGCTAAATGTTCGTACTAACTTACTAACGAGATAGTTATGAAATTGGCTCTGACTTTGCAGACAGTTCAGTGTAATTTTAAACTGAGATTCTACAAGTACTTGACTCCTGCATGTACTTGCTGCACATGACTCCTGATTTGGAAAAGCAGTGACCTAAAATAACTCAAACACCTGTTACTCGTCACAAGAAAACGTCAAAAAGTCAAGTTTGACAAATAATTCATAACAAGATAACATTTAAACAGCAATAATAAAATTTATATTTCCTTACATGAGATCAGCCAGACAGCAACCAGGATTCCTCTCCCGCTCAGATGCTATGATAACAAGATGGTTCTTACACTGGTCCGTGCAAGTCACTGCACTGCCTTTTTTCCATTGTCGTGTCTCTGTTCCACATGCCTTACTCATGTTCTGTACCACCTTTTGATGATCAATTTGAGACAATATCAATAATGAAACATGGAAATGAATAATGGAAAACAGTTTACCACTATATCATACTATATATGGATATACATGATTGGATGCGAAGGATAGTACTTTTTTCTCGGCATCCATTTCATCATGTCTCACAAGAGAGTACCTGTTTAGTACCTGTTTAGAGTGTACCTGTTTAGAAAATACCTGTTTAGAGTGTACCTGTTTAGAGTGTACCTGTTTAGAGTGTACCTGTTTAGAGTGTACCTGTTTATAGTGTACCTGTTTAGAGTGTACCTGTTTAGAGAATACCTGTTTAGAGTGTACCTGTTTAGAGTGTACTTGTTTAGAGAATACCTGTTTAGTACCTGTTTAGTACCTGTTTAGTACCTGTTCAGAGAGTACCTGTTTGGTACCTGTTTTGGGTGAACCTGTTTAGAGAGTACCTGTTTAGAGATATTGCTGTTGGTATCCAGGTACTCAATACAACTCTCCTCTGTTTTCTTATCAGCTAAACTGGCACACAGCAGATCAGCTGACTTGTACATGAGTTCTCTGAGTTGCAAGTGTGAAATACCCGGCAGGACGTCCTGTATCGGTAAGTCTGAAACACAGTTCCTCATCTCTCGCGTGACTGCAGTGAAACAGTCGTCCTTGCATAACTTTCTGGGATTATTGTAAAAATGTCAGACTCAGAACGCTGAGTAATATTTGCAGAAGAAGCGTGCTCAAAGACAAGTGGTGCTGGCAGACATTTGTTGTAGGTGGAAAATGGCAAGTTCAAAATGGTTTGGATTCGAACAAGAAATGCGGCCGCTTTTCTTTGGTGGGAAAAAATTAGATTAAATGAAAGGAAAAACATGATGCACTGGTTGGTACAAAACGTGATTTGAGCTAAACTCACTTGATGATTTCCCACTGATCAGTAAGATAAGATGTCACGTCGGTAACAGAAACATTAGTGGATTTGTAGAAACCATTAATGAGATACTCAGCTAGTTTAACTCCGTGTGACTGACACTCAACCTGTAAGTATTATCTGTACTCCGTTGTATACACCGAATTTCACAGGATTACACAGAATTAAAATTAAATTATAAGTCCACTATCGTGATCTTTGTGTTTATTGTACACAATGCAATTGAATAGGTAAACAAATCATTCTCCAGGTTGGTTTAAAATCTGGGCCAGCATTGTATACATGTGAGATGTTTGTAAAATTGGTACTCCTCAGTGTTAAAGTTCATAACCTGTCCGTCCATTCGTAGTTCCTAGGACCTAAACCTTATCAAGTCTGAAAACCTTTTAGCTACTTAAAAATGTTCGATTCTAAAATTACAATTATAGGCTACTGATCAGCGAAGAGTGACTGTAGCAAACCTTATACTTCATATTTTTCATGATGTAGTCCACACAGAACTTGGTACTGTACGTAAGATTAGATGTCGTAGAACAGTCGTACGTTTTTACCAGCTCAGGCACCATTTTTTTCTCTGGATGGGCCTTGCTCCCCTCTGAAATAGTGTCACGTGAACACACTTTGAATTCATCAGTGTAACTACAAAAGTAATGCAACAATAAGTTCTTAAAATCTGAAAGAAATACAGGCTGTAGAAATTGACCTCTTGTGTTAAGGACCATTTTAAATTCTCTGTGTTCAGTGCATTTCTTTGTCGTGACGTCACATCCCCCACGTGTTTTTGACACGGATGATTTGTACCTGGGGTGTATTTAGGGTTACTTGTAGTGGCTTGGTGGCTAGAACGTCAGTCACATGGTGTAGGAAGGGTGTTCAGATACCAGTGATTCAGAATCAAGCCACTTTTAGCTTTTTACAATACGCAACATTTATAATTCAGTTAAAAGATTGTACTATAACATAATATATAGTATAATATTGTATTTGGGCTAGAAGGGAAATATAATTATTATTTATAAGGATTAAAAGATAAGCCCACCTCTCATTCCACTTGGTGTTGGTATCATTGCAAGTTTTAGTAAAATTAGTACAGTCGACTGTCTCCTTCTCACAGGTTGTGTCACAACTTGTTAGCTTCTGCTCAGTGGTGCTGGTAATCGTGGAATTTACTGAACCTGTACACCTGCCACGTGATAAGTGTGTTATGTGTCATTTACACTGTAAATGCCGCATGTTTATGTAGTTTTGACTGCCATTCTTTCCATTTGTAGGTTAAAAGAAAAGTAAAGAATGTAAATTGTTGGTAGTTAACTGATAAGACGTAGGACCACTGTAAAATAGTGTGTTTTATAGTGTGTTTTATAGTGTGTTTTATAGTGTGTTGTATCACTGTAATGGTAGTAACCGTACCTAATGGAGGTGGAGTTACAGATGGTTCTGGCTGGTTTAAAACCAGGATAGCAGATTGGGGGGTTGTATTGAGGGTAACCCACTGCTAGTCTACTTTTTGGGACTTCAGAGACTACCTTACACTCTCCATAAAACTCTCTGAAATAAGAATTTATTTTAGACTCCTTAAGTAAGTTTTGTTCTTGCGAATCTTGCGAATCTTGCGAAAGAATTCAAGTTAAAACAACAACAAAACGGTTCAATTTACACATAATTAAAATAAATAGCAGCTACTTAGGTGACATAGGTAAGTGACTTACTGGCAAGTTGCCAGCCCTCCGTCCACATTATGATACAAAGTACAGATCCTCTCAAAATCTAAACAGGTTCGTTCAAAGTGGTGGGTGCTGTTCGGATGGGTTTTGACAACACTGTTGTTATATGTGCAGGACTGAGTGAAACTTTTGACACTGTATTTACAAGTACTTTGGACCTGGTTATTTTCTATCAACTCGTAGTGCGGCTCCACCTTCGCGGTTATTTCACATTCTATGTGAGCACCTGGGAGGTTGGAAGGTGAAATGGTTATTTTACACTGGGCGTAATTTTATGCCTATCTTGAGTATGTAAGTACTTATCTTGATGAACAGGAAAGATTTTTATCAACTTTTCATGTAACTCAACTCGAGGATGATGAAATTTCGCAAAGATACAAACTCCTTAATTCATGATCTCTTTTACGGAATACCTAAAAGTTAACAGGCATTACGTACCATTGTATGGAGGGATAGTACAGAGATGATCCTCGGTAATAGCATTAACATAATAATCCTGAGAGTTAGAACTCTGCACCCAAACAATAACCAAAACCACTACCAGTTCCACCCTGGGTACCATGTATCTTGTTGGTCTGTAATATTAGGAGATAATATCAGTAGTATTAGCAGATAATGGTACCAGCGGAGATAATGGTATCAGAGATACAGCCGCCCAGGACACGGGGAGTGTTTGTATTGTTCCCTTTTGTGGGATGGTTTAAAATAGCAATTTCAAAGGGTTCAAATCATATTTGACATGAACAATACTTGATTATCAAATGAATAGGCCGGTATTCAGAACCACTGGGTAAAATAAAGCAAGGTGGTATAGGTAACTGGTAGCTAGACAAAGTACGAAGTGTGTGTCAAGCTGGTGAGCAAACCAGAGACCACCGAGTCAAAGAGAGGCGGAGCAAAGGACACTGGTCGACATACACAGATTGTCCTGGTCACATAATTAATTATACACTCACATAATATTATATCACTATACTGCAGGGAGACAATCAGCTAATCAGACACTGCTACCGCTCACGATCTGAAGAACACAGTAGTGGCCTGCTCGCTCTGCTGTCTTTATCTAATTGGGCAAAAATGTCTTTGACATTACATTTACTGTTTAAAAGTTTGCGTGCGGGTCAGTCCGTTTTACGTCGATAAGTCTACTGTTTTATGACGTATAAACAAAGCTAGACGTTTCAGGGCGAGGTTATCTTAACTAAAATCATTAACTTAATCAATAACGCGAGTAGAAATAACGGCTTTGATGAAGCTCTCTTATCTGGGTACACTCCTTAGCAAATTATTTTAAAAGTTTGAACCACAACATCGGAATAACGAATCTTCTCGACTAACTTCTAAGAAATAGTTTTAGTGGTTAAAATTAGTGCACGAATATTGCGATATAAATTATAATGACTACCAGAAATCTGCTTATTTATTTCTTGAAAACGTGAAGTCTCTTTCAATGTGATCAGATTTGCGTTATTACAGTAAAACCCGCATTTTCTGGGAGTCTTGGGAAAGCAAATTTAGACTAATCTTCCCTGTAAATCGAAATCCCCAGTAATTCGGGGTTTACCCATGTCATTGATCATATTTTTGGGAAGCGAAAAATCTCGGTGAGTCGTGGTTTATCAGAACACGGAAAATCGAGCTTAAACTGTATGCTAACTAAAAGCACTCATTATTAATAACATAAACACTGATCCTACGAAAAACAACACAGCAAAGCAACGTAATGAGTTTATAAAAAGTATAACGATAACTACAAATACAAGCATAAGATAAGGTCATTTCAAGCAATTTCAGGCACTACACAGTACGTTGTCTATGTACTGGTTAAGTCTGGTTAATTGTGGTTTGTGGTCACATGACCTCGTTGTCACATGACCTCGGTTTACACAGCCTCATTACGCTGTCAGTAAGCTGTAGTACTGAGAGATCTTCTTGCATATTACAGCGCTCACGTCACGCAAATTGCTGGCGGTAGATTCCTCGGCCGCTGAAACATTAGACTTCCGGGATATTGGAGGGGAGGAGGTGGGGGTTTTAACTTTTCATAGGAGTTAGAGAAGATGATATGTTGAGTTAGGGTGGCTGTTTGATTGGGTTCACCCCAATATCTCCTAGTCCTTGAGTCAGATCGTACTTAGCACAACCACACTCAGTATAATTACACCAATTAGTACAATTTAACCGCAGCTCCATTGATCTTTAACATATGTGTAATGCACAATTTTGTGGTTTTTCTGCCTTTTAAAGTTGGCGACTCGGGCAGTAACTTGTCGAGATATAATATAAACTTCGTTTTTTAAGTAACCATGGATCAAACTGCGAGCAGCAGAATTAAAAGATGGTCCTAACTATGAACAGGGATGGCCAAATCCCTCGAATGATGGCAGCCCACCGCTTCTATTTTTTAAAGAATTTCAAGTAGTCAGATATAACTTTTGGTCGCACTTTAGCTCTATCAAACGACAAACAGTAATTTAAACGAACAACGAAATACTTTAGAGATTAAACAGCGCCACTGTAATTAATGAAAAATACCCCAGAAAGACCTGAGCGCACTGTTTAAGATCGTCAGTCCACAGTAGAAGAATGCAATAAGCTTAGACCGAAAATAGCTACTCATATAATATTGTATTATTACATATTTATATTGATTGTTCTTTTAGAACATAAACTGTTTTTATTTCTTTGTCTTTACAGCCCTGCCAAAAGTGGAAGACAATCAAACGTAGGTAAGGCCTAAGTACCATTCATTTAATTTCTTCGGAAAATTAGTATCGAAAACAGTGAGCTGCAATTATAACGAACAGCCTTAGATGAACAGTAGATGGCAAATTGCCGAAATAAGGGCCGTCCTTATAAGGTAAATAAAAATATATTCACATATCATAATAATTCAAGCTGTTACGCAATACTAATAATTATGTCGTTTCATATTAATCAACTTGCAGTATCGATCAATCAGATAATCAGAATGCATAGTTATTGTCACGCGTCAAAATCTTCCCAATACAATGGTATCTGATGTGTTTTTCTTTCAGATTTCAACATCGTATCCTTACTTATTTACTGATATAGACGGATCTGGATTCTAGCGGGGAGATGATCCATGTATTTGTTTTGACAAGTGACAATGGTTCTGGGATTGATAAGACAACGCTGGAAGCTGATTATTCACTGTCACGTGTTGGAAAAAAGTAATCCACATCCCTACCAATATCCAGATTGATGGATTAATAATGATAATAATGATAACACTGATCAGATGTTCGAAATTTCTAACGAAAACTTATACCTTTTTTAGTTAAGGTAAAAGTTCTAAATGTAACTGTCTACATTACATTCATGTTCTCAAATCGTGTGTTGCAAAGAGCGGTTTCCTTGGTCTTTACAATGTGAATACAAGAAATTATGATCATTAATCGGTATGCAACTAATAAATAATGTTCTAATCCGGAATTACACTATTACATAGATAAAAGATAAATGATAGTCCTTTATATGCCGTTTTTTAACGGACCAAATCGTGAGCAGTGGAAATTATGAGCAGAGAAAGGCCGCTCACGAGTTTTATTTTTGCATTTTGCCAAAATGATTTTGGCAATTTTACAATAATTTCTAAACAGATATCCTTGATAAAGGGCCCCAATTTCAATGTTTTCACTTTTCGGCTGTATTTAACTTTAACTAGGTAGTGCGCCATCGACAGTGAGCCGCGCGTGCCGACTGTAACTGTAGGATGGTTTTTTAGCGCTAATTTCGGCCAGCACAATTTTCTTCAAACAAATAGATATTAAGTATCCTTCCCGACCTCCGATTGCAACAAAAATTGGTAAGCTTACTCATAGACTTACAAGGAAAGTGTCCGAAAAGTTTAAAGCATATCCAACCATCAGACATTATGTTACAGCTAAAAGCAGCGTATTTTGCCCCATTTTGATCACTATATCAACTCCGATATCCATCAAATTTTTCGGACAGTTGTAAAAGCCCTATTGGAAGGTCGTCGTCAATTTTCAGAATGATCTCATTCAAGGAACTGAAGATATATCCAAATAATACGACAAAAATCAACGAATTTGGTCAAATTTGGTCAAATTACGCGACTTTTACAGCTAATTTTGCTCCAAAAGCCGCGCACTATCAAATATGGCACCTAGGCGAAACTCGTTGATCTTTCTAAAAAGGTATGACAAATTTGGTATTGTGAAAATTCTCACAGTCTCTAGAAAACAATGGTACAAAAAATTTTTAAATCCGAGCAAGTTTATTTTTATGGTGCACCCCCTACTTTAACTCAATCAACAAACTAAACCGCAATTAAATCTTTTCTACGGGATCTGTCAACCTTGTTTATTACTATTAGATAACTCGTTATTCGTGAATTCCAAGTTAATATATTACAAGTTCAAGGCACTTAAGACGTTGAAGGCTAACTAGAACAACGGGTGAGAAAAAAGTTACGGTCGCGGTGGCTACGGAAACTTTGGAATTATTGATTAAACACGGCTATAAATTCAAATGCAATCAGATGTTAGTAATACCGTTGACAAGTATAATTTTCTACCCGATATAAATTATAAGGATTGTTCAAAATGAGCGACCCAAACTGTGTGCGGACAAATTTTTGAGCTGCCTATTTATGAGCCATAGCCAATTTAGATGTTTTTTCTTCGAGATGGCCAGGCCTACTCTCATGCTGTCTATATGTGATGATTATCATTAACTCCGAAAAACTAGGGACAACTGGGGAATGATCCCAGAACCTCGAGATTTCGCGTCTCTTGCTCTACCAATTGAGCTACTGGGATCATTCCCCAGTTGTCCCTAGTTTTTCGGAGTTAATCATCACATATAGACAGCATGAGAGTAGGCCTGGCCATCTCGAAGTGATAATAATAATTAAATGTTTCGCAGATTGGCAATTGATCGGTGTAGTTGGTGTTGTACACACTGCACTGATAACGATATCACGTTGAACGTGTAATGTAAATACAGTGTGGATACATGCGAATATATATTCTAAATAACTGACCAATTTAGATGCTAAAATTAAATTGCTCGTTTACACTTAATCCAAATTAAAAGGGCGAATAAGGTAGGACTAGGTTTTAATAAACCAGTTTCTATATCAGTTCTTTTTCTCCATGGTTCCAATTTTTTGTAGATACGAATAATATATTATCCGGGATATAAATTGTAAATGTGTTCCACTAGGTACACGTGTTGTAGCTGTGTGTGGACTGTGGCCACACTACAGACATAATGTGTCAGCATCTCATGATCAGCTTCACTTTCCTCATTCCTGTTTATGTTGCGGTATTCTCAGTTCTTAACTGTTTATACGTTATTCATATCAGTAGTCAGTAACATTTTATCAGTTTAGATGAATCCCACGTTTTTTAATTATAGTGATTTTTATCACTAAGATAGCTTTTCAAATTAAAGTACATAGTTAGGAGTTAAGTACCCTCTGTAACCAGTTCTTTATCTCGATTATCATAAATACATAGGAAATAATTAATGCTGGTATATTCACTATTTAGAGTTATAAGTCCTCGTGATCATGGAACAGGAGACTACAGAAGAGGAGAGAGTGGAGGAGAAGAAGAGGAAGCTGCTCTATCTTCCTAAGACCTTGTCCTTGTTAACCTGTCCTACTGTAACGAGCACGTCCCGTGTAGAGATGATGTTTAATATTGTTATCTGTGTGTACTGTGTTCCAACTCGTCTTAATCACATCACTCACTCACTCTCTCATCTATAAATACCCAACTAACAGTCAGCTCTATAAGTTCAACCAAACGGTCAGCTTTAAAAAATTTTGGGGGCCGACTTTATCGAAACACCACAGTGACCTCAGTCGTCACACTACGGTGTGATGGTCAGTGCGCGCAGCTGCACACGTACATGCAGTTGTAGTGCGCGCAGCAGCACGTGCAACTAACACAGATCCCAGGACCATGTCATACTCGCGAGGTGACCCACGGTCACTACCTTGTGGGAGGAGAGATATACTATGCTGATCAGTACTTTACGAACGAGACAGTTGTAACGACTGCGTGTAAGGAGGGTTACATTGCTTCTCAACCGACTGTCAGGTGTCTTGAGTCTATGTTTTGGGAGACTTTCTCGTGCACCAAAGCGGGTAAGATTTTTTGTTGTTTGTGTCATTAATTCTTTATGAACTCAATTCTTTATGAACTCAATTAAATAGCGTTATGAATAAATATTCGACATGTTGTAACCTATCTTTTTCGACACGATCGGAGAAATTTATTTTTGACGGCTGATTACTTTTCAGGAGGACTTTGCAAAGTGCTATCCCTCAAAAATGGTCAATACAGTGACCTAAATGGAACAGTCTATGCTGCAGGGTCGCCAGTTCAAGAAACTTTGGAACTCACCCCAAATTGCAGAACTAACTATGAAATCAACAAAGTCGGCAGTTTTACTTGCAAAGATACAACAACCATCAGCTGCAACAGTGGGTAAAACATGGAATCATTTAATTATTATGATTTATTCGACTTTATGTATTGTTTATTTATCATACATTTGAAACGTGATTGTTTTAAATACATTGAAACAATACATTATTTTGTGATTGTGTTTGCGGTGGCTAAATTGGCTTTTGTCTTTGACTTTTGTGTGAACTTCCCCCGTCTCCGTACAACATTACATTTAAACGCATACAAATTACAATCGATTGCGGCATCTTTATGGCAATTGAAACGTCTTTTACCGCCTCACATAATATTCTGATCTATTCATTTCAGAGAAGAAAGACTCGTGTCCGAAACTACCGCTCACCTCCCACCAAGTATCGTGTCACGTTTTCAAGGAAACTACACTGTACACGTGCACAATGACGTGTTTGCTGGACTACTACATTATCAGTACAAACGAAGGTACAGCGAGCATGACTCAGTCTCAGAGCATCTCTTGTAACTCTGTTACTGATACATGGTCCCATCAGAGTACTGCCGGGGATATCAGATGGGACACTTGTTCACGTGAGTCCATAATGTTGTATGCGAAATACTTTCATATCTATCAAAAAGCTTTTAAACCTTTTGTGAGATGAGTGCGCGACCACAATCGTCAACCCCCGTCTCCCTCCATGTTACCAAGCATGCTAGTCTATTGCTCAATTCTCTCACGTATGCAGGATCTCGGAAAGAGCGCCGCGCAAGGGACATGATCAGGCACGCCTGGTAACCTCCATGTTGTTAACTTTACTCTTTTACTCAACTGAGATATCCCCATGCTGTTACCAGGGAAATTTTGTGACAATTTAAATCTAAATCCCGTCTCTCCAATCCTCAGCAAGTGTACCAGCTTCAAAACACTCGCTGTCAGTAAATCTAACACTGACCGGAGGATCGTGCCCTGGTAACACCACTCAACTCGACTCCGCACTCAGCACGTGGTTAAAAGCGCAGGATGACGGCGCGTACACGTGCTTCAAAGATAGCACGTGCTATATTGGAAATGGGAGTCAGTGTAAAGGAGATGGCAGTGGTGTTGTTTACAGCTTTAATTTGTTGCAGTCTAAGAAAGTTGACTCCAATTGTGAGTTTATGACAAATATTTTAGATATCTTTTGTCCACAGTACATATTTTCTATAGAATTCTGTGTATTTCTTATTTACCAAATGGCAAATACCAAGTGCTGAATATTACAAAGGCTAAATTTAATTTAATTTCAACCAGCTAAATTCGCATCATGTATTTAAAATTGACACGTATTGTCAATGTTTGAACCAATAAAACTGTTCCAAAAAAGAGCAATTAAAACTAACTGTCTCCACCCTAATTTTATGATCCCTGTGTTTTGCAGTGCTAATAAGTTTGGGAACTAAGTTGGTTGAGGAGGCGAAAACAGGATCTGTAAAGTTATCAACTAGCTCCAACACACGTGTCACTAAAACCCTCACCTCGACCACCGCAACCACACAACATTCAACCAGCTGTCCTGTGGGGGCCCAAGCTGCGGACTCCACATGTGGTACGTCACGGTTTTATTTAATTTTTTAATCTTGTAAATAATGATTTGGGTATCTATTTTGTTTTTACATTTTCTTTACTTGATGGTTCATTGAAATTACGACTTCAGATATAATCGAATATAAGGTAGTAATCGTATATAATCGAATAGAAGGTAGTAATCTTGAAGTCGTAAATAGAGTATCACAAAATTCCAGTTTTAAAATTGGTTCCTTACAAATGGGAAGTAATGCTAATACAATATTTCCTTTTTGAAAGAAGTTACAAAGAATGCTTTTCTGGAATGAAAAAATTATAAAACAATAAACTGTTAAAATGTCTGATATTGACATTAAAATGATGCCATTCTTTCTCTTTATCCCCCTTCTCTCCTCTTTATCTCTTCTTTCAGTTTCCTCTGTTTCCAGACTTCTTTGCATTTATTAGTGCCAAACAAGTGCAATAAATCTGGAGATATTCTGGGGAAAAAACTCAGAAATTACTGAATTTTTTCACTCATTCTCTGCCCAATGTAATTTCCCTTCCCCATGGGGATCACTGCCCAGAGCAGTGATCGTACAAAGTAAGGAGGAGTGAAATCTTGGATTATTTTCAGGATTTTAAACCATCCAGGTACAATTATAACTTCTTTGTTTTCTCTGATCCCACGAATTGCTTTGGTAACCAGGCATTTTGCAGACATAGCAACGGAGGTTTTTACACCGGCAAGCATCTTGGTGTCTACAATAAATGGGCAGACTGCAGTGAAATTAACTTTTGATTCCATATGATCCAGTCGTAGTTGGTTCAAAGTGTGAATTGAGCCAGCTTTTGCAGTACAGTAATCAGTCGAATTTCTCGACGGAAAGAATCCCAGAACAGATGCCATATTGACAATGTGACCCTCGTCGAGCTCAAGCATCTTTGGCAGAAACAACTTGATGAGCCACAGATTGGAAATAATATTGACTGTTAGTGAATGTTGGATCTGAGTGAGAGTCATATCCTGTAGCCCTCTTCCAAACGCCACTCCAGCATTATTCACTAGGATGTTGATAACAAACCCCGTACCTGATATTTCATCATAAAGGTCCTGTACTTGCTTATGCTTGGTAAGATCACAGGTGTATGGGAAGGCTTCGTGGCCATTTTCTTTTAACTCTGCCACAATTTTCTCCGTCAACTCCTCCTCAATATCTACACAGTGTACAGTGTTCCCCATTTTAGCAAACTGCCGGGCAAACTCTGCTCCAATTCCCTGACCAGCCCCTGTGATAAGAATTTGCTGGTTTCTTATGTCTTTCTTTGGCCTGCATCGGAGGATAAAGTAGATGATTTCCAGTAGTAGGACGAATGGAAGTTTTACGAGAGTCAAAACAAACGACATCTCCAGCTATCTTAAATTTAGGGAAACAGTTAACAGAACAGTGTACATTACATAATATATTGGTTAAATTACATGATGTTCGAATAGAAACACAATAAACTCAGTCAATATAAATAAGCTATCTTAAATATAGAGTAAGATACGGGCTCCTAGATTGGAAAAAAAGACGGATTTGACTGTACTAATAATATATTGGTTAAATTACATGATGTTCGAATAGAAACACAATAAATATACTGTTTGAATGACAGTGTCTGAAACGCAACAAACTCAGCTAATATGAAGAAAGAAAGAAAAATAAATGAAACGGTTAGGTGTCCATTTCAAAACTTAAACTACAGGGTGGCCCAGAAGTATTAAGTAACTGCCCACACGGAACCCGCTAATAACTCATGTAATGCGTATTAGAATTGCACACAAATTTCTGGGATAACTGATAATGATATGGGTCAAACTTAGATTCCCTAAACAACAAAGTTTCGTACAAATTCGTTGATTACAGTGGGCATGCCACTCCTTTTTTTTACTATTTTCGTAAATTTCGTAATAAAATGAGAATTCATTGAGCTATGAAACTCAACATTTTCAAGAAACCTTTGCTTTGGTTAGAAATAGATGAGGTATAGGACACTACAGCAGTCACCACCATGGCGGGACCTTCTCAAAAGGACGAACAGTACGGCGGAATCACAACAATGAACCTGGGGCTGGAATGTAAGGGTCATTCACTATTCATTTTATACACTTCCATTATGGATAAGATGTGAAGTGAAATTGAAAAGGAGATGAATTGTCAAATAATATGATTTTCGCAGACTGAAACATAAAAAACGACTGCAACTTATCAAATTTCTCCAAAGTAGTAAAACTGAAATAACCAACACAATAGAGTTGGTTAACCATGTCAGAGCAGCTGACTGTGAGTGATGTGAGGGATGTGAGCAAATGTGTAGATGTGAACACAAGTATAAAACATCAACACTGTACAGAAATCTTTCCCACTAATCTACGCGGGGATACGTACTTTCGTGAGGCTAATGTTTACAGTAAAACAAGAGGAGTTACCAATTACCATGTGTTATGATAGTCTACTTCCCTCGTATATGAGGCAGGAGCTGATAGTTTAACAACAAAGTGAATAAACTTTTTATTTTGTGACGAAAATAGTAAAAAAGATGGATTGGAATGCCACACCTACTGTAATCAACGAAATTTTACGAAACTTTCAGAGAATAATCAAAGTTTGACACATCTGTAATCCCTGAAATAGTTGTACAACACTAATTCTCATAATTTAAATTACTGGATTTTTTCGATCATCCTCTGTCCGACGAAATTTCCCGTTACGTTCCTTTTAGAATATTCTGTTGCAGCCCAGAGCAGTGATCGTACAAAGTAAGGAGGAGTGAAATCTTGGACTATTTTCAGGATATTAAACCATCCAGGTACAATTATAACTTCTTTGTTTTCTCTGATCCCACGAATTGCTTTGGTAACCAGGCATTTTGCAGACATAGCAACGGAGGCTTTTACACCGACAATCATCTTGGTGTCTACAAAAAATGGGCAGACTGCAGTGAAATTAACTTTTGATTCCATATGATCCAGTCGTAGTTGGTTCAAAGTGTGAATTGAACCGGCTTTTGCAGCACAGTAATCAGTCGAATTTCTCGACGGAAAGAATCCCAGAACAGATGCCATATTGACAATGTGACCCTCGTCGAGCTCAAGCATCTTTGGCAGAAACAACTTGATGAGCCACAGATTGGAAATAATATTGACTGATAGTGAATGTTGGATCTGAGTGAGAGTCATATCCTGTAGCCCTCTTCCAAACGCCACTCCAGCATTATTCGCAAGGATGTTGATAACAAACCCCGTACCTGATATTTCATCATAAAGGTCCTGTACTTGCTTATGCTTGGTAAGATCACAGGTGTATGGGAAGGCTTCGTGGCCATTTTCTTTTAACTCTGCCACAATTTTATCCGTCAACTCCTCCTCAATATCTACACAGTGTACAGTGTTCCCCATTTTAGCAAACTGCCGGGCAAACTCTGCTCCAATTCCTTGACCAGCCCCTGTGATAAGAATTTGCTGGTTTCTTATGTCTTTCTTTGGCCTGCATCGGAGGATAAAGTAGATGATTTCCAGTAGAAGGACGAATGGAAGTTTTACGAGAGCCAAAACAAACGACATCGCCAGCTATCTTAAATATAGGGAAACAGTTAACAGAACAGTGTACATTACATAATATATTGGTTAAATTACATGATGTTCGAATAGAAACACAATAAACTCTGTCAATATAAATAAATAAATAAAATCTTATACCAATTTCAATCAACACAAGTTAATATTTCTATGCAGTGAACTAGCATATAAATTAAAATTCACGATACTGCATAAGGTAAAATAAAATTATTGAAATAAAAGTAGGAATGTATTCGGACCACCTATCTAATGTAAGCTCTCCTGTTCCCTTTAAATCGATTATTTGTTGCTATGACTACATTTAACAACATCTACAAGTTGCGGACATTGGGTCACTAGTCTATACAAAGTGTCACTTGATAAATGCAAATGGTACCTGACAAATTCGATAGAGCGTTGGCAATGAGGTGGTATTGGTAAACCGTAGAAGTATAACACATCGTATTGATATCTGACTGTTAGACTTCTTTACCCGTGTAACCGCTAGTAGCAAGTGACCAGCTATAAGCAGCTTAGCAGAAACGGTATGTCAACAAACTGACAAAGTCTCGCAGTTCATCCTAATTCTAACTAGTAAATAAACAAGATCCGAGTTTTTGAAAGAAACTTATCCTTTTTAGAGCATATATACTTAGTTTCTAGAACAATTATAATTTATATCCAATCCTTTATGACAGAATTAAAGTTGACTTTTGCTGATTCTTATCAGTTATCAACACATACTGTACCACTATAAATTATCTCCAAACATTATGCGGTTCTTGGTGTCTTCATGCAAGATGCGTGAAATCACATCTTTAAGTTTTACTAAATAGTATATTATTGTATGCATAATAATGTGGCCTTTTTATTCGCGTTATATTTCACTGTTAGGTCTTCTTCCCCGTAGGTCTTTTTCCCCGTAACAAAGTTTTAGTCGGAGAATTTAGCAAGGATAAACATAAACCTTTAAATATTAACGTAATCTTCAAGACACGATTGAGGTCTGTACCTAATCTGAATTTTGTGATCAACTTTATCACAATTTGGTTAAACTGGGTCGAATAAATTAAGCAGGGTCCAATGTATTACATGCTAAAATTCAGTATTGTATTATATTTCAGTGTCATGCGGAGTTGGGCTGTACCTTGACGGTACAGCATGTACAAAATGCCCAGTTGGTCAGTACAGCGACAAGGCAGGTCAAGTCTCCTGCAAATCGTGTAGTGATAATCTAACTACACTGTTCCCTGGTAGTTCCAGCAAATCTGACTGTGTTTGTGAGTACTGATAATTATATCCCATATCCAAAAACCCGCATTCTCGCATTCTAAGAATGTAGGAAATTTTAAAAAGTAGGAAATTTTTGACAAAAAGTAGGAAATTCGAGAGCCAACTCTGAGAATTTTCGATAATATTTCAGTAGGAATTTAAGTGAAAGAGCAGACTAAAAGTTGCTGGACCGTTATTTAAATGTCCTCAGTCAGGGATCCACTGATCCAGTCTATCAAATTTCGTTTCACAGACCAAAGTTTGTTGCTATTAGCTACAAAATCTGTGCATCAAGTAACCACTAACCAGATGCTAATTATTGGGGCATTTTCGCGTACACGACATAAATAGTTGTCATTATTACTTTATTAACATTTTACTATCTACTTATCTAGTCTATGAAACCGGATATGTCTACAGTGTCACCCCAGTGTCACCCAGGGCATCAGCAGGCACGTAGACAGGGGGGGGGGCCGGGGGGGGGCTAGGGGGGGAAAAAATCGGAATAAATCGAACCCCAGAAAAAAGATAAGCCCCCTAGTCCCCATGGTCGCCTGGTAACTGGGCTGTGTTTATGACTGCAGTCAGTCAAAGATTTGAACTGTGGATTAGTAAATATCTGTCATAACATCCAAGCAAACATTCTAGAAGACTTCTATAAATAGTCAATAGTGTCCCCTAGACCGTAGGAAATGTAAAAATCTTAAGACGATGAGGTGAAGTTACCAAATTTACGTGAGTATTTGATTCTTCTCAATCCCAGTTTATTGCTGTCCTACAAATTTCTTTAATGCCAAATGTCGTCTAAAACACCCTTTTTCGCAAAAAATTTCCGGGGGGCTGCGCCCCCCTAGCCCCCGCCAAGGGGCTCCGCCCTGGACCCCGATGGGGGCTGCGCCCCCAGACCCCTGCCACAGCTTGCTCGCTGCGCAGCTGGATTGCAGACAGCCCCCCTCAAAGAAAAATCCTGGCTACGTCCCTGGGCATCAGCCCTATGAATTCATGCCGAATCAACCTAAGTTGAGGTAGCTATCACATTAAGACATTAATCGGGTGGAAAACATTTTTGCCAAAATTATAAACTCTTGATACTTCATGCTGTCTCCTATTTTGTGCTTTAGTTAAGCCAAGTGTTTAGGGATTCTAGAATCCAGACAATTTATCCCAATAAAAATTGAAATCAGAAAATAGTATGCTAAAATCGTTCTCCATTGTCAGATTCGTTCCAGGAGGCCAAATCTAGTTTAAATTTCCAAAATTTTCGGGGGCTTCGCCCCCAAAAGTAACCTAGGATTATCTATTAAAAAGCATTCCGGGCCCTAAAAAAGTAAAATTGAGAATCTGGAATCCGCCATGAAAAATCTTTGAACTGCGCGAATACAAAGACTTTTTATGCGAGCGGGCCACAGAAAACGAAAAAATTGAGAATGTAGGAAATTAAAAATTTTTTGGATATGGGAATTATATAATTATAAATATATTTTATTTAATCAAAAGTTGTTGAATAATTATTCCGTTCCATTCATCATTCGATAAATGGTTAATTTTACAGTCATATCTGCACAGCATGTTTGTATTTCATGTTCATTAAATCGAACGTGAATGGAACGTTCTACTTGAATTTAACTAAGATGACCGTTACAAGTTTATGTTTTGAAATAAATTTAGAGGTCGAAAACTTAGAGGAGAACTCGATTTAACGTCATATCTAAAGAGATGTTCAAGTTTTGAAGTTACAATAAAAAAGGTAAATATTAACACACTGAACTTCCTAAATATCAGACAAGTGCACGGTACCGGAGCTTAGTAACGGAGTATCAGTACCTGCTGTTGGCTTCTTCACCACCAACACTACCCTTATAACTCTTAACTGTAACTCTGGTAAGTAACTCCTCTACACTTTTTATGTATTTCTTCATCCCCAAATCTCAATATTTATGTGATCATTACTTTTTCCTTAGTGTGGCATGTAAAAATTGGTTGTTAAAACTCTGCTTTAAAAAAACAAAGGCTGTTAAGAAAGTTATGAAATATTGGTAGTGATAACACGTTCAGTTACTCCGCCCCCCCCCCCCCCCCCCCCCTACTCCCATCTCTCTCACCAGGGCACAACCCCGGATACAAGGAACCCCTCAAATACATGTGCAACCAAACCTACTCCTGCTACCCACAATGTCAGCTCCCTAACCTAGCAACAAATCAGAGTTACCATGACAACCACCTCGCGCCCGGAGTCCTGGTCTCGCACCTGCGTCTCTTCTCTGTCTCGTGTCTCGGAGTGAGGGACAGTGTGACTTGTAAGGCGGGGACTGTCCAGATTCCTGACTGTAAACCTAGTGAGGAAAACTCTTAATATTTTTTATAGAATTTATTGCTCAAGAACAAAGCACATAGATAAGTAGGATCTCCAAAACAAATCCACTGCACGCCCTTATGTATTAATTAAATCTGAGAACACCTGCTTCCCTAAGCCTAACCAGATTTCTTCAACAGACTTGCTGAGTCCGTGTAACATCTAGACATCGTGTTTTTAGCTCCAACTATATCTTCAGGAGTTGAAGCAGTAGGAGCGGAGAAAGTGAAATCCTCAACACCTGCTGAAATAGAGTGTAACGTATCAGCAGTGTTACAGACTGTTAATATTACTTGGTTCTCTGAAGGTCTGCAGATCGCACAGGGTGCTGACTACTACACTATAACAGAAAGTGATTGGAACGAAACTAGTTACAAACAAAGCAGTTCCCTGCAAATAGGAGTTTCTAAGACGGATAAAGACAGGGAGTTTCAGTGCAAAGTTGTTGGAGGAGATTTGAATCTTTCTTTGGATTTAAAATTAGACGTGTTTGGTAAGTTTAGTATATTATGTGGAGATATTTATGAATGCTTAATTTTCCTCGCCAGATACTGTTATTCTATTTCTAACACGCGCTACAAGCTCAGTATCGTAAATGTTGTTTTTTTGGTAAGATGTTTTCATCTTCATCCCCTGATTTCTACCACCCCAGATATTACGGGTAAAGGAGACCGAGTAGACGCGGGTGACACATCAACTCTCACCTGCACCATCACGGGCTCCAGCTCCATTCTCAACGTCACCTGGTCACGTGTTGGTGACGTCACGTTGCCAGGTGATGTTACCACGTCAACCGGCACGTGGAGTGCGGGCACTCAGGTCGCTACTCTCGTGCAGAAAAACGCTCAGAGTAATAGCACGTTTAGATGTGGAGTCGAGGATGGGGCAGGAAAGAAGCACTTTGTGAACATCGGCCTTCAAGTGATTCCTGGTGAGTACTCAGTCACTGTCGATCTCTTCACATGCTATCGATCTGTAAATTTAATGACGTAATAATATTGGATAGCAGTGCCAGCAGTATTATATCGCAATATCTTTCGACTTATTTTCTGTCCGTCGTACGACATTTATTGGTTTTCAATTTCGGTTTTATCATTTTGAACGCTGAAGTAATAAAGTATTTTTTGCACGTGCGTACAGCACTGACGCGCAATTCTATGCACACAGATTCTGACGCACGTGTGCCATTGTTAAAATTTTCGGGTTGTTTGGCGCGTTGTACGTGTAAAAGTTTGGCGTGTGCCTCTTTCTACCTTCGCGTTCGCAATTGTCATTTTCTGTGGTTTTCTTTTTTATACTTCTGACGATCAACAGTTCGTAAATGTGACCGAATCCTAATACGTGATCAAAACTATGGAGGTTCCTTCGATTTAGATGACAGTTTCTGAAGTCTGAACCGAAATGAAAGAATCGCAATATTTTTAAAATATCATGGAGATCCTTCTCAATAACAATACTCTTTCCTCTCAGAAGTGCCAGACAAGGGAGGAAGTCCACGTGGAACAGCTCCCATATTCTATCTGCTCTTCATCTCAGCACTCCTCTCACTAATGTGAACATGACATGGCACATGCAGTTTGATAATATTAAAAGTGAACTGTTTTATGAACTGCTTGTTTGCATTTCTTTCCGTGACATTGATGCTGTTTCTCTCTGTTTGTCCACAGTGTGTGACACCAACTAAATCCACGAAATGCGTGAACCAAAACTAGTTACGAATAACAGGTGTGCTACTGATCCCGTTGATACCTTTCCCGTTGATACCTTTCCCGTTGATATGAAGTCTTTGTGTGGCTGATACTAATTTTAATTTTTCGGCTACATGTTTACAAATTGCAAAACAGCACGAAAACTTAGTTTCGGCCACATTTCGGCTGCAAACTTGTAGATAAAAGAAAAAATTACATGAATTTTACCTGATATGATAGTGGTATAATAAACTGTATGCATTTTTACGAACCTTGTAGTTATTCTGATCATTTGACTTTTTAACTTCTTAACTTAACATGACGATAGTGTTTTATTCAGTAAATAAGAATGAATGAAATATATCTCGTTACTGGGCGGCGCCAGACTCTCCCTCTTACGAACATTCGATCGGAATTAGTGGCCTGAAATCTCAGCGGAAACATAATAACGTCTCTATTTCTTCAATATATTCTATCTGATTTATTGTACTCTGCTTTCTAATTTCCCCCTGCTGGTCCCATATATCCTGCTCACAGAACCAGTGTAATACTACAGTCTACACACAACATGGTGAACTGTGCATATTCTAGTGTGGATTGTTTGTTATTATTGGTGCCGCTCAGTAATGTATTCTGCTGTGTGTTTTGACGCTTCTTTCTGTCGTTTTAACCGATCATTATCTGCTAAAACAATGGCTGTCTATTGTCCATTAAAAGGTGACCCAGTACCCTATTATTAAAGACTTAATGACAACTGTTAGACAATTTATCCTGGTTAACTTCAAGTGTGGTTATCATGTAATTATACTGTAATAACTAATAACCCCATATCTAATTTCAATGTGGCTTATATAAGATGGTGCAGGTACCCTCCTCCTGTTTGAACACGTCACTTAAACGCTAACTTTCTTTGTCCCTCTGTGTCCCTTAACAATATAACAAGTTTTTGTGGAGACCACGTGATAGACACGTGATGGGTTGTAGTTGCTAAGCTACGTGTCTCTTTGTAGGTACATGTGCACGTGGTGATATATAGTGCAGTAGCAGCTGCTGGTCTCACTCTCAGTACCTCGCTTTGAAGTCGTTTTAGTTTCATTCACCCACCCCTAAATGGATCATCTGCTGTTAGTAATTCTCGTTTTTTTCTTGGCTACGTTTTATTCTTTGTTTTTTACTCCATCAAATTATCTTTATCATCAGCTTTTAATTTTGGTTCAAGTATACGCTGAGTTTTTTTGCTGGCTGTATCTGTCTGGAAACCAGGAGTATTAACGCTATTCTCATTACAGATTATTCACGGTTGCCATATTGACGCTGTGTTCAGCTCAACTTCCATCCTTCAAACAAGAGTTTATTTACGAGGATGAGCTGAAATGTACCAGTAAGTAACTTACTACTACTACTACTACTACTACTACTACTACTAATACTACTACTACTACTAATACTACTACTACTACTAATACTACTACTACTACTAATACTACTACTACTACTACTACTACTACTTGTACTGCAGTATTATCAATACTTCAACCTTGCCAATCATGAGCTGCCGACCCAATAAAGTTATTTTTGCAGTTATTGTATTTACAGGGGATTTTAAGTGATATTGATAAGTTTGGTACTCTCTAATGCTGCCAAATGATAGTTACGGCGGTTACTCTGTTGTTATTATACCATTTCAACAGCATAATATTTCCATACAATCATAACAATCCCTCTCTCTCAGCTTGCAGACTTGTTGTTGATGAAATCTCCTTCAAATTCGAAAAAGTCAATCCTAAAGCTAAGATAGAGGTATGTTTCAAGACTGAACTATTTACTTATCCATTCGTTATTTCCTAAGATTCTCATGCTTTTTATATTACCAATAATAATAATACAAGGTTCCATTTCCGTGTTCTCTGTGCAACCTTACTGTCAGTATAAATCTTCACGAGGTAATAATAATGCAAGGTGTCATATTTATGTGTTTTTGCACCCCGACTATCAATCTTTTAACCACAACCTATAATGTTTCAACTTGTCAGACTGGTCAGTCTGGAATCACACCAGAAGGAGAGTACAAACAAAAGAAGATTCCCTATCTTCTCAGTGATTCTCATATAACGGAAATATTGGACCTTGTCTGTGATAACAGGTACATTTGCAACCATTATTTCTATCATTATCCTAAACAATGAACACTAGGAAAACTCCGATTTGTCATGCCAGTGAAAGCAGGATTAATGAACGAATAGTGTGACATTGGGTTCTCAACCATGGAAATTTAGAAGTCCCTACATGCTGTTCTTTCTGGCTCCATGTGCTAGTTAGGGGTCTGAGGTATCCGAAAAATCATGTTTTGAGTACCCAAAGTGTTCTGGGTGCCAGGAATGAGGTTATTAAAGCGGCGAAAATGACCGATTTTGGACTATTTATGAGCTTTTTTGCCCATTTTCATGAGATAAAGAATCAGGAAAGCTGCTCTAGATGATTGAAATGGTTGATACCAATGAGGATACACCCAACACACATAAATATTCGTGATATATGTGATTTTAATGAGAAAAATATGATCTCAGGGCCCATTTTATACCAAAATTTGCCAAAACCACTCGCACTTGTCAAAGCTTCCTCATTTTAGACACATTTAATGATTATTATGGTATCTAACTTATGGTGGATCTGATAGGAGTATGTCTTAGCTTCATTTTAAGCCATCAATGAGCATGCTGGTGTGTATGAAAGTACTTTTATCCTCCCGTGGCCGTCCATTGATATAGTCTGGGCCATGCGCGCGCGCGCGCGCTTTTACAAACATGAATTTTCTCCCTCAGTATCTATCTAAATCTTTTAAAGACATGATTTGAATGCTATCCTACTCAGCACATGAGTGCTACAGGATGGTGAAAGAATTTCTATAAAAAATATGTGTGTGCGCGCGCGCGCGCGCTTTTACAAACTTGATATCCTCAGTCCTTTCACATATACTGAGATTTTGTTTCAAACTTAATTGACTCTGAACCGAAATTGCCAAAGGAAACAGATAGTGTAACTCAGAAAGACCACAAATGTATAGTTTGTGAGATATTGAGGTTATACTCCAAATAATTTACAATGATGTCACACCAGAAAACCTCTATTTTTGGTATATTTAACCTCATATCTTGAACGCGCAGTACTGGATTGAGCTAAACTTGGTCAGGTTTTGTAGCCCTGACTATCCTCGATCATATGGAACAGGAATAAAACTGTTTAGATGTTCTATCTTAATTATATTAGGCACTTAGTTCTGAAAAGTGAGAATGTCATTAATACTGCTTTCACTGTCGCAACTGTTGACTTTGCTAATTCCTGTTTTATAATTGTGACTGTGTAAACGATGTAATTGTAAAATACTTGAATTCTTTGGTCGCAGTTATTGAGTAACACTCGCCATAATATTTCCTGTGGTTAAGACAAGCTGTTATTACACTTTATGTAAAGGAATTCAGGAATTGTGTAACTGCGAATACCACCACAAAAACATTTCCCTGTGGTGTAACGGTATTTAATTTCAGTTGGCACTACGTCCAGATGGGTTACGATCCTATTAACAAGATGCCTCATATCCAACGTATGAACAGTTTGCGGGGTGATCCCGTCGACTTGGACGGCAGTAAGATTAATATCCAGGATAAAGAAGTCACTCCTGACAAAATAAAGCGTGCCGTAAGTTCAATCTTTTCATATAATACCCGAGTTGTGAATGTTTTTGGTGTGTTTATTTTTGGTGTTTCGTTTGTAAGCTTGCAGACATTCGATTTGGGCCGAATTCTGCTACTTGAGCACTTAGCAGTACATAAAACAGTACGCCCATTAATTTCCAACAATTTCAGTGCTTTTCTTTTGTGGAAAAGTACGAGGACGAGATAGTGGAAGTGTTCGTGAAGCTTGTGCAGAGTAAGAGTTTTGTCGAGAAGAGGAAGAGTCCTCTGAAGAAAGCCCTGAAAAGGCTTTGTAATGATAAAGGTAAGAGAGAGAGAGAGAGAGAGAGAGAGAGAGAGAGAGAGAGAGAGAGAGAGAGAGAGAGAGAGAGAGAGAGAGAGAGAGAGAGAGAGAGAGAGAGAGAGAGAGAGAGAGAGAGAGAGAGAGAGAGAGAGAGAGAGAGAGAGAGAGAGAGAGAGAGAGAGAGAGAGAGAGAGAGAGAGAGAGAGAGAGAGAGAGAGAGAGAGAGAGAGAGAGAGAGAGAGAGAGAGAGAGAGAGAGAGAGAGAGAGAGAGAGAGAGAGAGAGAGAGAGAGAGAGAGAGAGAGAGAGAGAGAGAGAGAGAGAGAGAGAGAGAGAGAGAGAGAGAGAGAGAGAGAGAGAGAGAGAGAGAGAGAGAGAGAGAGAGAGAGAGAGAGAGAGAGAGAGAGAGAGAGATAAGATAGATTTCTGTAATTGTACTTGTGTTCACATGACAGCCAAATACTGTTTTTAGGGATTTAAGTTCCATTACAAACATAGTGCCGGATTTATTCTGTATCATTAATTTGATTCATATTTTGAATTATTTTCAGATTTCTGTTCTCCGGACTTCCACAAGACGCTTGCAAAGACCGAATTGTAAGGGCATTGAAAAAGATATTCAAAATATAAACTCAGCTCAAATTTGTTCACTGTTAACTTATTTATTTGAGATTAATTAAGTTCATATTCTAATCACTAACGATATATATCATATTTTTAAATTAAATGGAGGGTTTAAGTTTATTATGTTCAAATAGAGCAAGTGTTTGGAATCGAATACACAACTTTCATATTAAGTTATTGTACTATTGATCAAGTTTTGGCTTTTCTTCCATTGTGATTTCATATTGAAATCAATTATTTCCATTCTTCATAATCATACAAGCGCCACTACAATCTTATTGAATATATCATACTATATTGAAGATAACATCGATGATATGCTGCTCAAATATAGTTGTCAGTGCAGCTGCGTATTTGGTATTGTTTACTCATAGTTTATAATGTAGTTACAAAATTCGTATTTTTCTATGATTCAAACTAAAAACGGTCAATCTTCATTGTTTGTAAAAAAAATTCAAATTGTAGTTGTTTCCTATGTGGACCTTGCATGATTTGTCATTATTAATAGACTAACCCGCCGTCCGCTACTTTGTAGCACTTGCCTGATATCAGATAATTCGAGAAGAAAGCGGCGCGCGCTACTTCGAAGAAATTTAGACGAGTAACATCCGTCAAGCGTTAATATATAAGTACTTCGAAGAAATTTATACCAGTAATTCATATATATAATATGCTTGATTCACGATGTCAATCCTTCGCAGCTCGGTGAGGCACAGTGGTGCATCTCGCCGATCTACCGAAGCATTATTTGATGCGCGCGCGACCCAGTAGTGCATCGCGCTACAAATAATATGCGAATAGTGACTAGGTTAACTTGAGCGCACGCAACCACAAAAAACTTTGTCATACGTTGTATGACCCGCCGCGCACGAGTGCGCGGCTCCCCCTGTATCGTCGAAACTCTACAGTGAAGCAAATCTCTATAGTGAAGCGACCGTGGGGGTCACCGCGTGATACAAAAAAACTCTTACTGGGCCGCGCTCAGCCTGTCATTCCGCCAAATCTTTATTCAATTATGTTATTATGTTAATGAACATAATAGCCTGGGGTCCTCAGGTAAAAAAACTCATGTCACTATGAAGAAATTAAGTTAAATAATTATTTTACATCCTGTGTGCTGTGCTTGTCCTTTGTTAATGGACTAGCCCGGCGCGCTACATCGTTAACGGGTGATACTCGTAAAATATCTGTTCCATATATTGTACGGGCGAAAAAGTTGGTCGCGCGCAGTACGCCGCGCTTTTGGTGTTGACCATTGGTGGCAGGTACTTTTTGTCCTATTATGTCACGGCGCAGTACTGCACGCACACTACACACTGATAAAGCCAGAAGGACTTTCGACAAATCTGTTCCAAATAAAAAGATCGAAAATCGAGTGTTTTAGTGAATAACTTAGAATATAATTTTGATTTTCTCAAGATCTGACTGATAGATTTTCTTTAAACTTTCCAGATAGTTACATGGCTATATGACAGATAATGTGTGACAGTTTGGGAGAATTTCTATATGCCAAAATGGAGATATGACTTCAAACACAAGAAAATATCTCAAAATGGCGGTTTCTAGCGGAACGCAGGCACATATTTCAAGATCCTACCGATAAATTTTCTTTAAACTTTCCAGATAGTTGTATGGCTATAAGACAGATAATCTGTGCGATTTTGGGCGAGTTTCTATGTGCCAAATTTGAGATGTGACTTCAAACACAAGAAAATATCTCCAAATTGGCGATTTCTAGCGGAAAAAAGTCATATATCTCGAGATCTGAATGATAGAATTTTTTAAAACTTTCCAGATTGTTACATGGCTATAATACGGATAATCTGAGCGAGTTTGGGCGAATTTTCATGTGCCAAATTTGAGATATGACTTCAAACACAAGAAAATATCTCAAATTGGTGCCTTCTAGCGGAACGCAGGCATATATTTGGAGATCTGAATGATAGAATTTCTTTAAACTTTCCAGATAGTTACATGGCTATAAGACGGATAATCTAAGCGAGTTTGGGCGAATTTCTATGTGCCAAACTTGAGATATGACTTCAAACACAAGAAAATATCTCAAATTGGCGCATTCTAGCGGAACGCAGGCATATATTTCGAGATCTGAATAATAACATTTCTTTAAACTTTCCAGATAGTTACATGGCTATAAGACGGATAATCTGAGCGAGTTTGGGCGAATTTCTATGTGCCAAACTTGAGATATGACTTCAAACACAAGAAAATATCTCAAATTGGCCCGTTCTAGCGGAACGCAGGCATATATGCAGGAGGAGGTGTAGGGGGAAGAGGACTCAGGAGGAGGTGGACTTAGAAGGAGGAGGACTGAGGAGAAGGAGGAGGAGGAGGAGGAGAAAGAGGTGGAGGAGGAAGAGGACTGAGGAGGATGTGGAGTGTGGACTCAGGAGGAGGAGGACTCAGGAGGAGGAGGAGGATGGGGACTTAGGAGGACTGAGGAAGAGGAGGAGGTGGAGGAGGAAGAGGACTCAGGAGGAGGAGGACTCAGGAGGAGGAGGACTCAGGAGGAGGAAGACTCAGGAGGAGGATAAGGACTCAGGAGGAGGACTCAGGAGGAGGAGGACTCAGGAGGAGGAGGAAGATGAGGATGAGGAAGACTGAGGAGGAAAAGAAAGACTGAGGATGAGAAGGAGGACTGAGGAGGAGGAGGAGGAGGGGATGAGGGGGAGGAGGAGGAGAAGACGACTGATGAGGAGCCAGGAGGAGGAGAAGGACTGAGGAGGAGGAGGAGGACTGAGGAGGATGAGGAGGAGGAAGAGAAGGAGGAGAAGGAGGTGGACGAGGAGGAGTGAGGACTGATGAGAAGGAGGAGGACTGACGAGGAGGAGGACTGATGAGGAGGACGAGGAAGGGATGAGGGGGACGAGGGAGAGGAGGAGGAGTTGAAGGAGGTGGGGGAGGAGGACTCAGGGGGACTCAGGAGGAGGAGGATTCAGGAGGAGGAAGATGAATATGAGGACTGAGGAGGAGGACTGAGGAGGAAAAGGAGGAGGAGGAGGACTGAAGAGGAGGATGAGTAGGGGATGAGGGGGAAGAGGAGGAGAAGGAGGTGGAGGAGGAGGAGGAGGAGGAGGAGAAGGAAGTGGAGGAGGAGCAGGAGGTGGAGGAGGAGAAGGAGGTGGAGGAGGAGGAGGACTGAAGAGGAGGAGGAGGACTGAGGAGGAGGAGGAGGAGGGGATGAGTGGGAGGGAGGAGAGGAGGGGGAGGAGGAGGAGGATAAGGAGGAGGTGAGGCAGGAGGAGGAGGATAAGGAGGAGGTGAGGCAGGACGACTGATGAGGAGGAGGAGGAGGACTGACGAGGAGGAGGACTAAGGAGAAGGAGGAGGTGGAGGACTAAGGAGAAGGAGGAGGAGGATGACTCAGGAGGAGGAGGAAAAGGAGGACTGGGATGAGGGGAGGAGGGAGATAAGGTGGAGGAGGACTCAGGAAGAGGAGGACTCAGGAGGAAGAGGTGGAGGAGGAAGAGGACTCAGGAGGAGGTGAACTCAGGAGGAGGAGGACTCAGGGATACTCAAGAGGAGGAGGACTCAGGAGGAGGAGGAGGATGATGATGAGGAGAACTGAGGAGGAGGAGGAGGGGATGAGGGGGAGGGAGAGGAGGGGGAAGATGAGGAAGAGGAGGTGGATGAGGAGGATGAGAAAGAGGAGGATGAGGTGGAGGAGGAGGACTGATGAGGAGGAGGAGGACTGATGAGGAGGAGGAGGACTGACGAGGAGGAGTATGACTTAGGAGGAGGAAGACTGAGGAGGAGGAAGAGAACGCGCCAATTTAAGATATTTTCTTGTGTTTAAAGTCATATCTCGAGTTTGACACATAGAAATTCGCCCAAACTCGCTCAGATTATCCGTCTTATAGCCATGTAACTATTTAACTATCTAGAAAGTTTAAAGAAAATTTATCAGTAGGATCTCGAAATATGTGCCTACGTTCCGCTAGAACGCGCCAATTTGAGATATTTTCTTGTGTTTGAAGTCATATCTCAGGTTTGGCACATAGAAATTCGCCCAAAATCGCACAGAATATCCGTCTGATAGCCATACAACTATCTGGAAAATTTAAAGAAAATTTATCAGTAGGATCTCGAAATATGTGCATGCGTTCCGCTAGAAACCGCCATTTTGAGATATTTTCTTGTGTTTGAAGTCATATCTCAGGTTTGACACATAGAAATTCGCCCAAAATCGCACAGAATATCCGTCTCATAGCCATACAACTATCTGGAAAGTTTAAAGAAAATTTATCAGTAGGATCTCAAAATAATCGAGTTTCGTCAAATATCGTTCCGAAACCGCCAATTTGAGATGTTTTCATGAGTTTGAAGTCATATCTCAAGTTTGGCACATAGAAATTCGCCCAAACTTGCTCAGATTATCTGTCTCATAGCCATACAACTATCTGGAAAATTTAAAGAAAATTTATCAGTAGGATCTCGAAATATGTGCCTGCGTTCCGCTAGAACGCGCCAATTTGAGATATTTTCTTGTGTTTGAAGTCATATCTCAGGTTTGGCACATAGAAATTCGCCCAAACTTGCTCAGATTATCTGTCTTATAGCCATACTACTATCTGGAAAGTTTAAAGAAAATTTATCAGTAGGATCTTGAAATATGTGCCTGCGTTCTGCTAGAACGCGCCAATTTGAGATATTTTCTTGTGTTTGAAGTCATATCTCAGGTTTGGCACATAGAAATTCGCCCAAAATCGCACAGAATATCGGTCTCATAGCCATACAACTATCTGGAAAGTTTAAAGAAAATTTATCAGTAGGATCTCGAAATATGTGCATGCGTTCCGCTAGAAACCGCCATTTTGAGATATTTTCTTGTGTTTGAAGTCATATCTCAGGTTTGGCAGATAGAAATTCGCCCAAAATCGCACAGAATATCCGTCTCATAGCCATACATCTATCTGGAAAGTTAAAAGAAAATTGATCAGTAGGATCTCAAAATAATCGACTTTCGTCAAATATCGTTCCGAAACCGCCAATTTGAGATGTTTTCATGAGTTTGAAGTCATATCTCAAGTTTGGCACATAGAAATTCGCCCAAACTTGCTCAGATTATCTGTCTCATAGCCATACAACTATCTGGAAAATTTAAAGAAAATTTATCAGTAGGATCTCGAAATATGTGCCTACGTTCCGCTAGAACGCGCCAATTTGAGATATTTTCTTGTGTTTGAAGTCATATCTCAGGTTTGGCACATAGAAATTCGCCCAAAATCGCTCAGAATATCCGTCTTATAGCCATACAACTATCTGGAAAGTTTAAAGAAAATTTATCAGTAGGATCTCAAGATAATCGACTTTCGTCAAATATTGTTCCGAAACCGCCAATTTGAGATGTTTTCATGAGTTTGAAGTCATATCTCAAGTTTGGCACATAGAAATTCTCCCAAACTTGCTCAGATTATCTGTCTCATAGCCATACAACTATCTGGAAAATTTAAAGAAAATTTATTAGTAGGATCTCGAAATATGTGCCTGCGTTCCGCTAGAATGCGCCAATTTGAGATATTTTCTTGTGTTTGAAGTCATATCTCAGGTTTGGCACATAGAAATTCGCCCAAAATCGCACAGAATATCCGTCTGATAGCCATACAACTATCTGGAAAATTTAAAGAAAATTTATCAGTAGGATCTCGAAATATGTGCATGCGTTCCGCTAGAAACCGCCATTTTGAGATATTTTCTTGTGTTTGAAGTCATATCTCAGGTTTGACACATAGAAATTCGCCCAAAATCGCACAGAATATCCGTCTCATAGCCATACAACTATCTGGAAAGTTTAAAGAAAATTTATCAGTAGGATCTCAAAATAATCGAGTTTCGTCAAATATCGTTCCGAAACCGCCAATTTGAGATGTTTTCATGAGTTTGAAGTCATATCTCAAGTTTGGCACATAGAAATTCGCCCAAACTTGCTCAGATTATCTGTCTCATAGCCATACAACTATCTGGAAAATTTAAAGAAAATTTATCAGTAGGATCTCGAAATATGTGCCTGCGTTCCGCTAGAACGCGCCAATTTGAGATATTTTCTTGTGTTTGAAGTCATATCTCAGGTTTGGCACATAGAAATTCGCCCAAACTTGCTCAGATTATCTGTCTCATAGCCATACAACTATCTGGAAAATTTAAAGAAAATTTATCAGTAGGATCTCGAAATATGTGCCTACGTTCCGCTAGAACGCGCCAATTTGAGATATTTTCTTGTGTTTGAAGTCATATCTCAGGTTTGGCACATAGAAATTCGCCCAAAATCGCTCAGAATATCCGTCTTATAGCCATACAACTATCTGGAAAGTTTAAAGAAAATTTATCAGTAGGATCTCAAGATAATCGACTTTCGTCAAATATTGTTCCGAAACCGCCAATTTGAGATGTTTTCATGAGTTTGAAGTCATATCTCAAGTTTGGCACATAGAAATTCTCCCAAACTTGCTCAGATTATCTGTCTCATAGCCATACAACTATCTGGAAAATTTAAAGAAAATTTATTAGTAGGATCTCGAAATATGTGCCTGCGTTCCGCTAGAATGCGCCAATTTGAGATATTTTCTTGTGTTTGAAGTCATATCTCAGGTTTGGCACATAGAAATTCGCCCAAAATCGCACAGAATATCCGTCTGATAGCCATACAACTATCTGGAAAATTTAAAGAAAATTTATCAGTAGGATCTCGAAATATGTGCATGCGTTCCGCTAGAAACCGCCATTTTGAGATATTTTCTTGTGTTTGAAGTCATATCTCAGGTTTGACACATAGAAATTCGCCCAAAATCGCACAGAATATCCGTCTCATAGCCATACAACTATCTGGAAAGTTTAAAGAAAATTTATCAGTAGGATCTCAAAATAATCGAGTTTCGTCAAATATCGTTCCGAAACCGCCAATTTGAGATGTTTTCATGAGTTTGAAGTCATATCTCAAGTTTGGCACATAGAAATTCGCCCAAACTTGCTCAGATTATCTGTCTCATAGCCATACAACTATCTGGAAAATTTAAAGAAAATTTATCAGTAGGATCTCGAAATATGTGCCTGCGTTCCGCTAGAACGCGCCAATTTGAGATATTTTCTTGTGTTTGAAGTCATATCTCAGGTTTGGCACATAGAAATTCGCCCAAACTTGCTCAGATTATCTGTCTTATAGCCATACTACTATCTGGAAAGTTTAAAGAAAATTTATCAGTAGGATCTTGAAATATGTGCCTGCATTCCGCTAGAACGCGCCAATTTGAGATATTTTCTTGTGTTTGAAGTCATATCTCAGGTTTGGCACATAGAAATTCGCCCAAAATCGCACAGAATATCGGTCTCATAGCCATACAACTATCTGGAAAGTTTAAAGAAAATTTATCAGTAGGATCTCGAAATATGTGCATGCGTTCCGCTAGAAACCGCCATTTTGAGATATTTTCTTGTGTTTGAAGTCATATCTCAGGTTTGGCAGATAGAAATTCGCCCAAAATCGCACAGAATATCCGTCTCATAGCCATACATCTATCTGGAAAGTTTAAAGAAAATTTATCAGTAGGATCTCAAAATAATCGACTTTCGTCAAATATCGTTCCGAAACCGCCAATTTGAGATGTTTTCATGAGTTTGAAGTCATATCTCAAGTTTGGCACATAGAAATTCGCCCAAACTTGCTCAGATTATCTGTCTCATAGCCATACAACTATCTGGAAAATTTAAAGAAAATTTATCAGTAGGATCTCGAAATATGTGCCTACGTTCCGCTAGAACGCGCCAATTTGAGATATTTTCTTGTGTTTGAAGTCATATCTCAGGTTTGGCACATAGAAATTCGCCCAAAATCGCTCAGAATATCCGTCTTATAGCCATACAACTATCTGGAAAGTTTAAAGAAAATTTATCAGTAGGATCTCAAGATAATCGACTTTCGTCAAATATTGTTCCGAAACCGCCAATTTGAGATGTTTTCATGAGTTTGAAGTCATATCTCAAGTTTGGCACATAGAAATTCTCCCAAACTTGCTCAGATTATCTGTCTCATAGCCATACAACTATCTGGAAAATTTAAAGAAAATTTATCAGTAGGATCTCGAAATATGTGCCTGCGTTCCGCTAGAATGCGCCAATTTGAGATATTTTCTTGTGTTTGAAGTCATATCTCAGGTTTGGCACATAGAAATTCGCCCAAAATCGCACAGAATATCCGTCTCATAGCCATACAACTATCTGGAAAATTTAAAGAAAATTTATCAGTAGGATCTCGAAATATGTGCATGCGTTCCGCTAGAAACCGCCATTTTGAGATATTTTCTTGTGTTTGAAGTCATATCTCAGGTTTGACACATAGAAATTCGCCCAAAATCGCACAGAATATCCGTCTCATAGCCATACATCTATCTGGAAAGTTTAAAGAAAATTTATCAGTAGGATCTCAAAATAATCGACTTTCGTCAAATATCGTTCCGAAACCGCCAATTTGAGATGTTTTCATGAGTTTGAAGTCATATCTCAAGTTTGGCACATAGAAATTCGCCCAAACTTGCTCAGATTATCTGTCTCATAGCCATACAACTATCTGGAAAATTTAAAGAAAATTTATCAGTAGGATCTCGAAATATGTGCCTACGTTCCGCTAGAACGCGCCAATTTGAGATATTTTCTTGTGTTTGAAGTCATATCTCAGGTTTGGCACATAGAAATTCGCCCAAAATCGCTCAGAATATCCGTCTTAAAGCCATACAACTATCTGGAAAGTTTAAAGAAAATTTATCAGTAGGATCTCAAGATAATCGACTTTCGTCAAATATTGTTCCGAAACCGCCAATTTGAGATGTTTTCATGAGTTTGAAGTCATATCTCAAGTTTGGCACATAGAAATTCTCCCAAACTTGCTCAGATTATCTGTCTCATAGCCATACAACTATCTGGAAAATTTAAAGAAAATTTATCAGTAGGATCTCGAAATATGTGCCTGCGTTCCGCTAGAATGCGCCAATTTGAGATATTTTCTTGTGTTTGAAGTCATATCTCAGGTTTGGCACATAGAAATTCGCCCAAAATCGCACAGAATATCCGTCTCATAGCCATACAACTATCTGGAAAATTTAAAGAAAATTTATCAGTAGGATCTCGAAATATGTGCATGCGTTCCGCTAGAAACCGCCATTTTGAGATATTTTCTTGTGTTTGAAGTCATATCTCAGGTTTGACACATAGAAATTCGCCCAAAATCGCACAGAATATCCGTCTCATAGCCATACAACTATCTGGAAAGTTTAAAGAAAATTTATCAGTAGGATCTCAAAATAATCGAGTTTCGTCAAATATCGTTCCGAAACCGCCAATTTGAGATGTTTTCATGAGTTTGAAGTCATATCTCAAGTTTGGCACATAGAAATTCGCCCAAACTTGCTCAGATTATCTGTCTCATAGCCATACAACTATCTGGAAAATTTAAAGAAAATTTATCAGTAGGATCTCGAAATATGTGCCTACGTTCCGCTAGAACGCGCCAATTTGAGATATTTTCTTGTGTTTGAAGTCATATCTCAGGTTTGGCACATAGAAATTCGCCCAAAATCGCACAGAATATCCGTCTTACAGCCATACAACTATCTGGAAAGTTTAAAGAAAATTTATCAGTAGGATCTTGAAATATATGCCTGCGTTCCGCTAGAAACCGCCATTTTGAGATATTTTCTTGTGTTTGAAGTCATATATCAGGTTGGGCACATAGAAATTCGCCCAAAATCGCACAGAATATCCGTCTTATAGCCATACAACTATCTGGAAAGTTTAAAGAAAATTTATCAGTAGGATCTCAAGATAATCGACTTTCGTCAAATATTGTTCCGCGGAACAAATGGAACAGAAAGTCCAACTCGATAAAGCTTCTCTCAGATCACAGTTTAAGTTAGAGATAAAACCTAGTTAGATCATCGATCAGTTAGTGATTAACAAAGAAAACAAAATATTGAAACAACGGATTATAATATATAATGTTTATCTTTCTAAATCCCGTGCACAGTGTAACATTATGAACTGGAATTGTCATCTTAAATTCTTTGATCGGAGCAACATCTTGAAGATTAACTCAATCTTCAAGTTCAAGCGTTCGGCATCATTGTAGAGGATTTGTAGAAGAAAGTTTTGGCAGTAACTGAAAGTAATTCATTTTAATTGATCAAAGAGGTTGAAACTCGGTTTATCAGATGGTTTGGGAGTTAAGACATGATGCATTACTGATTAAGCTACAAAAACTTGACCCACAATTATGACTGTTCACAATATTGAGCCTACAGTGTGACTGAATTGTATTTGTAAGCCATATAATTATATTCCAAAAATTCTAGTATGTCCTCACCTACTGTATGTTTTACAGTTTCAGGAGAAATAGAGTATAGATTATTCCCAGCAGTACATTATCTTCCAGAAATAATAAGGGCACGACATTCCGGGCTCCGGCACAGCAAAATGAGAGTCAGAGATTAGAGAAGAAAGAATTCTGAGTAACTTTGTCAGACGTCAGTATAGCCGTTTTCATGTCAGAGAGATCCTTCGGCGACTATCAGTATCACACAATGGCAGGTCAGTCCATCAGTAACTGAAAATAAAACCCATTACGTCAGTGTTGCTATTAGGAGCAAATGTTTAGATACAAACTGGTGTTATTATATCGGGAAGGTTGGTAAGATATAATCAGAACTCGGCTAATTAGATATTTGATTTCAAACAAGTCATTTTTAGGTTATACTATTCCGGGAACATTATATATATCGTATTTCTGTCGATAAATGGTTACATTTTTATGTACCATTTATCGACAAAAATGGGCAATTTGTGCGTGTGCATGGTAATTTTTAATTTTAAGTGGAATATGATACGCCAATGTGCAATGTGGAACCTACAGCGTGTAAAGAAATGTGTGTAAAGTATGATTATTTATAGATTACCGCAGCCTGCCGTAATAAAGTAATGACAAAGTAAGCGAACATGTACATCTCGTGATAACATTTCGGTCATGAAGTTGGAATACCTATTACATAACAACATATTATTTTAATTGCCAACTTCACTTGGAGAGAATTCAGGTACGTGTGCTAATAATTGTGTACATAATTCTGATAGGAAATTTAACGAAAATATAATACAAAATTGGTCGCAAAATTGAATATGGGATACTTAGGAGGATTATTGGGACAAAATTGGAACATTGGTTACATCGGTTCTAGACATGCAGTGATTCCCAAACTTGGTTTGAGTACTCCTAGGACCAATATTAACTCTTTCCGACCAATTTTGAACAATTTTGAGCACTTTGAGGATAATGTTCATGTTTGTTCATTTCCGTTCATTCCATGAACCTGGGTAATTTTATGTGACTTTTGATGGCTCCTAGGCCTAGTTTTTAACTATATCCATCTTAGAAAACCGAATTGAGGCTTCCCAGCACTCAAATACAGCCAATACTTTGATGTCCCCATGTTCCAAAAATCTGCAGATACTCGGGACGATTATTGGGACGAAATTGGCACATTGGTTACATCGGTGCTAGACATGCAGTGATTCCCAAACTTGGTTTGAGTACTCCTAGGACCAATATAAACTCTTTCCGACCAATTTTGAACGATTTTGAGCACTTTGAGGATAATGTTCATGTTTGTTCATTTCCGTTCATTCCATGAACATGGGTAATGTTATGCGACCTTTGATGGCTCCTAGGCCTAGTTTTTAACTATATCCATCTTAGAAAAACGAATTGAGGCTTCCCAGCACTCAAATACAGCCAATACTTCGAAGTCCCCATGTTCCAAAAATCTGCAGATACTCGGGACGATTATTGGGAAGAAATTGGCACATTGGTTACATCGGTGCTAGACATGCAGTGATTCCCAAACTTGGTTTGACTACTCCTAGGACCTATATTAACTCTTTCCGACCAATTTTGAACAATTTTGAGCACTTTGAGGATAATGTTCATGTTTGTTCATTTCCGTTCATTCCATGAACCTGGGTAATGACTTTTGATGGCTCCTAGGCTACGGACACTTCAACTTATGTCGCCCCATTATTATTTTACCATTAGAATAGTATGACGTACGCCTATTGAGTATAATTGCAGTTATAAAAATTAATTACGTAGTCATCTTAGCAAAACGGTTATGGAAAAGTTTGCAACTATTTCAGTACAAACCATTAAACGTCTTTAGATCAATACAAGATGGCCATGGTTTAGTGTTTACTCTACGATCTAATATTTTTGGTTGAGCTTGATAGCAAGGTTGTAATTATTACACACCAAACACATACTAGTAACCACTCTAAACCAGCAAGGGGCAAGCTCGCAATGGGCGCAAGAAATGGGGGCCGGCACAAATTTTGAAAAGAAATCGCCTCAGCCCTCAAACTTCCAACTGCTAAATTCAATTCTTAGTTAATGCAGTGTGAGCATTTATTATAGGGAGCGTTCACATATGAAATCAGCACTATTTTGGCAAATTTTACCCCCCCCCCCGCCTGTCAGCAACTTTCAGCATTGAGCGACCCAACCCCCCCCCCCCCCCCCCCCCCCCCCCCTCCTCCCGTCAGCATTTCACAACCCCCTCCGGCCTCCCCCTCGGCTGCTGACGTCATATGTGAACGCTCCCATGAAATTCAAAGTGTAGAGTTTCAGTTAGTATCGAGTCAGTTTAAGCGGGAAAATTTCGCCCACGTGCAGTGTAGGCTCCTCGCTACATGTTCAGTGTGCAGAAACAAATATCTCGCCAGACATAGATACTTTAATCAATTATGTTATATTACAGTTGATAAAGGGTTATGTCTGTGTGTAGAAGTAACCCTATATTATCATATTGTGTGTTAGTTTGGTGTGAAGTATTATGTTCTTTTTAAAAACTAACAGTGTTAAACTAAATTGATATCAGTAAAAGAAGATATATTTTAACAGGTAAAATTCATATAATTGACGATTAAGAGATATGGGAGTGTGTTCAGGGCTCTGAAAGTGGCATACTCTTATAGCAATGGTATGAAATGGTTAACTTTAGTCAAGGTCTCATGTCTCTACGACCTTCGCTTTTGGCGCAGTGAATCTTGCGCTTCAAGCGCAATGCCCAAATTCCTGCAGGAACTTCCCGACATTGTAGAGACCTGAGACCTCGACTTAAGTTAACCATTTCCTACTGTTTATATTAGAGGAGCACACATTTAGAACTCTTTCCATACTCCTTCGTGACTAAATTGACGATTTAGAGAATTTTACCTTTTAAAAATTGGTGAAAAATATGGGCGTGGCACAAGTCAGTATTATACGAAACCGTAGGGACACAAAAAAAATTGTGGTTGTTCTTGACCCTATAGAGCAACTAATTAGAGGTGATATCTAACTATTTGAACGAAAAGTGTTTTTTGTGAACCGCCCTTTATTCTACAGCGAATCATGAACATTGAACATGTACATAAGAACTTAGAATTGTATGAAGTATGAGTTTATACGAGTAATTTATTATGAAATGACCTTTCAATATGCAATTTCGACTAAATTCATGTAGATATCCAATCCATTTCCATGCACAACTGTTGTTTACATTTGGTCTAGTTAGACACAATTTGTTTCAGAGTGACTCGATAATCGCAATATCAAATTAAGATATTATTTAAATGGTCCATGTCATGCAATGCGGAAATATCCCCATAAATTGGCAACTGCCAAAGTGACACTAAAGTTATTGCTAATTCCTTTACAAAACTTAGCAAGTGCTATTAACAATATCCTAATGGATCATGGAAATTGAAATGTTCAATTTTCTTTTCATAAATAATAATTATAATGCGAAGTTTTATTTACCCCAAGTTTGGAGAGTAAGTAGGTTAAACTGGGAATGCCCCTTCCCAGGGACCACATCATCCCTAATAAACCATTAAATATCATGGGAGACCATGCACAGCCGATCGATTATTTACGTACGCTTTATCACAGACACAGTATTAGTCATATTAGTAGGAATATATTGGCGGAGAAACATGCATTGTTTTGTTTAAACCAATTGAAAACCAAATTTACAGCTCCTATTTGCTGTCAATACCTCGCAGTGCCACTGCCCAGGGCGATTTAAACGATCAAAAGGTACATGTTTTTGTTGATACAGCGTGATATTCTCTAAAGGCCAGAAAGTGTAAATTTGTGTCTCAAAATTTAATCTGGTGGTTTATATGTGGTTAATAAAAATACTCTAGCACAATTGTAACTGCAGTTTTACAGAACTCTAAATGCTTAATGAACACTCTTGCAGGTACCACCCGTATTCACACTCAGACCTGAGTTTAGTCATTTTCCGATACGAGATTGGGGACGGGTTCTATAAACAAACAAACAAACATATGTGGTTGCGGCGGTATAGTTCAAAATCTGCAACAATATGGTTAAGATTGCTTGACTGATTTTGTAATCTAAAAGATTGTCATTTGCATCGATAATTTTATCAAATCATTATAAATTTACCGGATCTGACGAGAATTCTGTTTAGTTTGAACAGGATATTTGACCACTTCTTCCCTTGCAAACCACATCGTTGATTTGGGTACCGCTCTTGGTTCTGTTGAAAATCTTATCCTGCAAGTAATTGACTTAAAAGTCTACAAATTTGCACAGAAATAAAATAACCTATTTCACAATCAAGTTGCATTCAAGTTAACAATAAATGACATTAGAAAATGATTTCACGATTTAATTTCATTAGAAACTGAGTCTATTAAAAAAATTCGAAAATTTCATCGAAACATATAATAGTAAACGACTAAATTAGCACTGTCTTACTTAGAGGGGTATGCGGAAATTATGATAAATTTACTTTGTGAGAATCTGAGATAACAAGATCAGAGTAGGTCACCTTCGGGTTTTATCTTTCGTGATCGTGATCCAGTTCCAGGGGAAGTGTTGTCTGTAAACGAGCTTCAGCGAAAAAGCAAAGGGGAGAATAACAGTATAACTCCTCTATCATATTCTAGTAAAATGTAGCAGTGCTAATTTGTTCGTCGTCTTCTGCAGGATGGTACTCTAGCGCTTTTCTAAAATCTGTCCGACTCTGCCCAAACACCTGGATAATTATATTGAATTAGTGAGATGTATCAATTTAATTACGTTTAAATAATTTAACTTTAAGTTTACAATGACACAAATGTATAACCTACCAACAGAGAAGAAGACAGTTTTGAAGAACCTTGATTGATGAGATAGTTAAAGTTAAGAAAGAGTGGTATTATAGCACGGGCTTTTAATTCGCCTGTTGGATTTTTCCCTCCTCTATCATATTCTAGTCAAATGTAGCAGTGCTTATTATTAATAAATATGTTCACCATCTTCTGCAGGATGGTACCCTAGCGATTTTCTAAAATCTGTCCGACTCTGCCCAAACACCTGGATAAATATATTGAATTAGTGAGATGTATCAATTTAATTACGTTTAAATAATTTAACTTTTAGTTTACAATGACACAAATGTTTAACCTACCAACGTCCAACAGAGAAGAAGACAGTTTTTACCTGTTGTAATATAAATTAAAAACTTATCAGTAGAAAATGATATTTAAAAATCACTTGCTTACATTCTCCATTCTCCATAACGAAAACTTAACTCTGCTTGTTCTCGTTAAAAGTTAACAGTACTTCATCTTGCACTAGATCAGTCCTGGCTAACGAAATTTTGAAGAGTATTAGTTCATGATAATCTCACAGAGTTAAATATTTACCGTATTTATACCGTTAAAAGCACACATTTTAAGGTTACTAAGCAACGACAAAAACCAGTAAAGAGGACTTATTTACACGGATACTAAATACTCAAGTACTAATTAACAGCAAATTTGTTAAAAATATATATTTTATTTTAAAAGGAGGTTATTATACATTTAAAGAGTGTACACCGTCAGATCATTTTCCGATTGTATGTAGGAGTTTTACTCCTGTACTGCAGTGTACAAAGGCGATGAAATCAAGGGTTCTGTAATCTATTGTCTATAAGTCTGATTTAAACTAATTAACTAAGATATTTAAAGATGAAACTGTCCGGGGACCTGGAGACGATCAATTTAGTTCCAAAATGGCGTGTTCAGTCAGCTAGCCAAAAACATTATTACCACTAGACTACAACTATGTCACGTCATTGATAGCCAATGATAATTGCACTTTCTACGGATTCGATTATACAATTATAGCGATACTGGGTTAGAAAGACGCGTGATATCTCTTGGATTATCACCATGGTAAATGGGAGGTGTTCAGAAGATTTACTTTACAAACTGAGGTCTATGTTTTAATATCCATGTTCAACGGATAATTGAAGCTTAAATAGTAGGTATGATATAATGTAATATTTACACAAATGGGTTCTTGTTATTGTAAGCAAATCATTCAGTACACACTGAGTGTAAACGGATGTATGGGAATTGGGAGTTGGGACACACCTTAGAAACACTTAATAGCTAACCGTAGTGGCCTTACGTTTAATAACCGATATATAACTGGTGTCCCTCACGTTATTATATCAGGTCTGTTACTATGGAAACGTCCGAGGGGCTAGTTAAAGAATTCAACTTGGAAGTTTAGTCACAGTTCAATAAAAATTACTGCCACTAAAAGTAAAAGCCAATGATTAGTGTACTCTACGCATTCAATTATAACAATTTACTTGGTTAGCAAATCGAGTGATATCTCTGGAATTATCACCATGGTAACTAGGAGGTGTTCAAACTCAAAAGATTTACTTTACAAACTGAAAAGATTTACTTTACAAACTGAGGTCTATGTTTTAATACACAAATGGGTTCTTGTTATTATAAGCAAATCGTTCAGTACACACTGAGTGTAAACGGATGTATGGGAATTGGGACACACCTTAGAAACACTTAATAGCTAATCGTAGTAGCCTTACATTTAATAACCGATATATATAACTGGTGTCCCTCACGTTATTATATCAGGTCTGTTACTGTGGAAACGTCCGAGGGGCTAGTTAAAGAATTCAACTTGGAAGTTTAGTCACAGTTCAATAAAAATTACTGCCACTAAAAGTAAAAGCCAATGATTAGTGTACTCTACGCATTCAATTATAACAATTTACTTGGTTAGCAAATCGCGTGATATCTCTGGAATTATCACCATGGTAACTAGGAGGTGTTCAAACTCAAAAGATTTACTTTACAAACTCAAAAGATTTACTTTACAAACTGAGGTCTATGTTTTAATACACAAATGGGTTCTTGTTATTATAAGCAAATCGTTCAGTACACACTGAGTGTAAACGGATGTATGGGAATTGGGACACACCTTAGAAACACTTAATAGCTAATCGTAGTAGCCTTACATTTAATAACCGATATATAACTGGTGTCCCTCACGTTATTATATCAGGTCTGTTACTATGGAAACGTCCGAGGGACTAGTTAAAGAATTCAACTTGGAAGTTTAGTCACAGTTCAATAAAAATTACTGCCACTAAAAGTAAAAGCCAATGATTAGTGTACTCTACGCATTCAATTATAACAATTTACTTGGTTACCAAATCGCGTGATATCTCTGGAATTATCACCATGGTAACTAGGAGGTGTTCAAACTCAAAAGATTTACTTTACAAACTCAAAAGATTTACTTTACAAACTGAGGTCTATGTTTTAATACACAAATGGGTTCTTGTTATTATAAGCAAATCGTTCAGTACACACTGAGTGTAAACGGATGTATGGGAATTGGGACACACCTTAGAAACAATTAATAACTTAACACATCAGCCTTATATTTAATAACCGATATATAACTGGTGTCCCTCACGTTGTATCAGGTCTGTTACTGTGGAATAACGTCCGAGGGGCAAGTTAAAGAATTCAACTTGGAAGTTTAGTCACAGTTCATTATTTGGTAAAATGAACAGGGACTCCATGTAATGCCGTTAATAAACATTACTGCCACTGGATTACAAGTGTGTCACGTCATTTCTAGATCAATGATTTAGATTATTATTATCATACGATATTTGGAGTACCTGCAGCATAAGGAGAACTCGAAATTCTAGTCTTGAACATATAGTTCAAGGGATATAGTTATAGCAAAAACGATCGGGTTAGGTCGCATCAACAATGCCAATAGTAAAAATATGTTTGATCTTCAAAATTAATTGTACACTAAGGTAAGCGACAAAAACCTTCATTTACATTGGCATGCACCACAATATTCGTTTGTTCATCTGCATATGCAGGTAGCAGCTTAATTATGGCCCACTGAATGACTGAACCGTAATATTGATTGATGATACACCGGTCAGATTGAATCTGGAAACAATCAAACAAATGACATGCAACTCAGCAAGCGATCAAATTAAAGCTGGAAGTGAATAGAATCTGTTATCAAATGTTAAGCTTAATTTCAATACGGTCATAGACAGCGAACAAAACAACAGTGAATAGAATCGATTATAATCTGCGTGAGGAAGTGAAGTTACAGAGCCAGACAAAATTGATGAGCGCTCGATTTTATCACAGAATTTCGAACTGCAGAGTGATTTTACGCCGCGCATAGCTCACGTGACTCAATATAAGCTCTCCTATTGGCGCAAACGTCTCAGCCAATCAGCATCTACGGCACTTTTCTGCCGTAATTGAGTCGTATTTCTACCTACCAGGACCGTCGACGAGTCCAACTCGGCGCGCGTCCTGGTAGGTTGTAAACCTACAAGCTACATCGTAATGCATGACTTGTCTCGGGCCACATTTCGAAAAGAAAGCGGCGCGCGCACGTTACTTAGTACTTCGAAGAAATGTAAACGAGTATCATCCGTCAACTTGCTCTAACCAGAGCTTAACGGGTGATACTCGTAAAATATCGAGTCCAACTCGGCGCGCGTCCTGGTAGGTTGTAAACCTACAAACCAGAGCCCTTTCGCTTGCAGTATACACATGGTTATGTGAATCCGTCAACTCTGTGCAAGAAATTCGAAAAGATCGCCGCGCATATTGGCTTCACATAGCCATGTGTTATGCGTACTTCGGCGGTCGCGCGCTACTGCAAGCGAAAGGGCTTTGGTTAGAGCAACATATTTGCATAGGAAAAGGCGCGAATGATAATATTTATATTTCTTCCTCTTTTAATCAAATCAGCTTCGTCCTGACATGATAATTATGTACAATGTAATGCAAGGCGAAGCTGGGGAAAGTAAAGTTTTACGCTTTGCATTATTATAATTAGAATTAGCACGAGAATCAAATTCACACATTGACGGATGTTACTCGTCTAAATTTTTTCAAGGTAGCACGCGCTGCTTTTTTTAAAATGTTATGGCCTAAGGCCTTAATCCGGGTAATACTCGTAAAATATTTGTTTCGACTCGGCGTGCGTCATATTGCATATAGGTTATAAACTTGATACATATTTCGTATCCCGCTTTCGTATCCCGCCTTCGGTGGCGCGCGCTTCGCGCGCGAAAAGTGGCATGCAACGTATGTCAATAATAAACTTACAATGATGGCCCGATGGCAAGTGCTACGAAATAGCGCGCGCCGGGCCCGACCATTAACAATAGTCAAATTTACATAGCAATACAATAAAAATATTAAATGATTTAAATATTCTTTGATCTGCTGTGCAGGACATTCAAATCTTGTCAGTCAAAAATTTACTCTATCCAAAGCCCTTGCTCGTATCCCTGGGGACCTCAGGCTATCATGTTCATTAACACAATGAATAGAGATTCGGCGGAATGACAGGCTGAGCGCGGCCCAGTAACGTATCACTTGCCTTGAGCCAAATTTAGAGAAGAAAGCGGTGCGCGCTACTTCGAAGAAATTTACACGAGTAACGTCCGTCAACTCCTGGCGCGGCGCCTTCCTTTTTACTTGTGAAACAGAGGTTTTATTTGCCTTTCTGTTTGCCCCGTATTTGGTGTCTGCAAATTTTCCAATGAAATACTTTGTTTGAACATCTTTGCGATCTCTTTTAACCATCCTTCTATAATCCTTATAAGTTTTGTATCTTGTAAGTTAACAACCTACCGGGACGCGCGCCGAGTTGGACTCGAACAGATATTTTACGAGTATCACCTGTTAATTTGTATCTAGAACGTTTTTCACAATATTTCGAGCATTGACATGTTCCCCCTTTATAACCAGTTTTACCAAGTTTACATTTTCCTTTCTAACTTTAGCTCAATTGCAAATTGTCATTATAGAGTTGGTAATAATGGTTGATTTTTGCTATAAGCCCAGGTGTGATCCATGGGTTATTTTGTGTAGTTCTTTTGGCACACTTAGGGATTGATTCACGATGTCAATTCTTCGCATCTCGCCGATCTGCATACGTGGTTGCGAGAAAATGCGCGGTGCGACCCAGTAGTGCATCGCCCTACAAATTTAGGGGTTGCCAACTTACACGTTTTATCGATACTATAACTACTTTTGAAAACATCATGAAATACCGTGAAGTTTTCAATTGCTTTATTTTCTAATTCATGTTCCAAGTCCTTTACAAAGGAGATAACATTAGACTTACAATAGTCGTAATATTGAACTTATATTTTAGGCTACTCTTAGTGGATCCCATACTCCTTTGATACTCATTATACTATCTACATCATTAGTTATAATTTTGTCAATACACGATGCTTCACTCATTATGAGAACTAATCCCGACCACTTTCCCGGTCGAACCGTACCCAAATCAAACTAATTTATGAACCACGCCTATAGCCAACGTCCTTGCGGTGCTGAGCCGATGTAAAACTCTTCTGTCTCTTGTTAACATTTTTGTTGTACTGTGCATAAAAGTGTGTAGTGACAAGTGTGTAGTGGTAATGTATATTATTTATTATGACGACGCAATACTTATAATGCAGAATTAAAAGCTGCTTTCGATATGACTGGTGGTGGGCTCTCTCCGGCGGGACATAGATCTATATAGGGGGTACCCGGGGTACGAGTTAACGAACAGTGTTCGTGTCCTTCCACAGCCCCCTATTACCTGTGTTTCTGTCGGGGCAGCCTAATTCATCCGTTAGAATCGCAGAGTTAGCGGAGCTCATGATATCATATTCAGTATTAATATTATCCATTATTTATTTATTGACATCCTTCAGTCTCGCAAAGTACGGCTGAGGGTTGACAACAGTCTCGGATTCCAACGCTCATGTGGATGGTTTGGGCTTCCCCAAGGCTCTGTCCTTGCACCTCTGCTATTTATCCTCTACATCTCGGATATGTTATGTAAGGACCAGCTTCCACTGGAATGCAGCTCTAACTCAAGTCTATTCAAATATGCGGACGATGGAAGCATAGCAGTATCCCACATGGATCCTATATGTGCTCACCGGATAATGCAGCTGATGTGCAAATACCTTCATGTCTGGTGCAGTAAATGGAAACTAATCCCGAACTGTGATAAAAACAAAACCGAGTGCATACGGGTGTAAGGCTGTCAGAATGATGCGGCTGTCAGAATGAAGTTTTTATCAAAAATCAAATTACGTTGTTAGAAACTTTATTTTGGGCATATTAAACAGGTTTGCATATACTAAAAACACAAATAAACACTTCCATCACTGAAAGAAAGGCTAAAAATGATTTATTACTGAAATATTTGGAAATACACTTTCAAATTTTGACATTGCATAAATGTGAGGCAGTTTTGTGATCTTGTTGTTAAAGTTATCCCTATAAGACCTGGTACTGGTATATCAAACAACTCTAAAAGAATGCATTCATACCCTAAAAAACCCTCAATAAACATGTGTTAACAAATTAAAACAGAAAATTCAAACGGCTGTCAGAATGATGGTATGGCGGCTGTCAGAATGATGATATTCTGCATTCAAAAAAAGTTGATCAAAAACATCAGAAACAACCGATACATAAAAGAATGACAGGGAACTTCTTTGGATTAATCTCCTGAGCACTGCTCACCCTCTAGGTCTCAATGACAACATAAAAGCTTCTGGTAATATTTCTAAAAGCAACTTTAACGATATTTATTTTAAAAGTAAAATAAAAAGATATAAAAGAGGACATGGCAGAAAGAAGAAAAACAAAAGCCATGAAGATAGAATATACAAAAGGACTCTCACTATAAGAGAGATTGACAATAAATATGAAAGTTTAAAAAGAAAAATGTCTGAAAGCAAATACAACTTTTATAAAGATATTTATAAGCAGCCTTCAAAAAGGCGAGCTCAAGCAACTTAGCTCTCATTCCCTCTGCAAATCTGGAGCCATTTTCCTTGTTATACAATCTTTTGCTGACCAAGACAGCACTTCTTCTCCTAATATCACCTCTGTTAATAGCGAGTTTATCACTTTTCACTATTGTTCTAAAATATTTGATAAACTCCGAATAGAATCAGTCATTCGTGATTCTAGGATCTTGACTCTTCTCCCTCCAAACCTTACGCCTTTCCTTCCCTTAAAAGTTTACTATAAGTACGATATTCCTGTCGGGCGTAAGCTTTTTAATTATAATAGATTCCTTAAATCACTTGATAATACTACTATTTCCTCCATCTTGGAAGGTGATTGCCCCTGTTCCAGTTACCCTTATTGCTATCAGCCTCGAGGCCACATCATCACCGGTGACCTTGCTTTCATTGAGCACGAGGATTTAAGAGGCATCATGAGTTACGGTACCAAATTTAGGGAACCTGTGTCTGTTCCTCCTGAGCAAATCTTGGAGAGCCTCAACGAGTGGTCAGCCAACTTCGCCACCCGTATGGCTAGGAAACATGGACTTTCATGTTTGGAATTCCAGGATTGGAAAGATGAGGTCTCCCGGATCTTCACCAATCGCCTTAACTTCCTCTCCTCCTCCCCTAATAACTTCACTCCCTACAATTCAATTCTACAAAGGGATGATGTTAAATCTTATCTCGACAGTCTTTCTTCTTCTTTTATTATTTGCTCCGTAGATAAAGCTTCAAATAATTATGTTTTGTCTGCAAGAAGTTTTATCTTTTAACCCTTCTCAACGAACTTGGCTACGATCTCACTTCTCTAGAGTGTCGTGGAAATTCTACTTATCAACCGGTTAACTCTGTAGAGGATGATATTATTCAGGAACATGTGAACTCATTAAAGATAACTTTAATATTCGTGTTTCTGAGGACAACCTTTGTCTACCGAGAATCTTTTGGATTCCTAAACTTCACAAGAATCCTTATAAGTCTAGATTTATAGCTGGGGCCAGTAAATGTACCACTAAGCAGATATCAGTTGTAGTCAACAAAGCTTTAAAAGTTTTAAAAGAATACTTTTCCAAATACTGCAACTCTATCTACAACAATACTGGAATTAACTGCGACTGGAGCATTAACAGCTCTAAACAGTTCCTGGAAAGGCTGCCTAGACTAGAGATTTTTAATATGCAGGTATACGACTTTACCACTCTGTATACCAATCTAGACCTTCAGGTTGTACAGTCACTGCTTTTCGAGCTAATAGATCTCCTCTTAAGTAATACGAATAAATTTATTTGTGTTTCTCTGTATAAGAACAACAATTTTTTCTCTAAAAAGGAATATAACGGATACTTATGTTTTTCTGCTGATAAACTCAAAACAGCTATTACATTTATTCTGTTTAACACTTTTGTTTGTTTTGGGGATCAGATTTTAAGGCAAACGAAAGGCATTCCCATGGGAGGGAATTCTAGTAGCCAGTTCGCTGATCTTTAATTCGCTAGGGAAGTGTGAATTCAACTACATGACACGCCTAATCAAAGAAAAGAAGTTCGGTCTCGCTAAGCTCCTCTCAAGAAACTGCAGATATGTCGACGACCTCAACACCATGAACTATTTGTATTTCTCTAACCTAATCAGGTCCATTTATCCACCTGACCTGCTTATGGAGAGGAGTGGTGACGACAATAAGTCCGTAAACTATCTCGACATCAACATCTTGATGAATAACTCTGGACACGTCGCCACCAAGCTTTACAACAAACTTGATGACTTCAACTTTCCTGTGGTCATGTACACCTTTCCTAACAGTAATATTTCCTCTTCTGTTGGTTATAATGTTTTTTACGGTCAGGTCCTTCGTTACTCTTCCATTATCTCTGACCTTGATTCTTTTCTGTGTTCTACCAACACCCTTTATAGGACACTTCTTTCAAGATGTTATAATGACAGACTCCTGAAGAGTAAATTCAGAAAGCTTCTGAAAGACCGACCTAGTATTCTGTACAAATACAGTATACTTGATGTCAGCGACATCCTTGACATCACATTTAACGTGGACAGGTGATCACTGACGAGTGATTGCTAGGGGGTCTTGGCACATTAAACCGGTACAGGTATTAAACCCCCGAAACCGGTGTGCCAAGTCATCTGCTGATGATGTTCACATAACATTATTTCCGCTCTCCTTTATTCCTTCCGTCTTTTCTTATACTTACAGTTCAGTTACTTTATTTCACCAGGTCTACCTAAGGATCCATTATTCTTTGGTGGGGTTTCACTTCTGGTATTGGCTTCATTCCCGTTCCTTTTCCTTATTCTTTATACTTATTTTTTTATATAGTTTAATGAGATTTCAAGCAGTTATGAGAGAGAGCTTGTAACCATGGATTGTTCTTCAAGTTGAAGTTGACAATAACATGCAATAAATATAATTGGGGGCCTAGTGCAGTAATTGGGGGCCAGCATTGGAAAAAGTTGTAGTGTGTAAAAGGTCATACTTGTCAATTAGTTCATACACACAGCTAACATAGGCCCTAGAAATACCTCACAGCCCAATATATAAAATTTAAAAGTGTACTATTCAATACGGCTGTCAGAATGAAGGTTTTCTAAATTGCGATTATTGACTTATACCAAAATGCCAGGAATGTTTGATTTGGGTAGAATAACGCTGCAGATATATGTTAATAACGATAGAGGGTCTAAAAAGATTCCTAGAGCCATGATGGAAAAATGGGGACAACTTTGTTTTGGAAAACTTCATTCTGACAGCCGCAGTCTTCCTTCTATGTTGTATAATTCCCCAAGAATAGTGATTTAGTTGATAAAAGAGGTGATATGGTATTGGTGTATAATTTACCTAACTGCCTGCAAGTCCAATATAAACCAAAAAGTTTTTTGTTTGTAATGTAGGCCTCAAAATACAAAACTTCATTCTGACAGCCGTAGTCTAAAAAGGGGTATATTTCATGCCCATTTTTTTCCCTTTTACTGGCAAATTTTAACAATTCCAAACCCCGGGAAGGAAACTTTCCCTAGTTTTTAGGTGTTTGTGAAGTTTCTGGTTTAAAACAGCTGTTTTTAAAGATTTTGTGGCTTTTATAAAAACACCTTCATTCTGACAGCCTTACACCCGTAATGATCGCACCAGCATCCTCAACTGCACCTGATGTCACAACCTTAAGTCCGTTAATTATTGGCAGCAGACCCATAACCTATACGTATCAATCAACTGTTCTCGGATTAACAATCGACAACAAGCTCACATTCAAGGGTCACGCAAAATTCAAACTCAAGCAATGCTGGTTTGCCTGGCACAGGATCACCCAAAACTCCACCCGCCACAGAGGTCTGAATACAAGCTCACTCAGAATGCTCTTCAGAACAGTGGTACTCACAAAACTTCTATATGCTGCTCCTATATGGCTAAAAGATAACCTCGACACTTTCAAAGACTTTTATGCCAGGGTCCTCTTGAAGATAAGCGGGGCCACTCACCATCCTCCCAAAGATTTGACCTCTGTTGCGCTTGGGATTCCACCCCTTGAGATATCCTACAAGATGGTCACTATAAAATTTATAATAAAAGCACTTACAAGTGACCCATTTATGCAAGGGCTCATCTTGCAGCCAGAGGAGGCAAAGGCCCACCGATACCAGCACCATATTGACGAGATATGTAAGTTTCTAACGTGGAAAACTGGGTCTAAAGAACTAAACAGAAGCAAAATAGACCTTCTGACTAGTGTCCAGAACGATGTTGTCAGCTACTCAAAAGAAGAAATAATCCGCTTCATGGAGTTTACTTGGAATAAAAATCTCCTGCTGAACCCAAGAATAAATCAGAGTGAGGGTCAGATACTGGATAACATTGATGAAAGGAGCAAACGATTATTTCCTCGCTACTCAAGCAGAAACACGGATACTAAGGTTATGTCTCTCCTACATGGCCATGACATCACCTTTGCAGCCTTCCAGGCAAGGGTAGCCAACAACTGCGACCCTCAGTGTCCAAATTGTAAGGTATTGGACACCAATTATCACAGACTCTTCTACTGTCCACTGTGCAGCTGCTCTTACAGGGAAACCCTGCAGGACCATTCCTTTAATGACCAACCATCATGGTCTATCTTAAGAGATGATAGTGATAACAGCATCACTGCCTTCCGCTCTCTAGCACAAATTGCCATTGGTGAACTATCATAAAGATGATTATTATAGTGCTCATCTCTTGTGACATTTATTCTTCTTCAGCCTCTACTACTCACTCTACTGCCTCATCTTCTGAACATCATTATCTTTAGTATAGTTGAGGATTCTCAACACCCACTTTCAAGTTGAGTACTCTCGACCCACTTAGTCCACATGCCTTGCAAACTTACAGCACGGTATTTGTAATGGTCTAAGTTCCTAATACTCGCCAAAGATGGTTCCTCTAGTCAACCGTAGGAGAAGAGAAAGCTCAACAACAAATTAGATGGCTGCATTTTGTTTTCATTTTATTAGGTCCTAGTATTTATTCCTATTGTCTTAAAGTTTTAAGAGAACTCACCTTAAATTATTTTAATGCAGTCACTCAGATAAGTTTATATCAGGACAATTCAATAAAGACACATACTCTGCCCACAATAAGGGGCCATAATTGTTTCAATTATGTAACTGTATAGAATTATTATTATTATTATTAGTCTCCAAAACGAGGTGTGAAGGTAAATTAACTTTGAGCCTTGTTTTGGCGACTGCTTAATCGATGGGCAAGTAGGTATTTGTTTTTTAGCAGTGTTGAACATTGAAACAATTATAAAATGTTTATTTTTATCTTATATAACGTACAATATGAATGACATATGCTATAGTGACGTAACATATATAGTGCAAAGAATTAGTAACTTGCTAGATGTGATTTAATAGTAATCGACGTTGACATTTTGCAATTTACAGTTGCACAATGTTAGCGTCGATTATTACTAACATTTATCTGAATTTAATACAATTACATGTCACATATAAATTGGGTAGCTGAATGAAACTCGTGCCTCAGAATTTTCCGTTATTAGCATTGCAGTGTCTGTACTGCGTTAACGACCGAAATTTTCCCAATATGCAATAATTATTTTGCTTCTAAAATTCTCTGATAATTAATAATATATCGTGACATGTAATTGTAAGATAACAAACCTCGCGCGCGCGGCGCTTACATCTGCACCTGAGAATCTCTCAGCAATGTGTGGCTGTCTGCGCGGCGGGCTGTGTATTGTGTATATAGCTGAATTTAAATTTAGATTTATTTGTAAATGTATAATAATATTAAATATGTATTGATTGTTTTGTGGTGAATAAAAATTTTGTTTTACTAAAAAAAATTTTGTTTTACTCTCATGAGTTGGCAGAGATATTAGGGGAAAAATCTTCTACTGAAAAGAACTTCCTCATAACGTTTTACAGTAGCATTATCCTTATTATGTAGATCAATTTTGAAATCACCTGCCAGGTAACTGCATTTAATTTCGGCAAATTATCGAGAATTGCTAAGAGTTCTAATGATGCAACATTTACATCACCACTTGGAGGGCGATAAACTATACACCAACAGTGACCGGAGTATTCTTGCTGCTTAAAGTAACAAACAAGTTTTTAGAGATATGGGACAAATTGCCATTTACTGTGGCACTGAGGGTATCACATACATAAAGAGCGACTCCAGTGCCTTTTCGTTTATCTTGCTGAGTGTTTTGGTAGAAACTATTGTATCCAGTCAATTGGTAAAGGTTATTTAATTCGGGGCCTTCATTTATTTCTGCTAAAGGTATGACCGAAAACTTCATATATCTCTGTAGTTCTCTTGCCAGAGTATCAAAGTTAGATTTATTACCATCGATATTTTGAAATAGTAATGATGAGTACTCGTTCATTTGGTTGCAAAATGTTTTATTAAATTCTTGAACATTATATGGGTTACAGTTATTAAGTGATCAGTTGATGTTAACTGTTTACAAGTGTTTCATCAATGCCAGTACTATTTTTTTCAGAGTCAGTATCTTCATATATAAACGGATTGTAACGAGTAGTGTACAAAGTTAGGGCAGTAGAAATCTTCATATATTTTGTTTGTACTGGATTTAATATAGCATTTATGGTGCAAAGCACAGTCAGACCTAAAACATATTGGCTAATGAAAATGAATTTTGTACAGCGACAGGGCATACCTCTTTGGTCAATTTATTCATGGGTACGGTACGTAACCTTCCCTGTGTTGAGCAGCAGCAGGAAAGGAACCGCTCATCGTCTGGGAGTATGAGCATAGTGTTGAGTCTCAGGAATATCCATCTTAGACGACAACTCCATCTGTCAAATTATATGTTTAGAATCATACATGACAATTGTCCTACAAACTTTATGAACAAATTTAGTTACATATCAGGAGGTAGTAGGAGCGGCGAAAGCTGCAACCTATATGTATAGATCAACATCACATAAAAACTTTCAATACTTGGGGGCAAAATGTTGGATATAATGTTCCAACAATCACGGAATATTGCCGATGTTCAAATGTTAACGTGATTTACTAATAGAAAACAGTACATGTCACTATAAAATTGGAGCCTAATGAAACTCGTGCTCAGAATTTCCCTATTACATTGCAGTGTACCACCTGAACTGCTTTAACGACCGAAATTCCATATCAATAATATTTTGCTTCTAATTCTCTGAATTATAATAATCGTGACATTATATTTGTCAAGATATCAAACCTTGCGCGCCGCCTTACCATTCTGACTGGATTCTCACAATGATGTGGGCTTCTGCGCGCGGGTGTGATTGTTATAAACAACTTTTAATTAATTATTTGTAACTAATATATTAAATATGGTATGTTTTTTAGGTACCAATTAAAATTTGTTTAACTAAAATAATTTGTTTTACTTCATGAGTTGGCAGATATTGGAACACATCTTCTACTAAACACTTCTATAATTGTACATGCATTATCTATTGTAGATCAATTTGAAATCACTGCATGGTAACTACATTTAATTTCGGCAATTATCGAAATTGCTAGAATTTTAATGATCAACTTTTACATCACACATGAGGCGACAAACTATACCCAACAGTGTCCGATTATTTTTCTTCTGCTTAAGTAACAACAAGTTTTAGAGATATTGACAATTGCCATTACTGGCACTGAGGCTTCACATACATAAGCGACTCCATGCCTATTTCGTTACTTGCATGAGTGTTTTGTAGAACATGACATCAATTGTAAGTATTAATTCGGGCTTCATATTTGCTAAATGTATTACCGAAATTCATATATCTGTAGTCTCAGAATCAGTAGATTTATCTAGCTCTCATTTTCCATGGTTTTGCCTCACAGGAGATATTGTGGTCTTTTCTAAATATAACTGTAATACATTGATGTAAAGTTTATTTGAATTTTGAAATATATTAATAAACATCTTAATCTGCACTGAAATCAGGTACCCCTTAAAATAAAATTTTCAAAAAATAATTTCTGGTTGATATCTGGCAAAGCACCTTCTAAACCCCACGAGAACCGTAACTTAATCAATGATTAGTAATCATGCAGAAAGAATTTTTTATTTTCAAAAATTTTATCGAACTGAGTATCATATTGTTAAATAAACTCAAAGCTTATTCAAAACATGTAACTTACAGTGAGCTCAGAAAACGACTAATTAAATCAATTTTGTCAATAATATTCTAGTAAGACTAAATTTTTAATAAGGAATGACCCAATGGGCCCTCCTTAATTGTGGTCTTTTTGGGCACTGACTCCCCCTAATATAGCATCCCCTCTAATCAGTGGTCAACTGGGACAGGAACATCATTCGGCCAGATTTACCAAAATACTGTTTATTTCATTATTGAACTAATAACAACTTTGATGTTACAAGTTACTAAATCACACTTCTAAAGTTGTGAGTTTGTCGTAAATTATATAATTGTATGTATACATACTTAGAAATCAGCAAGCCTTATTATATTGTAACTAACCTTACTGCAGTAGGAATGACTAAGTAGATGTAATGCAATGAAGAAATCGATATTCTGGATTGTCATATTCACATCGTTGTTGGCACTTGCATCATGCAGTTCAGATGGAGAGAAAAGTGCTGACAAAGGCTCTAATGACTGTCCAGGCACCGCTGATGATAAATCTGAACACAAAGATAAGGAACATCATGGAATCTCTATTGTGAGTTTGAACATTGAAATGGTGAAAACTCCTTTGGTTTTAGTGATATGGGTTTTGCTAGCCGTTGGAGTCAAGGTTATTTACCATACAGTGGAGAAGTTTGCAAAATTTTGCCCTGAGTCTTGTGTATTGATAATATTTGGATTGCTAGCTGGTCTCATTCTGAAAGAAATAGTCAGTGAAGATAATATGTTGATTTCATTTGACTCAACCACATTCTTCCTGTATTTGCTGCCACCTATAGTGTTGGATGCTGGCTGGTGTATGCCTCCTCGACATTTCTTTGACAACATTGGATTGATCTTGTCATTTGCTATATTTGGAACATTGATTAACTCCTTTGGGATTGGCCTAGGTCTTCACTATTTGATTCAAGCAGGAGCAATTGATGTTACAAACGCAGCACATAATCCAAATGGAACAGATGTGGATCAGACAATTGACTTACCTGGATGTTTGCTGTTTGGATCTCTGATTGCTGCCGTGGACCCAGTTGCAGTGCTGGCTGTTTTTGACTCTGTCCATGTCAATGAGGTATTGCACATTATTGTTGAAGGTGAATCTCTTCTCAATGATGCTGTGTCAGTGGTTTTATATAGAATTATGACGGTTGTTGTTGGAACCGAAGGTGGGTTAGAGACCAAAGAATATGGAGTTGGCCTCATAGCATTTCTGGTAATTAGTGGAGGAGGAACATTGATAGGACTGGTATACGCAATCATAACATCGCTCTTTACCAGAGTTTTAACTCATGTGAGAGTTGTTGAGCCTCTAGTGGTATTCTTCTTTGCATATTTGTCATACATTACAGCTGAATTGTTCCATTGGTCAGGTATTTTGGCTATAATCTTTTGTGGCTTTGGTATGAAGCGCTATGTAGAAGAGAATATAAGCAGAAAATCCCACACAACCATCAAATACTTTATGAAGATGCTGGCTGTTATATCAGAATCTGTGATCTTCATGTTCTTGGGGCTTGGTATGGTGACTGCAGACTTTGATATCAACTGGGCTTTCATAGGGTGGTCAATAATTCTGTGTCTTGTAATCAGATCATTTGTTGTGGTGTCATTTGTTGCCATATCAAACAGGTTCCGGATTCAGAAGATTGCTAAAGTCGATCAGTTTATTATGGTTTATGGTGGTCTTCGTGGCGCGATATCATTTTCACTTGCATTCATTTTATCTGAGGGTCTGCCATGGAAGAATCTGGTTATAACCACTACATATGCTGTTATCTTTTTCACCGTGTTCATCCAAGGCATTACCATTGGTCCTCTTGTAAAACTGCTTCATGTCAGAACACACGAAAAGAAAAAGCCCACTTTGAATGAGGAGATCATTGAACACATTATGGCACATGTGATGTGGGGTTTCGAGGAGGTAGTAGGAAAACACGGTGAAAACTACTACAGGCAGTGGTTTGATCACATTGACAACACCTACCTCATGAGATGGTTTACAAACAAAAAGCTTGACAAACATGCTAAACACGGTGATGCAGTGGATATTCTTGCTGTGTTTCACAACTTGGAGAAGAAGGACGCAATGGAACTTGCAGATAGAAATGACGTCTTCGACAACTTACATGGTAGAGCCTCTAAATCTGATGAAACATTCGCTGTTGCAAACGTAGTGAAAGCTCCCCAACTTCCCTGTGTTGACGAGTCGGTAGCTCTTGCTGATCCTAATGTTAAGTATCAGAAGTTAGACACTTCAATTAGTATGGATGCAGACGAAGATCACTTCAATGACATCAAGGACCGGACGTTTGCTGCCATGAAGCTGAACGCTCGTCCTGCACCTAAGACAAGACATCGCAGAAACCGGCTTACTCATGCTGTAGAAGACCATGATATCGACCACTTTGGTACACTCTCTGAAGTACCAATAATTTTACCAGATTCTCACCACAGCATGCCTTACCATCAACAAGCCCCTATGGAAAAGCCGCACCACCATCATCATCAGAGAAGACATCATAAAGATCATCACGGCCACAAAAAGAGTTCGAAAAGTGGTAATGGTCATCACCATGGTGACAGGAAGCATCACCACCGGCATCACCGCAAGCATGAAGGCACTGATGACCATCTCTCTGATCCAGGAAATTCCGAACAAGCTAATGTCGAAGAAGGAGTTTCTCAGAACGAGCCTGATAACAATGAAACAACAAGTCAACCACCAGCTTTAGACAGCGGACCTGAAGCGCTTGATAAGCCAGATGAGGTGCAAATGTATGATTTCGGAAACACGATGCCTGAGGTTGACCCTCGGGGCCATCCTGACGAGAACATTTAAATTGTTGTGGACATTTAAGTTGGTATATTTGATATAATTAATTCGATCTATCTGCAGTCAAAATCTCAACATGCAGTCATCAGAAACTTATGTATTTCTATCAACTTAAATTTAATACCTTTCAATATTGAATACTATTTCGATTTGAATCTTGTCCAAGTTGGGATTTGATTGCAGTGCGATATTTTAGCGAAGAATTTTAGTCACTTAGGCATGATGTTAAAGGTTGCTTGTTGGGTAATACGTTTAATGACATCCAATAATATGTCATCATGCTTACGTTTGACTGTAACCTTAATCCTCATACAGAATAAAAGCCTGCTATGCTTGTGACAATAAAATTCGAGTTTGTTTTCAGTTTTATCTTAATCTGGGAGTTGCTTTATTGAAAATATTATTCTGAATTCGATTAGCAGATTAAATTGATAATTATACATGATTTTAGGGATGATATGGTAGTTTTGCTCGATTTTTATTGTATTCACCATTAAATTTAATTTTAGATGATGTGAGAATAGTTTGATTTGTTTGATTAGATTCGAACCAATATAAATACTAAAATACTTGTTAAATGAGTGTTTAACCTATCATCAATAATGCATGCTCTTCCAAATTACCTCACAATTCAATATTCACCAGGACTCAAGGACTGTTTTCTAACATACAGCACCTGTTTTTAACAGCAGGGAAAGTTAAACTGAAAAAATGTAAACTCAACTAATTATTGATGTTAGGAATCCCCGCTGAGTATGTTGTTTTAAATTATAATTGCAGATATTGTTTTATCAACTGATTATTCGACAGATGCTTTTTAGTCTTATTGTGCGGAGGAAATTTGTTAAAACATGAAATTAATCTCATTCAAAATTGTGAAGTTCAAAATTGTGAAGTTTTTGACAAAAGTTCCGTATTCTATTAAATATTTGAAATTTTCATACCGCGCAATACCAATTCCCTAACAAAACAAACTATTCCCTGTTAGTTTAGAATGCCTTGATGAAGGAGTACAAAGTGGTGGTTTTAGGATCAGGAGGAGTAGGCAAGTCTGCTATAACACTACGCTATGTCCAGGGTCTCTTTGTGGCCCGGTATAATCCCACTGTTGAGGACTTCTACAGACACCACGCTAGACTTGATGAGGAGGAGGTGGGTCTTGTTAACTTATTTGGTACTTTATCAGTTTCTACTTTCTGTTGAGTGTTGAAACAGTGTTTATCAATAACACTGAATAGTTGTTCAATTATATCATTGCCATACTACTATACTAGACTTGCGGTTAATACTTAAAAATATTGGCAGTGATTTCGGCTGAAAGAATGTTTGTACTTGGTAAAGGACATGTTTTTGATTGCATTGATTCCAATGACTACAGTAAAAAAAAATTTAAAAATACAAATTTACACAAGAATACATTGCAACCATGCGACTCATAAACAATATTCCAATCCGGATTTTACGCTACAATAATATACGACGTCAAGTCAATAGCCCTGGCTTGTTGCCATTAATCTGGATGGGTTCTCTTTTATTAGTCCAAAATTGTTAATTATAGAAATGTTTGACGTAGTGCAAACAAAGATCTGGTTACTTAAGACTAGTTTCTTGTTCTAAACCAAAGATCTGTTTTCTTGTTCTAAGTGCCGTTTACAAGACTCTGGTTCTGACTGGTTTAAAAGGCTCTACAGAGTAGAGTCTACTCTGATTTCTTACTCTATATTGTGCACTACTAAGTCCATACAATTCACGGTTACTCACTTGCGAATACATTCAACCTGCGTTAAATATAATGAAACTATGCTTGCGTGTGCGCATAAATGCTACATTGTCAGCACAATATTACAAATTGTTAAATTTAACCCGGGTTAGTAGCAGATTATGACTAATAGCTGGAATTGTCTCGACAACGCGTGTTGTAATTATGTTGTAATCATAAAGCATGCGAGGTTGACTATATTAAGATATGTATAATGTACATACCAGGATGACTGTCTTATAGATAAAACCCCGATTTACTGCGGAGTTTGGAGGAAGGAAATTACCGCGGTAAATCGGGGCGCGATAAATCGGGGTTTTACTGTACACGAAACGGTTGTCTTTCATCTGTTTTATACCAGCAGAATGTTTTGGCTGCAATTGAACTAACATATCACACTTATCGTATCCTCTGACACAACTCTAGCGCTCTATGACGTGTTACACCAATAGTTACCCAATAGTTACCCTCTTCTTCCACTACTAGATGAACATTTGATGGCTTCAATATTGAATATAATATTATTCTCACAGCCGGTGTGTGCTAAAGCAGAATGTATTCCTGTAATTGAAGGATAGCTTCCGGTACTACCACAAACCTCATTCTAAATAGCACGACCAATTTGTAGATTGCAATTCAATTATCCAAATTCGCCACTTAGTAGTACTATCACCCTCACACTAGTAAAATGGAGGTCAGTGATTTGAGTTGGGTATAGTGAAAATTGGGATATTAAAATATATTAGTGTGTAAATCTTAGAAGGCATAATTGTTATTTGTATGTAACATATAATATAATTTTGTTGGTTAAACGTTATAACTTATTATAATCGATCAAAACGTCAGTCGGGAGACGAACATTTTTAAGGCACGTGGATAATAGCCTTAGCTTATTTGAGCCTTTTGAATGCACAATATTATATCTACCACGATACACATTTTCCTTTTATTAATGGATCGTTTTGAGAAAATTTTACCAATATTAACCACTATTTAGTTATTTAGTTCTTTATAATTGTAATTTAGAAATTAATCTTTGTTCCCTATTTTGTGGTCAGTGATATCTGGCTCCTAAGGGGCAAGTAGTAACCCCCATTAACAAAACTTTCGTTCCCAAATCATTGGTGACTGGTTAGTTAAGTGTAAAAACTGGACGTAGCTTGGTGTAACGTAGGTCATAAGCGCAAGCACCGCTGTCTTTACAGCATAAGAAATGTGGAGAGTAAAAATGGTAGAATCTAGGAAACAAACGAACGTTACCCCCTTTTGTATGTAACAAATATTCAAATATAACTAATAGCCTGTAACAGAATTACACTATAAATATCCCCACTGCACAGTAGAGTAAATGTAACTAACACGCCGTGTCCTCCGCAGGTGATGGTTGAGATCCTGGACACAGCCGGAACTGAACAGTACAGCTCCATGCACCAACTCTACATAGACCACGGACAAGCCTTTGTCCTAGTGTACGCCATCGACAACAAACAGAGCTTCAGAGACGTGGAACCGCTCCTGAACCAGATCCTGGACATGAAGAACGAGCGGCACTTCCCCATCATAGTGGCGGGAAACAAGAGTGACAGGGAGGAGTACAGAGAGGTGGACAGGGAACATGTGGAGAGGACAGCTAAGGATGTGTGGTTAGTTCCCCACATCCACACCAGCGCTAAAGAGGACCTCAATGTGGGGGAGTTGTTTAGGAGGGTGTTGAGGATGATCAAGAGTTATCAGGACAAACAGCAGGCTGTGAAGAGAAAACAATACAGTAAGAAGAGTAGCGGGTGTTGTGTGTTGTTGTGACTGTGAGGTTAACATTATAGGGTGGTGTGACCTTAAAATACGTGGTTCGACGTCATAACACGTGGTGTGACGTCATAGCACGTGACACATTGATCGCTATGACACAATATTTGACGTCTCAGTTGGTTTTACCTGTTTTTTTGTTTTTCTAGTGGACTCCTATCTAGTCTATTTTGTATACCTATCTTAGTATTAAATGTTCTTCGATTTATGTTCTAGGATCATTGAATTTGATGAATGATAAGAATTTAGTGCTGTCGCGCTGTAGTAGTATTCGATATATTGCCGCAACATATGCAAAGTGTTAGCTCATTATAACATTAATTTTATGGTTTACAGCTATGTTACTTGTAAGGTTTTGTGTATTATAATTTCTTTATAAGGAATTTAAGTTACAGGAGTTACGTAATCTGAGATGTTCTTAAGTGTCAGCTAATTATACCGACGCTGCTTTAGCATGGTTTAAGAATTAATCTGTATCTAGCATCTGGCACGTGACCTGCGTATATATATCATGATGACAACTAGGATATAACATTGGATTTAGATTATCATATATATATAGAGAAAACAAACTGTTCACCAATATACTTACAGATCTGCATGCAGTTTGGAGGTGAACCAAATGTTTCTGGCACATTAGAGCAAAGAACCAATGAGCATGCAGCATTGGAATATTAAGACCAAATGTCATTTTCACGTCTCTAAAAATATATAGTTCACCTCTCCATAAATATCTAATGCTTTTCTTATTTTTGACGCAATGTTTCCATTGGCATCACCATATTAGGAATCTGACAGCTATATTATGCAAATGCTAGCTGTAAATTCTAGGCTAATATGCTGACTTTCAAATTACATACGTTTCAAAATATTAGTTGGTTTTGTTTACATTGTAGCTGGCAACTTAAAAGGGGCCGAATTAAGTTATTATATTAACTTAAAAGTTAATCAGTTATTTAGTTAGCTTTTGAACGCTTATTTTGTACAGACAGAGTATTTTTATAAACATATTTTAAACCTTGACCATGTTTATGTGAACATGCAGATATTTAGTATATAAACATGGATTTTTTATTCGGGAGATCCAAACAAATCCATGATCGCTTTTATACGTGACGTCTTTTCTATCCTCCTGTATAAATTAACTGTCACTTACGAATAATTATTATATCTTACTATCACTATCAATCTAACTAGTCCTTTTATAATATTATCATTCAGCACATTACAAATCGGCCATCGGGGACATGTTAGAGGACTTTTAACGTTTGCATTTTCTAGAACATCAGCTAGTTTACTCTGGAAATTTTAGCGTTATTGTTTGAAGAGTTCGCATTTGTACTGAAGATTTAAATCTCATGCTTGTTTTTTTAGCTAGTAGTACAATCGTTTTATATATCACAATCAATACAATACAGTATGTAGATTGTAGAAATATGTCGCTGTTACATGTTGAATTATTTTATAATATTTGTGGCAAATTCTTGGTTGTAATAAGGGCTTGAGAGGTTTAGATTATTAGAGAGGCGGATTCAGGTTTATTTATTTTGGAGAGTAAAATGGAAATAATGAAGTGAGTTGTACTGATTTGGTGGCACGGAGGTTCTGCATATAAAGGAAAATGTTCTGGTAATATTATCCCTCTACTCAGCTTCAGTGGACAAATTGAACTGAAAAAATAGCTTATTGCAATGGACATTGCATAGAAATAATAATTGTATAATAGAATTTATCGCCTCATAGTACTTCCTACACTCGCTTTGGGCAAATTGAATTTTACAAGGGTATGTCCAGGCCATAGCTTTGAACCCGCCTATGCTTAAAAGCAGATAGGGATTTCAAATAAATCCATGTACTATTTATACTTACTTTTATTTGACGAACAGAGTAATTTATTTTTATGATGATAATATAATATGATACAGATTTTTTTTTCATTTAAAACCGATAACCGTAATGGTATTTCTTATTTTTTCATCAGAGGTAATAAATGTTACATAAATAATCTGGTTTTTATGTAGAATTTTTATTGTTTATAGTACGTATAGGATAAAATCCAAACTTTCTTAAAGTCATATAATCATTGTTTATATCAAATAATGTTATGTTTTCGATATAATTTGTGTGTTTGCTTTTGTATATAAAATGTAGCGGATAATACTAAATACCACACATTCCAACTAGACAGCTCCGCAGTCAAGGACAAACAATCATAAACTCAAACTAAATTTTAAACAATTGTTTAAAATCGCCGTCATCACGTCTTTCCGACCCCAACTCGAGGATAACGTCAATAAATCAGCTGTTTTAAAACTTGCCACCATACAATGTAATCACGGTAATTAGTCACATAGTGGAGCATATGGATGTGACACATTGTGTAGACTCTGTCTTCTCTACACCTACTCAGGTACGTATTATATCGGTGCTACTATAGTAGTAGTATACTATACACTATACATTATAGTATTATGTATAGAGCTGTATCAGTGTATTGTATCATGTTTTGCAGGGTACTCTGGAGTTGTTTAGTAATGTAGGAGCTACTTACTTTAGTCTTTACCATGGTGTTCTACATTGGACATGACTTTTATTTTCAGCAGAATCTTCCCTCGAGTCTTATCAAGAAACGTCAGAAATGTTGCACACAATATAAAAATACCCAACTATTTATCAATACAGGGGCTTTGTGGGGCGTGGGGCGTGAGGCGTGGCCCCCGCAAGGATTGGTCGCTGCCACAAAAAGAGGTGGACAAAGAAAAGATTTTGCTCATATATATATTTTATTTTTCTCGGTACACAAATTCTATTGAAAACTCTCAGTACAGCAGGACAAGTAAAGGCAACAAAAGAATTCTCTCAGAAGCAACTAACAACCTCGAAATATGTAGATGCAAAGTCGAAAGTATCCAAATTTGTTTTTTATTACACAAGAAAAAATATGTACGTGGTTCATATCTTATTATTCAAAAACTAAATGAACCTGTCTCAAAAATTAAATAGAGGTTATGAGCTATTGTCTTTAAGATTGTGTATAGAAGAGGTTTGAGAATAATAGGACACGTATGATAAACTTCTGAATGGGCAGGGTATTATATCTTGATACTATCCAGATTTCCGAACGGTTTAATCAAAAGAGTTATGGTACTGGTTTTTCCAGTATAGTTTCGACAAAACTCTGACCAAGCTTAATGATTATGGCTTTTTAAATCGGCCGTTGGTAAGTGGAGGGCTAAGTGGTTTAATTGATGGTTTTGTACTGCAAATGTGATATTAAAGTGACTCACTTTTTGTCCCTCTCTCACACTCTCACTCTCTCTCTCCCATTTACAGCTCCCCTAATTACTGCTTTGTAACCAAGACCCCCCCTCCTGACAGCAATATGACGTAATCATGGCCTGACCCCCCCCCCCCCCCCCCCTTTTTTGACTTTTTCCCTGGGAACACTTTTCTTTACGTTTGGTGCTGCCCTGATCATAGTGAGCCGAAGTCATTGTTATTACAATGTCTGGCCAATCACCTTTTAACTACTTTGTACTTACTATATCCGATAAATTTCTAAATTTTTTCACTATCAGAGTGAAATTGAGTGGAATTTGAATTAAAAATATTGTCAAATTGTCCCCCCCCCCCCCCCCCCCCCGTAATCAACAAATAAGCATTTAAAAACCCCCTTCCCCCTCGGTTGATTACGTAAATATATGTGAACGACCCCTATACACAATTATTTATAGTTTTCTGAGTATTATATATGTATGACGTACACTCAACAACTACGTAGAGTTCGAGGAGGTAGGGGCTACTGGAATCAAGTACGTTTGCTTTAATCAAGGACAATTTGCGAGTAAAACTTTAAGACAACACAACACGGTGTCAGTGTAACTTATTGTTTCCATAGGGTGGTGTAAGCTAATGTCAATGATCTTAGAATTGAGTAAAATAACAATAAGAACATGCTACTCATGAGTCAGCGTACCGTCTGGTAACTAGAAAATAAGTCTGCTAAGTTCTTGAGGAGTTAAGTTTGGGATTTAGTAGAGGCTCATTACGGGCAAAAATACGTGTTTTCTGCTATGAGTTTGGAGACCTAACCATTAATTGGACTCAATAATATGATGTGTAAGGATCAAGAAAATGTTTAGAAATATAAATACTAAATAGGACCTTATTAGTCACGTGCTATACCAATGTGCGTTTTAAACTTTGACAGTCTATAACCCTTAGGCCAATAAAGTATTTATAACTTTATTTATTTGAAAATTCGAATCGTTAATAACCCCTTTTAATTACGCTCTTTCTTCCACGTGACAACAACACGATTCATAACGATACTGGAAACTTCTGGGGTTTACAAGTTATCGTTATGTATAATTTAAGCATTTAATTATATAGGCATGAAGACCTTATAGCTTTATAGTCTTCCGTAAGGGCTGCAATCACCTTCGGATTGCAGGTTGCATGTCTAGATTTTTTCTTTCTATTATGTCGGGCGGCAATTACACCTTAACACTTGCACAGTTTAGCAACAGTTTAGCCACGTTCCTATATCTAATTATATTTTACTGAACAACTTAAATTATTTATTAAATTATCGTCCCCTCTCCCACGATCTTTCACGTGCCTGCATCACCTGATTAAACACGTGGGGTCACCTCATGTTTTTCCTTTTCTGAACCAACATAAGTCGCGAGCCTCTTACCCTTTTTGTTATTGTACTCCCCCTTTCAAAATTTTCAAGCTACGCTACTCTGTTTGTACGTTATACTTTGCACTGTTTATACTTTTGCAATTCAACTGCGATAGTGAAGTCCCGGCCGTTGGCACGGGTTACACTAGTAATGAATAAATTCCTGGAGTAAAACGGTAGTGAAGTAGTGAGATCATGTAAACCAACTACTGATAATGAAAGTGAAGTAACCCTCAATATTCGTTGTATTTGGTGTGGTTGCAACTTCCTGAAATAGATACCCTTGCAGGTACCACCCGTATTCGCACTCAGTATTGAGTTAGGTCACTTTCCAATACGAGATTGGGAACGGGTTCTATAACCAACAAACCAACCAACTTTCTGAAAAGTGCACGTGCAATATAACTGATTTATTAGTCTTTTATCTGCTGAAAACTCTCGCACCGCACGTACCAGTACTAAAGAATCAGAGTTAATATAGTCTATCTTCAGTGTTCGGCATGATTCTGATCTTGATAATTATTAGTGATGGTGCTTGCTGATTTTGGAATGCTAGCACGCACATTGTGATACACTGTGCTAGCTGATATAAAATGAAGATTCTGGAATTTCAGTGTTTAGTAAATGTTTCAAATATATTCAGTACCGGTGAGCCAGTGCTTGCTATCACAAGATTGTACTAATTGCATATCATCCGACTCAACTGCTCAGTGCTCAACAAATGTTATTGGAAACACTGATATGCCCCTGAAATCTTATTTTATGGACCACAGATTTTGCATACTGTCAAATATCTCATGAGGGTTATAAAATTACAGTCAAACCCCGATTTACCGTTCCCACATTTAATGTGAACTTTAATTTACTGTGAGGTTCATACATCCCCCAAACCGTGATAAGTGCACACTTTTAAAACCCTGCTTTATATTTTAGTGCTAGGGTTTGCTTTTCCCGAAAATTCCTAAGAAATCGGGGTTTAATTGTGGTGCTCCTGTCACAGATCAATATCCTTGTCTTCGGAATATCAAGTACCAGAAACAGTTAATAGATTATTACCGTTTAGCGATAACTTGTAAGCTGACTGAACATTGACTGAGCTAATTTGCAGCTTCGTATATAAAGTAATGTGTTGTATGCCCATATTTTGCTCGATTATGAGAGCATGCACGTAATGGTGTAATGGAAAGGTAGCCTGGATAATCTTCAATAAATTCAATCCCGTGATAGCCAAATCATGAATGTTAAGACTTTAATATATAATATAATACTATTGGACCCAATACGCACGGATTTTCTATAAAGAATGAACAACAATCAGAGTGTGCTTGTGTGAGGTGTATTAAACGGTTTAATACCGGGAGACAAAATTAAAACCATCTTCCAGTCGCCAAATGTACTCTACAAACGTGATAATGTGGTGGATTATGTCCGGTAATCAAGTTATAAAAACATGATCACCACATCCTAACTCTGGTCCTTAGGTTTAGAAATTAGATTTAAAAACCTGGGATCCTGCGATAAAGATTGAATTTCAAAGTGTACGAAGGAGTGAGAAGTGGTATGAAGGAGTAAGGAGTGGGGTGTGGGTTGTGTGTGTGTGTATGTAATTCGTCACCAGCTGATGAATGATACTTTATCATGGTGTTCGTATTAAAACTTCTGGCTTCTCAATCTTGGGACTGTTTATTGATGTTTTCAATGCTACCGTGGTGTTGGGTGTTAGGTGAGAATATTCTATAGTATGTGCAGATCTTAACAAATGTCACCTGAGACTACCTGACTCGCACTGTGACCCCACACTTAGTATGAGAATCTAAAACCATTCATTAGTCTGAAGATTAATAACCAAATGAGCTGGGATAGTTCTGAGAGATATGGACATTGTCTCCTCCTATTGGGAGTTCAGGTGTATAGTTACCAGTTAGGAGGTGGACACGAAACACAGCACTATGGTAGCTGGGCTAATGTTATTTAACACGAAACCGTGAGGTGATATTAACTTCATTACCGGGTCGAGGTTACATTTTTTACATTGTTGAAAAAAAGAAATGCGATTCGCTCGTTAACTCGTTAAGCATTTCACTTGTACGTGTTGAATATAAAAACAGTTAAAACGAGAACAAAAAACCTCTTGTTGTTTAAAAACTGGAACTACTCACGGTTGAATAGTCTGGATAGGACTTGTTAGCGACGCACTGTAGCGTGAGCGGTGACTATTTAAAGCTGTTTTAACTCTGGAACAGTAGACACGATAATTGGAATGTTCCAGAAGGGTGGGAAGGTTGGATCTGTGATAATGTGATACTGTTGTGTATGTGATAGATGATTGTGTAACACTGAAAGCAGGCGTATTAGTAGGGAATAGCTGTGTTTTACACAACATATAGATTGTAGCTACAATAAGCTTACTCAACTTTTGGGCGGGTCACGTGCTAGCATGGTCTTGTGTTATCCTTATATATTATGAGACAATAGAAACACCATCTTATGGCGCTATACTTGTGTGTACTGTGTATTAATATTATCATCTTGTTGGTATTCAGTGATTGTCCTTGAAATGTAACGACATTCATTCACAAGCAAATAACATTATCATTCACAACAAAGAAACGCGTCTCGTTAATACAGAGATACAGAGGCTTATAATTTATATCTTTATATACATTTATCATCATACTGCAGGGGGTCTGAATTTATGACTGTTCTACTGTTAGTTTTAGGGAGGCAAGCGTAATCAGGTTAACTATATTTACGTTGGAGGTAGGTGGCTGTCAAATGCCAATGCCTGTGAGAAACATGATACCGCTGACATTGTAGAAATCATACCTTGGACTTTCAACAATGCACGGACTACAATTGTATCATTAGTCTTACCACTATCAATAACAGTTGTTGATGGTTTCATTTACCATATTAGAACCATTGTAACATGATATTCAAGTATTCAAAGTATTCAGAAATGTAATATAGTTTCTGGGGCGCTTGAACTGAATTCCACGCAAACTTTTGTAAATAATACATAGGAAAGAAAAATTTTTTAGGAAAGAAAAATTTTTATTTACCACAAAACAATCAATACATAATGTTATATTCATAAATAAATTCAAATTTCAATTTCAAACACATATACAGTACGCCGCGCACACAGCCACAATTTAAAATTGTTCAGAAATTCGTAGGTCAGCTGTAGGCGCCGCGCACATGATCTATTTAATTGTTATCTTACAATTACATGTCACATTTCTTAATTTCTAGAGCCAAAATTTCAGAAGCAAAATAATTTAAAAGATATTTCTGTCGTTCACGCAGTACAGGCCGTGAACACCGCGACCTAATTAATATAATAATGGAGAGATTCCAAAAAACCGCGCGCTCGTTATTTGTGATTAAATTGAGTGCGCGCCACTGTCAACCGCAGTACCGCTCAAGCATGAAGTACTAAGCGGTACGCAGTTTTGCGTGAGGCGTAGACATTTGTAGCACACGTTTCATTCAACTAATCCATTATGTGACATGTAATTATATTAAAGCAAAAAGAATATTAATTTTAGTAATAATTGACGTAAACATATGTGTTTAAATAATATCTATAATCTAGCGAGTTACTAATACCATTTGTTTGTATTATTGATTATATATGTTTACACTAGCCTATATTATGATGGAGATATACATTGCATTATATAATTGCTCCAATATTCAACACTGCTAAACAACAAATACCTACTCGCCCATCGATGAAGCAGTCGCCAAAACAAAGCTCAAAGTTAATATATCCTCGTACTTCGTTTTGGAAACTGTAGAATTCCAATAAATAATTAGTGTTTCAATTGTGTATTCGATGGGCAAGCACTCGCCACTCGAGGCCGAGACAAACGGCACCAGCTCCGCCCTGCAACCATGAAGTAATGTAAGCAGTAAGGCGGGGCGGTGGTGTGCGCCGTTTATACGGCCCACAGCACGAGACATTTTGAGCTCCAAGACTATAAAAGTCCCGAATTAAACATAGCGACTTACCATCGTCAGCCGTCAAAAATTTAGAAGTATCTCTACAATTGTTTCCCCTCCTGATAAGCACTCTGCTTTTGACCACTCCTTTCCATTACACTCAGGCACTATCTCAGGGAGTCCCATCATTGCTGTTTCACAGATAACGATCACTGTTTGTTGAAACTCGAGCCAATTATGATTTAGTGCGTGTATCATAAATTATCGCACTACTAATACCTACTTTATTATCCATTCAAATACAACTCCATATTAATTGTACAAGTCATAACACATCATGATTCATGGCGTTATAATACATTGTTAACCTCTGTAGTCTGTACTGACTAAACCCCGCTTTAAGGTGTAATGCCTGTCCTGTCTGGCATGTCTTTGTTCGCACAGCTCTTTGTTGAGTCACTTTAAAGTTTCAGAGAATATGGCGCTTTGTTGATTAACTTATCTCCGTTATAAGTTATGCAAATATTTAAAAAGTAATATTAAGAATGTAATATTCCGCTATGACATACTATTATGGTACAGATACATGGAACTCAAACAGGTCATCACTCGATCTCTCAGACTGTAGTATCATAGTTTACACACAAATCACAATACCTATTATATTATATACAGTGGTATGTTTTATCAGGAAGATCCAGGTTATTTTGGTTATTGGGACACCGGATACATATGTATGTGACTTGCTGTTACGCGCAGTGTCAATGTTCTACTGGTCACGTGGTCTCATCAATTATAAAATAATTTAAATCCTTTATTTGAGCGCGGCGCGTACAATATTATAGCTATTAGCTAGCTTAGCTTAGCTAGCCTTGGCAGCCAGCGAGCGCGGCAATAACCAACACGATCGAACGTGATATTATTATATATGTAGCTCGATCTTGAAGTCCTGACCAACCCAGTTGTTGATGACGATGTCTCCGGTGATCCAGCACAGTGGCAAAATGAGTACAGTGAAACCATGTAAAATGATCAAACCTATGTACTTGTGTAAATGTGTACAAAACGAAGGTATTTGCAAGCCCGTATTAACAGTAAAACGCGTTGTTAATCGGGTAATTGTGAACAATTTTAATCAATATACTTGATCAAGTTCTCATTACGTGCCTCGGAACTGTGTCGGTACTTAACTGGGGGCCGGGGGGATTTGAGACTCGGTTGCGTGTTTATACTAATATTCTGTTAATGAAACATTCTTATAAATTTGACCAGGTTACATTCTGTTGAACGTGAACATGCAAACGGGCAACAAAACGCTATATGCTATCAGAAATGATGCGGAGCGGTCACTACTTATAATTTGGAACTTTACGGTTATTCTGTCATCACTTATAGGAGACAGTATAATTTTAATAGCGACTATCAAATATAGAGTCATCAAACTCCACAAACTGGTATTAACAGTAACACAGCTGTTTGTGACTTGATACAAACTGTACTCAGAGTATTTCCGGGTACTCTGGCAATAATATCAGATCGTTGGGTTGTTGGAGAGCTGCTCTGTCATGTGGAGGTAAATGTCACCTGGGCTTGTGTTCCAGTGACAGTGTTGCTCATGACATGTGCTATGACCACTCTGAAACTGATAACAGTGAAGTATCCTCTGAGAACTGGTGCCTGGTCCACACGGTTAGGACATAAAATCTGTGCTTCTTTATGGGTCCTAACGCTTTTTTGGTACACTCCATTACTAGTAGTGAGACTGCTTTACATCAGAGACACAGTCCACGTAAGCTACATAGAATATGCTTGTGCTTATAATGATCGCCTATATAATGATATACCGATCTAGTCTGGTATACATGGTACTTTCCTATCGGTGATGCTATGTTGAGTATCTTCTCCTTCACGACACTCATCGTTACATCAGTTCTTCTCCTGATCGTGGCTAATAAAGCTGCCTCCCGGCACGGAGAAACACTGAGATGGGAGGGGGTGACCACAGTACTGCTCACTGTTGGAGTGTTCTTTATATCTTACCTACCATTTAGTTTGAGGTTAATGGCATATCTATGTGGAGTTGAAAAAAGCACCACTTCCATTCGAGCTATAATTCAGCTCACTAACCTGAATATAATGGCTAATTTCTTTGTGTACTCCCTTACTGTGCGAAGTTTTAGACATTTCCTAAAAGTGAAGATATCTGAAGGACTAAGGAGACGGCAACTCCATAGTCCATCAAAGACCTGTAGACCTTCAACGGCAGAGACCATATCTAAGACAAAGACCCAATCCAAGACAAGATCCTCCAGAAGTGGTGATGACATCCTAACTCCGGCTGTAGAGCTACAAGGATCGCAGTTACAAGAGGATGGGATACAACACTTTCCAAATATATTGGAAACGACTGTTTGATTAATGAGACAGTTTTGTTCATAGTGCCAAATGCTGTACTGTATTTTCAATGTGATCTTCGATTTTCAAATCTTTACAGTGTCTATATTTTATTCTTTTGTCTTTACTATTTTTCATTCGGTATGTAAAATGTTTCGATATTACCAATTATTGTAGAATATTTCAATATTTTAAAATCGTTAATATTAATAAGTTTTTGGAAGCTAATTGTTCTGTATTGGTAAATTTAAATTTGTTTGTTTACATCCTGTTTTATAATGGTGATTATATATAGATAAAGTTAAATTAATGTTGTGCGATAATTTTGACGAAAAATGTGATTTACTTTCATTGAAAATTATTTGAAATCTTTCTAAGGTGACAAAATGTGTTTTATTTCGATTTCCGACATATTCTAACATATTTCAGCATATTTAACACATTGAACATAGTTCTCAGGACGTGATAACAGCTCAGAAATGTGATTTAGAACAGATAGTGTTTGTAGCTCTTATTGGTAAAGATGTGGTCGCTACAGCTGGGCGCCATCTTTCATTTTTGTGGTGTTTCGTGAATTTTATAGTCCTTTTTGTGGTGTTGTTAATGTCTACAAAACACTCTTAGTACTTTCAATTAGTATATTTATTTTAACTCTATATATATCAGACATTTTCATTAGAAACATCACAAAAATGCGACTCATAAATAATGTTCCTATCCGGATAATGCCATTACACATCTATATATTCAACTAACAAAGCAACTTAACATTTACAGTCACGTTGGGGGGGGGGGGGGGGCGACACACAGGTACGTTTCGCCACTTATCCTTCATCCTTGCTTTCAGCTTTGGTCTTGCTGAAAACGTCTGACAATACACCTTATTTTGTAGGTATGAGAACAAAATATTTTGTCCAGTCAAGTGTATAAGTATAACAGTCAAATGACACAGGTGGACGTGAAACTTAAAGCTGGAAAAACTTTTGCAGTGACGTCTTTACATTCTATATTAACCAATGAATAATTCAAACAGACGGTTCCAAAACAGTCGTTATTCAATGTACAATGTACGAAATAACAATAACCAAATACAAATAGACAGATCCACCCTATATGTTTAAATTAGATCGTTCACCCCCTTCGCCATAGGTTGGCTAACGTAATATGTGAACGATCCCTTATAAAATTAACCAAATTGTGTTGTCCACCAGCTGGCCAATGAACTGACAATCTTCTCGTTATATTTCAAATCTGTCCATCTATACTCAACAGACACGGCAATTTTCTAGTTAAAAAATGTAAGCCATATTTACCACCTAACTTTGATCAAGAAATAATTTATAGTCCGGTACAAAATCAGATATCATCAGTCCAATTTAAAAACGTTATACAGTTGAACACAAAGTGATAGTTTCTTTCTCTTTTTTCTGTTTAAAGGTATAAAGTTCCCCGACCAGCATTTGTCGCTTGTAATTCTTCTTCGTAGTCATTGTATCCTTTCCATTAAATGATCTTTACCAATACTTAAATACTACCCGAATTCTGAAATTATACTTTTGTTGGCCACTTCACAATACGAAATAAACAGACCCAGCAATTTGTCGAGCGGTAGATTGGTACAATTGATGACATGGGTGCAGCTTGTATAGACTCTAGCGATATTTTCACTCACCAAACTGCTGGAAGTGAGACTCCTCGTCGATCTCTGGCTTCTCCTCACTTTTAGTTTTAGAGTAATGAGACCTGAAGACCAGGAATCGGAACAAGTCTGACAGTGAAACCAGACCCACCACGTGCTTGGTGTCGTCTACCACAACTAGCCTGTGTACCTGAACAGTTGGAGCGAGTCAAGCTGTGTTTTTAGCAAATCACTCGCCAAGGAGTTTAACAATTTTTACGAAGAGGCCTTGAGTTTGAAGGGTAGGAAAGTAGCTTTAAACTGAGGAATGCACAAGAACTGTTTTGGTCATGCGTGGAATTACCTGAGCGCTGTAAATTGACTTTATAACATCTATCAGACTGTCCGTAGCCCTACAAGTCAATACTTCCACTTTCTGAAAATTGCGTAAATTAAACACAGATTAAGCTGGGTACATTTTACTAATCACACATTATTAGTCGTAAGCATTCCGGCGATAGTCAATGCAGATGTCCAGAAAATAGACGGTCGATAAGAATTTATTGTTGGGACTATAAAACGGAAGTAAAACAAGCGTAGGGTAAAAACAAGTACAAAAGATAGAAGTCAAACTGGGAAATCAATGTTTACTGGAGTGGCTGAGTGAGCACTTCCAGTGCGACCTGCTTAGAGAGTTAACAACACGTTAGTTACCTGAGTAGAACGAAGCTGCAAACATTCCCTGATCGTCATGTCCATATCATTATATTTACCACGTGAAGCCAGGGTCTGGAGAAAGGAGGAGGTTATTATTGTTGTAGCAGCGGATTTGGATGAGCAGACTCAAAAGTATGACTAAAACAATAAACAATTAGTTAATTTGAAGAGACATGAAACATTTGTATACTTACAATAACATCAAATCTGGCATAGATGTCAACAACTTTCACTAGAATGGGGATACAATTTATTATTTTAATGAATTTAATATTTAATTATTATTGGGTCAATTAAACAACGTCAAAGAGGCAGATTTATTAGATTTATTACAACCCGTTGCAATATCTATTCAACAGTTTAACCGGAAAGTCATGAATCTAAAACATAAACTTACACTCGTCATCAACTATAGGAATGGCTGAGATCTTCGTCTTCGCAAAACACTCCATAGCTTGTAGCAACTTTGAATCGTATCTGAGCTGAAAAGCGAAATGGTGAGGATAGTTGTTGATGTTATACTAGTACTACTATTATTATTATACATTATTACTTGTATTAGTTACTCCTTACGTTCATTTGTAGCACGCACATGCAACATGCACGCACTGTTTGTGACGCTCAATGTGATCGGGTGATAATTAAAATATTTATCGGTAAAACGAAGATTGTCCTATTCAAATGTTTTTACGCGACGTGCGTGCGATCGATATAATCAATATAATAATTAAATAAATATTATATTTATTATTATATATATATATATGTAATATATATTTGTAAGCAAAATTTCCTGTCCCCCTGTTCCAATTTTAGTAGTCACCATTCTAAACAAGTTTTCCCTATAACTAAGTATATATCTTGTCAGAGTTATAACCTCATTTATTTAATGGAGTGTAAGACTTGTAAACAGTCGTATGTCGGTTATACTACCTCAAATCTCCCTAAGAGATTCTCTAACCATAAGAGTCACATAAAGAAAGGTATAAGAAGTTGTAAATTAGTTAACCATTTTTTAGATATTGATCATGATTTAGATTTTAGTACCATAGCCTGCTATAATTCCTCACTTAGTAAGCACCTTTCTGTCATTATAGTAGACGCTTTAGTATTTGAGCCTAATATTAGTAAAGCAGACAAAGAAAAGGCTATGGAAGCTAGAGAGGGGTTCTACCAGACCCAATTGAAAACCCTTGAACGGTTTGGGGGTATGAACACCCTTGATAGTAACCATCTACTTTTTAAATCTGCCGGAGCTTAGTTTTAGTTTTAGTATATTTTGTAGATTTTTTTTAGTTATACCATTATTCCAGAGACGTGCATATTACATTTTTTACTTAAGTATAAATTTTACAGGTTTTTGTTGTGATTTTAAGTGATTTTCCGAGAATCAGTTATCAGTATTTAGATAAGAGATAAGATAAAAGTACATTTTTAACGGCTTTCAGTTTCTTTTTTAAATTTCAGTTCATCAGATTTTCCCACTGCTTTTAGTTTGTATTTATTCTCAATTGTATATGATTCGTATTTGTTGTAGTTACTTTAATGATATAATTTCTCAGAATTGATGTAAATAAACGATGCAAAGACTTTCGAAGATCTAATCACAACCGCTTTCTTTTATTGTGTAGAAGTCCAGCCATGAAATATATATAGCACTTCTACGCAACACATCTGACACAACGTGGTGATTCTTCTACAATCTATCAGCTACAAGCTCGGTACACATCAGAATCCCCAGAGCCTCCACGCTCCGTTTGTCATCCGACATCTTTTTATGAGATTTTAGTTTGTTTTCAGTAACTTTTATCATTATGAGTCCCCCGATGCCTAAATTGGACAACTTAGCAGTTAGATCAGTTAGGGCATCTTGTCAATTGAGATACTTACAGACTACGAGACACCACGGTAATATCCCTAGAGGTATTGCTACTCAAATCAATTTTAGGTGTGCAGTTAAAGACACTTTTTATGTAGAATCCTGTAAAGCGCTTAATCAGTTACAGAAATCAAGAATGCTAGACTTAGTCATAGATAATCAAGTAATCAGGTCTCAGACTTTGCGTAAAAGTTTTTATAGTTTCAAAAACTGCATCAAATCTGCACTTCCCCCATCAGATCATGAAAATTTAGAGAATCATTTATCTAATTTAATGCACAAGGAGAAACTTGAACTAACCAAGCGTCATGAATCTAAGTTGAAGAGAGATAAGGACTATGCTATTTATGTTGCACCTTCATATGTGGATAATGCTAAACCTGTGAAGAAGAGGAGAAGAAGGAAGAGAAAAAAGATTAATCGTACCACATCCCACAGACATCAGAGGACGTTAATCAAAGGTACTCTTCCCAAGGTTGAAGACTTGTCAATGGAAAACATGTCCAGAACAGTTGTAAATCTTACAGACAAAGAGCTTAGTAAAGAGCAACTCTATGTCTTTTTCTTGTCTCACAAGTTTGCACCTACACCTCCCCTACCAGATCTAAGCCGCTTCGAGAACGATCTGTGTAGATGGTTTTCTAAAATGAGAGCTAAAGTTGTATTTGATAGCTTTAAATGTGGACCCAACAAAGCAGATAAGAGAGTTACTGACATGGAACGTTGTCTTATAAAGACTGATGCATCACGTACTTTCGAATCTTGTAAAAACCCTGCACTTGAGGCATTTATAAAATGCTGCAGAGCAGAAGTAGACCTCCACAGGCCAACTCAGAAATTCGTCTCACCAGATAACATCGCTGCGCCCATCAGAGCAGCTCTCAAAGAAGTCAAAGGTTGGAAAGACATTGTAATCAGACCATTCGATAAAGGAGTAGGATTCTTCCTTCTTAGTGAAGAAGATTATATTCAACGAATAGGTGTACATTTAAATGATAGATCTGTATATAGTATTGTAAATAATGTAGATGATTTAGTTGTAGAATTGATTGATAAAATTTCGAATTGGACAATTGAGTTTAAAGATGAATTAGGTATGTCCAAGAAGGTCAAGGAGTGGGTTATTCCATGTACTGAGCTTAACCAGCCTGGAAACATGTACCTGAATCCCAAGGCACACAAACCACCTTTGTATCCTGGGAGGATGATTACCACCGGCTGTGGTTCATACATTGAAAACCTTTCTGCCTTGACTGCGTATGAATTGAAGAAGGCTACTTTGAATTATAGAATTATTGATACCCCTCACTTTCTGAGGAAGATTGATAGCCTGAACGAGTCTAGCATATTGTTGGGAAAGGAGGTTATACATGTTGCCATCGATATATCTAACATGTTTACCAACATTCCTAGGGATATGGGGATCCAACAATGCACTAAGCACCTGAATAAAAGGAGTAGTGGTGATCAATTGTTTAGTACAGAATGCATTATTAGTGCACTAGAAATTACTCTTGATTACAACATTGCTTCATTTAACGGTATAACATACCGCCAGGAGCGTGGAGCAGCGATGGGTCCTAAGAACTCATGTGAGTATGCTGATTGTGCTATGGATAAGATTGATATTTTAGTTAACGAAGGAGATCTAGAATATGGCCCGCCTCATAGACCAGCATTCTGGGGTAGATTACGTGATGACATTTATATGGCTTGGCCCGGTACTGTTGAGGAATTATTACAATTCATGGAATGGCTCAATAGTATCCACCCAAACCTTTTGTTTACTTACGACTACTCTAGGGACGGCGTTGAGTTTCTAGACACCTATGTCTATGCTGTTGGTGATGTTGTCCACACCAAACTCTACTCTAAACCTAGTGACACCCACTGCTACCTTATCCCCACGTCATGCCATAGGAACCATGTTGTAAAAAACATACCTTTTGGAGTGGCGAGGCGGGTGAGACAGAACAACAGTGAAGACACTAACTTCTTGGAGCAGAGAGAGGTCTATACACGTTACCTTCTAGCCCGAGGTTATCATTCCAGTATTATAGAAGATGCCTCAAACAAATTTAGTGATATAGCTAATAGGAAAAACTTGTATACCCTTAAAGACAAGAATGAGTCGACTGCCTGTTTAATACCCATGGTGATGGATCAAAATCCAGCACTTCCCAACATGGGGGGCATTATCCATAAGTATAAGCACCTTCTCAACCTTGATCCGGCCCTGAAGAAGCTGGTACGTGCGGACAGTGTATTCGTGAGTCATCGAAAGAATCAAACTATCGGTGGCATGCTTGTACACAATAAGTACCGTGCCAGTGGAACTTTAAACTGTGATAATGAGAGAGAAACAACTGCAAGCCAGATCCAGGAACCAGACTCCGAAAGTCTAAGGGCGGTTCCCGGGGCTGTCGACCCAGGGTGCCATGCTTGTGGTAAATGTTATGTTTGTAAGCAAAATTTCCTGTCCCCCTGTTCCAATTTTAGTAGTCACCATTCTAAACAAGTTTTCCCTATAACTAAGTATATATCTTGTCAGAGTTATAACCTCATTTATTTAATGGAGTGTAAGACTTGTAAACAGTCGTATGTCGGTTATACTACCTCAAATCTCCCTAAGAGATTCTCTAACCATAAGAGTCACATAAAGAAAGGTATAAGAAGTTGTAAATTAGTTAACCATTTTTTAGATATTGATCATGATTTAGATTTTAGTACCATAGCCTGCTATAATTCCTCACTTAGTAAGCACCTTTCTGTCATTATAGTAGACGCTTTAGTATTTGAGCCTAATATTAGTAAAGCAGACAAAGAAAAGGCTATGGAAGCTAGAGAGGGGTTCTACCAGACCCAATTGAAAACCCTTGAACGGTTTGGGGGTATGAACACCCTTGATAGTAACCATCTACTTTTTAAATCTGCCGGAGCTTAGTTTTAGTTTTAGTATATTTTGTAGATTTTTTTTAGTTATACCATTATTCCAGAGACGTGCATATTACATTTTTTACTTAAGTATAAATTTTACAGGTTTTTGTTGTGATTTTAAGTGATTTTCCGAGAATCAGTTATCAGTATTTAGATAAGAGATAAGATAAAAGTACATTTTTAACGGCTTTCAGTTTCTTTTTTAAATTTCAGTTCATCAGATTTTCCCACTGCTTTTAGTTTGTATTTATTCTCAATTGTATATGATTCGTATTTGTTGTAGTTACTTTAATGATATAATTTCTCAGAATTGATGTAAATAAACGATGCAAAGACTTTCGAAGATCTAATCACAACCGCTTTCTTTTATTGTGTAGAAGTCCAGCCATGAAATATATATATATATAGTATATTCACGCCGCGCGCGCGCGCGCAGTGGCGCGCACACGTGCGCGTAACGATGAAATAGATCGATGCGTGTTACAGTATTCCTACATAGTAGACCCATTTCGAATGTCGCCCCAGTTCAGATACAAAATGGCGCAAAAGTTAGGTCCGTGCGTAAATGTTACAATTTCGCCAGAACACCTCTCACTTGCAGTTTGATGAGATTTGGGCGCTGATAAACATTTTTCGGCAATCAAATATTGAACAGATAAATTTTCATAGTCATGGCAAGCAATTTACCGACATGGATCAAATATGAGTAATTAGAATTCTGTAATACGGTACATTGTTACAGTTCGGATGAAAAATATTGCTTCAGACCGAATTCGAACCCGGACCTTCTGCATGCGAGGCGATAATCTTGCCCCTGGGGCGACATTTACTTACAATTCTGAGAAATAAACCGGGCCGACATTGTACAGTTTTGCTAGAACACCTCCTCCCCATTCCACTATTTATGCGCCAAATTGGACAGGTTTAATGGTCGGTGATACATATTGGTATATAATAGTGAATAAAATGATAGATGTTGGTACATAATAGAATTGATTTACCTGTTTGACATTCTCGTAAGTGCCCACTCCTATAGTTTGTATCGGAATGGAGAAGAAAGGATCAAGTTTAGATTCTATAATGTAAGGGTAGATATGATTCAATATCCGTTTGTGTGTCAGAATGTAGAGTGTATTCCCAGATCTGGGATCTATTACCGGTAACCTGTGTATTTTCTTTTCTAACAATATCTTTGCTGCTGTAAACAACGTCTCCATAGGATCTGAAAGTATCAAGTTTGTATTATGAAGTTTCCTTTTTGTCAAAGATGGACCTTTCAAGGTTTACCGTTTACATTTATGAATTTTGTTAAATATTTGATTTCAAGCCAAAATTATTAGCGCCAAGTTGTTAAAACTTCACAGTTTTGTTGACCTTGTTAAATAAAATAGGAAGTAAAATGTTAATATTTCTATTACACTATCTTAGATAGTTTGATAACGAGCAACCATTTTACATTCCTTACTGCTGACAAAATATCATATTATTCATTATAAAGTAGTAACACTTACCAATAGAAATTAGTCCTTTATTAACATTGGATTTCTCCGAGATAACTTTCCACTCCTCGATAGTTTTATTCTCGATGATATTCGCTATATTCAGATGTTTGCCTTCCTTGTTCTGGTTTTGATGTAGAATGTTAATGAAGTCTGTGATGGTTAACATCCCAGTGTACGCTTGACAGCTCGAGTCCCATATTGGAGCGGCTCTAGTCCCTGGAATGTGAAGGGTACATTGCAACATGTTCATTTTAATACCAGACGATAACACAAACCATAGTACTACCATTTATCATGTAATGAGTAATCATTTAGTCAAAATGTTAATTTTATTTATTTTAGTGTGATATTTTATAATGGATGTGAAAAAAGTTTGCCGAAATTCGTGATTTTGGGTTTGATATTATCAGTGCCCCTCGAAGAGGTAGGGGAGGTGGTGTTGGTTTTCTCTTCAACCCCAAAGTGATTTCGCCTGTACGCAATGATGTTACTAAATATTCATCTTTTGAAGTACTTGAATGTGTCATTGAAACTGCTGGTGAGATTATCAGGCTATGTGTAGTTTATCGCAGCACTCAGGCCAAAACAAAATATGATGAAACAAAAATATCTAAGTTTATGGATGACTTTGATGGATACCTGGACAATCTTCTGCTTAAAACTGGATCTCCAATTATTTGTGGTGACTTTAATTTCCATGTTGAAGACCTAAACAATAATGTTGCCCAGAACTTTATTGCTCTTTGTGAGAGCAAAGGCTTCCTTCAGCATGTTGACTCTCCTACTCACATCTCTGGCGGGACACTGGACTTGTTATTTACTCTAGGCTGTGTAAGTGACTCATTGTCTGTAACAGATATGATGGTAGAGACAAGCACTGGAACCAGCTCTGATCACTATCTAGTAAGTTTTCAGATCCCAGTCACATTCGATTTTCATAAAGCTCGTACATATGAAGAAAAAGATGTCAGAGAGCTAAGCAAAATTGACATGGATAAGTTCAGGGAAGATCTGTTTTGTTCAGAGCTTAACCTTTCTGAATATCAATCCTTAGACGAGGCTGTGAACCTTTATCAAAATGTCCTTGAACAGGTGCTGGACAAACATGCCCCACTTATTACGAAACGATTTACTGTTGAAAAGTCTGATTTTTGGGATGAAAAATGTCAAATTGCTGTCAGAGAGAGGAGAAGAGCAAAACGAAAAGCCAAAAAGTATCCAGAGAATAATGAGTTTAAAACTACTCATTTTGAAAAGTGTGTTGACGCAGAAATCACCATCAATCGAGCTAGAGATAGCTACTATGATAAACAGCTCAGTTCTTGCAAAGGAGACTCGAAAGGGACATACAAAGTCATAAATAAACTTTTAGATAAAGAATATGGCTCCAACAAACTGCCAAATGGTGAAGATATCGAAGTGGCTGAAAAACTCAAGACTTTCTTCGACAAAAAAGTAAAAACCATTTACTCTAATATTGAGAAGGAAATTCACAACACTTCCCTAAACGGTCAAGGTACCAAAAACTCTACTTCAATAGAGAATGCAAAGTGTAGACTTGATCAGTTTAAGGAAGTCTCATTATCAGAACTTGAAACCTTAATTAAGAGTCTTCCCAATAAATCAAGCGTACTCGATGTAATACCAATGTGGCTCTTCAAGAATTGCTTACCCGAGCTTCTCCCAATCATCCATTACATCGTGAATGAATCACTAAGAGTTGGAAAGTTTCCATCTGCCCTAAAAGAAGCATCTATAAGGCCTGGACTCAAGAAACCTACCTTAGATGTTGATGAGCTGAAAAACTATCGACCGATTAGCAATCTAACCTATCTGTCCAAAATACTAGAAAAAGTAGTTCATTGCCAATTAAATGAATATGCTGATGTCAACAACCTATTTTCCCATATCAATCAGGCTATAGAAAATTCCATAGTTGTGAAACTGCAGTTACAAAGATACATAATGATATTCTAATGATGATTGATAGCAAATCGAATGTTGTGCTTCTACTCTTAGATCTATCAGCTGCTTTCGACACCATAAACCATAATCTCCTTCTTACGAAACTGAACAATGCGTATGGTATTACAGAACTAGCACTCAGCTGGTTACAATGTTACCTTAATAATCGCACATTCAAGGTTAAAGTTAAAAAAGCCACATCTTCTGAATGCTATCTGGATATTGGTGTACCTCAAGGATCCATTTTAGGACCACTACTGTTCATATTGTATACCAGAGATCTTGAGGAAATTGTCACAAAATATGGTTTCTCGATACATTTGTATGCAGATGACACACAGGTGTACTTTACTTTCGATGTTCACAGTTCTAATCCTGATTTAACAGCTGTGAAAAATTGCTTTCTGGAGATAAAGCAATGGATGACAGTTAACTTCCTAAAACTGAATGATGAAAAAACAGAGTTCATTGATATAGGACCATATGTCAGCCCAATCCAGTCAATGGATTTAGGAGACCTCTCAATCTGTCCTGTTAGCAAGGCCAAGAACCTGGGATTCCTTTTCGATCACCAAATGAATCTGGACTCTCAAATAAATGCTGTCTCCAAAGTATGTTATTTGAATCAAAGGGACTTATCAAGAATCGGTTCAAAGCTTTCCCATGAACTAAAAGTTCAGTTAGTTCACTCCAATATTCTCTGTTTCATAGACTACTGCAACTCAGTCTATTATGGTATAACAGAAAAGAATCTCCATAAGCTACAAAAGATACAGAACAATGCTGCTAGATTTATCTTTGGTCTTTACGGAAAAAAGATACGTGAACCTATCATGCCTTACCTCAAAAAGCTCCACTTTTTACCTGTTCGGTTCAGAATCAAGTTCAAAATATCACTTCTGGTCTTCAAGTGTCTTAATAACATAGCCCCTCAGTACTTACAAGGACACATCAATCTAAGGGTAGTACGAAGACAAAGTTCCAGACTAGATGATGACTTTTATTTGTTGAAAGTTCCTCCTGCTCCTCATTTCAGACGAACAGATGCTGCATTTATGTTTTGTGGACCAAAAATTTGGAATGAACTACTCTACTCAGTGAGATCATTATCATCTGTAGAATGTTTTAAAAATGCGCTAAAGACGTTTTATTTCCACCTAGCTTTTGATAATATTTCTAATATTTGTCCATAAAGTCTGAACTGATATGAAAGTGCATAATTTTGGGAACTTCATACAAATATTTGTTCATAAAATGTGAACTGATAAAAAGTCCATAATCTTGGTATTTCATCACTAAGTCTCGCTTGAATGACTTAAATGTACATCTTTGTTGGGTATATTTTAATGTCGAAGCGTGTAATAAATGTTAGAATTTATTTATTTATTATTTAAACTGAGGTTCATGAGGTACAGCTGTTACTATTACTACATTATAATTATTAACTTACCATGAGCAATGAGGGCTGTAAACGCTTTCCTGACCTGAATGTTGGGGGATTTATAAATAATACAGCTAAGCGACCCTCAAAAAAGGAAAGAGAAAGAATACTCCTAACATGGTTTAAACAATAGACCAATTAATTCCGAGTATTATAAATACCCCCAAGCTGGACGACTGTGAAATTTCGAATCAGCAACATGAACACTGACCACAATCCGAGTAAAAGTTTAGTGACTATACACCCTATACAGTACTGCAGTAGTACTGTTTACATAGTACTGTTATAGTTGTACAGTAGTTATACAGTACAGTAGTACTGTTATAGTACTGTTATAGTTGTACAGTAGTTATACAGTACAGTAGTACTGTTATAGTACTGTTATAGTTGTACAGTAGTTATACAGTACAGTAGTACTGTTATAGTACTGTTATAGTTGTACAGTAGTTTTACAGTACAGTAGTACTGTTATAGTTATACAGTACAGTAGTACAGTATAGTTGTACAGTACAGTAGTACTGTTATAGTTGTACAGTACAGTAGTAATGTATAGTTATACAGTAGTTATACAGTACAGTAGTACTGTTATAGTACTGTTATAGTACTGTAGTTGTACAGTACAGTAGTACTGTTATAGTACTGTTATAGTACTGTAGTTGTACAGTAGTTATACTTCAGAGTCTCTGTACGGTCACTGGTTACTGTGTTTGTGTGTTCAATAACCTTAAAAAACAGGCTGTGGTGGATTTAAAATGGATGATTTGCTCACCAACAGATTCTTGTCGAATACAATAAGTTTGCCGCTATTTGGAATAAGGTCGTAACACTTCTTTGATTGTAGAAACAATGCGGGTGTATTGATCAGCTGGCAATCTGAAATGTAATGATTGAGAAAACAACATATTCTCAGAAACAATTTGTACGTTATATGAGTAATCACTAACTTTCTCAAGCTTGCCTGGTTTCACTATTCACAACACATAATTAAACCTTTTAAAGTAATGTTAAAAAGTGAACAAAGGAATGCAAAGTCTTGGCTTTGTGACTTACTTTCATTGATGTCCTCAAATATTTTCGCCTGCTTAGTCGCCTGTCTTTTATACAAAGGGGACTGTGGCTGAAATTTGTCTCAATATTAATAACACAACCTATTATGTTAGAAAATAGACGGTATATTCTTTAAAGATGAGACATTCTTTTAAATGGTTAGAAATTTCAACTTGTAAATCGTAGTTCGGATAACAACAATGAAAGGATCAATGATTGCAATCATCACACTGGTGCGACACAAGCATGCACAAAGAAAAGAATTTACAAACATAGAACAGATTGACAGAGTTGTCATGATACATTTTATAATGTGCTTCTACCAACATGTCCCATATCAAAGTAAACTTTCAAAGGAAGCTAAAATACAGATGTTTCAGCGATTTAAAGATAAGAAGATCCTAGAATAGTCATGTTTCTTTATTTAACTATTCCAACTATTCCAACTTTTCTGACATAACCAGATTCCAGAGGCAGTGTCCCGATCAAATTTATAATGAGTTCTCATCAGTGAAATGAGACTCAAATGTAATGAGAGTTTGCAATAGAAACGGAGATTACCTCCACTCCAAGTATTCAAAAAACATCCGTTCCACAATTTCTCTGAATAATTAAAGATACTACCACCAAACAGATAGAAAATGAAAGTAAGTTTGTATGATAATTAACAAGAAAATAAGCAGAAGAAAATCCCAAAGTTTTTATAATCAGCAGCTAAATCGCTTGAAAACTTTAATATGAGCCCATATATAACGAAGTTTTATATTAACAGGAAACGATGTAACAGAGTCAATATATTTTAATGTTGCCATGGGGTGGCAAGTCCCCATACATCGTAGTTCGATAATATCAATAGTTGTTTATCACCGAAAGTTTTCTGCTGAATGATGGTATTGTCATCACTGCTTGAAAGAATCATCAAACAAGACTCAATAACAGTGTACGACTTAATCGTGTTAAATTCTCACTAGAGTCCCTACTTGGTAGTCAGCAGTCACGTGACTTGGTAAGTACGTGACTTGGTAAGTACGTGACTTGGTAAGTACGTGAACTTTATTTCAGAACACCACTTCTGGAATTTGACCTGTACTCTACAAGGAAATGTTGTTATATTAAATACCTGAGTTAGTAGATACTTACAGGTGAATTTGGAATAGACCGAGGAGAAAAAGAGAAACACTGTCCTTCGATCATGAGCCACCGCTGTGAAACAAGAGAATACTTGATGTTTTTTTAGAAAAAAAATCAATCAAATTTCAAGTTATATATTTTTTTGCATGTAATGAGTAAAATTTTGTTGTCGACTATTTTCACCTCAGGTAAGCTGGTTTATAAGTGTTTATCTGTTAACCAATCTTATCTTGCTAAATTAAGTACACTATTCGTAGTAATATTACATGTTATTAATAAAATAATACCCAGTTTACGGGTATACATGTTATTGTGCCCAGGTATGTTATTTATAAGATTAGAGTGGTTTGATATATAACTTTAATAGTGGAACTGGATATAATGCCAAGTGGAGATGTTCGCGGAATCCCATGCACACTGCACAGCAATGCAACATTACAATTAGGCTAACTAAACTTTTATTGTATTTATTATTAATAAACACTGTTTTCAAAATCGGCATGCACTATTACACTGTATTATGAATTAACTCTTACGTCATTTTATGTAGTAACTGATAATGTAAGAAAATAAGAATATTTGGAAAGTTCTAGAACAAATTTCTAGAACTTACTAGTACGTGTGTTATCCGTTAACAAGAACTCTCTAGGCCATACTGGAGTTCATAATTGAATATGTTCTCGAACATCACTACATCATTACATCAATACACATTATTCCTATCCATTCTCTCGAATATTCGGAGGTAGCTGGAGAAATTGAAAGCTGATTATGCCGAGGAAGATGAATATTATACATTACTTTGCTGCATAAATTTGTAACTTTACTAACTAAAAAAATCATGCACTATTATATGTATATAGTGCATGATTTTTTGCATGTATACATTATAATGTATATATAATACATTATAATGTATATAATAGTATGGCTTCACGTGCTTTTACAGTGGATTTCTTCTAATTTAGCCTTATAGAGTTTGATTGTTATATTACATGTATGGAGATACAACTGCAAACTATTTAGCGTATGCCTATCAGTACAGTTGTCATTGTACTATCGGTACATTTGATATTTTGACAGCAATTCAAGCAATTGATTCTATGTCTGGCACTTTATTTGATAAACTGTTAATACTTCTTAATTGAAATTAAGCATCGTATTACACAATTTATATATATCCATATATAAATGAATGGATTCGGCTGTCATTCTTGATCTATATATATAATACATATATATATATCCAGGAATGGCAGCCGTATTCGAGCCCTCTTTGTTCACGATATCGAGCGCTACATTATATAGGATCAGGACTGTTTTGTATGCTAGAAGGTGACAGGGACAGGGACAGGGACAGGGACAGGGACAGGGACAGGGACAGGGGCAGGGACAGGGACAGGGACAGGGACAGGGACAGGGACAGGGACAGGGACAGGGACAGGGACAGGGACAGGGACAGGGACAGGGACAGGGACAGGGACAGGGACAGGGACAGGGACAGGGACAGGGACAGGGACAGGGACAGGGACAGGGACAGGGACAGGGACAGGGACAGGGCAACGTAGCACTATCCATATTTCTTTATTTAACATATTATATACAAAGATACCGAGAGTAAGGAATTGTAAAGACACTTTCATTTTAGTACAGTACATTGTTCATTTAATACAACATATTATGTGATATAATGTATTCTCTATTAACTAGTACACTAAATAAACTAATTCACTATTGTGCAACACAGTTCAAACATGCTTGCTTAAGAGCTTTGATTATGGGATTTTTTTGACATTATGGCATGTCAAATTTTTCGAAAGATCAACAGCGTTTGATCATGAGAAATTATCTAATTTAACTTTCAGTGATTCGCTGGTAATCAGACAGCTTATTTTTTTCTTTCTCAAAAATTGTAATCAATATGTGCGTGAAATAGTGCGGTGGGGCTACAAGAGCAGCTTACAAGTATTATATAGATAAAATACGAATCACGCTTTTCAAAGAGAAAAATACAAAGCAAAGACATGTGCGACACAATCTAGGAATGCACGAAAACACGTGCAAGAGTTACAATCCTACTTACAGGGGAGTTTGGAATGCTGCGAGGAGACGCAATCTCCTCGTGCTGAGCGTTAGTCCTGATGGGAATAGTAGGGCCTGTGTTGCTGTCCTCGGAACTGGAGGACCTCCTGTGTCTGTAGATTGGAACGTCACGTGTCATCCAGTCGTGTATCTGGAATGAGGGGGTCCAGTAGAGCTGTACACACTACATTGAAAAAAAATAATTTCAAATTTGTGCACGAGAAACACCCTCTACGGAGGGGGTTTCTTGAAACATTACATTTAAACATGGTATAAATGATACAAAAGGTTTCACTAAAAGGATGTAACTAGTCTATCAAATAAAGTGTGAAATAAAGGGTCACAGTGATGAACATACTATGTAGCGAATAGCAATACCTAAATATTGTGTATCATGTAATCTATAAGTGCTTTTCAATACAGGTTAAAACGAGGCCTTCATGTCATGGAGCCAGGGTTTGGACCAGGGCTTTTACCCGCTTAAAATATTTTCATCGCGATACATAATACTCAATAAATGTAATAGATTTGTAGTGTTGTAATTAGTTTAAAACTATTATCGTAGATTTAGAGATTGACGAGTGTTTGTAAAGATGAAAGAAAGCGACGGTCAGGCATATACTATACATTTTGTAGTATTATAATTGACAATAGACCTATCACATGTTTAATATTATATCATTATGTAAAATACAAGTCATATCCTTATATCCGGATAATACATCATGGAATAGTTAAGAACGATGTTACACTGGTCGGTATTCGGTGAGGGTTGTTACAGTTACAGTGTAACACACGAGTTCACAAAATTATTGTGAGTTCTGCCAAATATGATCAGTTCACAAAATATAGTGAATTCTACAGAATATAGTGAATTCTACAGAATACAATATGTATTAGAGTTCTATATGGTGAGTTCTAAAAGATATTTTGATATTTTGACTTGACTTTAAATTGAGTTCCACAAAATAGGGTTGGTATTTTTCAATCCATTTTCAGGCAATCTCTGTACTAAGAAACTGAAGCCTTTCAAGAATTCGCGTGTTACTTTACTTCTAGAACATTGAGTCGGGGTATTTCTCAAAACTGGAAGATGATCTTAGTAAAGATAACACATTGTAATATAAAGCGTGAATCAATCTAATTCACGGCCTCCCCTAAATAAGCTGTAAGAAAGTAAATACGATATTACCTAGTAACTTGTAGTCAAACGAGAAGTTTCCGTGACGAGTAACAGTGATGTATACCAGCTGCTGGCACAACAGAGGTGCTATATTTAATGGACATTAAACGATGAGCTGTATTACATATCATTACAGTGTCTTAAATATCAGTCATTGGCCATCTGCCATATTTTAATGTATGCAATATAACACATATCTGTCTCATTTTGAAGGTGTCAAGGTCAAGATGCGACCATGAAAGAAACAGGATGTTTTTGAACAAGTTATACACCATTTTACACCCTTGTCTCCGCTCTGTAATTCTAGAAAAGTAACTTACAACACTCGGATACGTGTGTCGTCTACCCCACATGAGGTGTCGTAGCAGATCAATAGTAAAGCGCATTATTAGTGCACTGAGTCAATCACATACAGTGGCACACGTGCGTCGTGCCGTGTAGAGCTCACTTTGTATCAAATTGGAAACCTACATTGGAAACCTTCTGGACCCACATCGGGTAATAACGATGTGTGCAACACATTCCGAACACATTCCGAACACATTCCGGACACATTCCGGACACATACCTTGTAGTAGTTGGGAGGTGAGGCCACACCAAAGAACCCCATGTCAGGCATTGCAAACCCGAAGGAAGCTGGACTGGTAATGTTAACTGCTTGTGTGAACCTGTTTGTGTCTCCTGAAATTAAATAATTTGATGTACAAACCGAAAACTAGATTAGTCAGAACATTGTAACAATGTGTAAGTATATGTAGGTAATCATTACCCTTTGTTAGAGATGAAGATATGTTACAGTTACAGTTGGGGTATAAGAGATCATGCCTTATGTAATGTTTCAATGTTTCAATAGAAAGGGAGCTACCTTCAGTTTCAAGATCCGTGAAATCAAAGCCAGCTGAGTTCTCAGAATTCCCCGAGTTGGAGTTTGAATACTTGCGTGACCGGGGTGTGCTTGCCATTCCTTCTTTTGCTTCATCAAACGCAGTCTCTGATCGAACATCTGAGCTGTCTACATCGAAGGGGTCTGTTGCTGCTGAGTTGCCTGCATCAGATATACCTTTTTAACAGAAAATTTGTTATAGTAAAACCCCGATTCACAAACCGCCCATTTCTGCGCCCATTTCCTTTTCCCCAAACTTAGCAGTAAATCGGGGTTTCACTGTATATCATTATAGAAATTAGACTACATATTATATGAATTATTCATACATCTCAGATTTCAATCTGAAGTCATTTTGAGGACACTATTCCTCACACTTCTAAAATCAAACAGATGGTACGACTGGCCCAATTCAGTGAAATATCCACAAGAACTAACGTACCTGACCCGGAGAGAGCATCAGGCTCACGGTCGCGGTGGTGGCCTACAATAGGACTGTATTCATCAGGCAGGGTATATTCGGACCAGGGGAAGACAAGATTCTCTCTGACGTCCTGAGTGGGACTGGATGTCAATACATTTAATATATTTGCAGACTGCAGTGATGATGAATAATAGTTTATAATGTGCTCGGATAGTGTTTGTGTACGCAAATTCGAATCAATTCCATTACAAAATTTCTTCTTTTAAATCACTATCTGTATACCTTGCAGAAGCTGTTGTTATTTATGGTTGGGAAATGGGAATTGTGATAACTGTCAATGCTGAATCAGCTGCATGGTTTATGTAAATCTAACATAGATCTCCTTTTCAAGTTTCTACCACACATTCGACCAACTTTGATGGATATAGTTTGATTAACCATATGATGATAATGATTATATGAACTAACTGTTTTGTTAATAATTACGAAAGGCTCTGTGCATCACCTTGTATCACATGTACACAGCTTAAAGACTTGAAAATATCCGGTAACAATGTTTTTCAAAGATTGTTTTAGCTTATGTAACATAGAATCAAAGAAAATAAAATCAAAGAAAAATACCAACAAATTTTGCCTCAACACATGATAACTAGCACTTGAAATGCTTTGCAATCTATTTTTACCATAACTAACACTAAACAAAACTAATGCATGCTAATAAAGATGTTAAAAATTGAAATCATGCATAAGCCAAAAATGCAGTCATCGAAAACCAATATGACACAGCTAAAGACAATTAACCCTACATCACCCTCGGCCTCATGTCTCAGTTCCAAGTGACCAAACAAAACTGGGTTGTCCGGGACCTGTGTGTGTATATTCAATTACATCACGTTTGTTTGGTCTTGACAAAAGTTCTAACAAAGTGGCCGGGCCTTAATTTAACTGTACCCGGCAAAACAGTTGACATTGGGGATATACAGTAAATAGAGATCTGGCAGCAGAATGGCACAACTCGAACTCCAAGCTGTCATTCATATCACATGACTTTCTTTCAACCAATATTAAATTAGTTCAATGTATAGCCATAGGTGCATGTCAACTATTTAGCCTTATACTGTAACATTAGATCACGCTGTTTTTAAAATGTACAATGTGATAATATATCAAGTTGAAGAAAAAAACATGTAATGAGGTGATCATTTCAATTTTGAATTATTGAAGTCTGTTATTTATAAAGTGTCTTTCTCAGTGATACATTTCACCGCCATTTTATGGAGGAAAAGATCAAGGTTTGGAGCAACCATGTCACATTCTACTGCAACTGGCAGTTAAGAAATGCTGGAAAAAAGTTGATATAGATTTTATAAAGTTTATTTTCACACAAAATGAGCAATAAGTATAAGTAGTGAATCTGTATTGTCTTACTGTGAAACCATTGTCATCAGGCAGAGGTCCTCCTTCAGCCATGTCACAAAGCCTCCCTCGCAGATCAACTACATAGCTGGAGAATAGATAATTTAGTTATCTTTCACAATATTGGAGCTTTAGCTAACACCTTGATGTCATAATGTTAAAATTCCTATTTCAGAATATTGTATTAAAATTTAGCAGCATTATTCATATAAACACATCTTTGAAATGGTAACATAAATAATTGAACTAACTGTCCATTAATTATGGATATAAAATAAAATATTTGTTTTACTACCACATGACATATTGTGTATTATTGTACAGGTCTCCTACTCTTTTCACCGTTTATCACAGTTTCCCGATCACCAGGCGCAGGCTGAGGTGACCCTGGGGCTGCTTAATCGTCAGCTCACCCCAAAATCAATCATTGAATTACTTAGTACTCACTTGATGTTTGACAACAACCTTCATAGTTAAAGTTGGTGTATTCAAATTATGTGCTAGTAATATTTTCAATATTACACCAATCTTGATAAGACGAATATTTAAACGATTCAAGAGCTCCAGCAACTCATTTCAATCAATACATCAAAAATGGGGTTGCAGTCGAAATTTTTAAGTTTCGTATTTTTGGTTACTGTAACAATCTCTTCATTTGTCAAGATTTATTCCTGGGAACCACCAAGAAACATCAGAAACAATTGCCGGCCCCCAAAAACCTTCTTGAGAACCCCATAATAAGTCAAAATTGGAGTACAACTGAACGAGGCTGACCGAATTAATCAATCAGTGTATGCAACTGAGAAAAGTTCGAAACATAATCTTAAGGAGGAACTGTAAGCACTAACGAACGCAGGACAGGGAAAAATGGAGGAAATATCTGACGTAGTGAAGGAATATAAGCTTAAGCATTAGAAACAATTTTAATACTTAAATTCACATTCAAGTTGCTTTTGAAATAAATAGTCAAACTAAAAACTACCAAATCATCACAGTGAAAAATAAATTAAATTTTAATTTTGTTGCAGCGCTCAACTTTTATTGAGTAGTAAGGGGTCGTTGACATATTACGATGGCAAGTGCTACTAAGTAGCGGTGGCCGGGCCAGATCATTAACAATGGTCGATCATATCTTCGGTTCCTTGAATGAGATCATTCTGAAAATTGGTGAAGACCTTACAATCGTTCACATATTACGTAATCAGCCGAGGGGGGATTTCAAATGCTTACGGTTGATTACGGGGGGGTGGGGGTTTAGTCGTTGATTACGTAATCAAAATTTTAATTTTTTACCGATTTTCGAAATACCAATTGGACAATTTTTGTTAATTATGTAATCAAACGTTTTTGTTTAGTAAATGCTTTGTTGACGGATGTTACTCGTCTAAATTTCTTCGAAGTAGCGCGCGCCGCTTTCTTCTCGAAATTTTATGGCCCGAAATGTTATGGCCCGATGGCACGTGCTAGGAAGTGGCGCGCGCTGGGCCAGATCATTAACAATGGTCAAGTGCTTTGCGATTATTTCATTCATTAATCCGTTGTGATAGCTTTTAATGAATAAATGGCTTAACATGAACATGTAATAGATAGTAATAAAAATAAATCAGTAATAAAATTAAATCAGTCATAAAATTAAATCAACGACAAAATTACACAATAGCTATACCATATACGTTTAAGAACAAATAGCTCTTTCAAAGCAGCTTTTACAGCGGGTATTGTCTTCATGCTTGGGAACTAAACAAATTTAGTCTTTATTTGTGATTACGGGGGTCAAACCTTGATTACGTAATATAGGGTACGGGGGGTTCTTGTCATACGCTGTATGACCCGCCGCGCACGAGTGCGCGGCTCCCACTGTATCGTAGAAACTCTACAGCATACAGGGGAAACGACCGTGGGGTCACGACTTGTAGCGCGATGCACTACTGGGCCGCGCCGCGCATATTCTCGCAACCACAGATCGGCGAGATGATATGCACCATTGGGCCTCGCCGAGCTAGTATAGGAAAGATTGACATCGTATAGGAAGGATTGACATCGTGAATTAAGGTCACGACGTGATACTAGGGGGTTCGGTTTTGATTACGGTTGATGAGTACGGAGGGGGGTAAAAATTGCCAAAATATTGATTACGTAATATGTGAACGGCCCCAAACTGTCCGAAAGATTTGGTGGATATCGGAGTTGATATTTATAATTTGATGAAAATGGGACAAAATGGGGTAAAATGCACTGCTTTTAGCTGTAACATAATGTTTGATGGTTGGATATGCTTTAAATTTTTCGGACACACTTTCTTTGTAAGTCTATGAGTAAGCTTACCAATTTTTGTTAAAATTGGATCAAGGGAAGGTTACTCAATACGCATTTGTTTCAATAATTTTGTGCTGGCCGAAATTAGCGCTAAAAAACCATCCTACAGTCGGCACGCGCGGCTCACTGTCGATGGCGCACTACCGGTACCTAATTACACAGCATGAAAATCATTTCTTGACAAGTTATGAGTTACCTGGGGACCCCAGGCTATTATGTTCATAAACAAAAAAGATTTGGCGGAATGACAGGCTGAGCGCGGCCCGGCCCAGTAAGTTATGAGCAAATAACCATTTCCATACGCGCGCATGTGACAGGCTTGTTCAACGATATTTGGGTTGTCCATGATTTGGGATTCGAGCTAGTTTTGGTTTTAAAGTAATTTTGAAGATAATATAAAAATTTGAAGTACAAATATCAATATGTGCACTTAATAACTTTTAATATTTGCCATTAAAATCGAAATCAGCATTTACAAATGTAAGCTGCACCACGATTACCGTCAACTACATATTATTTTGTTGTTTGTAGGTGTAGTAAAACGCTTAACCATTGTTAATGGTCTGGCCCGGCGCGCGCTACTTCGTAGCACGTGCCATCGGGCATTTCGAGAAGAAAGCGGCGCGCGCTACTTGAATGTGTATTACTAATACTAATAGGCTGACCCGGCTTGATTGACGATTTTAATCCTTTGAAAAGGCAGAACAATGTTTTGCAAACTACAAAGGTAGAATTATTATTGATAGTTCGATCTCGCGGCTACTTCGAAGAAATTTAGACGAGTAAGATCCGTCAAGTAAAACCTCATATCAAACCTACCAAGACCAAAAACGTGAGGCGCAGTCACACACCTAATTGGACTCGTCGACCGTCTTGGATTATTATATATTTGGAAAAATTAAAAATATTTTACGAGTATCACCCGTTTATGGTTAAGTTAGCATACTATTCTGTATTCGCAATTCACCACAGAAAATAAAAACTGTTTAGGAATTAGGATTGCGTTGATCATTGATACACAACATTGACAACTCACAACAATGAACTTAAAAATTTGTTATCTGTATAAATATAACAATTATAATGATAGTATATTAGATCAAATTACAATTATTATCGATACCAATATTTTCAAAATCTAACAAACAATGGTAATGATCACCTCAAACTCAACAATCTTGTAGGTTTATAACCTACCAGGACGCGCGCCGAGTTGGACTCGTCGACGGTCCTGTCCTGACGGTCCTTATATATAGAACAGATATTTTACGAGTATCACCCGTTAACAACAATCTCAATTAATTTTCACATTTAATGTTTAATGTTTCAATCTTGCGTTTAAACATAAAAGTATGTTGTGTATTATAATTAGTATTGATTTGTTTAGCTCCCCAACCGTTTTACTTTTTATTTGCTCATACATCATTGATCATACGTTTTTTATACATGATACAACACATGGTTTACTCATTTAGCTTAAATATGTGTATTATTTATTGGCTGTTAGTGTTAGTTAGACAACAGGATTCGTATAATAGCAGGGGCACACATTAGCGTGGACACGCTGACAGTACCATTAGAGCGTTGCAATGTTACCAAGGTGAAACAACTGCTGGCTTTATACCATGCTTGCGTCGTTTGTTGGTTCGGTGCCAAGAGAATCCATATCCACAGCGATCTTCCTGAAAATAAAGATTACAGTGTAACCGGTAGTTACATTTCTCGCTCTGGCGGTCCCAGTCATTTCATAACTAACGCCTCATTATTATTCTCGATAATGACCGTTTCGGCGACGGACAGTGCACAGCGTAAACAGTAAAGACGAAGTTGAAAGTACACATGATGCATGACAGTTCTATTCGGGCAACGGGGAGGGTTTTATTCACGGCGGGGCTTTAATTAAGCCGCACGGCAGAATCACATGACTGCCGACACTCAATAGTGCAATTTACTAATTTATTCTATCAATACCATCGTGTTCAGTAAACTAAATTTCTTCTAATTAAGATTTATTTTTATCGAGCCGAGCACAAACCTGCATGGTGTACCAGGGACTAAGAGAATTGTGAGCAACAAAGTGTCGAGCTTTGCGTGTCTTGTTCGGAGGATGCTCCAGTAAGATTTTAGGAAGAATACTGTTCTCAAGCTGCAGGAGAAAGGGTTACACAGCAGTCAACAAGAGCATACGCAACACAAACATTAGAATACCAGAAGAAAAGGAAAGTGACTGGTCTGTGGTCGCTTTCATGAACAATATGCTGGGTACATCCTACATGACTAATCCAACGACTCACTCTGCAACATAGATTTGAAGAAAGCCAGACATTGGAGAAATCTTTCTTGCACGTTCGGCATTTTTCGAGTGTCCGATATGTACTAGAAGTAGGCATTCTGCTCATACCGCGTCTACAAAACCTAGAATCGCACAAAAATCTCCCACAGCAACTTTCACTGCAGCACAACGGCCCACAGTAAGCGGACACGTGACACCACGTTCACAGCTCGTATCACATGACAACCCCACGTGACGGGATATTTCACAGAACCCCACAGAGACTGTTCAAGGGAAGGTGGATTATCTGCTTGTTAAGTCAATCTTCTTAACCGGTCAAGTCAGGTCTTGTTTGTTAGAGGAGTGACAACTTATCTACAGAGTTAGTGTGTCACGTGACTAGCTCTCCGTTGATTAAAATGCTGTTGAACGTTCTTTGGAACATATGCAGCTTGTAGGTTTTAGATGAGATTAAAAAGACAAGAAGCACTCGAGCGGTTTTAGTATTTGGAGCAACTTGAAAATCAAATATATGAATATTTCATTTAAGTTATTTTCATTCCTACATAATGAATGATAATGAAATGTGGTTCTATGCTCAATGTTTTTAACACTCACTAATTCTCACACTTACAAAATCAAAGGTTTGTGAAAAGATCCAAGACTCGAGTATCAAACGTAAAATTGTAAAGCCTCACACATTTAAAGACTGCTCTAATCTTTAGAGGCAAATCATCTCTGATCAACTTTCAAAAGCAATAAATATAAGTATGAAAACAAACACAACATAGTTGTCATAAAATAATTTGCATTGCTCACAAAAATAATTTTGTATAAAATAAAACGAGCACGAGCCCAAACACTCACTATACCGAAACGTTCACAAACATCATCTCACACAGATACACATTGTAGAGGGCACAGGTTTTAGATTCAGCTACCCAATTTGTCTTTAAGTTCATAGATTTAGATTAAAAAGGTTTCACAACAACATATTGGTGACATAGTAAATTTTTGAACCCACTCGGTGGCAAATTATCACCTGGACACATCCTGTGGAGACTGTAAATGACAATATTTGTGAACTTTCCAATATTCATGATCTGTCATACTTCAACCTAACCAAACGCACAGCAAATCGAACAATCGCTACCGAGTCTGTTAAACAAATATCTTCAGCACATTAAAAGCGTTACTTTAATTATATCATAATGGATATGACAAGGTCATTATAATTTAAGGTGTATAATAAGTTATAAAGCGGCGAGAGAGTCCTCAATAGCGGTTTGAGCGGCGTACAGCTTAGCCAGGAGGTTATTTTCTTGCTCGGTGCAAGTCGTCTTACTAATCTTATCTCCCAATACCTGAAGAGATGGATTATTATTCTGAGAGAAGGTACATTCTTATCTTCAATTTAAGCCAAGGAAATATTTCGGTCAAAGTGCTGTATACGGTCGTAATTATTGGTAAAGTTACGCATGAAAGGAAATAAAAAACTGGGGGTCGATATGGTATTATTGGTATTATTGGTACATTGGTCGAGTCTATGCGAAAGAATGTAAATGAACTAGAACAAGTCGTGAAAACAACTTGAGAATAACTGCAGACAAATTATCTGTGAGTCCCACCTTTTCGGCAAGACCGGAAATACTAGCAAGCAGGGCTTTTCTGTCTCCCTCACGACGAGTAAAATCAGCGACTCTGTCCGACAGGGAAGGAGATAGAGTGACAATCTTCTTCTGGAAGATAATGATGGTTATTTGAGGAGCTTTATCTCTCTGGGATTAATATTAAGTCTTTAAATCCGCACTGAGATGTACGTATTTGATCATACACAGCAGTGCCTATTTTATATTTAAATCTATCGCTAAATCTAACGATAACCTTCAATAGTTGAAAAACTTACGCAAACAGCCGTGGCCTCGTCGGTCAAAGTTTTGTACACTGCATCAATCTCCTTCTTGACGTTCTTAAAGTGTTTGCCGTCTTTCTTGGCTTTCACGGCGGCCAACAGTTCACAGGTTTCATCCGAAACGCTGCTCTTTACTTTTCCGGTGGTGGCGAATAATTCCTCTACTAGATAAGCAACCCTCTGTCGAGCCTCTTTGTTCTCGTCCTGTTGAAATTGAAAATGTTCAACCATGTCACCAGATAAATTTGGATTGATTGAGTACATTGTCAATTTTGTGAACTGTCTTTAGTTCTTAAAATGATTACAAATGTGTACTCATGAGGAAAATATCTATATCTTAGTTGTGAAACTGAATGTGACACAATACATAAACACCTACCACAGATATAGAGAAGTCCAGTCGAACGATAATGATAACACTAGCGAATATAACCATGAAGGCAATGACCACGAGCAGAGGCTCTTGCAGCAACATTATTGGATTGAACTTGTAGTAGATCTGAAATAATATAATGTGAGTTGTGACAGTCAAAACTTCAAGACTTGGAATTCAGCCCATTATAAAATGGACTTATGATATTTTTCCTAGAATCTACGTCACGTTAACGTTACTTATCGTATTTAGTTCAGGTGTATAATAATGCGCGCCATTTTGTGACACGTAAATTTCCCTTTTCTGAACTTAAAATATATCCCGACACTCATTCAAAGAGCCGCGCGTTCCAAATAACAATGCAAACGCGCAAAATTGTGACGTGGGGCAGAGCAGCGGTGGTTCCAGTATTTTGTTGTGACGTGTTCCACTGTTCCTTTATCTCGTCACATCGAACCCAAGCGGAGACAGATGTAACCCGACTTGCATTTTATAATTCAGATAAGATAACTAGAGAGTTAATGTTGAGCTGAACATCATTCACTGCATATTTCAGTTGACAGGGCCGATATATCTCTTTATCAAGCGCAAACTTGTCTACCAAATGGGTAAGTCGAATCCCCTTTGTTATTGTCGAGATAGATTCGAGGAAACCTTGGAGTTCCAACTTCACGATTAGCTTGAGAATTGCGATGAAAGATTTGAAAGAAAGTAAGTTTGTTCCACAATGGTTGCTGCTTTCTTATGCACAAATGAAGGGTGGATTGCAGTTACCGCAAATTACGTACACTCGCGAAACTCAATGTTAAGTCATTTTAAAGGTGTGTCCTCTGAGAGGACTACAGAAAAATATAAATGCTTGTAATGTTGCCCCACTGCACGGAAATCTTTAGTAAAAGGCGAAAGATTTATTCGTGATGCAATGAGACCAAGCTGCCTTCTTATCTGAAAACAGAGACCATACATTCTGTTCGAAATATATTCTTGTGTTTGATATCGTATACAAGTTTTCAAAACTTTAGAATCAAATAACACCAACTCACCTCAATATTCTTTATGTGATTCTCCTCCAAGTTTTTAGCTTTAAAAGTAAGGACTGGTCTGCCAAAGGTATCTAGATATGTCTTAACTTTACCGTCAGCTTCACGGACTATTTCATAGTTGGGGTACACTATCTCAAATTCACTGAAAGTTCCAATGTCACTAAAAGTGCACTATAATATTTGTATCTTATTCAATCGCCCAAAGTGAAGGAACAGAACATTCGAATTTTACTATCGAATCTGTAAAAAAGAAGCAAATGTTCTGAGAACCAATGTCACTGACCTAGCACCCTCTGGTAGAATAACACTGACTTCAGCCTCATCAATAACGAGGTTATCGTAACTGTGATCCACAAAAGGAAACTCTAACTTATAGTTCTGCCCGCTGTGAGACAACATCTCGTAGCTAGGGACACTGTAACCGATATAGTATTTTGTCTGCCATCCTCCAAACAGAGGGAAACGTGGCCTGATCTCCAGCTCGTTTGCGTCCTCTGTCTCTCTGAAAAGTTAAAAATGGTCAGAGTCGAATTATATGTTTTCTTATTGCTGGAATATTGCGATAGTTTTTATGACCACTGATGTAATTGGAATTGGGTTACATTACCCTAACTAGTGTAAAGTAAGTGACTGCCTGGTTTTTAACACGTCATATTTTCAGCTAGGAGCAATCCTAAACTAGTCTGGCTGACCCAGTTCAGGTTTCAGAACTCTTCGATATACAGTATAGATATATGAGAAGACGTCTAATAGTTTAATAAAGAGTGACAATCATTTGATTTTGTAAACTGAACTTTGGAAACGTCAAGAAAAATAGGGGTAACATAAATACTCATCACTCAAATGTCGCTTGTAAATAGGAACAAACCTAAGATTACTGGTGGAAATGTTGCCAATGTCGTCCCGGTAGTAAACATTCTTAGAAGAAGCGGGCAGTACAGTTCTGAAGGATTTCACAGCAGTTGGGGCACCTGTAAATGAAACATTACAATACATCGTTAATGCTGTACAATGAAGTTGGTATCGGATATCACTGAAAATAACACCCTGCCCGCTTGATATTGCGGTGTATTTTAGTTGCCACACTCGCAAGACCTAATTAGACGACAGTTTCTTTTCAACACTTCATTCTCCCATAGCAGCAGACACATTACCACACGGACTGGTTGGATTCGGGATCGAGCAACCAGGAAAAGTAAACCTTATTTCCAACAGATTGACTTCATACTCTGCAAGTCCAGAAGCAAGGCACTGCTAACTGATGCCAGGTCATATGCAGGTACAAAGCACCGCAGTGACCACAAACTTGTTGTTGCCAAGGCAGATTTTTCGCAGCGCTTCAATTTGTACAGGGAGAGCAGAGCATTTCAGAAGAGTTATAACACAACAACCTTGATTGGAAGCAAACAAGCTCAACAACAATATCAGCAAGAACTTCATCAGAAACTTGAGCAAACGGTATCAGATCCTGACTTTACCTCCAATAACACGGAACAGCAATTTGATATGCTTTTTGGTGTAGTTAAAGAAGCTGCTGTTTCCACTGTGGGTTTTCGCGAGCCACAGCGAAAGAGGAATCATTCCTCTGACAGTCAAGTTGTTAGCATGTCTGAAGAAAGAAAACAACTTTTACAACAACTGAATAACAACGAATACAGAGACAGGACAGCTCTCAGAGCTAAAATCAACAGGCTCTCAAACGACATTACTAAACGGTTGAAAACATTGAGAGTTGAGTTAGCAAACAGCCTAGCTGACTCTATAGCCACCATAGACGAAGGACGGAGAATGTTTGAAGCTGCTCGTCAACTATCAGGCAAACAGAAAACGGGTGCAGGCTCTGTGTCTGTTTTCAACACTGACAACCAACTGGTAGATAATGAACGAGACAAGGCTGAAATCATTCGCCAGTACTTTGAAGAACACTACACTGGACCTGACAGTGAACCACCACTAGAACCGTTCACAGGTAACCCTAGGCCCCTTCAAAACCCCATTACAGCGTTTGAAGTTGAGCTTGCGGCCAAGAAACTCAAGAACGGTAAAGCTGTTGGACCAGATGGGATCCCAAACGAGTTCCTCAAACACTCTCCTGAAATCTTTTTTTCCACATTTGCACAACTTACTAATCGATCCTTTGAGCTCCATGAACATGTACCTTCTTTCACAGAGGGATACCTTACTCCGCTCCAAAAACCTGGAAAGCCACTAGGCCCCCCTAAGAGTTTGCGCCCACTTTGCCTACTAAACGGTACTAGAAAGATATTGTCCATGATAGTCTTAAAGCGCATCCAAAGGCAAGTATCTCAGTACACTGGTCCTTGGCAGAATGCCTATAAACCTGGCCATAGTTGTGCAAATATCGTTTGGACCCAGCGAATACTAGTGTCAGTTGTCAAGGAAAAACGCTGGTCTCTTCATAAGATGGGCATTGACATGTCCTCTGCTTTTGATACCATAAAGAGGTCGGTATTACTTGACATTTTAGCTGATGCTGGTTGTAGTGAGGATGACATTCGACTGGTAAGGTATTTGCTCGCAAATACTAAACTGAAGATCAAAGTGAACTCAACAATATCGGGAGAGTTTATTGTCACGATTGGAGCTTTTCAAGGCGACAGTTTGTCTGGAAACTTGTTCACTCTATATCTGGCAGCAGCACTTTACCACCTGCGTGCTGTTATGTCCTATCTAAGACCTAACCCTCCCATAGCTGAGAATCTGTTACCCCTCGAGTGGGAGTACGCAGATGATGTTGATTTTACTGATGAGGATAAAAGCAATTTGGAGTCTTTGTTGCCAATATGTAAAGAGATATTGGAAGAGTGGAATCTTTTTGTCAATGAGTCAAAAACCGAGTTCACCCACTTCTATCTGGCCGGCAAGAACGAGGTTGATAACAAAGGAGAGACACTCAGAGGTAGAGAACCTTGGAGGTCATCTATCTCTTTAGGCTCTAAGTTGTGTAGCATCGAAGATGTCAAGAGACGATGTATACTTGCTAACATTGCTTTTCAGAACTACAAAAAAGTCTGGGAACAAGGTAGACGTATACCCTTGAAGACTCGACTCAAGATATATGAAGCACAAGTCGTTTCAATACTGATGTATAATTGCAACAGTTGGGCAACATCTAAACAACTCCAGTGCAGTTATACACGCTTAAGCCTCTGTTATCAGCAGCGCTTATCATCTCAACAACTATCTCATACTCGCAGCTACAGCTTGTTTTACGGATACTATACACTGTGTATAACTGATCAACGATATGCCGACAGTAGCAGAACGTTTCAAATTTGACTTAGTAGAGACCGATGGACAAAAGTTCCTACTTGATACCGTGAAACAGTGTAAAGTCGATTGTGTTCAAGAACTAAATCATGAGAGCGTGAACAAAATTGGTAACAAGGGGGATTTAGCGGCAAAGTTTTTGCAAGCCATGCAGCTCATTGAGAGACAGCATAACATGATCATAAATCAGAGGGTACACGTTAGTCAGTATCAGTCTGGTATGATACAGCTGCAGGACCAAGTTATAAAACTACAGGAGCAACTATTATCTGCAAAAGAAGGACTTTCTAAGGCGATAGAGTTTAACGAACATCTCAAGACTGAGTTTTTTGAGGGTGTTCAGAAAGAAGTCAGTTCAGTTAAACAAAGTTTTAGCGATGTGGTGAAATCCGGTAGTATCGAGAACTCAGCTGCGATTTCTACAGAATCCATTAAATCAGTTGCCAAGCAAATTGCTTTGGAGGAGGAGTTGGGTAGGAACATCATGGTCTTTGGGCTATGCGAGGAGGTCAATGAGGAGATCAATACAAAAGTCGCTGAAGTATTGGAATCATTGGGAGAGAAACCCCGAGTTGAGGCTTGTAGAATCGGCAAGAAATCACCGTCAGCTGCAAGACCGGTTAAAGTTTCCTTTTCCAGTTCTTCGATTGTGCAACAAATACTGAAGAAGTCGAGTAAACTGTGTGGAACAGAGAGATTTAAGAGGGTGTTCCTAGCTCCAGATCGTACAGCAGAAGAAAGAGCTCAGCGTAAAGAACTTGTCCTAGAGCTAAAAAGAAGAGCTGGTATTGAGAAGGACAAAAAACTCTTCATTCGTGAAGGGAAGATTTGTAGCCTTGAGAGGCAAAAATGAGTTTCTAAATATTTTTCGTGTTGTGAGCAAATCAAAAAGTTTAGCTCTATGAGTATTTGTCTTCTGTGTGCTTAGTTTTTGTCGAAGGATCTAACCATTTTATTTCACTTATACAAAACTGTATAGTTTTCAAGGGATTTATCTGGTTTTAGGCGAATCTTGTTCAGAGATCGCTGTTTCATTACTCTTAGTCAGCTGGTGCAGCCTTTATACATACTTTTATATGTATATTTACAATTTTAAATTGCTGTTCAATATCTATTTTTAGTAAACATTAACTGGGGTAGTAAAACCCAGTTCCCAATCAATCAATCCTTCAAAAACTTGATGTCTGCCACAGGAATCATCTCCGTATGATCATCGGCATGACCTACCCTAATGTCATACGAAATGTGACTCTATACAAACGCTGCGAAGTTGTTCCACTAAGTGAGCGTGTTGCTCGTGCACGGTGGAGAATGCTCGGTCACATCCTCCGCAGTGATAATAACTCACCTGCCCAGCTCGCCTTACATTTTGCTGTAGAGAGTCAGAGTTTGATGAGAGGTAGAGTCGGACGACACCAGTCAAACTTGTTAAAAACTATTTTGAACGATTTAAGTGACAGAAACTTTAGACTTGTAAATACAGACGATTTATACCATTTAAGACTTTTTGCAACAGATAGAAAAGCATGGAGAGAGTTAAGCATGATTTAGTGTATTCTGTGTTATTTTTCTCTTGGTGACTTATCAGGTCATCAAGATGTTCTTTATGTTCTATTTTTGATTTGAATAAAGTTATATAATATAATAATATGGTATTTGATATCAAGTTCTTGGACATTGATGTTGTAGAGCCCCGAAACAAATATCTGGCGTGAAGCTGGCACACCTCACCTATGAGAATTCCTACACGTGGTATTTAACCGTGTTTATCTGGAAATCTAACCTTTTCTATGATACCATATTCATTGGTGTGTCCTCTGAGAGGACTACAGAAAAATATAAATGCTTGTAATGTCGCCCCACTGCACGGAAATCTTTAGTAAAAGGCGAAAGATTTATTCGTGATGCAATGAGACCAAGCTACATACAAATCTACAAACCACGGCTATATATTGTGGATAAAATATATCCTTGTGTTTGAAATTTATCACACTTGACACAAATAATTTCAACTCGTAAATTCTTAAAATCATCGAATTGATGTGATACACCTGGATCCAAATCTTACTCATATCATAACGAAAGAAAATTGCTAACCGCTAGACAATAAGTAATTTTTAGATTTCAGCATTAATTTATAAATATTTATCATAATCATAATACAGATTTAAATCACGTGACATTATCAGACTGTTCATAGAATAAGCTACACAACCGGATGTGTTAAAAGTAACTTTTCCTTAGAAAACCTGATAAAGTTACTGATAAAGTTACTACTAACCAATAGGGTTACGCTGGAAGTCAAGTCTTGAGAATTGTGACTTAAGTTTAGCTCCAGTGTGTACAAGTTGGTAATGCTCCTCGACTGCTATGTTACCCCAGTGTGATACCTGAGGAACAGGGGCTTAATATCTCACTCTCATAACTTGACTATTAAATCCACGTTTTTGGTATTATATGTATGTATATATATTTTATATGTATGTATTTATTATATGCAAACGACGCCACCCACAATTTATATATATTGTTAGTCAGCCACTACTGTCAGTAAAACAACGCCTTGACTTCAAATGTCGGTAAAATATAAGAATATACCTTTACAGTCATCCTCAATAAATGTAATAGATTTGTAGTGTTGTAATTAGTTTATATATATGTATAATGTTTATGTATGTCAATTGCTAAATTGTGAAAATCAGGAAAAATTATCTGTTCAAATCAATGGCGAATATTAGCTACCAAGATAGTGCCCATATAAGACCATAACTCCAAACATCTGCTTATTGAAAATTAGTATTATGTAGTTTAAATCATCTCTCACCTCCACAATCCTCTTTAGAGTAGTGACAGTAAGGAAAGGGGAGTTGTTCTCGAAATGAATGGTAACTTTAGCACTAGTTTGAGCAGGTATGTTACTGTAAGGTCCGTATTTAACTGTCTGGCTCTCTTTGTTGCTGGGGCTGCGAGGGGTAAAGGACTCAATCTTACTGGAACCAAGGTTAAACTCTGAAAATTAAAACTATTAATTAAGTCATATTGAAACAACTTGTAATTATTGGGCAAGAGGATCAGAATACGTCCAGATTCTTCTCTTTAATATCAACAATATTCCTGAATCTGAAGACAATTTCCATTCAAACGTATGAGAAACTTACTAGAGAACTGCTCGACAGTGTTGTATACGCTGTAGTAATAAGCGTTGCTATGGAAACGAACTAGCTGGTTGTCAGGCTGGTTGATAGCACGAGGATAAGGCTCCAAGGAGTGGGTAAATGTTGTCATGACTACCAGACTTGTTTTACCTCCACTGCTTAGAGAGGAAGACAGAGTCGCCTCGTATACTCTGGGAAATATTATTTTGTTAAAACTTGCTCAATTTCTTAAAACGGATTGTATCCTTCATGATTTATTATTATTTATAATTTTGCAGTGCACATTGTTTTGACTCTATAAAGATGTAAAAACTATGATTGCGGTAAAGTGCCAGTCAAAGGTATTGGTATGCGGAGAATCTTCTAGCTGATATGCGCAATAGAACACTTAAATACTATACATATTATATTATACTATACATATTGTACAATATATATATATACATATAACATACCCATCAGAAGTTTTAGTGACGGGTAACTCGTTGCCGTGCTCGCTAACGGAGACGAAAGAGAGATGTTTGACAGCACTTGGGTCCACAACCACCTCGTACACCTCAACAACACTTGCTCCACTGTTCTCAACTTCTACCTCAGCTGTCACCTGTAAGTGTTGTGTTAATATATAGTGTTATATACCTTAAAGGGGGTGATGCAACGACCATTAATGACCATTAATGACCATTAATGACCATTAATGACCATTAATGACCATTAATGACCATTAATGACCATTAATGACAATGTCAGTTTTGCTAAAATTTCGAATACTGACATTAATGGTCATGTTTTTTTCCGCACTTCCTGGAACAAGAAGGACGGACACGAGGACCACTTAGAACCTACCTAAAGTTAACTAACAATAAGTAGACGGTACTTTACGTCTTGGAAGGGGATGAAAAGTTAATTTTACAACTTTCTCAAACACTGATATTACTACATATTACAACTAATATAACCCAATTATACCATAACAACAACGTTCTCCCAATCTAAACTTATTATTGAACCATCCTGGGTCTTCACCCAACACTGGGAAGACATATCGTGCTCAATACAGATCGCCACCGCAGGTCTTCTCTCTCCCGACCGAGCATTTCCCTTTCTTTGTGATGCTTTAGATGTCTTAACAGATATAGAAAGCACTTTGCCCTGCACAACCGTGCGCCTTCTTTTTTCATCCTTGCCTGTTATGAGTATACCAGTTATTGTTCCACCAACTTGCACCTCTTGAGCGTTGCATAGCTCTGGTTCTGCTAAACCTTTACAGACTGGGCGATACAACCCAATACTTGTATCCAAGGCAAGACCAAAAAATCTTTTCCTTCGGCTTTTCGCACCAAAGTTGGTCTTGCCTTGGTTACAATATTTGGTCACGACCTTAGTGGAGCTATCAACCAGCTCTTCGTCCTCATAATCAGAAAAATTGTCTTCACTCTCATGGTCTGATTCATCATCTGATTGTTGTTCACTACCATATGAGAGTGGAAATTGGAGACTCCGCCGTCTTTCAGAAATAACATTTCCATTATCACCTGAAAGATACGAACTTCCATGACTAGAAGAGGAAACAAAGAGTTCCTCTCCAATCTTGGATCCTCTTTTTAAGCTTTGGATTATAAGGTTACTCATCTTGACCGAACCTCCAAAATCAACAGCAATCTTTTTCTCTGGATGTTTGCTCCACTCAGAACGAAAGAGTGTCTTCCCCCGGGTATGAGCGGTTTTATGAACACTTGTACCACATTCAACATCAAGCGTATTCTCCACCTCTAATAGTCGGTTGTAACGACCCATGGCTTCAGGGACTCTTGTAGAGTCGATTTGTGTGCGTCTACCGGAGTGCCGTCCAACCCTGATTCGAGCGAAGAGTTGTTCATTTTGATCAGACGATAAAAACCACGGTACTACTGGTGCTTTGGGGTGATTACAAATCAAGTCGACAAAATACAAGACAAGTCCGTTAGCTGCGGATATTAAGTCTTTGAAGCTTTCTCTAGTTATGAAGTTCTCGCTGGTATTTAATTTCTTCGAGTGTTCTCCCCACAGAGTGAAGAACGTGAAAACAGTCCACGCATTTTCAGCTCTTTCTGAAACAGTCAGCGATTTGTCATAAAACGCTGCCAGGAGCAAAAACCCGGCCTTAAGATAGGCCGAGAGGCTCAGAAATCCTGCTTGTTTTAGAACATCCCATTTAGTCGTTAGCTCTGCAGCACACTGCGGGTTTTGTCTATCAGAGTGCTGCAGAGTTGTAAGGGATACAGAGTCTCTGAATTCTTCACTTTCCGTAGCGAGTTTAAGAATCATCCCCCAGTTTAGGGTGAATTTCGTGTCTTCGATCGAATCAGAATCGGCCATTATGATGAATCTAGTACTGAGGTAATGGAGACAGTTAACCAGTTTTTTCAACTCATGACAGATGTCCTGCATGGGAAAGTCTCCTGTTTTGTTGAAGTAAAATACTGGCGGGTACTCCAACTTCGACAGCTCGCTCTGACTGGCTGTTTTGATCCGTTCATCTGTATTGACCTAAGCCGCTGATCTCCGTACGAAACATGATTTCTCCCCTCAATTAGTCAAGGCTACTGCCAGATATTTCAAAATTTGAGATATCTTATGACCATTAATGACCATTAATGACCATTAATGACCATTAATGACCATTAATGACAATGTCAGTTTCGGAAAAATCTCAAATACTGACATTAATGGTCGTTGCATTACCCCCACCTTAAATACAAATTATAACAGATTAGGTCCTTATCTGTTATAAATTAATGATATATTTTTAAATCTATTTATAAAATGATCGCAGGTTTGGAGACAAAACAATTTAAGAAACAAACACAAGTTTTACAAAACGTTCTTTCTTTATCCCTCCTGGCCTACCACTGAGTCAGCTGTCAGTTACAGACTGTCAAGAACAATCTGCAGATCATTAACTGGACTTAATTGACATTTACTAACCTTGGCGATTTGGGTCGTCAGGTCCACAACTCGGTTAACATTTTTGTTCACCAACTGTGCAGTTGCCACAGCAACCAACACTGCCAACACCCACAGCCTCATCCTAATGAATACGTTTTTTAAAAGAAGGATACACACTAAATTTGGTTTACAAAATGTTTAGCCAAACATTTGATTGAATCCCATTGAATGTATGGTTAACTAAATATTTCGTTCTTAAAAGGTGCTCATCGTGTCCATATTCTTATGATAGCATTTAGTCAAGTGGATAATTATAATAAAGAATACGGCATTTTGTTTTCAAATGAAATATAATAATAAATCATTATAAAACTTAATACAACACAAATAAAAGTCAGTTTTGTACATAGTTTTCAACTGATATTGCTTTGTCAATCCGAAAATATCGTTTCTTAAATGGTATATAGCGGGAGAGGGACTGTAGTACTGTCAATCACACGAAACCAAAGAATGCATACAATTATAGTTTAGTATGATGTGCACAAGAGCAACAACATATTTCATAAAGACAACTGAATGTTTATTTTGATAACACTGATGAGGGAAAGAAATGATTGTTTCGATTGGAAACAAATTTGCAGCAACTCGTGAGAAACTGTACAGAAAACTGTACATGTACCTATATACCATTTGTACCCATAGTCTACGTTCAATCTGGCAACTGATCTTAACTTCCGACAATGATGTTGTTGATGGGGATATGGATCAATTTGACGAAGAATCCAATGAAGCCCATGATGCAGAATCCAATAGCAGTTGCAGCAGCTATCTTCTGAAACTCTTTACGATCAGGTTTGGTGCATCTTTTGACTAGTCGGCAGGAATCTTTGAAGAACTGCTGGGCGGGCTCGGACATTCCAAGAATCTGATCCATGTCGAACTTTGTTCACTAAAATATATTGTATGTTATCATATTGATGGTAATAAGCAAGTGAAAAGTTGGAGTCATGAATCCCAAAATTAAGCTTGCAGTTTTGTTTTAAATTAAGTGATTTGAAATTTAAAGGAAATAAATTTATAGGAAATAAGAATGAAATCGGAATGATGCTCCATGTCAGCATTTTGGATTAGTAGATTAAAAGTTAAAACCAATTCAGTTTTGGCAAATGTCCGACCAGTCGTTGGACCAGTGCCAGGCAACAGCTGATGATCTGAGTTAACCATTTCAAAACATTATGCAATGGAATGGATCACCTCGATTTAATATTTCTAAGAAAAAATAGTGTATAAAAAGCTATGTAGGAAAACTGATCTTTTATGTTGCTGGATGATGCAACTGATCAATCGTTTAATCTGCCCTAAACTACTCTGAGTCTTTTGATGTATTTAAAGCACTTGGATTAGTGGCAGCAGTTATAAACTGGCCTAGAAAATTACTTTTTTGTCAAAATAGATCTTTTTGTTAACAAAGGAAACATATCTACAGAACTAATATTTGGCTGAGGAAGAAACACACAGTTATCCATTTGTAGTCTCCAAGTTTTGCATTTTGCAATGGTAGCACAGGCTTAGGCATACAACTATACTCAATAAGTCAACATATTGTGTCATAATGTAATATATTGAATCACAATAAAACATAATAAAACACAAGTTTCTGTCCATTAAATAGAGCTTTTAACTGGTCTTCATCTGTAATAGCAAATGTTTCGAATTTAAAATGGTATATAGAAGGAAGGGATTATGAAAACTTTATTGTCAATCAAACATTACCCAAATATTGATGTACATTTATAAAATAGTTTGGTAAGTTGTAGATAAAATTCAATCTATTTATGTCAAAACAGGATCTTTCTTGTTTACGAAAATTTTATCGTTTACAACAGAATGGAATGATTGTTTCAATAAGAAATAATGCTAAAACAAATCGGGAGAACTGTACAGAAAAACTGTACAACGGACCTTTATACCATCTATACCCATAGTCTAATCTGGCAACTGATATTAACTTCCAACAATGATGTTGTTGATGGGGATATGGATCAATTTGACAAAGAATCCAATGAAGCCCATGATGCAGAATCCAATAGCAGTTGCAGCAGCTATCTTCTGAAACTCTTTACGATCAGGTTTGGTGCATCTTTTGACAAGTCGGCAGGAATCTTTGAAGAACTGCTGGGCGGGCTCGGACATTCCAAGGATCTGATCCATGTTTAACTTTGTTCCTTAAAGTTGATTTTATATTATAATGTTGACAATTATTCAACAAAAAAGAGACCAAATAAATTCAGTGCAGCGATAAAAGATTACTTGGCAATGAATCTCGTAAGAAAGAAGAAAAAGCAATAGAAAATCATACACACAATCAAATCATGTAGACAGTTGTTGATATTTCCTGATTCCTAATATATTCCTAATATTCTCTATAAAAGCTATTGAACTCAATATTTCCAATAATAGCCCATATTAAATACCTGAGCGTAAGGTGGGGGCATCAAATCGCCGTTTGAAAGTGGGACAATTTAAAAAATGTCACTAAAACTATGTACATATTTTTACTGAGACAACTGCGGTCAAGAATACAGAAGGGAAAATGCATCGTTTTCTGATTCTGAACAGAAGGGCAACTGTCTCAACCCCAAGACCATAACAGGTGACCAAGCTTGGCTTGACGTATCTGCTAGATGAGTTTGGACTCCATTTGATAAGACCTATCTTGACAATTAGGGTCACACCCCAATTGCTTATCATACAGGGGGGGTGTCATGCCCGTCTATGTCCGCCTATGTCCTGTCCTTTTTGGATTCTATGAGACAACGGACGTGTTTTTTGGGACATTGGCGGACACGGACGGACATTGGCGGACTCGGACGGACATTGGCGGACTCGGACGGACATTGGCGGACTCGGACGGACATTGGCGGACCGGGACGGACATTGGCGGACTTGGATGGACATTGGTGGACATTAGCGGACATTGGTGGACATTAGCGGTCAAACATTTCGAGGACTGACGAGTACTGAAGAGTACTGAAGAGTACTGAGGAGGATGACTGAGGAGGATGACTGAGGAGGATGACTGAGGAGGATGACTGAGGAGGATGACTGAGAGGGAGGAGAAGGATCAGGAAGACCCAGGAGGAGGAGGAGGAGGAGGACCCAGAAGGAGGACCTAGGAGGAGGAGGAGGAGAACTGAGGAGGATGACTGAGGAGGAGGAGGACTCAGGAGGAGGACTGAGGAGGACTGAGAAGGAGGAGGACTGAGGAGGATGGCTGAGGAGGATGGCTGAGAGGGAGGAGGAGGAGGAAGAGGAGGAAGAGGACTGAGGAGGAGAAGGAGAAGGACTGAGGAGAAGGAGGACCCAGGAGGAGGAGGACCCAGGAGGATCAGGAGGAGGACCCAGGAGGAGGACCCAGGAAAAGGCCCCAGGAGGAGGAGGACTGGGGAGGAGGAGAACTGTTGAGGACTGATGAGGAGGACTGAGGACGAGGAGAAGTAGGAGGAGGACTGAGGAGGGGAGGAGTCCAAGAGGACTGGGGAGGATCAGGAAGACCCAGGAGGACCCAGGAGGAAGAGGAGGAGGAGGACCCAGGAGGAGGAGGAGGACTCAGGAGCACTGACGATGACTGAGAAGGAGGAGGACTGAGGAGTACTGAGGAGGATGGCTGAGGAGGATGGCTGGGAGGATGGCTGAGGAGGATGACTGAGGAGGATGACTGAGAGGGAGGAGGAGGAGGACTCAGGAGGAGGACTCAGGAGAAAGAGGAGGAGGAGGACTTAGGAGAAATGAGAAGGAGGACTGAGGAGAACTGAGGAGGAGGAGGAGGAGGAGGACTGAATAGGAGGAGGAGAAGGAGGGGGACTGGGAGAGGACTGGGGAGGAGGAGGACTGATGAGAAGGATGAGGAGGAGGACCCAGGAGGAGGAGGACTGAGGACCGAGGAGGAAGAGGAGGAGGAGGACCCAGGAGGAGGAGGACTGAGGATGAGGACTGAGGAGGACTGAGGAGGATGGCTGAAGAAAACAACAATTTCAAGAAAACAACAGTTTTATTTAGTATCAGTTAAAGCAGACAAAAACATATTTTATATATATAACTAGTGCAAACTTTAGACCATATATCTTAGGGGACTTGGAGTAGCAAGAGAGTGACCAGAAAGTATATGTATACTTTTAGCAAAAATACGTCGAAATGAATCCAGGGTGATACAGGATCTGAGAGTGCAGACCATAAAGTTTACGCACCCACCCTTGCCTCCTGAATTCTTGGTTGGAAAGACAATTATGCAAAATTGGTCGTTTATACTCCAAGTCCCTTTGTTAATAGAGGTAGTATTATTTATGTCTGGAATTAGCTTCATTCAATAATAACAATATCAATATAATCAATATTAATATCAATATCAGACTAAACTATCAAATAAATAAATTATCAAATATCAATTATTAATTCACTCTGATTAAAAAGTTATAAATTAGGATATCTAATATTTAAGAATTACAACTACAAGTTGTTAAAAACGCCCAAAATAGATCTGAGATATTTTCAGTCTGTAGTACAATAATGATAGCAATAGTTTAAATTATGTGCTGCTGCAATTAGATTAAATTACTGTAACTTAAAATTGTTTGGAGTCCAAGTCTCTTTTAAGTCAGCAGCCTGTGATTGTATTAATAGTGCTTTCGTTCTCAATCTTATCAAGTTAATGGAAGTTTCTAGACAATTGCTTGAAGTTAAAATTTTTTTATGAACAGTGTTCCAAAGCTTGGCTGCATTAAACAAAAAGGTATTTGATTTATTTAGAAGAATAACTGTTAGACTCGTTGCACGGTTTGAAATATTGATAGCCTCATAAAGGGAGTATGGGCAGTGGTACTTGATAATCTTAGAGAATTCTAAAATACAGTGATATTTGTACAAGTTTTGAGCCGTAAGAATTTTTAACCTATTAAAAATGGGTTTCGTATGCTCCTTTTCAAAATGTTTATGGCCTAGTATTTGCATGCCATATGGTCTAGTTCTTGCACATGTTGATTGTTTATCTAGATATGAGTCGAGATCACCAAAAAGGATTCTTATACAGTGCTTCTGTGTGATAAAAAGACTATCATTTGACCGTTCTTTGAGGACAACTCCCCAAACACTTATACCATAACTTAGATGTGATTCAAATAGAGCATTATATATTTTTAAATATAGTTCAGCAGGTATCGAGTGCCGAATTCTACAGATTGCACCAGTCATGGACCTCAGTTTTTTACGGATGTAGTGCATGTGGGCAGACCAGTTTAGCTTACTATCTATAACAACACCTAAGAATTTGGTATCCTTGACTTTAGTGATAACCTTACCATTGATGAATATTGATCTAGATTCATCTAGCAGGGTAGCAAATGGTCTAGTCCGTGCACAAGTGTCATCATATTCAGAGGCGGGTTTAAAATGGATGTAGCAGCATTTTGACATGTTGATATGAAGTAGATTACATTTCATATAAATCGAGACATGTTTAAGCACTAAGTTGGCTTTTTTGTATGTTGCTTCTCTAGACGGTCCTGATATGAAGATATTAGTGTCATCAGCATAAAGTACAAATTTCACTTCACTGTCTGAAAAACAGTTTACTATATCGTTCATATACAGTAGGAAGAGTAATGGCCCTAGAATTGACCCTTGAGGAACCCCGAATTCCACATCCATTGTTTCTGATGGTACATCGTTATACATCACATACTGCTTTCTGTTAGTCAAGTAGCTTTTTAGTAAAGTTAGTGCTGTGCCCCTAATACCATAGGAATTTAGCTTGCTTAGAAGAATATTGTGATCAAGGGTGTCAAAGGCTTTGCTCAAGTCAATGAATATGCCTAGGACATGTTTATTGCTAGCCAGGGACTTTGTAACAGAGTCTATAGATTTGTGTAGAGCATGGGCGGTAGAATGGCCTTTTCTAAATCCAAACTGTGAGTCTGTTAGTACACCTTTAGATGTGAAGAAATTATAGAGCCGTTTGTAAATGACCTTCTCGAAAATTTTTCCAAATAAAGGTAATATTGATACAGGCCGATAATTTTCAATACATTCCTTATTGTCTTTCTTGTAAATAGGAATAACTTTACCAGTTTTAAAAATACTTGGGAATGTTCCACTTTGTATACATATGTTGTAAAGCCTAGCCAAGGTACCAGCGATGAGCTTTGCCGATTTTTTTACAACGATTATAGGTATGTCACTTGCCTTGCCATTTTGAAAATCTCTGATGACCTCGATAATCTCATCTTCATTAGTTTCTTCTAGGTATATGGAGTCAGACACCGAATTAGACATGAATTGAGCAAATGATTCTACTGGTTCCAGAGAAATACTATTGTTCGACAATACATTTCTATTGAGATTGCTTGCAAGAGATGTAAAGTATTCACAAAATTTGTTAGCAATTATTCGTCTGCAAGTAATTCTCTGGCCATCTATGACAAAATCGTCCTTACATCTAGACATATTCTTACCACGGAGTTCATTGATAACTTCCCAGGTCTTTTTTGAGTTCATGCTGTACTTCTCGAATTTTCTAGTATAGCACATAGCTTTTGCCATATTTATTGAGTTTTTGAGAAACTTGTCGAATTCCTTGTAGCAGATGTGCTTGTTTTGATCCCCGTCAGGTAGTTTTAATGTACAAGTCTTCTTCCATTCGAAATACAACCTAGCTTTCTTGTCTATGGAATTAATTAGCCCCTGGGTAATCCAAGGGTTAGTTATGCTGTTGCGTTTAGTGGTTCTAGGAGTAAGAAGTTTGCAAGACAAATCTATCTTTTCTTGAAATAACTGCATGAAAGAGTCAAATGTGTCACAGCTGTGCTGGAACCTATCTATATCGTTTTCTATTTCAAGACAGAGCTTCTCTAGGTTAGCATTACAATAGTCGTAGTGTATGGTAATTTTGTCTGGTGAATCAGGTTTAGGCACAGAGTTAGGGGGAAGCTCAACAAGAGTGAATACAGGGTGATGGTGGGAGATATTATCAGATATCACACCAGAAATAAGGGATTGGTCTACTACATTGGTGTGGATATTGTCAATACAAGTCCTGGAACAGCCAGGCATTTGGTGTGTTGGTACTGATATGGTTGGTGTGAAGCCGTTGTTGAATATTATTTCTTGGAATTTGTCCTCTGATGGAGATGGGTCTTTCAAAATGTTGACATTGAAATCACCAAGAATGTATACTTTTTTGCCATTTAATTTTGAGAGAATACGTTCATATGCTTCGTTGAACAGTTCAAGTGATGCGTTCGGGGGACGGTAGATAACCCCTACAACAGTTGGGTCTTGCAAGCTAGTGATAGATACAAATAGTGATTCTATGTGTTCATTACAGAGAGATAAGCCAGTAATCTTGTTAAAGTTAAGGGAATCGTGCAGGTAAAGACACACTCCTGACCCCTTACTCTTGAACTGGTTTTTCTTTTGACAAAAGTAACGTGATTGATAACAGGAGGAGTATCCGTTAAGCTGATACAGGGCTCCATTTTCGGGATTGGTGTTTGTTTCTGCAAGGCCAATAACAGAGAATTTGTGGTCGATACAAGACAGCTCAACTGCAAAGTTGTCAAAGTTGGATGCATTTCCATCAATGTTAAGAAATAATTTGGACAAATATTTAACTGAATTTTTAGGTAGGATGGTGGCATTCAACTCTTTTATGGAGAATGTTTTGCAATTTTCAAGAACCTTTGAGCTATTGTAGATAGATTCTATATAATTAACTGGCTCATCATCAATGAGGCCATTGTTTGCAAAGTGGGGAGCTTGGTAGAAAGGGTTGTACCGAACAATATCATTGGCATCAGTGCATATTTTGCAGTATGTTCCATCTCGAAATTTGACTATGTTATCATCAGTTTTGCATTTTTTGTGCATTATTTTGTCACACATCTGACAAATTATGAATGGATGTCCAGCACGCACAGGTCTATTGCAGCAGCAGCAAATTTCGCATATTAGTTTGACTATCATGACTGAAGTACAGATCTACGGGGACGTGGGGAAAATCTATTTTGGGCCTTGGCAACAGCACTGAACAACCTCCCATCAACGGGGCTACCTAGGATCTTATGGGCAATTGCCCGGGAGAGTTTAAAGATACCGTTTGATCCAAGGTGGATTGGGTCATCCGGCTTCTTGTATCTACAGAACTGCTTGTTCAGTAGACCCTCTTCATCGACAAAACTATCAAAATCTAAAGTTCCTATCCTAGTGTTAGTATTACAGTAACCAAATAATAAACTATTAAATTCCATGGCTCTGTCATTCAGCCAGGAGGACCTAGTTGGTAGGATGGGTGAGACTATAACTTTAGAATATGGACACAAATCACAAATATTCTTGAGCTTCTTCGTCAGCTCATCAGCCCAATGTTTAACATCACCCCCTCCCCTTTTAATATTATTTACACCACAGTGTACTACAACGTTCTTGTATCCTACACAAATAGCAGGGTCTAACTGATCTATTGTGAAACATTCAACTCTTTTTCCAGGCAGTTTGTGACCAAATGTCCCTTTCCCTGCACCAAACCGGAGGAACCGGGTGTTTGAGTCACCAATAATCAATGTTGCATTGGTGCTGTTGCTAACATAACGGAACGTTATACTGAATCTTATGTCCCTCTTCTCAGTGCTCTTATCTAGGAGGATGACTGAGAGGGAAGAGGAGGAGGAGGACTGAGGAGGACTGAGAAGGAGGAGGACTGAGGAGGAGGACTGAATAGGAGGAGGAGGAGGGGACTGGGGGAGGACTGAGGAGGAGGATGGATGACTGAGGAGAAGGATGAGGAGGAGGACTGAGGACTGAGGAGGAGGAGTAGGACTGAGGAGGGGAGGAGGAAGAGGACTGAGGAAGATCAGGAAGACCCAGGCCCAGGGGGAGGAGGAGGAAGAGTAGGAGGGGGAAGCATCTAAATGTTATTTCCATTTTTGTCCGTTTTTGTCCTTTTTTGTCCGCTCTTTTTTTTGTCCGTTTTGAAAATATAGGGTACCGAACGGACAAAAAACATGATCCCCCCTATAACAGCAAAAATTGAACATTTTATTTAGCAATTTAGGTGTCCATTAATGTCCGCCTATGTCCGCATATGTCCGTCTATGTCCGCCTATGTCCGCCTATGTCCGTCTATGTCCGCCTATGTCCTGTCCTTTTTGGATTCTATGAGACAAGCGGACATAGACGGACGTGACACCCCCCCCCCCCCCCCATACAGGACAAAGACTCTTGAAGAAGCTTACGAAATGAATGAGAACAAGAAGAAGGATAAGTACTTGGAGAGAGTGTTGAATGTGGAGAAGGCTACCTTCACCCCGGCTGTACTCCTCACATTTGGAGGAATGTCTAAAGAGTGTAAGCAGTTCGTCAACAGAGTAGCAGACCTCATAGCAAGAAAAAGGAAGGAGAGATACGTGATGTAGTGAGGCATGTGAGAACGAGGATAAGATTTGCAACGTTGAGAACAACTCTTGTTACTGTACAGAGGAAAGAAGGTGGAAACCAAACATGACACCCTCTATCAGAAGTCTCATGCAACCTCATCTCTGCCCATGCCCCTATAATGGAGTAGATCATTTGTTTTGAAACTTGTGTGTATACATTCGAATGTAAAAGTTTTAAAATATTGGTAGCAATCCCTTACTGATAAGAGCCTTTTCCTTATAGTAAAGTAAAATTTATGACATGACATCATCACACATGTCTACAAAATATCATCGCATTATGTGAAAAATATAAAATAAATATTTCCCCACCAACATGAATTATTAAATTAAAAAATGTATCTAAAAACATTATCCTATTTTAAAAACCTAATCAAACTTCCCAGTGGAATAAAAATTTATAAAACGTTTATTCGCCACATAGGGATGAAACCAAAGATAATCGTCATGTTTTTCTTTATTACTGACATAACTGGCTCCCTCAATTCTTACAAAAACTTTATTAGATACATTCCAAAAATATCAATCATTTGTAAAACTTTTAGAAATCATATCTTTCTTGAATCCTTATAACTTAATTTTAAAGCCTAAAACTGTCACAGAGTTCTTGACAGAGTTCTCCTTGTCGCATCAAACGGGATCAGTAGAAATTTACCCAAGAAAACATTTCAACTATGCGACTCATAGATAATATTCCAGTCCGGATTTTACATCGGTAGAAATGTAAAGTGCTCTGCCAATTGCAACACTTAATTTGATTGTGCTCTGCCGATTGCATCACTTGATTTAATTGAATGTATATATTGTTAGAATGACCTTACAATAAGACTAAAAAATAGGCGGACAGTGTGAAGTTGAAGAAGATTTGGAGATTCTGAACACTTGCACTCAAAACATTTATTCTACAAAGCCACTTAATTCGTACCTTTCCGTGTTTTGACCTTCAAAGTGATGGGCCTTGCTCTCCTTCGATCTGCAAGGAAGTCTCATATTCTTGATTGGTACTTTTTTAAATCAATAAATTTGTACAGCTGCAGTGGTCAAAGTTATTCATAAAGTATCAATTTATATGTCGTAGGTAAGATATATGACCCAAAGGTGTACTGAAGAGGACCTTTGCAATATTCATGATCTTTTAACTAAGTCTTTTGCAATGGTAATATGTATATTCGAACGTGTTTCGTATTGACTGCGGATTTAAGTCTAAATGATTGTTATCATTTGGCAAACTAACTCGGCAAATTAATTCAATTATGATCAGGATACGATCAATTAAAATACAAATTTCGAGTAAGAATTTAAACTTTAAAGGATTAAACATAAACAATAAAATACATAAGGCGCAAGTTATACTGCTGATACTTTCGTGCGAAAACCACATATGCGTGTATAGTCTCCAAATCTTCTCTCTGCTCTTTACTGTTCTTACTCGGACTTTGTTCTTTTGAATGGAACTGTTTGTATACTATTTGTATATAATATTGAGTACAAACAGTTCCCGAAACGAAAAAACAAACATTTGATTTTTATTTCGGCGACTGAATCGTCGATGGGCCGACAAATATTTGTTGTCGAGTAGTGTTGAATACTTATATCTACATGATTATTGATTTAATTTAGGAATTGTATATAAACGTATTTGACCAAGTTTAATTGTCAATGAGAATGCACCCGAGCACTTGGCGCGCGCGGCGGCTTAGATGTTAGCGGCTAGAGGTTCGGCAGCTGCCGATAAGATGCCGCGCGCGTTCAGCGTACATCTTTTCGTTTTTGATTTTACAAAGCAACGTTTACATTTAATGATTATTAATATAATGAAATTATCGGATATTTATAATTCAATATGTATTGATTCTTCTGTGGTAAATAAAACTTGTATTTTACTTTAAAAATGGAATTTTACTTATATATCCGTCAAAAGCACATAACATCAAATTTGATACATGATACGTATGAAATATGTCCATAACTTCCTTGATTATGCACTAAGTTGGCGGCGTTGCTCTAACCAGAGCCCTCTCGCTTGCAGTAGTGAAACAAGCGCGTCACGCAGTACGCGTAGGCACATGGCTATGTGAATTGGCGTTACTGGGCCGCGCTCAGCCTGTCATTCCGCCTAATCTCCATTGTTGTTTACCAACATTAAAGCCTGGGTCCTCAGGTAAAATTGGCGGCGCGTTCTAGCGACCAAAATTTATCGGGGAATCGTTTAATATCACTTTCGAGGCACTTCGACAAAAGCTACTCATAACTCACGCTATTGGAGGACTTCGCCGCTTCGACGCGCCGCGCGAACTAGCATTCTTGCTTCGCAGAGCAACGATCTCGATGGGTTGACATCGTCAACCAACTCAAGCTATTGAGCTTTTTATGGAGAAATACGTCAGTAGCGTTTTTGAGCTTATTATTATCTTTCAAAAGTATTCCAAGTGTATCGTATAAGTGCATATATTAACTTTTGTAGGTTTACAACCTACCAGGACGCGCGCCGAGTCATGGACTCATCGACGGTCCAAAATATGGAACAGATATTATACCCGTTAAATTAATTTAAGATATATCGCAAAATAATTCATCTCGCTTCATGAAGTTTGAAATAATAGTGAAACAAATTTTTTTTAGTGAAACAAATTTAAAATTTAATTCTTTATTTTACAATCATAATATAATAATATTTGTAAGCCTTTAACGGGTGATACTCGTAAAATATCTGTTCCATATATTGGACCGTCGACGAGTCCAACTCGGCTTAACGGGTGATACTCGTAAAATATCTGTTCCATATATTGGAGTCCAACTCGGCGCGCGTCCTGGTAGGTTGTAAACCTACAACTACACGCACCGCAATATTCTTATGCGGCGCGGCTCAAGTTGCGCACGCACGTATTATTTTATACTAATATAAGTTACAGTAATGCTTGGAGGACTTCCACTTCGCCGCTTCGATGCAACGCGCAAACTAGCATTATTGCTTCGCATCGACAAGATCGTTGCTTTGCTTAGCAGAGCCACGATCTGGAAGGGTTGACATCGTCAATCAACAGTAATGCGCGCAATATGGAGAGTGTGCTTTCGGCGGAGACCGGGAGACATAACCTGCGCCAATAAATAAACCATATACTTTAAATTAAAACTTGATTTCTTTGTGCTTACATAAAACTAAAAATGAATTTATTACAAAATCTATTTGCCTCACGCTATGGGCGCTGTTGGAGGATTTCGCCGCTTCGACGCGCCGCGCAAACTAGCATTCTTGCTTCGCGTCGTCGATCGTTGCTCTGTTTCGCAGATTAACGATCTCGATGGATTGACATAGTCAATCAAGAAACCGCTTACATTTTTTGGACATGCCTCCAGTTGTGAGAAATACGGCTGGGGTGAAAGTGGCATTCTCTACGTTCAACACTTTCTCCAAGTACTCAGCCTTCTTCTCCTTTTGTTTCTTCAAGTCGTTTCTGAAATTTTTTTTAGTGAAACAAATTTAAAATTTAATTCTTTATTTTACAATCATAATATAATAATATTTGTAAGCCTTTAACGGGTGATACTCGTAAAATATCTGTTCCATATATTGGACCGTCGACGAGTCCAACTCGGCTTAACGGGTGATACTCGTAAAATATCTGTTCCATATATTGGAGTCCAACTCGGCGCGCGTCCTGGTAGGTTGTAAACCTACAACTACACGCACCGCAATATTCTTATGCGGCGCGGCTCAAGTTGCGCACGCACGTATTATTTTATACTAATATAAGTTACAGTAATGCTTGGAGGACTTCCACTTCGCCGCTTCGATGCAACGCGCAAACTAGCATTATTGCTTCGCATCGACAAGATCGTTGCTTTGCTTAGCAGAGCCACGATCTGGAATGGTTGACATCGTCAATCAACAGTAATGCGCGCAATATGGAGAGTGTGCTTTCGGCGGAGACCGGGAGACATAACCTGCGCCAATAAATAAACCATATACTTTAAATTAAAACTTGATTTCTTTGTGCTTACATAAAACTAAAAATGAATTTATTACAAAATCTATTTGCCTCACGCTATGGGCGCTGTTGGAGGATTTCGCCGCTTCGACGCGCCGCGCAAACTAGCATTCTTGCTTCGCGTCGTCGATCGTTGCTCTGTTTCGCAGATTAACGATCTCGATAGATTGACATAGTCAATCAAGAAACCGCTTACATTTTTTGGACATGCCTCCAGTTGTGAGAAATACGGCTGGGGTGAAAGTGGCATTCTCTACGTTCAACACTTTCTCCAAGTACTCAGCCTTCTTCTCCTTTTGTTTCTTCAAGTCGTTTCTGAATCTCACACCCTTCACTGATTATAGCATTCAAGTCCCCAACTTTCCACAACTTGAGCCTTTTATCAAGATAGATGTTTTACTGGGCCGCGCTCAGCCTGTCATTCCGCCTAATCTCTATTCGGCGTATATGTTTATGAACATAATAGCCTGAGGTCCCCAGGTAAGATAGATGTTGTGATCCTTTGCACGAGAGTTTTTAGAAGGTTTTTGCAGCATTATAGGAATGAAGATAAATAGTAGTCTCAACGCTATACTATCCCATTCTGTCTTGCCATTAAACAGGTTGAGTAATCTGCTTACTTCAAAAATGAAGGCGTTGCCCACTTTGCCCCGCGGCACTAGGAACATGTTCTTGGTCCATTTCATAATTTCACTGTAGGCTAAATCAGCAGCATTGGAGATCTCACTTAATTTTTGTATATTGAATTTTAATGTGAAGCGTTTACTCTTCCCCCTCGGCAATTAATTAGAAAGTTAGATTAATGACAATAATTGCCAAATGACGTAGTAGATATAGATGTTCAATGTTGTAGAGTGATTTCAAGAGTAGTGGTCCACAGGGGCCCGAAAAAGCCGTACAGGCACTTGGGTCCTTATCCTTGTCACTAGTCCCAATTGGATTCACTTTACACAAAACATGAACGTTTACAATTTAGACGTACACATTGGCACGATACTTATTAGAAAGCAAACAGTATAAAATAATACGTGCGTGCGCGGCTTGAGTTGGAGGACTTCGCCGCTTCGACGCGCCGCGCAAACTAGCATTCTTGCTTCGCATCGTCGACGATCGTTGCTCTGCTTCGCAGAGCAACGATCTCGACGGATTGACATCGTCAATCAAGGCTTGAGCCGCGCCGCATAACAATTTATGCGTTTAGGGGCTGGAGTACGCGTGTTTACAGATTAATGAATTGTTGCATTGTAAATATTTAAAGTTGACGATATATTATGATTTAATAGTAAATTTTTCAAAGCTGGCTTTGGACTTAGGTAAAATTATAATTTATTTATTTAAAAGAAAAAACCACGGATAGTTTTTAATTTACATAGTCGTATAACTATAATCAAGTTAATCCTGTTTTCAAGAATGCGCGGCTTTGGCGGCCAGTTATTGACTTGTACATAAAATTGAATTTTAAATAGAAATGTGAATGTATTAAAATTTAAAACTTTCAAAACGGAGGCTTATAAATATTATTATATTATGATTGTAAAATAAAGGATAAAATTTTAAATTTGTTTCACTAAAATTTGTTTCACTAAAGAAGCATAATTACCCCAGTTAACTAGCTTAGCCGGTTTCTTCTCTAAGGCCTTACAATTCTTACATACCCACATTACTTCTGAGTGTTGCCCAAGTTTTTCAAAAGTTGTTTTGTGCATACAACACTTAGTATGATACCATGTTTCACAGGGACCATCACACTTAACGCATTCGAAGCCGGTGACATCATGAGAGCATTTACCACATGGATACACAACAGAAGGGGCATCAGGGTTGCTTCAATTTCTGATTGGAGCCTCAACTGGGCTATGATTGTTAGGAGTTCCTACTTCAACAGAATGATATGTTTCTACTACTTTTACTGAGTCTACTACTCGGGATTGAGATTTATTTGACAAGGGTTTTTCTAATCTGACTTGAGTTTTAATTGAAAAGGGTTTTTCTGGTCTGATGTGATGTCAAAGTCCGTACCTTGAAGAAGATGTGAATGGTTTCTTGTCATTAGGAATTGAGGAAGACATATTAGGGATTAGAAAGCCAAATTAGGTGACATATTAGGTGACATGAGTTCATTGGACATACCTCAATTGGACATACCTCAAATTATTTGTTATATAGTAGTGTTGAAAGTATTAAAACTGAGAGACTAAAGTGCAAAGAAACTACTCATACAACAAAAACAATAATGCATCTCGCCGATCTACCAAAGTGTGGTTGTGAGAAACATTATTTGATGCTCGGCGCAACCCAGTAGTGCATTGTGCTACAATAGCATGAGTAGCTTTTGTCAAGTTGCTTCAACAGTGAATAGTGATATTAAACGATTCCCAGTCCAATTTTGGTCGCAAAACGCCAATTCAGTGCAGAATCAAGCAAGTTGTAGATATATTTCATACATATCAAATTGGATGTGCTTTCGGTGGAGATGTAACCTACGCCATGTTTTATCTGTCACATAACAGGTAGCTCGAGTCAGTTGTTTCAAGTCAGTTGTCACAATGTTCAAAGTGTATCTTGGAGTATATAAGAAGTTGAACTTGCTGTCGATAACTGAAACCCTTATTCCCAGCACTGGCTTTTTTTGAAATTATTATTAATTATTCGAACAATATACACAAATAAATACAGTAATGGTAATTGTCTTACTGTAAGGTTAGACGCCTGAAAGTTAACTTTTGTAAATATATTAATAAATAAAAACGGTGTAGAACCAGGGTAGTAAATAAATACCTTTGTAACTTAAAATGGTCAACTACGTAAAAACAAAATTTCATAAATTCACACCACAACAACATGTAGTTCAGGAGGACTACACAGTTAAAACTTGAATATTTTTGTGTTTGTAGTCTATGCGCCAACTGAGGGGGCTTCTGATAATGGTAAGGATGAAGTTTACCAGCAGTTGCCAAGTGTATTTGATGAGTTACCCCGACACGATTTGAAATTTATGTTTGGTGACCTAAATGCTCAGGTTGCATCGGATTGCAGCTTGCTGTCAAATGTCATTAGTAGACACTCACAGTGGTACCCGATTGTTGGTAACTATCGTTGGTACTTTGTTCCAGCAAAATAATATTCACAAGGGTACCTGGAGATAACCTAATGGCTGTGTTGTTAAAATCGAATAAACCACATCTGTATCAGTAAGAGGTTTGGAATTTCTCTGCTCAATGTTTGCAGGGATGCTGATATCGGCTCAGATCACTATTTGAGAAGAGTACGGGTAAGGATCAAGCTTATGTCAGTATTACACTGTGTTATTCCCAACTTAAAAGTTATAAAACACGTTTTTAAGGGAAATTGTCGTTAAAAAGTCACGCCTATTGCCAACTCCTTGGAAAAGTAGTAAAAATATGTGCACTGTGTAGGCAGAGATGATAGCAGATGATAGGATGTGTCATTTTTGAAAATATGATTTCAGGGATGAATTATAACAACGAGAAATTGAAATTAAGTGTAAAATTCTATTTTATTTTTTCCATGAGGGATTCAATCCCTAGAATTCCCACTGGTCGACTGTGGAGATCATGCAAAACGTATTCAAGTTTTATTTACACAATGATCTTGTCAGAATGTTATGACTTCATAGAGTTCACACTACATACCTTTCTTAAGACTAGTGCTATAAGGTTGACTTATAGAAGATAAACCATGGGTAGGCAGCTAAAGCAGCTGAGCCTTCTTATCAAGAAGAACTTCATACTTTTAGTAAGTATTCCAAAACTTCTTCAGTTTTTATGAAGTTTTTGATAATAATTTATGAAATTGGAATGGAAGCTTCTATAAGAATAAATGTTTGTTTTTAATTGTGATCAATAACTGACATAATATAAACTGTCCCCAAAATTGAACTTTCCCTAAAATTGAACTTATAATTACTATAGCAATGAAAATGTAAGTTTTTATAGATTATCTAATATTTGATAAATTTTTACTTTTAAATTTGATGGAGAAATAGTTACTGTATATTTTTCCATGTAGTGTGATGATACTTTGTAGACATTAGTGATGATGTTATGTCATAATTTTTACTTTACTTTACTTTACTTTATCTCATACTAATGTTTTTCAGTGGCAGAGAAAGTGGCAAGTCCTGTTTGAGATTTTTCTCACATTTGTGCTTTTGTTAGCATTTAGCTTTCTTAAAGGAGTATTCGAGATTGAAGAAACATGCATGAGTAAGTATAGTAATTTTAGCGTCATGTGATATAAATGGTAGTATCTGTTTTCTGCTAGACATTATATTAAGGGTTTGTTTTGCTCCCTAATGATCAGTTTGATGGTACCGGTATGTATAGTTTGTTATCTTATCATATGATACTGAGCTAAGTATGCTCTCAAGAATTTTGAATAATATGGATAAATCAATTAAATGTACGATTTTTTTCAGGAGAATCCATGTTGACGGATCCTCTACATGATATTTGGGGATCGGAGGCTACCAAGAAAATCATCGCAATGTCTCCTGAGAACGACTTAGGTAATTTATCCTCTTTTCGAGATACCTATTTTTGGACTTTGGGGTTAATGAAATCTAGATATTATGATTATTTATGAGCAATAAACTGAGAAAAAACTGCTAAAATTGCGTTGGTAAAAATTGAGTCATTTCATGTTTATATCATCACATTTATATATTAAAATAAGATTGTTTTCAGTTAAGGAAGTGGCTAAACAAATGACAAAAATGGGTGCGTATAAACTAACTGATGATGTTGATGGTGTAACAACTCTTACAAAAGACAATTACATTGAAAAACTCAAAGAAATAGAAGCTGGGTAAGTGGTATCATCTTGTATCTCACAAAAATGTTGGCCATAAGTTAGTTTCTTTGGCTGTGGCCCATTCCAAAAGGGAATGTTGTAAACCAAAGTGTATCAAGAGCCCTTAGGAAAATGAACCCTCAGCCCCCCCCCAATGTAAATGTTTTTGATCTTAAATGTTTTTGATCTGTTACTTTTGTATTAAAATGTGTACCATTCTCTTGATTAAAATATCAGGCTAGATATTCTTAAAATGGTTTTGAGCAATCTCATAATTTCACAGTGAGAAGAAGCATCTGGTGGTATTTCCCACAAATGAGATATTTGATGACTACGTCAGAACGAGCTCCGGCCTTTTCAGAGCAGCGGTTATTTTTGAAGGGGATGAGAAAAACATATCCTACTCACTCAGATATCATAAAAATGACGCGATGCATTGGGGTAAACTCTTAAATTTGCTGACATGAAATGATGGTAGATTTATTGTATGTTTTACGAAAATTCCATAGTCCACAATACTTAACTTTTCATCCAAGACATTTTGTAACATTAGAAATGGGATAAATAGGAATGATTTTGTGAATATAATCTGAAAAATATTTTAGGAAATTGGAACACTGAAAGATTGTATCTTCGAGAACCTGCTGAAAAGTTCATACAAGGAGGGTTAGTTTAAATAATTGATGTTTAATATAATAATAATAATAATATAATTATCTACTCGATATTTTACCATGTCCCTAGTGAATTTGCTCAAGCCCCCTTTGTAAAATAGAAATTGTACTGCAATATTATGTTCATTAACCATGAAAATACATCATGTTTGTTCTAAATCATTTATCATTTAAATTTGAATACTTAATTTATAGATTAATTATCTTTTATTTCAGAGCGTACGATAACACAGGATTTGCTGCGTTACAAAGGTTAATTGAATCAAGTATCCTCATGGTTAAAAAAGTGGATTATAATCCTGCTATTGCCCTCAGGGTATGTCTAAATTTTGCTTGAAATGTTGTAAATTCAGAGCTAAACTTAAAGGGGCTCCTTTTAAGTGAATATTTTATATTATAGGGTTAAGTTATATTTTATATTATAGAGTTAGTACTTTTGTTGCTTCAAACATTAGGTTTGTCATGCCTCACCTGTCGTATTGTGTCGGACTACAACTCGATATATACATACCTCCACCAAATGAGAGGCCTGTATATCGAGGTTGCCGGTATTGAGAAGTTGAGAGGCACAGTAATATGTATGCCTGTATTTATACTATAATATAGAGGTTCTACTGTATCAACGAATCTTATCGTGAGACCACCCTGGTATCACCATGTTTCAGTCTGATATCGACATTTGTCACCCTAATAACACCATGTTTCACTCTAATAACACTAATGACACCATGTTTCAGCTCGTGCCGATTCCATCAACCAAGACTGATCCGTTCGTTGACAACCTTCTCCCAACCCTACTGCCTTTCTCAATGCTTATTGGAGCTTTCCTTATCACCTCTTCTATCGCATCTGACATCGTTGAGGTTATCATCTTATAAATTATCTTGTTTTATTTTAAGTTACGAAATTCTGATTACTCGAGATGTTTCTATTTTGATTCATTGCACTAATACTATGGGATATGTCATATATGAGTGGTGATATTTTGATTAAATTCTATAAAACTCAACAGGAAAAGTGTTCTAAAATGAGAGAAATTCAGCGAATGATGGGTCTGTCTGATACCATAATGTGGCTGAGTTGGATTATCCAGAGGTCTTTCATTGTAATCTCTTGTTCCGCCCTGAACACCATCGCACTTATGGTAAGATAAAAAGTTTTAGTAGGAAACTGAATTACTAGATATATGATGACTGATATCCAACTAAAACAGTTTTAGCCACCAATTACATAAATTACTAGATTAAAGTTATTGTTAGATTTATATTGAGGATCCTGTAAGTTTTAAGTTTGTTTGTCAGATCTTCCTCCTCCCCGATAAATGAAACTTGAAACACCACAGCAGAGAGTTTATTACGGGATTTCCCTTTCAGTTTTTCGGATACACACCTTCGAGCGACGGAACGGTTATTTTTGTGTTTCTACTCTGTTACTACGGAGCTCATACTTCTTTCATCTTCTTCATAGCGTGAGTTTATAAAGTTTCTTGTCTAATATCATTTAATTTTAGGTAACTCAAATATTTTGTAATGTAATGATCAACGAATAGTCACTGACGTGTTTTGACGCTAATATGTTTCATTTGTACGAACGAACCAAAAACCATATTAAAATCTACCCATAAAATAGCTACGAGAAAGAAGAGGCATAAGATCATCATTTTGTAATCGATATCATAGCTTTCTTAATTCAATGAGAATTTTATAAATATGAAAGCGCTTATTCGATCCATGACAATGGCGTCATCTGAAATTCTAGCCCACGTACAACTCTAAGACTCCAGCCCGCGTTTGATTTATGAATTGACAAGCACTGTTACTATTTGTGTGTTCATATAATTCACTGATGTTTTGTGCAACATTTAATATTAAATAATGCATTATCGATCTTACAAATTGTCTAGCTCAACAAAATTTAAACCAGATCCTAAGTAGGTCTACGTTTTTGTGCACTAAAATATGTACCCGCCCACAATAAATTGGTGTCCCAAAAACTACCAAATATCGTATATTTTGGCATGGTTTAAGATAGTGTAATAACATCTGGTACCAAGACCGTCGTCACCTTTGTGATAGAAACTGCAGATGGTGTTGTTAAGAAATAGTATCTTGCCATTTTCATTGTCGATTATAATAAAGTGAGAAATCGAGCAATAATCACGTCTAGACACGGTTTGCAATGACACGTGGTCTTATGTCACGTGGTCTTATGTCACGTGGTCTTATGTCACGTGGTCTAATGTCACGTGGTCTTATGTCACGTGGTCTAATGACACGTGGTCTAATGCTCTAATGTCACGTGGTCTTATGTCACGTGGTCTTATGTCACGTGGTCTTATGTCACGTGGTCTTATGTCACGTGCTTCATCTTTAAATGTGGTTCATTGGTGAATTTAGTTTTACTTCAAAGCAGCTGAGAAAACGTGTCAGCTGGCCTCGTTTTTCAAATGTCTAAGTTCTATCTGACCTCAATATCATGCCTTTCATTGCAAATCAAGTGAAAATTTGAAAGAAAAAAAAAGGATCCTCTCCACGAATACTGGTTGAATTACAGAAAGATGAAACTTGAGTGCTCTTAGGCGTGTTTGAGTAATGGGTTTCACAATTTAAGAGAAAGTTTAAAATGTATTTTCTCCATATTTCAAACATTAGAGCTGTTTGGGGCGGCAAAGCAGAAAGTTTACTGTTCACGAATTATACGTTTATACCTTGGCCTGCTGAGGATGTTACATTCCGGGAATGATTCGTGAAGATTAGATTAGTAGATTTACATATTATGAATATCTCATATTATCTTATTGTACTACTATTGGACCGTGCTTGGAGAAAACACTGTAATAATAAGCAAGAAACCCTGAGATTCCTATCTTAAGTAACGATGGATTTTTGTCCAAAAATCGCTGTGAGGATTATTAAAGAAACCAGGCATCTGATTTTGTGTGTACGTGACCACTGTATTTTACGTTTTGTGTTGTGTGCTACGGTACATCGTTTCATTGTTGGATATGTTGGTATGTCCTACGGGTATTCGTATTTATCTAATTTTATGTAATACAATATTATCATAATATTATAATAAACATAAACCAGTGTGCCAATAGCTGGTCCCCAAATATGCTGTGCGTGACCACCGTCTGTACGTGACCAGTGACCATGGCGTGATTAATGTGTCCTCTCTTCTTGTTGGTGGAAAATGTTATGTCTGCTTGTGATTGGCTATTAATAGCTCTTGTCCGCGAATGTTTTAAATGTATCCACCGATCATGTACGTGGGCGAAAGAATCAGTCAAAAACAGTCTCGCGAGCACGATTGTTATTTTTGCTCTAGCTCAGAATTAACTGTCTTCTTGGGTCAGGATTTGAGCTGGATATTATTTCATTCCTGCATATAATAATCACAAACTTGAAACTTTGCACTCTCACGCTCCGTAATATACTATTATATTGTGTCGTCTACCAAGATTACCTGCACTTAGAGTGGACAATCCTTATTTCTACATATTATGTATTAATACAGTGTAACAGCTAACAATGATACTATGTGTGTAGGGCGGGGCGGGGGGCCGGGGGGGGGGGGGGGGGGGGGGGCACTCACTTTATTTACCTCTCCATTTGGGCAGAGAGGCTACGTCAGCTAACATCTATTGGAAACAATGATACTTTATAAATGTTACATGTAATGTGGCCTCAAGTAAGACTGTGTAAATTAATCCTAAACTTGTTTATTCCGCTGGTAATCAATGATAATACCACATGCAAATCTTGACTCAGAACAGTTGAATTGATAACATCGTGAGCAACGTTAACAAAGTTAAGTTAGCTAATTTTAAAACATACTGAGTGTACCCATCTTCTCTAGGGCACCAATTCTCAACTTATGACATACCAGTTACCATAGCAAATAAATAATGGGAGATAAAATATGTTTATTATAACATAACTAGCGGAACACATTCCACTCTAAAAACTTATAAAAAGAGAACGTGCGTATAGAGTACACTTTACATTGTACATTATACACAAGCACTGACTTCCTTTAGCGTAGTACAATGTGGTCAGCATCAGCCAGCTATTTTTATCTTACTGCTCAATTGTTACTATTTCTTGAAGGAGTAGAGGAATGAACAGTCATATGCTTGTATTGTCATTGTGTCCTTCAAAAAGGCAACATTGCATTGGGACTCGGAGCTAAAATAACAGTGTAGAGGATAGAAATGGTTAATTCAGTGTTGAAGATATTCAAATAAGTATTCTTAATTTAAGCTACAAGGTAGCTGGACGTCTTTTAATGGGGTATTATAAATATATTCATGCTGGTAGGCAATAACGAGTGCACCGTAAATCATCTAGATGTAAATCTACCCTTTTTCTTTCGAAAGACTTTCAAGCCTTTTTTCAGGTCGCTACAAAGGAACTTGAAAGCAGCACCAGCCTTAATGGGGTTCCTGACCTTTATAGAGTATCTACCGTACATGGTGCTATCGAGCAGGATACCTCAATTGGGCAGGTTTGTAGTTAGTTTGTAGTTAGTTTGTAGTTAGTTTGTAGTTAGTTTGTAGTTAGTTTGTAGTTAGTTTGTAGTTAGTTTGTAGTTAGTTTGTAGTTAGTTTGTAGTTAGTTTGTAGTTAGTTTGTAGTTAGTTTGTAATTAGTTTGTAGTTAGTTTGTAGTTAGTTTGAAGTTAGTTTGTAGTTAGTTTGTAGTTAGTTTGTAGTTAGTTTGTAGTTAGTTTGTAGTTAGTTTGTAGTTAGTTTTTAGTTAGTTTGTAGTTAGTTTGTAGTTAGTTTGTAGTTAGTTTGTAGGTAGTTTGTAGTTAGTTTGTAGTTAGTTTGTAGTTAGTTTGTAGTTAGTTTGTAGTTAGTTTGTAGTTAGTTTGTAGTTAGTTTGTAGTTAGTTTGTAGTTAGTTTGTAGTTACTTTGTAGTTGAGTTTTTTCTCAGTACTGTGAGGTTTACCTGTCGTTTTTTTCAAATCGGATTTGAATTCTATTTGATTTTATATCAAATTGTTCGTACCATGCTTGCATATTTTATCGACATCATTTTCTATTCCTAATTGACTCGAATACTACCAGTAATTACAATATTATCTACAATCCATTAAATTTTAAATATTCCCATAATTTCAGAGGAGTAAAGATGTTGGTGTCTGTTCTCCCCCTTTCTGGCACATCTGTCGGATTGGTCACTATCGCCGAATGGGAAAAGATCAGGGTAATCATTATTTTACCTTTCAAATATGCCTCAGTTAAATGTGAGAAGATTTTGCTCACATTTAATGCGATCCTGTAGTAGAATAATAATTAAAAGAGAATAATTATTATTATGATAATATTATTGTTATGATAATATTATTATTATGCGTATATAACTTACCCAGCTTATAGTTTTCTTAGCTTTTATTATAAATTTATGCCACAAAAACTAACACGTTGTTTATGAGAGCAAAATTAATTTCCTTATGATAAAAACTACAATTTGGCGTGATAGTGTCAAGTGATCTCTCTTGGTCCCCTCATATACGAGCCATTGCAGATAAAGCTCGCCAAAAAGCATCATGGGTTCTTAGTATATTTCACACACGATCTCACTCCATCATGCTGACGCTATACAAATAAATGGTTCGAAGTCTGATTGAATATTGCTGTACATTATGGCATCCCTCGAAAAAAATCAGCGATATCCAAGAACTGGAGAGTGTACAGAAAGCATTCACCGCCTGAATATCAGGAATGCGCGATCTCCACTACTGGGATCGCTTGGTCTAGATCTATCTCTGATGGCTCTTCAACGAAGGCGGGAGCGATTCATCATTCTCAATATTATGTGGAAAATCCTCCACGAAAAGACCAGCAATGATCTGAACTTGAAACCGACCGGATATCCGGCTGAATCCGGTTCCGGCCGGCTTCAAATCCGGTTCCAGTTTCCGAAAATTTGGCCGGATTTTTGCCATGTGATGTGATACCTGTGGGAACCCGGAATGAGAGGTTCTTAGTTGTCGGTCACCGATCAGGGTATATACTCCTCCAAATACGAACTCTGCTGTGCTGGCGCAACGAGCGATACTTTACTTCGCTATGGGGTGGTCAGAAGATGTGATGGCCCCGTCAAGTCTTGACGAAACTCAACATAGGTCACATAATGTAGGTCAATTTATAGCGGAGCATAGTGTCCCGCAGTAATGGTTGTATCTGTAATCAATATTCAAATGCACTTATCTATAGCTAATCCATACACTTCATTGACATGTACAACGTGTAACCACTAGCTGCTAGCTTCTCAAGTTAAGATGTAAGATGTAAGATGTAAGTAGTGTAAGACTATTTAATTACAGCTTTAATTTGAGCCAGGTGGTGGAAAGTAATGCCCGTTTGGACTAATTTTCGCGAGAGAAAACGAATGATCTTTAATTTGATTTGCGCATGGAAGAAGATCTAGGGCCAGGGGTCGTCCAAACATTCCATATTTTTTAAATGAATAATTTGTTTCAGCTTGGAGCACAGTGGAGCAACATAGGGAACGGAATCAGCGCTGTTACTGAATTCTCGGTGTCTGATGTGATGCTCATGCTTTTCATTGACATTTTCATCTTTGGAGCTCTCACTTGGTAAGTGACAGTAATTTATATTTTTAATGAGATTGATGATGTGATTTTATTAGATTGACTTAGAAACTATTATTTTGCTTAATAAGTTGAGCGAAAGCAGAGCCTTCTCAACAGCACTTGATGGCAAAGCTTCAAGATTTTAAAGCCTTGTTGTCCCTTTAAAAAGCTCAATCTGTCTGTGAACCATGAGTCCACCGCTGTTGTTTTACTTGCCCTTCTTTCAACTTGCCCTTTTTGAGGAATTAAAGGACAGCAGTCTTACACAATTTTAACAAAAATTCCTGAGATGCCAACAGTTTCAAACTTTAACAACAATAGACTTTAACAACAATAGACTGCACCCTCTTAAAGATTAAACCCCGTTTGAGCACCGTTAGATTACAATACAGTTCAGTATTTGCACTTTTCAATACGTTTACATATATTAATGCTCGCTTATCAGTTTAGAAATATTAGTTTAAGAATATTAGCAGGATGGAAGAAGTTGTTTTAGTTTATGTATCCATATTTCTTTTATTTTATTTTCTTCAGGCTTCTTATCAGATCTTTGAGATGTTCATTTATTTCCTATTTTTGATTTAAATGAAGTTAATCGCCAACTTAACGAGGCTCACTTGTTTTGTCTGCAGCGTTGTTTGATGATGTATAAAACGGACAAGATGCAAAAAATGGTCGACATGATGTATAACACGGACAAATACAAGGATACAAATTTCGATGAAATGGCGGATGAGGGATCAGAGTGGATCCGGCAAACTCTCGGGCTAGTGAATCTCCAACATGTTGGATCTGGTGTTCCCGCATTTTGTTTTACTACACGTCGAGAAGTTACCAGGGATGCCATGGCTAAGAGTCTCAGTGCTGCGTTGAACATTGTTAACAAACAGGCAAAGTACATTATCCAGTTGGAGAACAATAATCAGAAACATCAGTCTGATGCGATTATCAGTCAGGGAATCATTGTTGGTTTACAAAAAGAGCTGCTGGCTACCAAGGAGCTGCTGGCTGCCAAGGACCAACACGTTAATGACCTGAAAGATATGGTTGTAGCATCAGGTGAGGATTTTGTAAAAACAGAGTCAAAGACGCACAGCCACGTGGTTCATGAACCAACGAGCTCAGAAGCAGGACCTTTGTTAGGATTGGATCCAAATATATTTAAAGATGATGTCAAGAATAATGTCGGGGTAGAAGACCGAAGTCGAAAGTTGATGATACTCGTATAAAGGGATCAGTGATGTGACAAGGTCGGTGTTTTGTTGGAAATTAGCGAAAAGCACAAAATAGAGGCTAGCAGAATTGGTGTGAATAAACCCAAGAGCAAGAGTTTCGACACAAGATATAAAGTCTTTTAGAATTTTATTTTGAAATTTCTTTATAAAGATTCGGTTTTGTGAATCTAATATGGGACGAGTAAGATTCCATTTTAGAAAGTTAGAAAGGCAAATTCTTTTATTGAGAGCTGCGAAAATGTGAAAATCACTTAGAATACCAGTTTTACGATCAACCTTTTAATTTTCAGATAAATTTTCTCTTTGTTTCATTCGACAATGATGCCTTCTTATATCATTTGTTAATGGCTTGAAGTTTTTTAATCTAACTTCTTATTTCTCATATAATTCGCACGTGGGCGGTCGTACAGACATACAGAAATAATTCTTTGAATTATAATATAGATGAAACACCCGATGTATAATATATCTTATATAATTATAATTTATACATCGTGTGTCTGCTTCCGATCGGTCCCTGATTACTTAGTCTAACTGATAGTATTGATGTAGAGTGTAGCTCTGTACAGCAGTTCAGCACGCAACTAGAAAGAAAGTTCGTTGACCAGCTTCTAGAACATATCATTGGCAGTCTATCAGAATAAGATCAAAGACCAGAAAATTATAACTGTTCCGTGTCTCGTGCTACCATTACGTGTAAGATATCTTTTGTTTAACAATCTTAATATATATCACATTTCTTGATCACGTACTGGACTTTGAAGTTGCTGGTCCATCTACTATGATCATACAATTATAGTATACATTATTGTGTAACTATTCAAGAAACAGGAAGTGAATGTAAAACTGCATGAATTCTATCAACCTTACCAGAACAGTTCATGATGTTTCAGAAACATCAAGTTGTGTTAAAAGCTGTTTAATAAAAATAGAAAGTGGTGTAATTAGTCTTACACTTTTAAGAGTCATAGTACAGATGAACACTTGTATCGTTAAATATTGTGCTAACAAATAAATATTACATAGTATTACATAGTATTACATAGTAATACTTTCAACACTATTTAATAAAAAATAAGTTGAGTATTATTATGTAATGGATTGGACGTGCTTTAACCAGGTGCAGCCAGTCCACTCACCCTTGACCAATGACCCTGGCTCCATAATATGAATTAATTGTTTTAATTATGAATGAAGAGCTCAAATAAGTTAAGACATAAGTACTTTATAAATATGGAACTGATACGGAACATTCACAAATACCATTCTTACAGTTAACACAGGCACTATTTTGTCCATTATAACTCGTACGTGGCTGAGTTATGATACATTGTTATATGTTTACATAAGTCATCACATTCTTGCCGGTTGCATGGTGTGTTTATATAAAGTAACTAGATACTTCGCTTACATTTTCCAGACGCAGCATACTAGGAATTAGCTCATGTTAACAAGACAGCAAACATAATATGCATTTGCATTTGTATTTGTAACTGAGGAAAATCATTCCTACACCCCTGGTCGATTAACAGTAGCGCAATTATGTCCTTCGGTTTTTGTCCAACTCAATTTGTAGCCAAGAGTTCGATTTATTAACTATCACTCATACGAATGATGCACTATATACTTTTGGTTTTGGGAGCAAACTTGTCACATACGGGTATATGGCCCCCAGAATATAGGTGGCCCCCAAAATATAGGTCATGTTAGTGGATACAGTTCTAACCAAGATAAGCGATACTAATGGGATCTGTTACTGCTATGTTGGAGTAAAACATGTAACTAATGTTTCTGGATAAAAATTTTGGACCTACATGAGGTATTTTGGTATATTTGGTCATGACAGCGAAAGATTTAAACGATGTTGTCATTTTCTAGAGGGGTAAATATGGCGAAAAATTGTCATGACAAAAATCTGTCCAACACATGCCATTAAGACTACTGGTATGAGTATAAGTATTATTTTAAGCTATCTTTTCATCGAGACATCTGCAAACTGACAATTTGGAAAAAAGTTATGGCCACCACAATTTTACGGGCCCCCAGAATATAGGTCTATACGACCCCCAGAATATAGGTTGGTCAAAAACCCTGAACATGCCCAAAACCATGCTTTGGGATGCTCTACTTGTAGCTACTAGTCTCCTGAACCCACATATCAAGTTTTATCAAAATTGGATAAAAATTGGCCGAGTTATGGGATAAAAACAAAAACCATATGCCCATATTTGGGCATACGCACCAAATTTGATCGATTTTGGTCCATAAATTGGTCAAATATCAATATTTTTGAATGAAACCAACTTTATATGGAAGGTAAGCATATATTACACATTCTCTATGATTATCAGCTCAATATCTACCTAACTGTGGATTCTGTGTTCAAATAATCGCAAAAAATGAACAAAATCGCCCATATCTCAAACTGACTTCGCTCAAAACAATAGAACTCAATAGGGTTTCAATATTTTCACATGAAATTTTCAGAATCAACGTAGAATTGTCTCATGACCTTAAGTTTTGGGACAGAATTTTGAGTTAGGCCTTTAAAAAATTTGGCGGCCAAAAATGTCTGATTTACAGTCATTGAGGTGCACATTGTATTGATACAGATAAAAACAGCCCCCCTCAATCATATCTAGGGACACTCCTTCAATCTTATTTAAGTATTTAGTTAAGATCCCTACTAAATGAGTGCATGAAAGCTTTTTAACTAGTAAAATTAAAGATTTTACTCATTACGGGTATATGGCCCCCAGAATATAGGTTTTAAAAAAAAAATAGCGACCAAGATTCTGCATTTTCTCTGTCACCCTGAGCATTAAGGAATGTGGGGTAGTGATGAGAAACAGTTAAAGAACATATGCTGAAGAGATGGCATCATCAAAATGTATGAAGGTGGAGTATTTGAGGACGATTTTTGCATACCTATATTCTGGGGGCCGTAGTTTTTGATTTTTTGCTATTAAGTATACTCTAAACCATTTCAATTTAGTATCTGGAGCCATTGGCATCATCAATACAGTCTCAGCAACATATTCTGACTGCATATAACTGTCTGTGACAATTTTAGAACAACTTAGGAACAGATGTTTGGACCTATATTCTGGGGGCCCTGTTAAAAAATGGTATTTTTACAGGTGAAAAAAAAGTACACTTAAAAACCTAATAATTATTTTCAACTACCCAAGAAACATTTAAAGGGTTATTATGTACATATTTACAGCCCTAAACATGCTTAGAAGTAGTTTTAACACCTGTTTCTAAGTGCTCAAAAAACGACCTATATTCTGGGGGCCATATAACCGTAGGTCCAGTTTCGACTTTCGACTTTCGACTTTCGAGATCAAGATAATATACAGGGTGGAATGTGGATCAGAGTAAATGACCGGACAATTAGGCAAGGTGCTAGGATATGGGACACACTCAACTACCGCCACTATCGATATTATATACTTACTTATATAGCGAATTCTTGCTTGGAATCTCCCGTATGTGACTGTTTATGTGCTCTGACGTAATGCCAGCCAACATTAGTCTGTAAGATTTGGAACGCTCGAAATAAAATAGGGTATTTGTCACCGCGCAATTATCGACTCTGGATCACGCGCGCGCGCGCACGGTGTTAAATTATTATTAAGCTATATATTTTATTACCACGGTGGAAAATACTACTGATGTCATGATCGTCACGTAAGATTCTGATTACCTTAAATCAAAGTATACGTCATAAACAGGATTTTATAACCAGATGATAAATGATTATGCCTCGTTGCCATGGTCATTCAAGATAATCATACTTTACGTTAATATTTACGAAGAACGCCACCCATCGCACTGAGCACATCTAGAATATTTGCTTCAAAAGTCTTATCACTTTCTTCGTTTTCTAAGATCAGTTAGAGATGAATTAACTACATTGATACAACTTATACCTAGTGCACAACATGAATTAAAATGTAAGGATGTTTTGGATTTGAGGATCAGCCTGAACCTCTTTATGCCTTAATCGCAAATATTAAGCGGTATGATATGGCTCTTTCCAATCCCTTGGGAGCAATGACGTGGCTAAGTGTTGAAATGTTCATTGTTGTTCACAAATCGATGCGTCGCTAGCAATCTCTATTCATCTTACATTTTTCCTACCGAAACAAAGTGAGTGTATCCAGTATCACCTTTAAGTATCACTCCAGTAACACCTTTAAGTATCACTCCAGTAACACCTTTAAGTAACACTCCAGTAACACCTTTAAGTAACACTCCAGTAACACCTTTAAAAGGTAGCTGAATCTCGAACTAACTCTGGCAAAGATTATAATATATTATTTTATTTGCAACGGCCCTAGGATCAATGTGCTTTACTGGGTGGTGCTCAGCCTGTCACTGCCATTTATGGCAGTTACAGGCTAAGCCACTAGGCTTAGTGTGTAACATAGTTATAACTATGTTACACACTAAGCCTAGGGTCAGGGTCCCCAGGTAACAGTGTGCTCTATAACCCCAACTTTTAGTTTATACTGAACCCCGACTCTTGCAGGTATGTTGAGAACGTGTTCCCGGGAGAGTTTGGAGTTCCCAACAGTCCCCTCTTCTTTTTAACCAAGAGTTACTGGTGCGGAACTACACCCAAGAATGTGGTTAGTAAAGTTCTGTTCGGTAACTTTTCATTAATGATAGAGTCACTGAAGTGTTCGTATTGTATTGAAATTTTAAGTTTTGCTTTGAAATATATCTTGGATCTCCGATCTATCATTAAAAGTAATTGTATCACATGCATGCCAAACTTAAATTATAGCTAACAATATGCAGATCAGGATCGCGATTATGTGAAATTGAATATATCGGCAAGTCTCGAAAATATTTGAAGCAAAAAATTGTCGAACGTTCAAATTTTAATCTTTTGACCTTTTAAATCAAACTCGTGCAGTTACTGTCATTCATTGATCACACTATTCTGAACAATTAATCATATCGTTTTTCAGTTCAAACTTTATTCAAAGTATGACCAGAAAATGTTCGCTTATTATTTATGCCGGTTGAAAATTGTCAATCACCGATGTTGATTTCTTATTAAATCAAAAGCACTGTCTAGTTTTCCACACTATTCGACTATTTATTGCTATTTGTCAGGTTAACGGTTTCACTGAGGTAGCGGTAAGATGATTAGTTTTTGCTGCTAATTGGAGCTAAATGCAACGTCCAGAATTGAGTTTCTAATTTGTTTTTCAATTCCTGTCACACTTTTTTTTACTAAACCGAATCGATTAAGATTTCTGCTCACTGCTCAGCTACCCTATCTAAAACACGGCCAAGTTCTTAGCCAATATTTATCAATAAAAAATTACGCTACTGATTCCCGAGTATATCCTAAAATATTGCTATTATCTATTGAAGCTGTTAAATTTAAAACTATTTATATTTACGTTTTTCTCTGTTCTCGCTGGAATTGGTATCTTACCTACGGGAACTAAACAACAATGCAATTCTTAAAACTAACTTAAAACATAATCATGATAATAGAGGGTGACGCCATCAAAATAGGCCCAAACATTTTGTCGAATCTCAAACTAAATCATTACTTACTAGTGATGGACACTCAGATTTGACAACCGTATCGCATTGTTTTGACACGAGACAGCCAATAAGCAATCAACTTACAGCACCGAAAAAGCCGGCTAAGAAAAAAAAACAAAAAAACCGTTCTAGATATAATAAGTATAAGAGTTGAGAGTGTTAAAAGATGTAAAATAGGTCTCGGCCCTATGGGTATTATGAGCACCAAATATGTCACGTGAACATCTAAACAGTTTGTAACTGGTCCATTTATTTCTAAGCACGATACCAAACACCGAAATCAAACACTAAAATCAGCTCCTGAGTAGGCCTCAGAAAGAATCTTTGGCTGATGATTTGTATTTATTTATTTTATTTTATTTGTATCTTATTTCAACAATACAACGGTTTATTTTTGTTCAAATTTACACATGAGTAGAACTAATTTTCCGTGGAACTGAAATGATAAATGATCTGGAATTTACTGTACAGTGTACACACCACACAAATGCTACATTTTATATCTCAAAGTAAATACGTATCCTGGTGTGCTAGCCCTGATTTAACTATTCTTCACTGAACCATGTTTAATGTCATAAGTATTCTAAGCACCAAATTTGTCACGTGAACAAATAGGCAGTGTTTGATTGGTTATAGTAGGCTGAGAATTTCTGAGAGAATTTCCTGAAATTGTTGGCTCGTGTACGTTTTGGTTATGTAGGTGATCATATTTATTTCTCATAAATCTACACATTAGTAGACCTTATTCTTTGAGGTTAGTTTTATTTCAACCTGACTGTTTACTGTACACAAGAAGATTATCGCGGCCATGATCCAGCACTAATTCTGATTAAGGTGTCATGAACAAAGTGAAATAACGAAATGAATTCGGCTGTAAGATCACATCTCTTAGGGATTTCCAATGAATAAAAAAGCGATAATCTTTTTCAGAATACTGACTGAATAATTGCCTGCAGACCGATTATTATCTCAAATCTTCGTCAGTGTACTGCCTCAGCAATCCATATTTTTCAATTAGTAAACGTAAATCAGACGTTTTTGCAGTTTTGCGAGAGAATGTGAGAAGGTACTGTGTCAAATTGTTAACTGTGATCTTATTCCTTACAAATATGTATCTCTCAGAAGGTGGATAATAATGGAACATGTGCATAACACGTGCAGTACACAACACGTACAATACACAACACGTGGTAACACACGTGCATAACACGTGGTAACACACGTGGATACCACGTGATCTTATTCCTTACAAATGTATATCTCCCAGGAGGTGGATAGTAATGGAACAGATCATGATAAGGTAGACCCAGAGTACCATGAGAAAGTCACACAGAAACTGAAAGCTGGGATTGTTATCAAGAATCTCAACAAAAGTTTCCAGGTTGGATGTTAGATCGAACTACAGTTGTATGAAAAGTTTTTAGTTCCCTAACTAATTTAGTTAGGAAGTCCAGGAGCAGTTAATATTATTATTTGATCTCTTAATCTTGTATATCCTCTAGACACTTGATGGGGAGAAAGTGGCGGTTAAAAACCTGTCGGTGGAGATGTATGAGGGTCAGATAACAGCTCTATTAGGGCATAACGGAGCAGGTAATTAACATTACTTTTAGTTGTTCGTTCGTTAATTTGCTTAGTACTACACAATGAGATCAAAATATGTAGTTGCAATTTTTATTTTGTTGTCCTAAATTTGTGCCAGCGCCTCTTGCCACCATGATAGTTTAAAAGATTAAAGGGCCTTTTTTCCCAAAATCATTTCCAATTTGAATTAATTTCCAATTTAAACTCAACCCATTTGATATTCAAAACCGCTTTGAATCTAATTTTGAATTTGCCTGATCAAATGTTCCCACCCCCAGGTAAAACAACGACAATAAATATGCTGACAGGAATGTACCCTCCCTCTTCGGGTGAAGCTACTGTGGGAGGACACAACATTATACACGACATGACCGGTTTGTTAACATTTACTCACATTTTAATTGGAGATTTTCTTCTTATAACTCAAATCCAATGGTCATAAAACGTTACAACAATTTTTTAAGAACTAAACTATCATTCTCAGTCAATGGCTGATTTCTGAAGAGAGTGTACTGTTAATCACTTGCATCTACCTTATCCATACCAATCTAACCCTGTCATGATTTATTTTCTATGCCACCCGGAATAAAACCTGTATAAATACCAGGAGTACGCGAAAGTATGGGAGTTTGTCCACAACACAACATACTATTCAAATTCCTAACCGTTCAGCAGCACCTCGACTTCTTTATCCGTCTCAAGGTACTGAAACTTTCTGGAAATTTCCTGGGTAGATAAGTTCTGTTTGGAGTACAACAAGGCAAACGTTTTATTTCTAACAATGGTCAAGCACTGCATAGAGTAACTTTAACTCTCAAATTGTAACGCATTTCAGGGGGTTGAGGACGAGAAGGAAATAGCGGACGAGATTGAGCAAATGTTGGAGGCTTTAGGTATCGAGGAAAAAAGAGACGAAATGTCAAAAAGTTTATCTGGTGGCTTGAAACGTAAACTTAGGTAAGATGTTTCTAACAATTTTTCAATTTAAATCTAGATTTAAAACTAGGGTCATGGAGATCAGTTCGATAAAATGAGAAGAATTGTTAAGTTTTTAAGTTTGGAAATTTATTCTCTTTACAGTGTTGGAATCGCTCTGAGTGGTGGTAGTAAGATTGTTTTGCTAGACGAACCCTCCACTGGAATGGACGTATCGGGAAAACGAGATTTGTGGGACATGCTTCTAAAATTAAAGGTGCAAACACGAAGATTTATTCATTTGCTCTTCAAATCTTTTCCGTTTTGCAGAAGCAAGTTTACTTTTTCGTATTTACATAAACTCTGTAGTTCAAAAGCAACCTTTCCATCTTAAAGGCTGTATGTAATATGAGAATTATAAGACCTAGAGGCTTTGCCGAATGGCGAGTACGCTCTAAAACCCAAACCTAACTCATGGATCAAACCACTCATACTCTCTATCTAAATCTCCTTTTCAGGCTGGTAGAACTATAATCATCACAACGCACAGTATGGACGAGGCTGATCTTCTTGGGGACAGAATAGCTATCATGGCTGCTGGACAGTTAGTCTGCTCCGGATCCTCTCTATTCCTCAAGAGAAAGTAATTGTCTGCATGTTTGAGATATGGTGTTATATTTCTATATTTTAGTTGGTCTCGTCACATAACAGAGATCTAACAAAAAGAGAACTTATTTCCTGTTTCCGTAGATACGGAGTGGGATATCACCTGACTCTGGTGAAGGAATCAGCGGACATGAAAGACTCAGAGGTTGAGAATCTCACCACCTTCATCCAGAGCCACGTTCCAAGTGCGACGTGTCACAGCAACGTTGGCAGTGAGCTGTCCTACCTTTTGAGTGCCAGTGATGTTCAACACTTTGTCAAACTTTTCCAGGTGAGAAGATCTGAAAAAAGTTACCGAAAATTACCAAAATCTAAAGAAGGCCAATTTTGACCTCTTATTTTGTGGCTCCTTATTTTTTGGCGCTTATTAAAAGGGTCAATGTAAGGACGATCTGGTTTCCCTAACAAACTAAGTAACAATTAAATGTCCTAGTTTTCATAAGTCTGGCTTATCAAGTTATCATATCTATATTTTATCGTCCAGGAGTTTAGACGTACTCAAAAACCCGATAATGCATATCAATGGATCGTCCTCATAACTTACTAACTTACTCAAGATGCATAATATTTTTACCATAATTATTAATTCTAGGCCCTTCACAATCATCACAAGTTCCTTATTAACTGTTACTATCTCGTAGGTACTTGAGGAAGATTCTGGAAATTATGGTGTTGCTAGTTTTGGAGTATCTCTCACCACAATGGAGGAAGTATTCATGAAGGCAGGCGAGGGACACGACAGCAATGTAGCTGCTATAGAGTGAGTTTCGTCGAGTCACCTACATGCTTAGTTTGAATGTTTAAGATAAATTAATGATTTTGGGGAGGTTTCGGACAATATTCTGATGCCTTTAACCTGGTAACTACTTTACCTGTTCTCGTATTGGCACTGGATTTAATACTGTTTCTTATTCAGTGCGGATAATAAAGACGAGAGAAAGATTAGAAAGTTTGATAGAAATGAACTGAACAGTGGAGTACCTCTTCTTGGTCAACAATTCTTATGTCTGCTCAAGAAAAGGTTTGAGATAAATTATAAGAGGGTGTTTATTTAATTGTTAGTGTTTATAATTATTGGTGCGATAATACCTGCTCCGCCATAAATTTGGAAATTTTACAGAGCGATTGTGAGCAAGCGGAACAAATGGATTACTCTTGGCATGGGTTTCATTCCCATTCTCTTCATCTTGGTGGGGTTATTCACTTACAAGGGCATGCAATCTATTACCGTAGGAGTTCCTAGAGTTCTCTCCCTAAACGAGTATCCTAACAGTGAGATAAAGGCAAATGTATATTTTGCTGGTAAGTGAAAGGAGCTTTTAGTTTCATTGTAGTAAAAAATTAGGATGTCAAAACATTGACCAAATATCATCTTATCAAAAAAATAACTGTACAAATTTGATTCAGCGTTAACCTTATCTCTTGTAGTCTTGTCGGCTGAGAGTAGAGTTGAATTTGACGTAATTGACACTATTGTTGACTCCTGGAATTTTAGATGTCAGGAACACGAAAGACGACCAATCCTCGAAAGACGACCAATCCTCGAAAATAAAAGACTACCTGAAGAACAAACTTGACGTGATGCTGACGGACTTTACAGACGAAACTAACGCTCTGGATGGCAGTTATGGAGGCACTCTAAAAGATTGTTGCTCAAACCCTTTCTTACAGGTATGGGACCTTAGACCCTAAACAAAATATAATTTTCTGATTTCTTACAAAGAGATCCAAATTTTAAAAGCTGTACCGATCTTATTTTCTTGTCGTTCACTAGATTTACTATTAATTATTGTTATCTAACATAAAGACATAATCAACTTGCTAATTTTGTGTACATAAACAATGAATTTGTGACAAGTAGTTACCCACAGTTGAATACGAAATGCATTGATTTGGACGTCCTTAAATACGATGTGTGTTACGATGATTATGAAGACTCGAAGTTCACTTATACTTTCTGTCGTGCATCATGCTTTGATCTAACGGTCGACGAGGACAAAAAAGGAGCAGATTGCACTGTCAGGTAACATACAAATTTAATTAGATAATTTGTGTGGAGTTCAATCAATTTAATAAGTCTCCAAATTTGAGAAGTTTCGTCTAAGCTTCGTGAAATGATTATTTTAAATGGCTAGAGTTTTTGTTGCATTTTCAACAGTATTCGTAGATACTCCGAGTTTCTCCATATTTCCGATTCACTTCAGTCGACCTAACCCAAAAGACCCCAACGAAAAGACCAACTTCTACCAAAACTTATACCTGAAAAAAGCAACCGAGAATAAAGGCAGCTTCTTCGTCGATGTCCAAGGTACGTCTATCTCTAATAAAACAATTCCATTGCCAGCCGCTTAAAACTGAGAGATTAAGGATTCTCAAAAATAACAATTCCCAGTTCCGTTTTATTTTTAAACATGCCAAATATTGAATATTTCAGGTGGATTAACATTGTCGGACACCTCCGACTCTTACACTGTCTACAACAAAGAAGGAACAAAGGTTCCACTTTTTTTTCTCTCGTGACTTTTTCCAAGCACAATGTATGTATAGTAGAGCGAACTAAAATTTATAAATCTCAGTTCGCTCTACTATACATAACAGATGTGATCATCATAGATATATTTTCATTTTAACAATTAGGATTGATCTCTTACAGTTACACAGTGTTAACAGTGTTGCCCTCAGATACAAACTGGCTATAAAGACGGTGACACCTTAGTAAAACTGTCCTCTGAGGATGATCCCATCGACTCTGATGAAGCTAAAGGGGATGTTATAACTGGTTGGATAAGCTATCAAGGCTTCCATCTTATTCCAGCCTTCTCATCGGCTATCACAAACTTGATCCTGAATATGAACGACAAGGATGTAACAGTGACCGCTACCAACAAGCCACTGCCTGAATTCCAAAACGAAGGGGATGAATTTAGAGTTACCGAGGATCTCTTCGGATTTGTTATCACTTACATATTTGCAGGCGCTTTTATATACGCCGTTTTTACTCAGGTAGGCGAACCTGGCATATTATAGAACCTAAATTTAAAAATTCTTATCCTTGTCTAATGTCGCTTTAGATGGCGAGAACTGAATCTTTGGATTTTGAGTTCTTTTTGTCTATAAAGCGATGTATAAATTTCTAGTTATTATTATTATTATTAATAATGTCTATATACTAATTGTGCAGAGAATTCAGTCCGTCATGTTTGTTTTTCTGACCAGCTTGGATTAAGACAACCGGTCACATCGCTTTCTAAAAACAAGTAGCGTTTATTAAAACCGTCGATGTCAAGTTCGCTTTATATTATCTATCCGTTTATCACAAGAGCGAGTCCGTGTCGAAATGCGCGTCTCTGACCAATGAGAGCGCTCAAAGTGTGTCATGTGATGAAAACTGAAGACACGAGATAACAGGGACAAGGAGATAAATTATCGTAATATTAAAATAAGATTGGTTCTCTATTTTTAGACGAGCGGGTGATTGGTTGTGTAAGTATGCGCTTACAGTCAAAAACAATTTTTAAGCATCAAGGGGTTTTATAGGGTCATGTTTTTCACAAACTTGACTATGTTTAAGTATCATTACCCGATCCCTAATTACTAATTACTAATTGAAACCCCAGAATCCAGTAGAAGAGCGAACAAGTAAGAGTAAGCATCTGCAGCAGATTTCTGGGGTTAACAGTGCGGTGTACTGGCTGTCCATGATTACTTGGGATTTCCTGGTCTATTTCCTCTGCTCTCTTCTCATATTCTTCCTCATCCTTGCATTCCAGGTAAAATGTAACGCCCAAACTCAATGTAACGAGGCCTAGCTGGGCCCTTTCCTTGATTTCTGAGCTATTTTCTTGATTCTGACTATAAACATCTTTTCATGGCAAGACAACAAAATGAGTACACATATGACCACCACCTCCTTCCTATGTATCAGTATCTTATTATTTATTACTTTTCAATATCACCCAGGTGACTGGTTTGACTGAAGGTGAATACTGTGCTACCTTCTTCCTGACCATTATTCTTGCCGGACTTGCTAGCATCCCACTAGTCTACATCCTCTCCCATTTGTTCGAGAAGACATCCTCCGCTTACGGTTTTGTCACCATGATCTTCTTCTTCGTACCACTTGCAGGGTAAGTAGTCAGCAGTTCATAGATATTTCCAAACCAATTCTATTAGAAATTATCAGTTTCTAAGATTTATGACTTAGTCCATGATAAGTTAGCATCGTGCCCAGTCACCTGACACCCGTGCGGCCGAGGCTACTCCTGACAACAAATAACCTGTCTAAGTCTAACCAGGAACCTTTTACGTATTTGATTTAATTCTTACATAAATGCTGATTTCACGTGTAAACAATGAAAAGTTGAAGACTTTAAAAAAATCCATCTTAATTTAACAGGTTCTTACCCGATGATATATCATTTCAGCTTCCTCTGTTACATGATAGTGTACCCGATATATGAAGCTGAAGAGTTCATCAATAAGTTTAAAGGCATTACTGGGAACAAGTACGAATGGATTATACATGTTGACCGAGCCCTCCTTATCCATCCTCACTACGCTATGGCAGCTTCCATGTGTGAGTGCTCATCAAACTAATATATATATATATATATTTATGATGACTTCTAAACAATAAAGAAGAGGTGAGATAGAGAGAGAGAGAGAGAGAGAGAGAGAGAGAGAGAGAGAGAGAGAGAGAGAGAGAGAGAGAGAGAGAGAGAGAGAGAGAGAGAGAGAGAGAGAGAGAGAGAGAGAGAGAGAGAGAGAGAGAGAGAGAGAGAGAGAGAGAGAGAGAGAGAGAGAGAGAGAGAGAGAGAGAGAGAGAGAGAGAGAGAGAGAGAGAGAGAGAGAGAGAGAGAGAGAGAGAGAGAGAGAGAGAGAGAGAGAGAGAGAGAGAGAGAGAGAGAGAGAGAGAGAGAGAGAGAGAGAGAGAGAGAGAGAGAGAGAGAGAGAGAGAGAGAGAGAGAGAGAGAGAGAGAGAGAGAGAGAGAGAGAGAGAGAGAGAGAGAGAGAGAGAGAGAGAGAGAGAGAGAGAGAGAGAGAGAGAGAGAGAGAGAGAGAGAGAGAGAGAGAGAGAGAGACAGAGAGAGAGAGAGAGAGAGAGAGACAGAGAGAGAGAGAGAGAGAGAGAGAGAGAGAGAGAGAGAGAGAGAGAGAGAGAGAGAGAGAGAGAGAGAGAGAGAGAGAGAGAGAGAGAGAGAGAGAGAGAGAGAGAGAGAGAGAGAGAGAGAGAGAGAGAGAGAGAGAGAGAGAGAGAGAGAGAGAGAGAGAGAGAGAGAGAGAGAGAGAGAGAGAGAGAGAGAGAGAGAGAGAGAGAGAGAGAGAGAGAGAGAGAGAGAGAGAGAGAGAGAGAGAGAGAGAGAGAGAGAGAGAGAGAGAGAGAGAGAGAGAGAGAGAGAGAGAGAGAGAGAGAGAGAGAGAGACAGAGAGACAGAGAGACAGAGAGACAGAGACAGAGAGACAGAGAGACAGAGAGACAGAGAGACAGAGAGAGACAGAGACAGAGACAGAAGACAGTTTTTCTGAGATAAAATCATTGCAATTGGACAAAGTTTAAATGAATATGTTTCAGATAACCTCATGCTACTGCGCTCTAAGTATTTAACATATCAAACATGTATGGACGCTGTCGGCAAATCTGCTGCACAGTGTGGTCATCTTAAACCTGTTGGTAAGTTGTTATACATTAGGTTAAGGTATCATTTCATGCTTTGGGTAGTTAATTTGTGCACTATTGACAAATCTCGCGATAATATCGTTCAACGCAATATTTTTATCTCCTGGTGTAAACAAAATAATCAGTAGTGTCACTTCAAATGGAGCTCTTTTAGTGTCGCTATATTTTTACATCTTACAATAGCAAACTTTCAGCATTGTTCACACTCGATGGTAACGGTGTTGGACGCCATGTTCTAGCACTAGTAATATGTGCTATAGTCTACATGGGCGGTCTGCTAATTATTGAAACGTGGTGGTTTGTTATTCGGGCTAAACTGACGAAAGTGAGCCAATTCATTTGCCAATTAATATGCAGCAGAAAAGCCAATAATGGCGTCAGTGAAGCTGAGGATGATAATGTGACCGGTGAAAGAACTAGGGTACGAGGACACCAGTTTAACATCGAAATTTGTAATTTAAATCGCGTCCAGACTCACGTATATACAACTACAAGATTCCAAATAAACTTCAAGAGTTAAAAATAAATTGTCTGATCTTATGGCATCCATCAGGTAAACGAGAACCTATCAAGTTTGGTCAGCTCTGAAAGTGTTGTTATGCGAAACCTTCATCGTCAGTTCGGAAAAACAACTGCTGTTCAGAACCTTTCTCTTGCCATCGCTAAGGGAGAATGCTTTTGGTTTGTTAGGGGTCAACGGGGCAGGAAAAACCACAACATTCAATATGATGACAGGTGACACGGTGATGACGTCAGGAAAGGGTATTTGTACGGTCATGACGTCACCAGGAACCTGAGGAGTGCTCAGAAGTTTATCGGATATTGTCCTCAGTTCGACGCTCTTATAGGTGGGATTTCAAATAACGAGATGAAAACTTGATTAATTTCATTATCTTCTCTTTGTGACGGAAGTCATGTCTTTTTATGTTATTACTTTATTATTATCATTACCATGATTATGATTAATGATTATGTATTTGTTGGTATGCTAACCTCACGAAAGTTATGAGGGAGGCTTTTACTAGATCTTTTTCTAACTCTCAAACTTTGCAGGGCACCTAACGGGCCGAGAGTTACTGGAAATGTTTGCTAACTTAAGAGGGGTACCCTACTCTGCTTTAGATGATAGTGTTAACGAAGTTATCAGGATGTTCAACCTTGAGATCACGCTGAGAAGGAATGTAGATCTTACAGTGGAGGTTAGAAATCCATAAACACTTCATCGATCGGTATTTTGTTTTTAAGATGCATTCCTTTTTACGTTGGGTATAGTTGTACTAAGTACTTTTATCTCTGGGGAAAGGTTTGTCCAGGAGGATTTATCTTCTGTCAATCCAAGCACTCCAATGATCAATCGCATGTACCTTTCTTGGTATCTTATCTCTATCTCCACAGGAAACAAGAGGAAGTTGTCGACCGGTTTAGCAATAATCGGATCTCCTCCACTTATTTTCCTGGACGAACCAACTGCTGGTATGGACCCCACTGCTAGACGTTTCCTCTGGGATGTACTGTGTTACCTGCGCGGAACTGGTCAGTTTAGATTTAAACTCATTAAGTGGGATCTTTTCTATTTATACTTGAATGTTTCTTTTGGAATCGTATTCTTTGTCTTTTGAGAAATTCTGTACGGATGCCGAACAGATACCGACTTTAAACTTTAAAAATAGATTCTAGAAATATTTTTGAAAGATATATGTAGCTTGTTGGTTTTCATGAATCTATCATAGTAACCTAACCATAACCCTCCAGGTTGCAGTATTGTTCTAACCTCCCATTCTATGGAAGAATGTGAAGCACTGTGTACTCGTATTGTTATCATGGTGAGTTATAATGATGATATTTAGTAATGTTTCAACTGTCATTCTGTTGTCTAAATACCGAATACGATTAGCTTTTGTAAATCAGCGTGAAATTGAATAAAACATTTACCATTCATAATATAAGAATATTATATGCATACGATAATCTAGATAATCACCAAAAGAATTGAGGAAGAAAATATGAAAACAACTTTAAAAACTATATTGTTTCTCAGGTAAACGGAGCTTGCCGTTGTTTGGGCAGTATACAGGAGCTAAAGAATACCTACAGTCAAGGATACACAGTCTGTCTTCTCATGGAACCAGAGGACCAGACCAATGTTATCAACTTTGTTGAGGAACAGTTTAAGGGCGCAATATTGAAAGAGAACTATCCGGGTCAGTGCTATATAAATATTTCCCTAACATTTACCAACCAGCTCGCATTATCGAACATTTAAAAACATTTACATAATATATGCACGGGAAAACCCCGATTTATCTCGTCCCGATTAAACGCGGACATCTTCTTGTTACTAATAATAATTTGACAGAACAGAAAGTGATATGGTATTAAATTGCAGGTTACCTGATGTTCAGTTTGGGTATAGATTACAAATGGAGCTACATATTTGAGGTTTTGGAAACAAACAAAGTAGAATTGAACCTCAAGGACTATTCCGTTGCTCAAACCTCGTTAGAACAGGTAACAAAAATAACCGATTAATTGGTTCATTAATCGAGCTGTCGTATGTCGACGTGTCACGAGACTCAGGATCTTGATGGGGCTACCTTTATTGCTATTGTCAATCTAAAATATCGGCTGATCTCCCGAAATAACGTTATCTTTAAATCGCCAATACTCCATTTATATTTAACCACAATATAAACGACACATCTACGTTGGTTATTTAAACTCTAAAAGCCTTATGTTCAGCGATTGAATGATGTCAATTTGTTTAAAAGGAGAAGGTTTTAAGTCTGAATTACCAGTCTGATCTTCCCATCGCACAGGTATTCTTGAACTTTGCCAAAGAGCAAAGAGAGCCTGATAAGAAGAAAAAAGGTTGGTTTGGAAGGAAAAAGAAAAAGAATGAAGTAAAACCCAATGAGTCTAGGGTTAGTTTGAAAAAGAGCATCGTAAGTGAAAATCGGGCGTCAGATTTAGACCACGGAAATTCTTCAGTGTAAAAATGGGTTCAATGATTCCGCATGGCAACAATATTATAGGAAACAATTAAAAAGAGATTATAAACCTATTTGTTCAGATATCAGAATTAGATTTATGATTCAGCTGTCTATGATTTAGCTGTTTTTATTTTACCTTTTGCAATTTGCAATTTGCATGTATGATCTATATTTCTCTTCGATATTATGATCTATATTTCTCTTCAATAATATGTTTGCTGTAATAATCAGTTTTCAGATTTACAGTCCATCAAGTAGCTATTAGTGATGTAATCTTACTTTCTTACGAGTTTTCAGATCGACCTAAAAGTGTTCATCTGTTATTTAGATCAAAGTATAACAATATTGAGTTTAATGTTTATAGCTGTGGCTTATTCGTGTAACGTGTATACGAACACGATATAATATATCGTGTTCGTACTAGAAAGAAAATAAATACTAATATTTCACCCGGGACACTTGCCTAATTGTTTCTTAGTCCTTTAATTGTAAGCAACAAACAGTTTTTTTTGATTATCTCAAAATGAATTTTTACTTGGGAGGTGATGATATGTGGTTCTCATTTTGCCACGAAGTTATGCTGGGAATAGTTAGAGTTTGTCTTGGATTATGAATTAGTGAATTAGTATTACACTTTGTTAAAATGACTTCGCTGAGTGTACGAGATGAAGTTGAGCTGATGATCAATAAATGTGAAAATTGATGAAGCCGTAGTACATACATATTACATTACACTGGATCGATCGAGCTTACACAGTGTAGTTTCCTCCAATCTGCGCCTATATAAACGTACGCGGCGCAGACAGGAGGAAATTACACTGTGTAAGCTCCAGTGTAATGTAATATGTATGTACTACGGCATGAAGCTTTTGTAATTTTATCGTAGATTTTACTGTATAATATTAGCTGTTAAGTGTTTTTAAAAACTGCTGGAAATTTAAGATTCATGTTCAGTGTTAAACAGTCCAATTATTTCAGTGTTCAGTCAGATGATAAATTAAATTCTACTTACAATCTAATCAAGTTTTTTTCAATTATCTGTCACTAAAAAACGGAGAAACATGTCCCCTGCATGTTGAATAATATATATATAAGCTTGCAATAAGTGTTAGTTACTTAATAACTGAATGATATCTCAACTATGTGTTCGTTAACAGGACAGTGCAGTGATTCAAATAAGTACACCCTCCTCAAGCAGCTTGGAACTAGGAGTATCGGAGAATCAACCCTTGCTTCAGCTGATGGGCGGGACAAAAAGTGTCAATAAAAAAGCAACAATGAAAAAGAAAGTAAAATACAGTTGAATTTTAATCACATTAAGAACTTGTAGGGCGATGCACTACTGGGTGACTGGGTCGGCCATTGCTCTATACTAACCAGAGTCCTCTCGCTTGCACTTTGCAGTTGACGGATGTTACTCGTCTAAATTTCTTCGAAGTAGCGCGCGCCGCTTTCTTCTCAAAATATTAGCCCGATGGCAAGTGCTACGAAGTAGCGCGCGCCGGGCCAGACCATTAACAATGGTCAAACTTTGCAGTAGCGACGTAGCGTGCGACCACCGAACGGAAACAAGCGCGTCACTGGTCACGCGTAGACTCATGGCTATTAGAATCATCCGCCAATAAAAATTCAGTGATAGCATATACTTATAAGAACAATATAAATATTTTTCCATGAACTTAAATTTAGCTTAATATATATAAATATAGTATATACTATTATATAACGGGTGATACTTGTAAAATATTTGGTCCGAATTGAAATATTAAACTGTCGAGGCGGAAAATTAAACCGTCGACGAGTCTAACTCGGCGCGCGTTTTAGTAGGTTAACAACTTATAAAATTTTAATTGAATTCTGAAATCGCAAATATCGCGCGCGCCGACGCGGTAAATTTATTAAAAGCAGAGAGTTTTCTTAATTGACAATGCTAACTCTTCCAGATTACCAAACGCGTTGCTCTGCGCGATGCGAAGCAATTCTTAACGGGTGATACTCGTAAAATATCTGTTCCATATATTGAGGACCGTCGATTGCTCTAACCAGAGCTTACCTGAGGACCCCAGGCTATTATGTTCATTAACATAATGAATTTGGCGGAATGACAGGCTGAGCGCGGCCCAGTAAACCAAAGCCCTCTCGCTTGCAGTAGCGCGCGACCGCCGGAGGCGGTCTATCTACTTGTGAAACAAGCGCGTCACGCAGTACGCGTAGACACATGGCTATGTGAAACCGTAAAGTAAAGTAAAGTAATAATTATAACTCGTGCAAGTCCGAAATGGGCCGTGTGCTGCTTCTAGGAAGTACATATGACAGTGCATATCAGCACACTGTTGGCTTTCTTAGAGACCTGATGAGAACCAAGCGGAAATCATGATTGCCTGGTAAGCAAGTTCACACTCATTCCGAATGGCGGTAGACTTTACAGCTACACTGCAGCTTACACTGTAGTAGGAATCGCGTCACTGATATCCTCCGAGCATAATTACCAGGATAAATCCTGTACCAATCACAGCTTGGTGACCTGGCCTGCCTGCCTCAGACGGGGTTTGAACCCCGGTCTTCCGCTTGGGAGGCGAGTGAATTACCACTACACCACCCGGCCGACGAAAAAGTAAAGTAAAGTAAAATTTATGACATCACATCATCACACATGTCTACAAACTATCATCGCACTGTGTGAAAAAATATATAATAAATATTTCCCCACCAACATTAATTAATTATCAAATACAATATTTAAAAACAATTTCATCAAAAACATTATCCTATTTTAAAAACTTCCCAGTGGAATAAAGATTTATAAAACGCTTCTTTGCTACATAAGGATGGAACCAAAGATAATTGTTATGTTTCTCTTTGTTACTGACATAACTGGCTCCCTCAATTCTTACTAAAACTTCATTAGAAACATTCCAAAAAAAGCAATCATTTGTAATACTTTTAGAAATCATATCTATCTTATATCCTTCTAATTTAATTTTAAAACCTAAAACTGTCACAGAGTTCTTGACGTCCGGAGGGAGTTTGTTTCAATATGGAATAACTCGCTCCGGGAGAAAAGACTTCTGGATAATCTTGACCTTTGTCACACTTTTACTACATCTATTGGATGAAACCAGATTAAGACCTGATCTGCTTGGTCTGAACAAGTCTGAACCATAATCAGTCATAGCATTAATAACCTTAAAAGCTTCAATAAGGTCCCCACGTATTCGCCGCTCTGCCAGCGTTGTCAAATTGAGGATTTCCAGTCTACGGCTGTAAGGAAGAGTACCCACCTCATCAATCAGACGTGTAAACCGCCTCTGGACGCTCTCCAGCTCCAAAACAGTCCCCCAACTTCCATGAGCCGCAGGTGGATTCCACAATTGGACACAATACTCAAGATGAGGTCTTATTAAAGCTTTATATATAGCAATCATAACAACCTTTTCTCTAATAACTAAATTCCTTACAATCCAACAAATCATACGATTTGCCTTATAGATTAGCGATACATGCTTTGATCTGTTCGTTCCAAAGCAGGGAGCTATGGGTAATAACCCCCAAATCTTTTTCCTGATCAGATACTTCAAGTTCTATACCATTTACCTTATAATTTAAATTAGGATTGTTGTTAAAATTAATGTGCACTACTTTGCACTTGGCAGGATTAAATTGTAAAAGCCAAATACTTTCCCAAACTTCTAATTCTTCGATATCTTCAGCAACACTACCGTGGTTAGCTGCATTACCAATTAATTTAAGATCATCAGCAAATAACCTTATCTTATTTTTTACAAGGTCAGGCAAATCATTAATATACAGAATGAATAGGAGAGGGCCTAGAACTGACCCCTGAGGAACACCAGATAAAACATGTTTAACCTCGGACCATTGTCCTTCTACAGAAACCCTCATAGTCCTGTCTGTCAGAAAATCTTTAATAACATCTAAAACCTTTCCTTTGACACCAAAGCCTTCCAATTTAGACAGAAGTCTAAAGTGGGGGACTGTGTCGAACGCCTTACTAAAATCAAAGTATAGAAGATCAACCGGGGCACCTTCATCTAAAATGTCAAGAATGTCATCAAATGTCTCTAAAAGATTAGATAAACACGATTTACCCTTAACAAATCCATGCTGATGCTTCGAAATTCGATGTTCTAGAAAATTTAAAACATGTGCTCTCACCAACTTTTCATACACTTTGCACAAAATACAAGTTAATGAAACTGGTCTATAATTTAAGGGGTCTGATTTAATACCCTTTTTAAACAATGCTACAACAGATGCAGATTTCCACACTGCAGGTAAAGATCCTGTATCTGAACACTTTTGAAATAATTTAGTTATTGCTTCAACAAAATTGTTGTCATAAGCTAGCGATTTCAACAACTTCGGATGAACACCATCCGGACCAGAACTCTTAAAAATGTTAAGCTTTAAAAGTTGCTTTTTTATATCAGAACTGTTGACTTCCATATCATCAATATCATCAATACTCTCATTGTCAGGTCTTAAATTCTCAGTTTTAGGGAGAGGGCCAGGTGGTTCACGCACAAAAACAGAGCTAAAGGCACTTGCGAGTACCTCAGCTGACTCAGTCGAACTATCTGTGCGTGTACCATCTCCTCTATCTAAAGAAACCACACTAGACTTAACTTGACGTTTATTTCGTAAATAAGAGTAAAAAGACTTACAATTCTGCTTCAGATTAGATGTAATTTTCTTTTCATAATTAACTTTATAGCTTTAATTTCTGCTAATTCATAAGTATGTTGTTTGCTACTTGCATAACTAAAATTAACATCAGATGGATTAATATCAAACTCAGCCCATGCTTTATCTTTATTCTTTCTCATTCGTTTAAGTGCAGATGTACTCCATGGCAACTTGACAGGTCTGTTGTCGAGATAAACCGAAGCAGTCGGAACAGCTGCAGCAACAGTCTCCAGTTTACCATGTAATTCAGCCCACATATCTTGAACATCATTGGTAGAACTATAATCCCAGTCGATATTTTTCAAACTAAAATTTAATAACTCTTCAGAGGAAATCTTACCCCATATAGGTTTGATAATCTTCTCTTTTAAACATTTGCTAGTATCCGGCGAAACAACTAGTTCGACAAGTATCCCAACATGATCACTCTTACCAAGCGGAGAAACGATCTTACAACCGTTGACAAGAGCATCATTTGTATACAGGACCTGATCAAGAAGACTCTCCTGGAGAGTATCCTTCACAAGCCGTCTTCTAGTTGTCTCGTTGGTGAAATACCAAGTTAAACCACTGTCATTGAAAACATCCATGAATTTCTGTTGAGTAACTAAAAACTGGTTCTTGCTAGCAATATTACTATTTATGCTACCAGTTTCCCATAAAACATTTGGTAAATTAAAATCTCCTAAAAGGAGTGTTTCAAAATCATTCCTTTCACTACAGATGCTCTTGATACAAGATATTAACGCATTATTCTCAGGTTCTAAATTCAATGAAGTGGATCTGTAAATACAACAAATACTAATCAGTCCACCTGATGTGTTGATATTAACAGCTAAAGAATCCGGTGCCTTTAAAAAAGAGTTCACTAGTGAAGCATTACAACAGTTTTTAACATAAATTATAGAGCCTCCTCCACCACTTATACTGCCAGTGGAATTGTCAATTCTAAAATCTCTATCTTTTCTAAACATACTAAATCCTTCAATATAAATTTCGGCATCTAATATATCACTACTAAAATGAGTTTTATCAGTTATTTAGAATATATATTCGCATTTATCCACACTATATTTGCATTACACGTACAACGTGATATCATTATCAGTGCAGTGTGTACAACACCAACTACACCGATCAATTGCCAATCTGCGAAACATTTTAATTATTATTATCACTTCGAGATGGCCAGGCCTACTCTCATGCTGTCTATATGTGATGATTAACTCTGAAAATATATGAGTGGTGATTTCGCTCTGAGAATCAGGGTCAGTAGCTCAATTGGTAGAGCAAGAGACGCGAAATCTCGAGGTTCTGGGATCATTCCCCAGTTGTCCCTAGCTTTTCAGAGTTAATCATCACATATAGACAGCATGAGAGTAGGCCTGGCCATCTCGAAGTGATAATAAAATGAGTTTCTGTTACACAAATTACCTCAATAGATTTATACATTGATAAAATACATTTTAGTTCATCAATTTTATTAAATAGGCCGTTAGCACTGGTATAAAAAATATTTAACGGCTGGGCACTGCGGCCTCCGCTTTGTCCTCTGTCTTCTCTGGCTCTCTTTTCTTTGCCTCCTCCTTTGTCTTCTCTGTCTCTCTTTTCTTCGCTTCCTCCTGCCTCTTCTTCCTCTCCTTTCTGGCTAAAAAACGAATATCTCTGTCTGCCTTGCAGAGGTCCAAGTTGATCCAATAAGTTGACTCTTTCCAGCCCTTACCATGGTCAGCGTAGAAATTTACTGACTCTTCATCTCGTGTCTGGATGATGAGCGGGCGACGGTGATCTGGCTTGTCAGCATCAAGCTTGCCAGAGCGATGGCAACTTATCATGTCGTCCTTCTTAATCTTTAGGGTCTCCCTGCAGAACTTGGAGTCGTCCTCCTGGCGTTGCTTAGAGGTAGTCTTTTTGCTCTCTGGAACCTTGAGCACACACAGATTGAGTTTTCGTTTGTTTCGCTCAAATGTATCAGTGTGCATCTTCATTTGCACTTCCGAAATAACAGTTTCAGAAGCTTGTTCACGACTCATGTCATCGAGAACCTTCTTCTGGGTTTGTGCTGTTACCTCAGAATAGAGACGAACAGCTTTATCAACTGTTTTCTCTGCACTTCCTTTAATAGCTTCCTTAATCGAGTTAGTCAGGGCTGGGGTCAAATGTTGGAGTTCCTCTTTAATAATAGCCCTGACAGCCCCGTTTTCCTTAGTGTCAGCTGAGGTATGAGGCGCCACAAAACAGTATGGGCACTTCCAGTTTGTAAGATTCAGTAACATCTCGTTTTTAAGGCCAGATAAACCAACACAACTCAGGTGCCAAAATAATTGGCAAGCTTCACATTCAACTGATAGTTCTTCTGACATGTAAACATCACATTGGCAGTATTTTTCCTCTGGCACTGGGACATTATCAGAAGATGAATCCTTAGGGGGACTCGTCTTGACTCCACGTTTTTTTCGTATCGACACCCTCTCGGGTACATTGTTACTTGCCATCCCTCAAATTATTTGTTATATAGTAGTGTTGAAAGTATTAAAACCGTCGACTAGTCCAACTCGGCGCGCGTCCTGATTGGTTATAAACCTAAAAATGACAAAGCAATTGGCAAGCATGACAATATGGACACGTTCATAAAAAGGTGGCACTAGAGATTGATTTTTCACTGCCAAAATTGTGTGAAGCATTTTAAAATACTTGTATCTCAAGGAGTATGCTATGAAAGTTAACCAAATTTTAATATGTGGTCCAAAAAGATTCAAATATCACATAATTAAGTCATTCATCTCTTTATATCTGTTAATTGTGCAGATATGAGCCAGAAATCACAAAATATTCATTTCTTGCACCTCTAATGATGAATTTACATTCTGTGAGTGTGTCCTGCTTCTCAATGTGATTATTGAACCTTTTTGAGATAGTTGAGTGTTAAAAGTGCAAAGTATCACTGGTTAAATGTGGAGTTACGATGCAATTATCACACACAGGGTTAATTCTGACTAAGTGTTTTAGAATGGTGAATGTGATATGAATATCAACGGAACGATTGTAACAATGAACTCTATCAATCACAATTATATCGTGCTAACTATTATTTAGAGAATTTAGATGGTTAAAAGTGCCATAATGAGTCAAAAATCACATAAATGAGCATGTATTGAAATTATGCTGTATCAGGGGAATGTATCACTTTTTGGCTCTATATCAGGTTGGTATTCATAGTAAATCTGCAGTAATTTGTTGTGACACTTGTTTATGGTCATGGAGAAGTTCGTTATTAGAGTAATAGTGGAATCAATAATCACAAAACGCTGATTTTAAACTGAGTAAACTAGGCAAGTACTTTTACTACTCAAGCCATGATAATTTTGTCGCCATAATGTGACAAATGAATCATATCAGTAACATATAATACTTAATCGGATTTTTGAAATGTGATTATCGATTCATTACCTTTCCTTTCAAAATGTCATTACAACTTGAACATTACATATGATTCAATTATCACACTTTAAAGGAAATTACATATTTGGTAGCCAGATTTGTGTGATTTTTGAATCATTTAAGCACCCAGATCAAAAATTATCACTCAAAGGCCTTCAATATGGTATAAGCTTAGACATGGATTCAAAAATCACATAATAAGAATCATAGAATGGAGATAAATTGTCATATCGTGCACTTAATTTAAGACTTACTATAGTGTGACTTAATAGCGCACCTTTAACGAAAATGTGATTTTTGAATCATATTAACTGGTTTTAATACTATTTAATACTATTTTGTACCCTAAAAAATGATAGAAAGCCAATAAAAACGTAAGATGATTCAATAATCACTGCTCAAAATAGGCTCATTTCCAACGTTTAAGTTGTGATTTTTGAATCATTTTGGCACCAATAACAATTTCAGATAAGACATTCCATTCCTTACATGCATTATAATCACCATATCAATTTTGGCGTCTTTGTGAATAGTACTTTTCAGATTATCTAGTGTTGATTCATCTTGCATTTCTAATTGTGTGATATTTGAATCATTGGCACACAAATAACGATAACTCCTGTGATATAAGCACTAGAGACTCCGTGATTTCAGGATCATGAAATTTAATCGAATTTCTAAAGGTATAGATAGATATATCAACCAACAAAGAACAATGACTATTTTAAAAACGCATTTAAAAAAATCAATCTCTAGTGCCACCTTTTTTTGAACGTGTCCATATGCAAATGTGAAATGTGTATACTGTATTTGACAGATGTTTTATGTTCAATGTTACTCCTCATCCAAATTTCTTCGAAGTAGCGCGCGCCGCTTTCTTCTCGAAATAGCTCGAGGCAAGTCGCTACGTAGTAGCGCGCTGGGTAAGTCCATTAACAATTAACAAGGGACAAATAGTAAATACTGTAGCAACACTTGCTCTATCCAGAGCCCTTGCGCTTGCCGTGGCGCGCGCCCGCCTCCCAGCGGTACTAAACTTGTGAAACAAGCGCAAAGCGTGTCCGCAGTGGTTGGTGGTGCGAAAGCACATGCTTATTATAAGTGAATATTAACACTACTACAGATTGTAGCACTATTTTGTATTTATTGGGTCACTGCACTACGAGCTGGAAAGGATTTACACATAACATCAGACATTTACAAAATCAAATATGTATAAAAACTTTCATCATTCATGTTCAGTCATTATTTTGAGTTTCACATAGCCAATTAGCCATGTGTATACGTGTACTGCGTGACGCGCTTGTTTCACAAGTAGAATATATTCCTCCTTTGTCGCCTTCGGCGGTCGCGCGCTACTGCAAGCGAGAGGGCTCTGGTTAGAGCAAATTTTGAGTGACACTTAACTTGTATTGTAAATATGTAACAGCTACCAGGACACGCGCCGAGTTGGACTCGTCGACGGTCAAACAAATGTTTTACAAATATCACCCGTTAACACTTAACGGGTGATACTCGTAAAATATTTGTCGACGAGTTGAACTCGGTTAAATTTCAAATCCAATTAACAGTCAATTTATTAAATTTGTTATTATTTTACGCATTATTGGTGCTTATAAATGTTTTATATCAAACAATTTTGAACTTAAAATTTATTTGTTATTTATTTTCAATTTTTCAAACTCCAAATGTTTAGTTTAAATGCATGCCATTTTATACTTATTAAAAATGCAAAATTAAAAGTATTAAATTGGTTAGTGTGTTGTAGTCTTAGCCTGTATTATAGCCAAAAAAACAAAAGCTTGAATATTGCTCAGTTCCCCCTCACTACTATAACACAAAGTACAATAAAATAAATCATACATATAAATCGGTGTCACTTTTGTGTCACTTTTAGAGGCTTTTTTGTCGCATAAATGGTATAAATCAAAATATAACCTTTTTTATTTGAGTCCTTTTTTGGAGTCCTTGTACCAAGGGTCAACTATTACCAAAATATGAGAATCATTTGACGAAATACAAAATTGGGATAAGCTTGATTTTTAGAAAAGATATAAATCAACTTAGATCCATTTAAATGGTTAATAAATATACTTAGATTCATGCAATTAGACAGGATATATTTTGAAATATACCCTTTCTCCACGTTTCACATTTTAGAATTTTATATCAAATAGAGAAGTAGAAAGGATATAACTTGAGGTGTACCCTTTCTATATGCTATAAGAATTTGCAAATTGTAATGTCTTCAGTCTTGCTCTATCAGAGTCCTTGTGCTTGCAGTAGTGCACCCGCTGACCTGGCGCCCCCGCAGTGCAAGTGGCGCGAAAGCACATGGTCAGGTAAATGTAATGTCAAAGGGGTACATCTCAAAATATACCCCTTCTATTTGTAGATATAGGTATACTTTTGTATAATTGCTAATTTAAAAGGGGCATATCACAAAATGCAACCTTTCTAATTGTCTCCATATCGGGCCCTTTGACAGAATAATCGTCAACAAAACGGTATACTATACAGGTGTACCGCTGTTTTCTCAGAAAAGGAAGTAAGTCCAATTTTTCGAAATATGGCAATATTGGTATCAACATTTTTAGTAGAAACATAAGCTACATATTAACGTATCAAAACATTGTTGCATGCAATTCTCAAGGAAGTAAGTACCATGAGTTTAAAAAACTATGTCCGGTTTTGCCTTAATAATTTCTGAGAGAAGGAAGTAAGTCCGGACTTACTTCCTTTTCTCAGATAAAAGATCCGTGAAAGATCTGTGAAAGAAAGTAACTGCACTTACCTCCTTTCGGGAGGCTTTCTAATTTCTCGCTTTTAGACCGATTATGAATGTTGCAGAACGTTTGTATCACTTATATGTTTCAAGAACCCCCTCCATGTTATGAAAAACTGACAGTGATCGTTTTAGATCCCTTATTATCAAAACGATGTGTTGCATAATTAAATGACATTTTGATGTTGCATGATTGTGCAGAAATCATCTAGCAAACAATTAATAATAAATAAAAGGGTATATTATGTTGATATATACCCCATATTATGATAAATCCAGTGGCGTAACGTTACCTGTTGGCACCCCGCCGAAAAAGCGACCCCCTGTTGGCGCCCCTCCCCTTTTGGTGCCCCTCCCTAAAATTGAACAAATTAGGTGATTTTAGAGGATACGCCGGTAAAATCTCTAAAAAAGTGTGTATCTAGCTAGCAAAACGCGCAGTTTTGCTAGTGCTTTAGTTAAGTTTTCGAAATCGTCCCACATTCAAACAACCATTCGGCGCCCCCTAACAGGGCGCCCCCCCCGAACAGCAGGGTCAGTGGGGCCCTTCATTACGCCACTGGATAAATCCACATTTTATTATAGCAGCTTAAAAGGGTATAACTTGAGAAAGTTTATTCAAAAGGGTATATGTTCATCTACTATCCCATTTTTAAGATTCATTATAGAGATGTTTAAGGGGGCCGGGGGGGGGGGGGGGGGGTCTTCATCAAAATTCTCTCGAAATTGACTTTATAGTTGTTTCTGGTAGAAGGGAGTGATATCTACCAGCTGCTTTTGGTCCCATGGAAAAATATTGTTCCTAGCCGAAATTATCGCCGGTCTAAGGTCAGCTCTTATGTGTAATTGTATTGCGCGAGCGATTTTCAATCGCAAATTCTGAAAATCGAGTCTAAAAATCTATCTTCTCCTACATTTTTTGAGCAATCACTCTGAAACTTTCAGATGTTCTAGGGACCATTTAAAAGATTTGATTGAGCCAAAATTTTGAGATAGGCCTTTAAAAAAATTTTATTCAATTTTGAAAATCTTGGACCTGAAAAAATCGTAACATTTAAACGAGGTCCAAGATTTTCAAAATTGAATAAAAATTTTTAAAGGCCTATCTTTTAAATGGTCCCTAGAACATATCCTGAAAGTTTCAGGGTGATTGCTCAAAAAATGTAGGAGAAGATAGATTGTTAGACTCGATTTTCAGAATTTGCGATTGAAAATCGCTCGCGCAATACAATTACACATAAGAGCTGACCTTAGACCGGCGATAATTTCGGCTAGGAACAATATTTTTCCATGGGACCAAAAGCAGCTGGTAGATATCACTCCCTTCTACCAGAAACAACTATAAAGTCAATTTCGAGAGAATTTTGATGAAGACCCCCCCCGGCCCCCTTAACTGAAAATAAATATTTTGTCCAATATTTCACCCAGAACACTTGCCTATGCGACAGGAAATTGTTTCTTAGTCCTTAATTGTAAGCAACAAACAGTTTTTACTGATCATCTCAAAATGAACTTTTTAGAGATCATATACCCTTTTACTTGGGAGGTGATGATATAGCTTTTCACTATAACACATTTGCTTCTTCCGTTTAACATTATTAACTCAAATAAACCATGTAGTAGTAAGAACTTATTTTTCGAAATGAAGATCAGGAAATAGATAAATGTGAAATGTACTTAAAACTTTTTTAGTAGTTTTAAAAATAGGTTGTTACTTGTTTAGATATTGGCCTCAGTCATCGAGCAAACAATTTACGCTACAAAAGACAAGCCTTAGTTTCAGGTCTGTATATAGCTGAAATTTTCTTTTCATGACAGTAAAAGGGGAAAGTTACAATTTCCCCCTAAAAATAAGGGATTTATTCCAGTGGCATGACGTAACGTTGCATGTTACGTCATGCCACTGCCCCCCTTCAGATCACAGGCACAATACCACCTCTTCTTGCATCATCTATGAATTTTAGAAATTTCCTTACATCAGTGTACACACCAAACCTGTTCTTATTTGCACAACCAATCCCCCAACTCACTACCCCAACCAGACTGTACCTTTGTTTGTTGTACCTACTCATTGAAACATCTAATAAAGGACCTCCACTATCACCCTGACAGCTGTCTACTCCGCCATCCTTAGACCCTGCACACACCATCCTTGCAGACACCTCCCCTCTCATATACTGGTTGCACACTTCTGAGTTCTCAACAGGTACATTCGCTTTCATTAGCTTGCTTGCTAGTGTAAAAGATGGGAGCTGAGTGACTCCAAATCCAGTGATGGTGAGTATTTTGCCTTCGTTTAAAGGAGTATTAGCGTCAGGGAGACACACAGATGACACTTTAATGTTGAGGGTAAAGGGAGATTTTAGTTTGAGCACTGCTATGTCATTGTGTTGTGAAGTGGACAGGGTGTAGATGTAACGTGGTGACACATATCCTTTGTCCACTTGTTTTGTCTGTGTTTTGTCATTTGTTCTGTCTGTGGCTCCTGCAGTGACAGACATCATCTCCTTATCAAACCACTCACAAGGGGCAGCATCAGACCAATCTTTAGGATTCAGTTGAATGTTGTCTTGTTTCAGTACAGTACTAAACCTTCTGAATGAAGGAGCGGAGTGACAGATACGTTTGCTCTTGGTAGTCGCTTTGTGTAGACAATGTGCTGCTGTGACAACTGTGTCGCTGGATATTAGCGTTCCTCCACACACCACTTTCCCTCTTAAGTTTATGGTAACATGCCAAGGAAACTCACCTGCAAGTGCCTCAGTACCCCCTATGATACGTGCGCTATTATAGTCAATATAATTGCTCACTCCACAGTTAGCTGGCTTAGATTCAAGGACCACACACTCTTCAACTGATATGCTGCCTTTTCTCCGTGTCATTCTACCTCCTGGACACTGCTTACAACTAATCCCTCCCTCTTGGTCTTGATAGAACCCAACCTCACACTCATCACATTGTACAGCTCCCCTCTTATCACTGTACCTCCCTACTGGACACAAGTTACAGACACTATCCAGATGTGTCCCAGCAGGACAGTCCTCATAGCACTGTATCCAGACAGGTATAACACAGTAAGTTTGAGAGTCAGATTGAGCACAGTCCAATAATGATTCCTCCTGTCCTTCACACTCTACCTTGCTTATAGTAACACTGTACTCTTGTACACCATTATACTCACTGTACTCCCCTGACACATATCCCATACTCTTACACACCACACTTGCAGCTGCGAGTGAGAACTCATCAAAGCAAACTGCTGACCACACGTCTGGTTCTGTCTCTATGATAAGCACACCATTACTCTCACCATCTCCCTTCTCCAGCTTTACATTGCTCTGATAATCTGTCAGTTCAAGCTGACACCAGAACGGCACCCTCAGAGGGCTAAAAGGACGTCTGGTGACAGGGTTTATGACTAGGGGAGAGGTAGGGTTTGGTGGCCCGATATCGTACCACTTCCCGTAAGCCCCCGGGAAGGAGGTCATGACACAATAATCCTCACCACGCCCCCAGTTATTAGGCTGTCCTGTCTGCCAGTTTGTGAAACCAGTGTAACGGACCATATTATCAGGCGAGGAGTCTTCTAGTCCTGCAGAGATTTAGTAATATGGCACCTGGGTCCTGGAGCACAGTGTGTTTGAAATAGAACTCAGAATTTTAGTTTCACCCTCAACCTTGATTTGACAAAAAGTAAAATGGCGAAATGCAAATTGATGTTCCCACCTGGTATTGTGTCTTTCTGCGCTGCGTTTCTACTTATGCGTTCAGTTTCAGTGATGTACCCTGATCTCCACACCCACTTCCCTTCCTCTTTAGAGTCTGATATCCCAATCAGTGCAACGTTAACCTCACTGTCCTTCATAACCGCTGATATGAGGTCATCACTCATCATGATTATGTTAAATTTAGACTTCAATATAAACGGATCTTGGGCACTAACCTTGGTGAAATAAGGTGTAAGACTAAAGTAAAATAGATAGATATATTTAAATGATGAAAAATAGTAAGTATAAACCAGCCATGACGTTGTTGATCCTGGTGTTGTATACAGTAGCGAGCCCCCCTCCCTGCTCCTTACACATCTCCTCTGTCAGCACTGGTCGTGCTGGAACAGTGTAAAGTTTATAGAAAACCCCCACTAGTTTGGATATCTTGGTCCACTCGTCTTTACCGTTACACTGGTACATTCCTTCCTCTACCAGCTCTACTTCTCCTCCAGGCAGACTTAACACATCACCATTACTTACTGCTCTGAACTTTCCTAGGATAGTAGCAGTTTAATACTGTTTAGTGTTCAGGTGCCTGGTATCACCTCTATAACAGAGGAAACTAAGGATTATAGTTCTAGTTTACAGTTTTTGTTCAGGGCTCTGAATGTGCTTTTAACAATCAGTTAACATTACGTGATCACTAAACGATATAAGCTTACCCGGAGGTCCGAACGCTGTGACCTTGCTCCCTGTGCTATAAGTCAGCTCCTTTACACTACATAAACAATTAAATGTGCAAAACAATGACACTAAGATTACAACATGACATGCAGTTAGTGGTAGCATGGTGAACTACAATCTAGAACTGAAATGAAAGTGTGGCCCAGTACTAAACCTCATGTCATGTGATATTGAGGCTGTTCATGACTTGCCCTGTATTTTTAACTTCAACAGGTTAAAAATTATTTTAGCCAAAACATCTACACTGCACAGTTTTAACTTTTGCCGATATCATACTCAATAATGGTTAACCATTTTCGAGGACTACCATTTTTGAAGGTCGAATCGATGAAGACACCAGTAAAAATTAAAAAAAAAACAATTAGAACTATTGGAGAATCCTATATAATGACATTTCACAATTCCATGTTACTGCTCACTTGATTGAGAGCTGGTTAATTACACCCATTATCAAGCCAAATTATTATCTATTACTGTTTCAACTATGATAATATTAATACTGAATTCTTTGCATTATTCATAAGAATCCTCTAAAGCTAATACCATATTATATCGTCCTTAAAAGTGAAAATGTTGGCTGTTATTCTATGTGATGCACTTTTAATCAATTTTTCACGGTAATCAATTAATAATGTGCAATTGCGATAGTGGTGTTAAATGTATCAAAGCTCCTGGCATTGATTCTCCTTAGACAATGGGAAGGCAACTCAAACAACTGGTACTTCTTGTCAAGAAGAACTTAGTGCTTCTAGTAAGTAACAAGAAACATTTGTTCAACACAAGATATAACAACAATTATTATAATATTATCAATTCCGATATAATCGATATCTTGAAAGTATATTTATATACTTTTAAGATAAGTTTATAAACTTTATTACTAAATTGTACTTTAAAATATTCGACCATATTCTAATGTACACGTAATAAAATTTACCTCAGAGGCAGAGAAAGGGGCAAGTTCTTTTCGAGGTCCTTCTCACTTGTTTGACCCTGTTGGCATTTAGTTTTCTCCGTGGTACTTCAATGTTCGAAACACAGGAACAATGCATGAGTGAGTATCTGGAAGTTATTTTTATTTTCATTTCGTTTTCTATAAAATTCGATTTCTTTACGATAGAAATGACACGTATTATAACTCGTATTATATGTGTATTGTTACGATACAAATAACACGTATTATAACACGTATTAAATGTGTATTGTTACGATACAAATGACACGTACAGGAGGTGACCGGGATTGTCAATTTTGAGCTATCCTGGTCCCGGTCCCGGTCCCAGTCAAAATTATGCTGATTTATTTATTTATGATCCCGGTCCCGGTCCCGGTCCCGGTTAATTCGGGATTCTTGGTCCCGGTCCCGGTCCCGGTCAATCACTCAAATTTGCCGGGATTTTGACCGGGATCTTTTACATAATTTCATTCACTGTGATTTTAAGTTTTTCCTTTCATTCATTGTGAATTTCATCTTTAAACATCCTCTGAGCCAAATACAACAATGTTTAAAATTGCTAAACAAGTTTGAGTAATAAATTATGATCATGAATTAACCAGTTATCGACCGGAATTCCCGGTACCGGGAATCCCGGTACAGGGATTGGCAATTTTGAGCTATCCCGGTCCCGGTCCCGGTCCCGGTCAAGTCACATTTTTCATCCCGGTCCCGGTCCCGGTCCCGGTAAATTGATAATATCAGGGGATCTCAGTCCCGGTCCCGGTCCCGGTCCCGGTCAAGTCACATTTTGTATCCCGGTCCCGGTCCCGGTCCCGGTCAGGCCTGAAATCATGTCCCGGTCACCTCCTGGACACGTATTATAACACGTATTATATGTGTATTGTTACGATACAAATGACACGTATTATAACACGTATTATATGTGTATTGTTACGATACAAATGACACGTATTATAACTCGTATTATATGTGTATTGTTACGATACAAATGACACGTATTATAACACGTATTATATGTGTATTGCTACGATACAGATGACACGTATTATAACACGTATTATATGTGTATTGTTACGATACAAATGACACGTATTATAACACGTATTATATGTGTATTGCTACGATACAGATGACACGTATTATAACACGTATTATATGTGTATTGTGTATATTACCACCCTGATGTCAGCTCCTGTTTCAGAGCCCTCTTCGTTATCAGATCCTCTTCACGATATTTGGGGTGAAAAGAAAATGATCGCAATATCTCCTGCCAACAATAATCTAGGTTTTAAAGTCTAGGTTCTCAGACTCTTCTAGTCTCTCTTTTCTAGAACTGATATCAAAATGAAGAATGAAGAAGTTGATGCTTTATTTCTTATTGCTACAAATAGAATTGGTCGATTATTCACCTAAGCTGTATAGTGTATAATGTATACTGTATTGTGTATACTGTATAGGGTATAATTTATACTGTATAGTCTATACTGTATAGTGTACAATGTATATTATATCATAATTTGTATGTAATAATTTCAACAATATATTATAACTTTCAGTCGATGATTTGTCGAGTAGAATGTTGACCATGGATACTTTCAAGTTCTCAGATGTTACAAGGAAAGTACTAGATTCAGAAAATATTACCGACGAAATCAAGGAATTTAGGGACGGGTATGTACATGATACAGAATACTGCTGGTCAATTGAAAGATATGAGCTGTTTTTTGTACAATTTAAAAGATACTGACCGTAATTAGTTTTTGCTGTATTTCCATCGGCTTTAATCTTTTAATTACATCAATCTAACGCCAATAAAGCGTCCATCCATTTACATGGTTATAAAATGGTTTGAATAACACAATTTCCAACGTAAGTGTAAAGATGATTCAATTTTCTTTTCTACGATCGATCAAGATGAGTAATCGTAATCAGAAACTTTCACAGCAATTCGAGGTATCTAGTTGTATTCCCAACCAATGACAAATTTAAAGAATACTTGAAAACGAACTCAACAGAGTTCAAAGCAGCTATTGTTTTTGAAGGGGATGAGAAGAATATATCCTACTCCATCCGGTACCACAGAGCGGATGCTGGTGAGTTTTTAAATTTGTCTATTTCAGAAGAGGTTTATCTTTAGAGCTTTAGGATTCAAATTTCAAATGATGAGAAAATACACTAATTATATTTTAATTTAGCAGATTATCTGCTTAATATAACTTTCTGAAATAGTAATATAACCATCTTAATTAAACTCCTAGACAATATAGACATTGACGGATACTGGAACACAGAAAGATTGTTTCTTCGTAAGCCTGATCAGAAAGAAATTACGTCCTCGTAAGTTTGAAAAAACTCCATTTTGTGGCACCTCAGAAGTGGGGCTAGACAGTAACATTACGTATTATTTTAAGACTCGAGACTTATTTTTCGTCGAAATGACTCGTCCGTTTCGTCCGCATATGATGCGGATTTCTCGTTACATTTTACAACGGTCATAATATACTCAATTTCGTTATTCAGTGTTAATACAAATATTGTAAATAATCTTACACTTTTTTAATCTAGACCATACGACAATACGGGGTTCGCTGCTTTGCAGAGATTAATTGACTCCTGCATTCTTCTGAGAGAAGGAGTGGAGTACAATCCAGCAATCGCTATAAGGGTATTGTTATTTGTTAGGGTACCTACCTTTTGTTATCATCACCATTTATCTTGTCATTCAACTAGTAACGAATTCGGATTTTAGTTCAATTAGATATCTCAACCTTCGTCCTACTGATCTTCCATTTAAATGATGCCGATTTTTAACACAACAGAAAATTAACATTTGAATAACACAACCAGAGTGTACCTACACCGGCAGAGAAGACAGATCCCTTTGTGGATATGATGTTCTCAATGTTAATCCCTGTCTCAATGCTCATCGGGGCATTCCTCATTACTTCCTCTATTGCAGCAGACATTGTCGAGGTAATCACCCGGCAGCTGGTTTTAAATTATACCAGTTTCATTCTTAGTTGTTTGCGTTATATAATCATCAGTTAGTTAGTTTCTATTATAAATAGACGAATACATTTTGTTATTATTACACGCGTCGACAGTAAAAACATGCTCCTAAACTATATAATTTTCAAGATGTGTAAACATTTTAAGTTTTTCTCCGCTCCACTTGGTGATCGTTTTTCATGAAAAGCTCAGAGCTAAACAGATCTTTATCTTAACAAACTTGTAGGGTTGTTAGGTGCAATTGTGACAATTAATGCAATCAGGGGTCGTTCACATATTACGTAATCAATATTTTAGCAATTCTTACCCCCTCCCCAGTCCCCCTCCGTAATCAACCGTAATCAAGACCCAACCCCCCCTCCTGACAGCAATATTGCGTAATCATGGCCATAATATGTGAACGACCCTCAGTGGCAAAGTGACACTTTTTATCATCGGAAACATTTTAAACAGAACATACATGATCACAGAATAGAAAGAATATTTAAACAGTAATGTAAATTTCTATTGTTTGTCGAAACTTCTCAAAGAGTGTAAATATTCGAGCTATTTATATGGTATACCAAAAACACAGAGATGTGGTACAGTTGTACCTATAAAATATGGTCCCGTAAAAGCAAGATGAACAATCAAAATATGATTAAATATTAAATATTAAATATACAGCGTTCTACTTCTCTCAAACACCAATTAACAACTTTCAAACTTAGGGGCTGTTAAATATATTGAATAATACGTTAGTAACACATCAAAACACAGCACAATAGCAGTGCCTGAAGCTGCAATGCAAATAAACACGAAATGCATGCAGCTGACTTTTAAAAGTGTACAATAATCGGACCATGCATTGTACTTGTAGTCTATAATGTCATTCAATTTAATCGTGATTATGTTCACAAGATCAAGACACGCAACTTGATGGAAGCAAGGAAATTTGATTTGGTTCAGTTCATCAAAAATAAGTCTTAGTTCACAATCTTTTCAGTTCCAGTTCATCAAAAGTTACCAGCTCGGCTGTTTCCTAAGTTCTTTTTATCCAGTTTAGGTTGTCATGGCTATTATCTTCACAGCTGTGTCTCAGTTTCATTGCTCGTATTCGCTATCACCCCAGAAGGACTACTTGCTCTATTTTGGAGGATTCCAACGATCCACAACCTCATTTCCCTCATCCTCAAAACATAGAGCAGTGGGTTTAGAGAAGCGTTTAGGACCGTACAGAAGATTTCACTCAGAAGCCAGCTGTAGAAGTACATAAAATAGTTGTCGTATATTGGACCCGGGTATGTCTTGGCCGTCACTATGGTGTAGGTGAGGAGACAGCAGTTGATGAAAGTAAAGCAATTGCAGCAGAGGAAGAGGGCTGTAAAGTAAGTAATGGTGATGGAAGCGTGTTGATTTCTCCTTTGGGACACATTGTTTGCGACAGGTTCCTTACGGAGCATAGCAATCGAGACAAGAAACGTCAGAAACACGATGGTTGGAGGAATTCCCAAACAAGCGGTGTAGTTAAGTGTATAGAAGATTAAGAACGATGAAGATTTTGGTACTTCATTAGGTGACAGTCGAGTGGTGGTGCAAGTAATCTGGGTAAAAAGTGTAGTGTTCCAAATACAGTGGTATATGAGGTAGAGAGCAATGGACACAAGAACTGCTCTTTTGTTGACTTTGTAGAAAGGGTACTTTATGACAATCACTCGTGATAACGACAGTGTCATAACCACGAATATGGACATTTGTTGAAGCAAGGAGAGGATGGAATGCCAAATCGAGCAGATAATTTTGTTGTCGAGTAAACCAGGATTTCGGTTTTTCAGCAAACTAAAAGCAATTGGAAGGTGGATGACGGAGGAACCTATATCGATAGAGCAGGCAACTATGTAAAGAAGAGTTGAAAGATTTCGTTTCTTTGTGTGGAGGAAATATTTCAAAGCTAGACAGTTTCCCGGTAGTCCGATCACTAAGCAGACCAAGAGCCCGAACGCTATCAATCCATCATAAATTCTGTACTGAGTTTCCAGAAACAAAGTTTCATTCATTCTCAAACTTAGAATCAGTGTAGGGCTTAGGGCAGTTTGTCGGACTACTTTATCACAAACGTATGTTAAGACCTCTGAGTACTAAGTAAGCCGATAAATATTTAAAGCTGCGGCTCACTGGCCCACGTTTACTTTTATTTATATATAAGTTAAGACACCGGTAATAAAATAATTAATGAGGAAACAACTCATGAGCCGAGGCACGGGTGCGCTAAGAGACTGCGTCGCCACGTGGTTAAGATCTGTAATGAACATGTTGAGCACGGAAAACGTTTGCAGGTGATCTAATATCAAATAAAACGTTGGAACATTATTGGTCGAAGTTGTTAGAATTAGAGAACGCAACGTTGAGAAAAATGCTATGCTGCAAAATAAATAACATGGATAAATGTGAATCACTTACATTTTACCTTGCGGTAAATATGGGTCAACCTGTATTCCATAATCCACACTTCAATCCACCCCCAGGAAAAGTTTTCTAAAATGAGGGAAATTCAGCGAATGATGGGTCTGACTGACACCATAATGTGGCTGAGTTGGATTATCCAGAGGTCTCTCATTATAATCGCTTGCTCCGCCCTGAACGCCACAGTTCTGATGGTAAACTTACTTTCTACTTTATTTAATTAATTGGATAATAAGCTAATATAAACGAGTATCATGCCTTTGATTTTAGAATGCCCGGTCTTGTTATTCAAGCTAAACTGTGTACCATACTGTACCATATTAAACCATATTGAACCATATCGTACCATATTGTACCATATTGAACCATATTGTACCATTTTGTACCCTCAGTTTTGCGGATACACGCCACTGAGTGACGGAACAGTGGTTTTTGTGTTTCTCCTGCTTTACTACACAGCTCATACCTTCTTCGTTTTCTTTGTAACGTGAGCTTATATTTCATTATTATTATGATGTAGCTTTTTTGACATAGTTTGAGTGAGATTTAAATTAAATGTTTTCTGTCTTATCATAATGTTTAATCCTAGCAAAGGTTATGAAGGTTGACGGTTAAGTGTACCTTTTGCTTGAGTAAGTTTTAAAAGCTATTTCACTTTGAAAGGCCTGCCTCAGATGTATTCATATTCGAAAATTGCAGACTATAAAATCATACCAAAATCCTAATGCAATCTGCAAGACATGTTTTTAATTTTTCAGGTCACTACAACGGAACATGAAATCAGCTCCGGCAGTAATGATGTTCCTAACTTTTCTACAGTACCTTCCTTATATTGTCCTCGAGATCCCTCATCTCTCCAGGTTACAGATCAATGTTTTGTATAATTTGGATTTTTCATCGAGTACTTTTTTGAATCCTTTTTTGTGAAATGTCAGAAAAATTATGAATTATTATATATATGCTTTTAGTATCCTATTATTTTAGGAGTGTAAAGATGATTGTGTCTTTACTTCCGCTTTCGGGTTCTTCCATCGGATTGGTAACAATCGCCGAGTGGGAAAAGATTGGGGTAAGTAATTTATTGTGCAGAATATTTACTGATGAATGATGAATGGTGATCTATTTATTTCGTGCCACCACCTTCAGAGTTCAGACTTTCTTTCCTTTTTTGTTTATGGTACAAAAATATTACATCCACTTCTGCTGCAATGTAAAATTTAATGCTTAATTTTCAACAGCTCGGAGCAAAGTGGAACAACTTAGGGGACAGTCTGAGCGTTCTTACAGCATTTTCAATATCTGACGTGATGCTTATGCTCTTAGTCGACATTTTCATCTACGGATTCCTTACTTGGTAAGCTCCATATTTTCTGGAGAGGGTAAATGATAACCAGATTACCGTTATTGTTTCAGATGTTTATTGTTTAACCCACTTAGTAATATAATTTAAATGATTCTTCATAAGATAAGCTTTGTGAAGTAATGTAAGCTGTTTTATTCCGAGATTCTATGTTTCCCGCCCTTTAGGCGATTTATAAATTCCGCACGATGTTTGCCTTTTTATTTTCGACCCTCTGCCTTGAATTGTACAATTTAACAGAGAATCTGTGTTTAATCTTTTACATTAGTTGACAATTAGCATGTACATTAAGATGTGTAATTCGACACATTTTAATTGTAGCGAAGCCCGTTCACTGCAATATCACATGTTCAGACTGCCAGTCAAAAGCAATCTGTCAAGTTTTGTAACGCGCGAATCATTGTAAGATGATGTGTACCGCGCTAAAATGCATATTATATGCATGCATGCACGCGCGCAGTGCATGATATAATATGCAATGGCTGGCCGGCCGGAGTATTTACCTTATAGTCTGATCTGTTAAAAAAAGATATTTTTATTATTCATTACATGATTATGTGCACGATTATTATCAGCATGATAAGAAATGATTGTGTTAATCGTCTGATTATCGCCTCAAATACGTGGACGTCCTTCAGTAAAGTGGAGTAAAGTAGAATTAAAGAAAAGTGGAGTGAAAAGTAGAGAAAAGTCGATATAAGATAAACTTTTCACTATATAGTCCTGTCACTATAAAGTGCGTTTTGCACGCTATATAGTGACAAATATCAGCTGTCATTATAAAGTGCTTGTCACTATATAGTCCTGTCACTATATAGTGTCCTGTCACTAATCGTATAATCGCATTTTCAATGTAATATGTTAGTGTCATTCACACGAACAACATAAATATTCTTTTCACAAAAAACTCGGTGTTATCAATCATACCGTATAACTCTGACAGAATCTCCAAGTACAACCAACATATCATTTAATGGTTTAAATTCTGACTTAAAGTAACCGCGGCTTGACAGGTCATAATCTGAACTATTATATATTATAACAACACAATATACCCTTGCCCTTGAAATCTGCCGGTAAAGAATAGGTAGGTCCCTAGAATGAGCAACATCGTGTAACACAATAACTGCTGGGTATTCTAATGAATAACAACTATCAAAATCACACCACTCTATTTTATTATTATCAAATACACTACATCGTTCTTCTATTACTTCTTGATCTTGTTTACTTGCAGCATATACTATACCTATTTTAATATTGCCTGTTTTACATAATTTATCTAGTTCTTCATTCAAGATACCAAACAAACTGCTCTCATAACTTGTCTTCTCAATAACATGGACTACAATCTTTTGTCCGTGAATATAGTGCCCTTGTTTTATTATTGGAATATTACCAACATCTATAAGTTCTCTTCCTTGCTGTAGAAGTTGTAGAACAATTTGCTCTCTGATCTTAGATAGAATGTCAGTAATGTAAGAAGTATTTCTTAAGTTCAGAGATAGAGTTACAATGGTTTCAGGGGGCAAGTTTGTTAAGGATGAGTAAAATCGTTTTCTGTAACTATAAGCTGATAATGTGAAGAAGTATGACTGAGCTAAATCACAAGTTATCACACAGTTAGTTAGTGCTCTGACAATCTGCAGTAAATCGAGCTCTGGAAACCTATGTCGGTTAACTGACGGACTCATCATACCCTGCAAGTCATCAATAAATACGTGTATGTTGCTTTCCATCAGTTTAGTCACTGTATTATGTGTGAAACGTAACAAATGTGTGATCCTAACTATTACCACCCTGCTTTCACTTTCTAATACCCTCTGTACTGTGTAATCTGGATTGTTCGTGTAATCAACTATCATTTGGTTACTGATATCAGCTTTATGTAAAGCATCTTGATAATGTTTACATGAAATGTCATGCTTTGAGAAAATGAACAACACAGCTCTGTTATCCACATTTGATTTGATCACTTTTATGATTTTGGCCAACAAGATGATAGTTTTCCCTGAACCTGCTGGTCCATTAATTACCAGCAGATTCTGATCTCTGTTGAAAGCATCATGTTGTTCCACAGTCAAGTATTCTATACCGAGCATGTCTGTGAAAATGTTAATGCCACTGTCAATATTTGCAGACTTTATATCAGTTGCTTTTATCACATTAGGATTTGGTAGACGGTTTTTGCTGAGAAATGTAATATTTCCTTTCTTCAACTCGTCGTCAATGTCCATTATAGCTTTTCCCAAGCAACACTTCAGTTCATCACATAGGTTTTTATCAGTACAGTAGATAGCTACCAATACTTGCTTCATTTCCTGGTGTTTAGCGAGAAAAGCTTCAGTTTGAACAAAGCTAGATATCGGACCTAACACGTCATGTTGTTTCCACCAGCTTGAGAAATCTAGAAAGTCCTCTTTGCACAATATCTGCTTATTGGTCTGTTCATCCATGTTCTGAAATAGATCACGACTTGTGCTAGGAAACGCGGACAGGCATATTATTGAGCATTGATCTGCTTCCAAACCAACGAAAACTTGATGTACAAGACCATTTATCAATGATTTTGTCTTTTCAAGTTGTTCGAGTGAGCCTTTAAGTGCTCCTGTCAATTCCTTTCTCTGCTCATCTGTTAATTCACTATCTTCATCAATTGGGACATTCTTCACTTCAATAATGACAACATAGTTTTTCCCGATAACAACAAAGTCACATTCTGTTTTATCTGCAGCCTTACCTTTACATCGCTTGCAGTTTTTTCTGTCATGACTTTTATCACAAATTCGGTACTGATGATGGGTGTACTTGAAGCTATGAAGAACCACACACCTTTCTTCTGTCAATCTCTCCAATGCTCTGTATGTCAGCACCTCAGCCTCATAGTTTGCTTGTTTACATCTCTCGTCATCAAATTTACTGCTGGATGCTCCCTCTTCGTCGATGTAAACATCAATGTAGGTCTGTTTGGGGGCAGGTGGTAACATAATCGGAGATTGGTCTTTAAACTCGCAATACTTTTTACATATTTCTCTGCCTTTGTTTCTATACTCTTCCAGCGTATTCATTTCTGTAAAAGTTGAATGAAATCAAACATTGCAAGTTGTAGAACCCTACAATTATAATGGAGAGTCTAGTACAGTGGCTACCCGGCCGGAGATAAATGTATCAATAGTATCAATTCTATAAGAACTGCTAGATTTTATAGCATAAATCATAATAGACCTTGTTAATGTTTTACTACAAAAAGTCATGAATAATGAATATAGATATAAGTATGTACCGACCGCAAGTTGTTTTTTCTCTATCTGTACCCGATTGATCTCCTTTCTGTTTCCCACTCTGCTTTCCTTTCCCCATCTTGATGTTATATCGGTTTGTAACGAGTTTTGAGGACTAACTTTTCTGAAAAATGTTTACCAATTTAGCAAAATTTAATGTGATCACAACTTGAATTGTACACGGCAGCTTTTTACCAGAGACTATATTGATATTTACAGCTATTTGGCTAATATCATAAACCTCTGATATAAGATATTGAATCTTTTAAAAAAACTCACACAATCTATCCTTAATCCGTATCGTTCCTACATTACTTTAAAAAGTGAACAGTTCGTCTCAGATGTAGACAAAGTGAGGAGGAGGAGGAGGGTAAAATCAGGCGAATATCACAGAAAAGAGAAAATAAGAAGTATGATTGTAACAGTTAAGTAACTAAAATATAAAATAGGCATCCAGTTCGAACAGAGTCTGCTGAGAAACAAACTGCAGATCAGCACAATAAGAATTACGTAAGAGAGAACGGAGTTTGCGAAGCTAATGTAAGGATGTAGATTGTATGACCCTAATAACAGAATAGGATAATGTGCGTCATAGTAGCAGGGGTGTAGGAATGATTTTCTTCATGGGGGGGGGGGGGGGGGGGGGGGGGGCCAAATTCTAAATATTTTTTCGAGGGTAAGGACAAAAGGAAATTGCAGCATGTGCGGTATCGCGATTTTTCACGATGCCGACAAGTCGCGATTTTTCAGGTCCTGGCCTCACGACAAATTGCGATTTTTTCAGTTCTCCGCGTCAAATTGTGCATTTTCCTTTAAATCTGAGGACTAAATTCGCGTATTTTCCTTCAAATCTGTGGGCCAAATATCACGTTTTCTATAATTAGTATATGAAACCAATCAGTATCACATCCACAACCTTCCGAATGTAGGAACGGACTTCAAAAAACCAAAAAATATATTTTCGGCTCAGAATGATCAGGGTAGTATGAAACATGAACAAAAGTGGTTTCCAGAAAAACTTTGAAAAATTTTGACTTAGAAAATTTTCGGTCCGAGTCATTTAGTCAGAGACGAAACGGAATCTCGTTAGCTTTTCGTGTTAAAAGCGATTTCTCAACGGTTATCACCTCTCTAGATGATTCTTAAAACATTTGGACACTATTGCATTTTTGAAAAAAATGCAATAGTGGTGTTTTCGGCCACACCCTTTTTCAGGGTTTCGCGGTAAGTCGAATTTTTGTATTTCAGCCCAGGAAGGTCTTAAAGACTATTCCGATACACTAAAATGTGCCTAATGGCCATATTTATGTACAACTTATGAAGCCAACCCCCCCCAACACCCATAATAACCATCCAATACAACACACTATATACAACAAATACAATAACCAACCCATTATCCCAACACCTCCTTTCCTATCACACCATCTCCACAAACCCCAAACCAACAAAACTCACAAATCCCAACCCCATAACACTACCCACCCAACCCCCCCACTACCCCTTCCCACACAACACATATAAACACACCAATCACCTCTCACCAATATAAACACCCTTATAAACACTCCCTGCTTTATCTTCCTTTATTCTTATCCCCCAACCCCCCCCTCCAACTAACCTACTCACCAAAACCACCAAACAATACCCCCTATAACACCACCCATATCCATACTTCCCATACAAAAGCTCATTAAATACATCAAAACCTATACACTCCGACTTACTCTTCTAATTAATATTCATTAACCATCCTTGTTTAAACCGTGCTATCTACATTATTCATTTAACATCTACCCACTACTTATGACAAATCTACATACACCATGAACCAAGCACATCATTCATTCAAACCACATTCTTTAGATAATTAAAATACTATTCACCCCATTACAGCTCACTACTGCTTTTACGCCCTATGCGAGAGTCTTTCAGGCCTCACATCTAGCGAAAGGCCACCCACACCCCCCCTTCCCCCCCCAAACAATGAGTCCACTTTTACAGTTCCAATTTCCAGTTCTCCCTTGTGGTCACGAGCCACTCTTACTTTACTTCACTGTAATAAAAATCCGCAAACATAAATGTACACTGTGTATTTTATAATAATAAATACAATTTATACATTAGCCTACACGCACTGGTTTATATTCTATATCTAGAGTGCAGTACATTAGGCTCTGCCAATGAGAGGTCAACTTTCATAACGTTTACAGCAATTGGTAGGAACAAAAGTGAGGGTATTGTAACGCGGAGCACGATCTAGCAATGGGCCAATTGCCAAAATAGCCACCTTTATATTTCACTTCTGGGATACTTCTGGGTACTTCCCTTTCGAAAACTTCGATGCAATATGCAATTTTCCTTGCTGTATTGTTTTCGCAGAGGAGATGAGCAGGATATCATATCATCAACCACTGTGTTGATGTATCAAATCTGCAACACTGGTCAGGAGATTTTAAACAATAGATCCCCCACTCCGCTAGCACTATAGACCACTCAGCTAGCAATATTGCCCCCCTCCCCCCCCCACACATGCCCACTTATTCTAGCCACCTATAGTCCGAGGCATCTACCATCTACGGTTCAACTGTGTCACCCCATCTTCTCTAAGCTCCTAATGCTCTATTCTTATAAACATCCTCATTAGAACTGATGCACACATGTGTATATACACTTAGCCTTATCTGCACCGCTGCTCTCATCAAGCTTTAACCCGGATCGTATCCTACGCGGATATACTCTGCCCACAATGCTATGACTGTAATCATCAAGCCCACTCACTCTCTCCACTACTACACTATATGATGACACTACCTCAAGATTCGAGTTCTGTCTCCTACGGGCAAACCCCCACACGTATCTAATCACTCCTCTTTATCATCCGTACCTAACCACTCATCTCCCCCGCAGTTCCGCCTGACGTGTAGGATCCATCCCATGCGACTCCCAGCTCCTAGCCCCCAAGAGTGTTCAAACCTGTGTCCTATTCCTCCCTATGGCTCAACGCTCCCACCCACCCACCCCTTACTGGCCAAGGAATACTGTGCTTGTACTATACACCGTATGTCTCCTATACTCCAACGTGCATGACAAATCAGTTCTAGCCTCACTGACGCCCGGTCACACCAAATCTATCTGTGCATATAACAAGACCTACCCACACCTGCCTCGTACTCGTGCTGGCACCAAGTCCAATACCCTTATGTATGACTCAAGATCGATAATCCTCAGCCACTCTTCGATACACTGAAGAACATGATATCGCTCTCGCTCCTGACCCCATTCCATCTACCGTGCCCCATGCTAGGAGATCCATGAGGGGCTCGCCATCGGCCCGTGCTCTTCCAATCTACCACACCATCACCTCGACTAGTTCCACTACTAACTTCCTCACCCGTCTAGCTCCCTCCTCTCCCTAGTATATACGATCACGCACCCTCCTTCCGCACACAGTCGATGACTGTAGACCTCTATCCCTCCCCTTCTCCTTCGTTCTAGCCCCAATATCTCTCTTGTTCACAAGCCTCGTCACCATCAGTCACTCCCGCCATTCCTACCATCCGCGTCATATCCACACCCGCTCACTACCACACCGTCCCCCTTTTACTATAGATTGTCACCATCATATAAACAGTTGCTCACCCTCCACTACTATCAGGCGCCGCCACCATAATACGTCATATTACAAGGAATTCTGTTACTGTGAGAAGTTATAGAGGTCATGATAGTATCGCTCGAACTATCCCACTGCCCATAGCACTCCATCTTCTGCGAGCCATTCTATCATCCACTCTTCTCTCACTCCTGTGGCGCGCCTCAGCTACCATATTTAGATCCTCAGCCGTCACTATGCCTCTCCCAGACCTAGGCCGCCGAGTCACATTCACCACGGCTAGATATCCGTATCCGGGCCAGCTGTCCCCATTAGAGATCGCCGTCGTTCATCTCACCGCGCCTCCTCAAGACACCCAATCCCCGCTCACTCTCCTCGGCGCTTCAGCAGACCCCCCATAAAGCGGGTCTCACATCTCCTCGTCGCCCTGAACAATAAGCCCCGCCTCACATACACTACTCGCACCCACTGCTTCCTGGCATCACCAGAGAACATTCGCTCTACTCAATACTCTGATCTCGCTCCCCCCACACCACCCCCCCCAAACTCGTCGGCTCAGGCGAGATTCAACTGGTGCGAGCCGAGAGACAATGCGTCACACTGCTAAATACATACTCGTCACTATAAGGTAGAACCCCCTGGTAGATACCCCATCCTAATACCTAGATTGCTGACACTGTCCCTATCCGAGAGAGCGTGAGCTACTTCCCGGAGTCCCTACCCAATCACTTACTTTAGTTGGATTATGCAACTTAGATATAGGAACCAACCGAATATCCCCTGTACTGCTCAACCCCAGCGGTCCCCGAAATCACCGTGGATCCAGTACGATCATGTGACAATCTCTCCCGACATTCATACTGAAGCGTACAATCGGTGAAATTCCCACATCACTTCTCGGCCCCTGGCAACTACCCACTATTACATTCACGAACACCAGCGGAACCAGATAACACAAAGACACTAACCTGACGATCACCAGTGATGACTCAGCACGCCACCGGCTCTGTGGTCACCTTCATTTCCGCTATCTCGCGCTGGTCTTGCCAACACATGTGAAGCTTGTAGTCGGTTGAACTCAGAGAGCACAAGCATGTGAGCCTCGCTGATAAGCAAGGGTTGCATGCATGTAGCTGCTACGGGACTGACTCATATTAGGAGGATCAGATGGGCTCGGTATCGAGTGGTGATCTAGTCAACGAGCTAGTAACCGCGACCCTAATGTGATATAATCATCGTGTGATGATTCACCTATACGTGAGAGTATACACTTGCTCGACCAAACCACAATGAGACTGTAACCATCACAGTGCGCGCCAGCCCTTCCATCCAATATACTATATCATCTCCTACAGATTAGTATGTCCCCTCCACCACTGACCATGTATGCCCTCCAGTTAGCTAGAACGATAGGGAGTCTCGGGTCAACTTCCCCCCCATTCGCGCGTATCACGCATTACCATCAAAAGACTATCTCTACTTGTCAGACTGTCCTCATCTCTACCCATATGTCGCTCACTAAGCTCGCTCAAGCTCTCCTAGATAGACCTAATACGTGCGATAATCTCTGAAGGAGTGTGCTGAATTATACCACACACTGACTTATTCATCCGAGTCCTGCCATCTGAATGTGCAGTACCACTTGTGCTCTGATTCATCGACAAACTTGATCTCTGGAAAGTGAGCATGCAATCTGTTGTATAGCCTCTCTACCTACAGTGTATTCGTGGTCCTGAAATGTCTATGTAGACTGACGTCCTCCTACCGTTTTATTAACGCTGCCTAAGTTGAGGCCAGTCATTCTTCATAGCTCCTTCTAGAGATCGATCTTGGCAACCAATCGCGTTTTATATCAACCTCCACCAATACCTAGTGACCACCACATTCCACTAAACCACCAGAAAAGAGCCGAGAGTTGGCGTTCACACATGTTAAGTATTCTAGGTATGGCTATTCTCTTCCGTCAACAGCTCTGCTGTTGCAGTGGAGAGTGAGTAGGCGACCGCTAACTCTCCGAGAATCTACTGTCTCAATCCTCCGCATCTATGCGCATGTGCGTCTTCGCTCTGTGTATCGCTAGAGGTACCTGCCGCTATCTAATTTTTATCACGCACTGGCGTCTCACGCTAAATATTGACTTGCTCCTGACTGTTCCCGTTCTATCACACTACTACCTCTATATATCTACTCATGGTGCTCTTTAGATATTTATAAGTATAAGACGCACCACATCCCTTATAGGAACACTTCCACTCTGCCCAGTGTTCGTCGGTGTAGTGCAGAGAGATCGCTCTACCTACTTGTCGCTTTAGGACTCCATGTCCAACGTGAGCACGCCCACCCCACACTCCCCTAGCCTAGTGTACTGCACGTATGCCTAATGTGTGCATGCTCGGCTAGTCGCTAGTCGTGTCTTATCTGTTACTGACTCTGTGATGTGTCTCTAACCAACGTCACAGCTCCCTTACTACCATGCTCTATTAGCCTTGTCATTGATAGCCGAGACACAGCTCACGTCTACCTTACCTCCCCTCAAACTACCTCTAAGTGCAGATGGGCGGTTTCTTAAAATCTAATTTTAGAGTATATTAATATCTGTTGCTTCTTATTATAATAAATGTGGACAGTACCCAATTTTGCACGCTCTTTATATGCCATCCAAGCTTGATTATGAGCGTAAATATGCTAATGTAGAGTTTAGATAACTCACCATCGTTATCTACGTCTATAATTTGTTAATTTCGCGTGAACGAGATCGATAGATATCGCGTTGCGTTTATTTTTAGGAGTCAGAGATACAACATGCTCTGATAAGCACTTATCTTTCCTCGCCCACACTTCCCTCATCCCCTCCAGTTCATCTCGCTTTCTTCATTAGCATCGCATTTAGCGTCCAGATTATAAGTTTACGATCTTAGAGAGATCCTCCCGCTACCACGGATAGTCGACGATAGCTCCTCAACATATACACCCGCAGACATCGTCCACTAATTCATTAGGTACAAGGTAATATCTATACTTTGATGTATGGCGGTGCTCTCTATGATAGTGAGTGAGAGTCGCTGACACGATATACCTCCTTCCACACTCAGTCAGAACTCGAGTACACTCGCGGATCTCCGTGCGGATACCACCGCGCCCCCCTACTGCACGTCGACCTATACAATCCTGGTTGATATGCAGACCTTTTTCAGCGTATACGCTGCCCTCGTCAGAGGAAGACTCTACAGATGCTACTATACAGAGCGAGCTAAGTGTGTAACCTCCTTCACAGCTCGCTAAGACAACAATTACCCGGGCCAATTTTAAACGTCACCTCCAATAGAGTCGGTCCAGTGTCTGTGAGCTTTCTATGATATTTTGACGACAAGTCCTATGAACGCGCGTCACCCACCGTGCTCCTGTATGCTGTACAATTATTCAGATAGCACCTTATCAGTGAGATCACGACAGAGAGACGTGACTCCATCAATACATAAACGAGACGATGAGACTGATGATAAGACACCCTCGTAATTATCCTCGCGTGCTGCTGCTCGCCCATCCCCACCCCCCCCCCCCTCCCCCCCACACATAGAGGTCTATAAATGATCGACACTACCCACGGAACATTAACTCATGTCAAGTATATTAAGCAGCGGTAAACACTTAATGCGCGACATGAGAATTTACGTTGTCAGGAGATGAACTCTTAACGCGCAATTACCCTAGGCAGTGACTTGTTTTAAAACCAATAGTAATTTTTAAACAATTAATTAGATACATGTGCCTAGGGAAAACTCGATGAGAATTATACATCCTATACATAATACATTTTTCTCACCGAAGAGCTGCCCGGTGAGAAATGTAACATTTGCTCCACTTTCTTAGCTAAAGCAGGTTTGAAGAAACTATTTATATTCACGCGCATAAAATAAACTGCTGGACATAGCACACACAATTGAGGGCGTTTTCTGCTTTCTACAAAGTACACAGTTGCGATTATACCATAAATTATGTCATGTACACCTTCAACGTCATGAAAGTCAGTGATAAAGTATGTTTGCCTGTGTTCCTAGGATAGTTCAATAGAGAACTATACAACACCTATACATACGACGACTGCTTAAATGAGGTGTCAGGTTATTATATATTATGTAATTACCAGGATAATTTACGGTTATATGTTTTACGTAACACAAAGGGGGGGCGTTTGTCTACCCGGAGGGTACCTCTAGAGTCTAGAGTGTTCCACTGATGTTGGTACTGTGCTGATCAATTGAGAACACACTCCCCGCACCCTTCCTTTGTGTAGATTACCATTACCTTAGAGGTGAGCAAGTCATTATAAAATACAGTCTATTCTTGGTTAACTGCCTTTAGTTTATGAATAACACCTTTCTCCTTCATCTAGCTGTCCTCATTCTCCTTCTTTTCTGGCTACTTCTCCTTCTTTCTGGCTTTCAGATGAACTATTTTTACAACAGTTATCCCAGGTTGAGAACATGTCATTATACATGACACAACTGGTTACTTGTTCTATATATTATATCTATCATTAAACAATAAACATGAGGCCATGTGTGACAGTATTAGTAGCACTGATCAAGACTCTTCAGTTAGGATATGGTGGTTCGAGGTGAACATACTGTACTGACTTATACCGGTGACATTATCTCTTGTCGTCTCCGCTTCTTATACGGTTCCTATTATTTGAAGGTGTCGAGATAAAAAGGATGTCGAGGATATATGCATGGTATTAAAATATTTAGAACCTCCACAAATTCCAGGAATCGTTGTCTCGGAATGCAGTAATTTGGTGCGGAATGCCTGTATGTAGCGCCTGCAATCAGATGGTTGTTTATGTTGCCCGCAGTGACTGGCGCTAATTATAATTAAGCTTGTGCACTGAGCGCAAACTATTATAGACTGCAACGTCATGCAGCTTATATTTACTTCAGAACAGAACAGCCTGTATGCTATTAATCTAGCTCATTGACAACCGGTGTGCACAAACTACTCCACGATAGTTACCATCCCAAATTCGCCTAAATTGCAATTGCTTTTATGGAGCCTTAGCTGATATGTCATAAAACACCTGCGACGCATATGGCAATGAAACATGATCAGTTATTGTCTGCAGGCACGTGCTGGTCTCGTTACTGTGGTCACGTGCACAAGTTAAATCACGTGGGCAAAATTGCAGGGTCTGTGACGTCAGAGACCGTTGCGTCGAGAGTCAGGGAGTGCGCGGAGAATATACTGCAAATACAAAATATAAAACCGGCTCTGACCAACTATCAGTTTTGAAAGGCTGACAGCTCGAAAACTTTGCCTACCTTTAATGTTCTCAACACGTTGGAAACACAATTACTGTCATCGGGTAAGTGTAAAATCCACAATATTATATAGATAAATTATGTTGTTTCATTGCAATTTTCTAACAGCCTGAGAATCTTGCGAAATCGTACCAATGGAATCTAGCCAAATAGCAACTTCGTCGAAATTTAACCATCTTCTGGATGGACATAGCATTTCAGTTAATTAAACGAACAGCTGCTGTATTTAAAGTCTATTTCTCACCGTCGCACGAACTGGGCTATGCTTCACGGGCCCCCCTCTGTGTATTCAATAATTGCACGCAGTAAATCTAAAGGAACATTGGGGGGATGCTGATGGTTGATAAGGTTATATTGTGGATGGGAGTGGACATAGTGATAGAATCCCAGCTTTGGAATCATTAGGATTCGCTTTTAAAACACTCTTTCCTAATTCATTTTATTCTATTCTATGTACAATGGCATAACGTGGTGTATCTATCATCTAAGTTGACTGACAAAAGACTTAGAGGTCCTGTTGTTTTATAACTTATACTTTATAACGCCATAATACAGCTAGAGGCGAAAGCTAAAACTTGTACACTAAGCAGATTAAAGTGGAACGAATCGAATTTCCACATTATTGTTCTCTCCACTACAATTATAATGAACACGTACAGATACAAATTAACCTAAAAAAGCAGATGAACAGTAACCTGTGTTCCACAAGTCAAAGCTACATATTGCTCTCGATATCCAGGACAAATCTAGGTACAAACTCGAGGAGAACTTGTCCGTGCATAGGGGTTGGCTATTCACGCCTCTTCGTGCAGTGACCGCGCGACTTGGGTATAAACGTCTGAATAAAACCTCGTTACACACAGTCAAATTTTTATACAGTAAAAGGATCAAAAATAAACCGTTTTTCTACTTCTCGATGGAGGGTACGGAGCGAAATATACAAATGAGCGTGTCTTACTTACTGAAACTGATGATGTACAATGAACATGCTGACATGCCAGCGAACTTACTTTTATGGTACTGAGGAACATGTCCGCTATGTGGTACTATTTTTTTAGCCCGCGTACTGTGCCCCTCGCCTCCTGGTCCGTCAGTGTATGGTTTGTTCTCTACTAGTTACTATCCCCACTGTTCGTCTTGAGGACTCTTCATGTACCTTTTCCTCTAAAGAAATGGAATAAATGGTATTTTTCCAGTAATGATTAAAATATCGATTATCTTATTTAAGGGTAAATGGCCAGATGGTTAAACTATTGTAACCTGACGTCTCACAAAGATTATTATTGTATTAACTACTACGTACTGTAGTTTTTTTTAACCGAGTCTAATTTATGAAATAGGAAAACCCATATTTTACAACAAGGTGCTTTTACAGACCTAGTCTTATAAACTTTATTAAACAAACCTGGACATGTACAGTGAGCAATTTTGGTACTCCTCACAGACATGTGGCAACTGTATGCGATATTCTTTAATCACATTCTTCATGCGTGCAAACAAGGGCCTGAAGCTCTCCCTTTCCCTCAGGTGTTCCTTTTCAATGCTATTTTCATAGCTATTAAAGTATAAGTACTAAAGTTTTGACATTTATCGTATGGTCATGTACATTACCTAGAACTTCATTTCGTTAGTTACATTAAAATGTGTCTCCACATATGATATAAATAAATTACTCTGGTGGGGGACGCTTTATTTCCAATAACTGTTATTTTTCAGTTCTGCTGAACTTAGCTTCAGTTCTCTGCCATACCAGCAGTAAAGTTCAATATATTAACATGAATAACACCAGTGGCTATAACAGCATGAAAACCATGATATGTGTACTGTCCTTATAAGGATTGATCGATTATTGCATGTGTGAGTGACTATTGGATCTTAGGAGCAGGACGGGAGTATTCTTGTACATGTCTTGATTTCTTTGGGCTGTTCACATGATTCGTACACCCAGTTTGATTTTTTAAATCTTGAATTATTCTATGGAATTGTAGGCACCATACCTCAACATTGTAAATTTGCTGATTATCCAATGATGAGGTTTATGCACCATTCAACGTTATTTGTTCTATCCAGATTTGCCTATACTTCAGCTTGCATCGCTGGTGTACATGTGGATAGAAATCGACATGCCATATGTTTGGTTAGGGTCCAACATTTTTACTGGACGTAACCAGTGGCATAAGGTTCCCTGTTGTAAAACGTTATAAAATTGGGACATAATTGAACAAATTGGATTATTTTGAGAGGATACCATTTGGACTACGGTTACTACTTAGTTAGCTATAACTGTTCTAGGCTCGTTCTACGTTTATAGTTACTACAGTTTTAACTATAGTTGCTTTCAAGCATTTCCTCCTATACAGTGGCAAATAACATTACGAATGGGGGGAGCTCTATATAAAACTAGATCCTGTGAGCTAAAATAGAAAAAGCAGAGATTGTTATACAGTGCAAGTGTATACAAACAAAACATGCCAGGACACCATTTAATGTATTTCTGCAGCAGTATGTTAAAATAAGTCAGGGATAAAAATACTACCAATGGGTACAGTACGGACACCAAGTCTATGCATCAAAAGACACTAATATTAGTTGTAGTGTTAGCAAAGGCCCCAGCCTATTTAAAATACACGTAGGGCCAATATTCCACAGAAGCGGCAAGGGGTCAAGACATTTTATGTGTAATTACAGAGGGCCTTTGACATTAATCTTTAATGGCCTGGGGGCATTGTTTCAAACACACATACACATTTTGCTTGTAATTCTAGGTGGTTAATTACTTTGCCACATTGCTTTCTTATCGATGATAAAACAGTCCGTAGCTATAAGATTGCCCTAACATAAGGCAAAACCCATTATAACGGTTAGACGGGGTGAGTGACCACGAATTCTAACTTACTAGGTATAATACAAGATGATTTTTGAACGAGCATCATTCTAAGTTAGAAACTGGTTAAGAAAACAGAAGTTCATAACTGTAAATTAAATCTGTCGATGACATACCTTGCATGCCATTTTTCGCGCCGCCCGCAGAAGGCTGACTGACAGAGGCTCACTTGATAAAATGCTTAGGATTACAAGAAAATCTCAGTATGAAAAACTCATCAGCCTATCAAATTGAAGACGACATAATTCCTATAAATATTAAGAAAATTGCCTATAAAAATTCCTATTGACACAGGACCCATACTTCCTATCAAAGATGTCATATGACAGTTCCCAGTAGTGGCAAGCTTATTTGCCTGATATCCTGACGGGGAAAGGCAATCTAATCCCCTTGAGCGAGCTATCTACAGTAACCGACTATACTAGCTTTCACAAGTGGTGGTAGATGTTCCAGCTAGCGCAAGACCCTTTGGGCAAAAGAAGTCACTCTCATTTGTGGTTAATCTGTGGTGGCTTTGACCTAGCAGAGAACAGTCCTACCAGCTCACACGACCAATATATCAGGACACATAATCACAAAGCCTTCCGATCTTGAACATCTCAATGAGATCCAAACGGACCCTACATTCAAGCAAGGTTTTGAGCTTCTAGTAATCCCAGTCTCTCTCTGTAGGTCATGAGGCCCAATCATCGCTCATACGGTGAAGCTCTCTGGCGATCACCTTCCAATCCAAGGATACAGTGGACAGTTTCATCATGCTTTCGAAACAATACTCTATATGAGCTGTACCAGTGACTTATTATACAAGCCCGGGCATAACGCTTGCGTTGTCCCTGTCATCACTCCCTGGAGTATTGGATATATATGTTTATTTCAATAAATATAATATATCAAGTAAAATTAGAATAGACTCTTGTTTCTTTTCAGCCCACTCTTCTGAAACCTCTTCCTTTACATTCTCAACCTCATCATCAACTTCCTCTTCGTCATCATCAACATCATCACCCCTGTCTTCATCGTGGTGGTTGTGTGCAAGATTTTAGGTCCAGTTCGTCATCAGTATTGCTTCCATAATCCGTTCCTCTGTGTCCTTCACTGCAATCAAAAGGTTTTAAGTAGCTCAAAATCGCAAACGACGTCTGCGTGATGGAGGCTTTTGTCCTGGCTGGGTCTTGGCTGCCAGAAGTGTTGCCACTTGTATTAAGGTACATGTAGCTGTGGCCCATACCTAGGTTGGGAGAAGTGGTATGTCCTCAGTTTGACGATCCGCCTGGGGAGACAGTTACAAGGGTACTGAATAACGATACGCCTGGGTAGTCAGTTACAGGGGGGCTGAATAACGATACGCCTGGGTAGTCAGTTACAGGGGGGCTGAATAACGATACGCCTGGGGAGACAGTTACAAGGGTACTGATGACGGTTAACCGAAAAAATGCACATCTCTTTAAACGCACAACAAATTATGTTAGAGATTTAAAGCTAGACATTAGTCTGTAGTCATGAATTGAAAAGAGACAATGACCAAATCAAGAAAGAGCATACTTACGTCATTTGATGTTTGTTTATTTCCGAACCAGTAATTTTTTGTTAAAAAGAAGAACGGTTTGTTTGGAACTCCGAATTCTCCAGGAAACACGTTTTCAATGTACCTGTTGGTTTTGGGTCACGTGATTGTGAGTAAAGTTAGAAAGTAACGTGTGAAAGCTCAAAATTCTTAGCGATGTCTTAGTTAAATGGGTAGATAACAACGGATTAGCTCTAAATCTTTAAAAAACGAATTATATGATCTTTTCTCGGCAAAGAAACCTCATTTATCGCGATGTAGTAATTTCTGGTGTCACAATCGAAAGAAAAACAGAAGCCCGTTTCTTAGGAGTTATAATAGATAACAAACTGAACTGGTTGCAACATATTTCTGCCATGAAAATGAAAATGGCCAGATACATTGGAGTCATGTACAAACTTAAAAATATTTGCCTCTGGAAGCACGTTTACAAATATATCACAGCTTTGTGCAGTCTCACCTTAATTACTGCTCCCTCGTCTGGGGTTTTGCTGCCAAATCCCATATAGAAACACTATTTGTAAAACAAAAAATGAGTCTTAGAGCAATACTACCAGGTTTTGTTAATTACTGGTACAAAGATGGTAAATCTAAGTCAAAATTTTTCAAAGTTTTTCTGGAAACCACTTTTGTTCATGTTTCATACTACCCTGATCATTCTGAGCCGAAAATATATTTTTCGGTTTTTTGAAGTCCGTTCCTACATTCGGAAGGTTGTGGATGTGATACTGATTGGTTTCATATACTAATTATAGAAAACGTGATATTTGGCCCACAGATTTGAAGGAAAATACGCGAATTTAGTCCTCAGATTTAAAGGAAAATGCACAATTTGACGCGGAGAACTGAAAAAATCGCAATTTGTCGTGAGGCCAGGATCTGAAAAATCGCGACTTGTTGGCATCGTGAAAAATCGCGATACCGCACATGCTGCAATTTCCTTTTGTCCTTACCCTCGAAAAAAATATTTAGAATTTGGCCCCCCCCCCCCCCCCACCCATGAAGAAAATCATTCCTACACCCCTGCTACTATGACGCACATTATCCTATTCTGTTATTAGGGTCCTACAATCTACATCCTTACATTAGCTTCGCAAACTCCGTTCTCTCTTACGTAATTCTTATTGTGCTGATCTGCAGTTTGTTTCTCAGCAGACTCTGTTCGAACTGGATGCCTATTTTAGTTACTTAACTGTTACTATCATACTTCTTATTTTCTCTTTTTCTGTGATATTCGCCTGATTTTACCCTCCTCCTCCTCCTCACTTTGTCTACATCTGAGACGAACTGTTCACTTTTTAAAGTAAGGTAGGAACGATACGGATTAAGGATAGATTGTGTGAGTTTTAAAAAGATTCAATATCTTATATCAGAGGTTTATAATATTAGCCAAATAGCTGTAAATATCAATATAGTCTCTGGTAAAAAGCTGCCGTGTACAAGTTGTGATCCCCTTGTGATCACATTAAATTTTGCTAAATTGGTAAACATTTTTCAGAAAAGTTAGTCCTCAAAACTCGTTACAAACCGATATAACATCAAGATGGGGAAAGGAAAGCAGAGTGGGAAACAAAAAGGAGATCAATCGGGTACAGATAGAGAAAAAACAACTTGCGGTCGGTACATACTTATATCTATATTCATTATTCATGACTTTTTGTAGTAAAACATTAACAAGGTCTATTATGATTTATGCTATAAAATCTAGCAGTTCTTATAGAATTGATACTATTGATACATTTATCTCCGGTCGGGTAGCCACTGTACTAGACTCTCCATTATAATTGTAGGGTTCTACAACTTACAATGTTTGATTTCATTCAACTTTTACAGAAATGAATACGCTGGAAGAGTATAGAAACAAAGGCAGAGAAATCTGTAAAAAGTATTGCGAGTTTAAAGACCAATCTCCGATTATGTTACCACCTGCCCCCAAACAGACCTACATTGATGTTTACATCGACGAAGAGGGAGCATCCAGCAGTAAATTTGATGACGAGAGATGTAAACAAGCAAACTATGAGGCTGAGGTGCTGACATACAGAGCATTGGAGAGATTGACAGAGGAAAGGTGTGTGGTTCTTCATAGCTTCAAGTACACCCATCATCAGTACCGAATTTGTGATAAAAGTCATGACAGAAAAAACTGCAAGCGATGTAAAGGTAAGGCTGCAGATAAAACAGAATGTGACTTTGTTCTTATCGGGAAAAACTATGTTGTCATTATTGAAGTGAAGAATGTCCCAATTGATGAAGATAGTGAATTAACAGATGAGCAGAGAAAGGAATTGACAGGAGCACTTAAAGGCTCACTCGAACAACTTGAAAAGACAAAATCATTGATAAATGGTCTTGTACATCAAGTTTTCGTTGGTTTGGAAGCAGATCAATGCTCAATAATATGCCTGTCCGCGTTTCCTAGCACAAGTCGTGATCTATTTCAGAACATGGATGAACAGACCAATAAGCAGATATTGTGCAAAGAGGACTTTCTAGATTTCTCAAGCTGGTGGAAACAACATGACGTGTTAGGTCCGATATCTAGCTTTGTTCAAACTGAAGCTTTTCTCGCTAAACACAAGGAAATGAAGCAAGTATTAGTAGCTATCTACTGTACTGATAAAAACCTATGTGATGAACTGAAGTGTTGCTTGGGAAAAGCTATAATGGACATTGACGACGAGTTGAAGAAAGGAAATATTACATTTCTCAGCAAAAACCGTCTACCAAATCCTAATGTGATAAAAGCAACTGATATAAAGTCTGCAAATATTGACAGTGGCATTAACATTTTTACAGACATGCTCGGTATAGAATACTTGACTGTGGAACAACATGATGCTTTCAACAGAGATCAGAATCTGCTGGTAATTAATGGACCAGCAGGTTCAGGGAAAACTATCATCTTGTTGGCCAAAATCATAAAAGTGATCAAATCAAATGTGGATAACAGAGCTGTGTTGTTCATTTTCTCAAAGCATGACATTTCATGTAAACATTATCAAGATGCTTTACATAAAGCTGATATCAGTAACCAAATGATAGTTGATTACACGAACAATCCAGAGTACACAGTACAGAGGGTATTAGAAAGTGAAATCAGGGTGGTAATAGTTAGGATCACACATTTGTTACGTTTCACACATAATACAGTGACTAAACTGATGGAAAGCAACATACACGTATTTATTGATGACTTGCAGGGTATGATGAGTCCGTCAGTTAACCGACATAGGTTTCCAGAGCTCGATTTACTGCAGATTGTCAGAGCACTAACTAACTGTGTGATAACTTGTGATTTAGCTCAGTCATACTTCTTCACATTATCAGCTTATAGTTACAGAAAACGATTTTACTCATCCTTAACAAACTTGCCCCCTAAAACCATTGTAACTCTATCTCTGAACTTAAGAAATACTTCTGACATTACTGACATTCTATCTAAGATCAGAGAGCAAATTGTTCTACAACTTCTACAGCAAGGAAGAGAACTTATAGATGTTGGTAATATTCCAATAATAAAACAAGGGCACTATATTCACGGACAACAGATTGTAGTCCATGTTATTGAGAAGACAAGTTATGAGAGCAGTTTGTTTGGTATCTTGAGTGAAGAACTAGATAAATTATGTAAAACAGACAATATTAAAATAGGTATAGTATATGCTGCAAGTAAACAAGATCAAGAAGTAATAGAAGAACGATGTAGTGTATTTGATAATAATAAAATAGAGTGGTGTGATTTTGATAGTTGTTATTCATTAGAATACCCAGCAGTTATTGTGTTACACGATGTTGCTCATTCTAGGGACCTACCTATTCTTTACCGGCAGATTTCAAGGGCAAGGGTATATTGTGTTGTTATAATATATAATAGTTCAGATTATGACCTGTCAAGCCGCAGTTACTTTAAGTCAGAATTTAAACCATTAAATGATATGTTGGTTGTACTTGGAGGTTCTGTCAGAGTTATACGGTATGATTGATAACACCGAGTTTATCTGTGAAAAGAATATTTATGTTGTTCGTGTGAATGACACTAACATATTACATTGAAAATGCGATTATACGATTTATCGAATAACAATACCAATATTAAATTCGTAGAATCAATATATTTTGTGAGATGTCTGTTGTTTTATTAAAGAATTCAAAAAAAAGACACTGTATATATGGTATATGCATCGGATCAAATTATCAGATCACGTCGCATTGATAAACAATCTAAACATTCAATTAATTAATCACAATGAAAAATTCTTGGATTTTAATGTTGCAGAAATTTAGCAATAAGACGATTATCCCGCGGTTATCGGACGGTGCACGTTTGGTAATCGCACTATATAGTGACAGGACTATATAGTGACAAGCACTTTATAATGACAGCTGATATTTGTCACTATATAGCGTGCAAAACGCACTTTATAGTGACAGGACTATAATATAGTGAAAAGTTTATCTTATATCGACTTTTCTCTACTTTTCACTCCACTTTTCTTTAATTCTACTTTACTCCACTTTACTGAAGGACGTCCACGTATTTGAGGCGATAATCAGACGATTAACGCAATCATTTCTTATCATGCTGATAATATTCGTGCACATAATCATGTAATGAATAATACGAGTTTATCTTTTTTTAACAGATCAGACTATAAGGTAAATACTCCGGCCGGCCAGCCATTGCATATTATATCATGCACTGCGTGCGCTGCGCGCATATAATATGCATTTTAGCGCGGTACACATCATCTTACAATGATTCGCGCGTTACAAAACTTGACAGATTGCTTTTGACTGGCAGTCTGACAGAGGATTGTTTTCACTGAGTTGTAACGTTGCCCCCATCCTGAATCTGCCTTCATATATAGGTTGAGCATGCGCGTTCCCTAAAACATTTCGATTATATCTTAGAATAGTTCACGCACTAGTCCAATATCTTACCAGGCCACAGCTTCACGCCCTAATTTAATTAATTCACAGATGATTATATCTTTACTGTTTACATGATACCTGAATGTGTTCGGAGCATTGAAGTATAGTGCATCCGCCATCCAATTCTCCAAATTTTGACAAAGGAAATCGCGGTAATTTTATGTACATAATTCAATATAAGGTGGTTTAGTTAGTGTATTTGTTCTGAAGTACTGTTAGTTGTTAATGGAGTAGTTCTAAAGATTATTTTATGGTTTATTTCACCGTAACGTATTTATTATTTCTGCCCTCATGGAATAAGATATCACTATTATAACACTGAATAAGACGGTTTTAATATTATAGATATATCAACATGATATCTCATACGCCATACGGTACCAATACAGAAATATACAATATTTGGAGCAAAATCTATGTGTTGGATTGAGTCGAACTTGAGGCAGTATCCAGATAGCACGACCACTGTTCGCGAACAGTTGTTCGCCGAACAAGTGTTCGTGAATAGTTGATTTTGATCGTGAAATTGATCACATCTGATATTATTATCAATATATATATCATATATATATATATATATTGACCCCGTGGCTGAAGTGGGTGTGGTGTGTGGGCGTGCATTTTAGTTACTATATTTTCCAAAACGTGGAATCATGTTCAAATTACCCTGCACAAATCTGAAATCCTCTTAAAACCCAAGAAAAGATCTTGCTTTAATCTTCAGAATATCACTTCTTCGGTAGTTTTAATCTATTTAAAAGTACTAATCTATTATAGTCTATCTATTATATTCAATCTACTACATATCAACACACTACACAGTTATTAACTGGTACAAGATTAATTTGTAATGTGTACACTCCTCAAAGACTGTCACCACTCCTTTGAACATGCTATCAAACAGGAGGACAATAAAGAAGAGATATTAATACAACAATTAAATTAACACAGATGAAAATTAGGGTGGTTTTCAGCGGTTTTATCAGTGCAAGTATTCTGTAATATTACTGTTAGTAGTTACTGGAGTAGTGTGAACAACAATATAAGCTATCAAATATATCATTTGGAAACCATTTTAGGGTTTTTTGATCGAATGTAACGTAATTAATATCTCTGCCCCCATTTACTAAGATGTAATATAAGGTGGTTATCAGTGGTTCTATCAGTACAAGTATTCTGTAATACTGTTAGTAGTTACTGGAGTAGTGTGAACAACAATATAAATTATGAAATAAACCGTTTGGAAACCATTTTAGGGTTTTTTTGATCGAATGTAACGTAATAAATATCTCTGCCCCCATTTACTAAGATGTAATATAAGGTGGTTATCAGTGGTTCTATCAGTACAAGTATTCTGTAATACTGTTAGTAGTTACTGGAGTAGTGTGAACAACAATATAAATTATGAAATAAACCGTTTGGAAACCATTTTAGGGTTTTTTTGATCGAATGTAACGTAATAAATATCTCTGCCCCCATTTACTAAGATGTAATATAAGGTGGTTATCAGTGGTTCTATCAGTACAAGTATTCTGTAATACTGTTAGTAGTTACTGGAGTAGTGTGAACAACAATATAAATTATGAAATAAACCGTTTGGAAACCATTTTAGGGTTTTTTTGATCGAATGTAACGTAATTAATATCTCTGCCCCCATTTACTAAGATGTAATATAAGGTGGTTATCAGTGGTTCTATCAGTATGTAAGTATTCTGTAATACTGTTAGTAGTTACTGGAGTAGTGTGAACAACAATATAAATTATGAAATAAACCGTTTGGAAACCATTTTAGGGTTTTTTTGATCGAATGTAACGTAATTAATATCTCTGCCCCATTTACTAAGATGTAATATAAGGTGGTTATCAGTGGTTCTATCAGTACAAGCATTCTGTAATACTGTTAGTAGTTACTGGAGTAGTGTGAACAACAATATAAATTATGAAATAAACCGTTTGGAAACCATTTTAGGGTTTTTTTGATCGAATGTAACGTAAATAATATCTCTGCCCCCATTTACTAAGACGTAATGTTAGGTGGTTTTCAATGGTTTTATCAGTGCAAGTATTCTGTAATACTGTTAGTAGTTACTGTATAGTAGTGTGAACAACAATATAAACTATCAAATAAACCATTTGGAAACCATTTTAGGGTTTGGATAGTTTTGATATATTTGATAGTTTATTTTTTTGTTCACACTATTCCAGTAAGTAGTAACTACTAACAGTATTACAGAATACTTGTACTGATAGAACCACTGATAGCCACCTTATATTACATCTTAGTAAATGGGGGCAGAGATATTAATTACGTTACATTCGATCAAAAAAACCCTAAAATGGTTTCCAAACGGTTTATTTCATAATTTATATTGTTGTTCACACTACTCCAGTAACTACTAACAGTATTACAGAATACTTGTACTGATAGAACCACTGATAACCACCTTATATTACATCTTAGTAAATGGGGGCAGAGATATTAATTACGTTACATTCGATCAAAAAACCCTAAAATGGTTTCCAAACGGTTTATTTGACAGTTTATATTGTTGTTCACACTACTCCAGTAACTACTAACAGTATTACAGAATACTTGTACTGATAGAACCACTGATAACCACCTTATATTACATCTTAGTAAATGGGGGCAGAGATATTAATTACGTTAAATTCGATCAAAAAACCCTAAAATGGTTTCCAAACGGTTTATTTGATAGTTTATATTGTTGTTCACACTACTCCAGTAACTACTAACAGTATTACAGAATACTTGTACTGATAGAACCACTGATAACCACCTTATATTACATCTTAGTAAATGGGGGCAGAGATATTAATTACATTACATTCGATCAAAAAAACCCTAAAATGGTTTCCAAACGGTTTATTTCATAAGTTATATTGTTGTTCACACTACTCCAGTAACTACTAACAGTATTACAGAATACTTGTACTGATAGAACCACTGATAACCACCTTATATTACATCTTAGTAAATGGGGGCAGAGATATTAATTACGTTACATTCGATCAAAAAACCCTAAAATGGTTTCCAAACGGTTTATTTGATAGTTTATATTGTTGTTCACACTACTCCAGTAACTACTAACAGTATTACAGAATACTTGTACTGATAGAACCACTGATAACCACCTTATATTACATCTTAGTAAATGGGGGCAGAGATATTAATTACGTTAAATTCGATCAAAAAAACCCTAAAATGGTTTCCAAACGGTTTATTTCATAATTTATATTGTTGTTCACACTACTCCAGTAACTACTAACAGTATTACAGAATACTTGTACTGATAGAACCACTGATAACCACCTTATATTACATCTTAGTAAATGGGGGCAGAGATATTAATTACGTTACATTCGATCAAAAAAACCCTAAAATGGTTTCCAAACGGTTTATTTGATAGTTTATATTGTTGTTCACACTACTCCAGTAACTACTAACAGTATTACAGAATACTTGTACTGATAGAACCACTGATAACCACCTTATATTACATCTTAGTAAATGGGGGCAGAGATATTAATTACGTTACATTCGATCAAAAAAACCCTAAAATGGTTTCCAAACGGTTTATTTCATAATTTATATTGTTGTTCACACTACTCCAGTAACTACTAACAGTATTACAGAATACTTGTACTGATAGAACCACTGATAACCACCTTATATTACATCTTAGTAAATGGGGGCAGAGATATTTATTACGTTACATTCGATCAAAAAAACCCTAAAATGGTTTCCAAACGGTTTATTTGATAGTTTATATTGTTGTTCACACTACTCCAGTAACTACTAACAGTATTACAGAATACTTGTACTGATAGAACCACTGATAACCACCTTATATTACATCTTAGTAAATGGGGGCAGAGATATTTATGACGTTACATTCGATCAAAAAAACCCTAAAATGGTTTCCAAACGGTTTATTTCATAATTTATATTGTTGTTCACACTACTCAAGTAACTACTAACAGTATTACAGAATACTTGTACTGATAGAACCACTGATAACCACCTTATATTACATCTTAGTAAATGGGGGCAGAGATATTTATTACGTTACATTCGATCAAAAAAACCCCCAATATGGTTTCTCGATGGTTTGTTTTGCGGTTTAGATCGTCCTTGCTACTATTCCACTAACAGTATTACATTATAACAGAATAAATGGTTTCTAGATGGTTTATTTCACGGTTCGCGGGTTCGTATTGTTGTTTGCACTAACCTGTGGACCTGTGGACTACAGTCTTTGGTATGCATAATTCGATTACGTATATCCGACCGAGCAAGAAATCGTTTCACCAAGGAAACTTAATTAGATTGGCAAGGTCAGATCATGATGGGGGCAGACGTTACAACTTGGGGGCAAGAAATGGGGGCACGTTACCTATACGTTACAAATTGAGCGAAAACATCGCCTCCAGTCTGAACATGTGATATTGCAGTGAACGGGCTTCGCTACAATTAAAATGTGTCGAATTACACATCTTAATGTACATGCTAATTGTCAACTAATGTAAAAGATTAAACAAATGTTTCAACAGATTCTCTGTTAAATTGTACAATTCAAGGCAGAGGGTCGAAAATAAAAAGACAAACATCGTGCGGAATTTATAAATCGCCTAAAGGGCGGGAAACATAGAATCTCGGAATAAAACAGCTTACATTATTTCACAAAGCTTATCTTATGAAGAATCATTTAAATTATATTACTAAGTGGGTTAAACAATAAACATCTGAAACAATAACGGTAATCTGGTTATCATTTACCCTCTCCAGAAAATATGGAGCTTACCAAGTAAGGAATCCGTAGATGAAAATGTCGACTAAGAGCATAAGCATCACGTCAGATATTGAAAATGCTGTAAGAACGCTCAGACTGTCCCCTAAGTTGTTCCACTTTGCTCCGAGCTGTTGAAAATTAAGCATTAAATTTTACATTGCAGCAGAAGTGGATGTAATATTTTTGTACCATAAACAAAAAAGGAAAGAAAGTCTGAACTCTGAAGGTGGTGGCACGAAATAAATAGATCACCATTCATCATTCATCAGTAAATATTCTGTACAATAAATTACTTACCCCAATCTTTTCCCACTCGGCGATTGTTACCAATCCGATGGAAGAACCCGAAAGCGGAAGTAAAGACACAATCATCTTTACACTCCTAAAATAATAGGATACTAAAAGCATATATATAATAATTCATAATTTTTCTGACATTTCACAAAAAAGGATTCAAAAAAGTACTCGATGAAAAATCCAAATTATACAAAACATTGATCTGTAACCTGGAGAGATGAGGGATCTCGAGGACAATATAAGGAAGGTACTGTAGAAAAGTTAGGAACATCATTACTGCCGGAGCTGATTTCATGTTCCGTTGTAGTGACCTGAAAAATTAAAAACATGTCTTGCAGATTGCATTAGGATTTTGGTATGATTTTATAGTCTGCAATTTTCGAATATGAATACATCTGAGGCAGGCCTTTCAAAGTGAAATAGCTTTTAAAACTTACTCAAGCAAAAGGTACACTTAACCGTCAACCTTCATAACCTTTGCTAGGATTAAACATTATGATAAGACAGAAAACATTTAATTTAAATCTCACTCAAACTATGTCAAAAAAGCTTCATAATAATAATGAAATATTAGCTCACGTTACAAAGAAGACGAAGAAGGTATGAGCTGTGTAGTAAAGCAGGAGAAACACAAAAACCACTGTTTCGTCACTCAGTGGCGTGTATCCGCAAAACTGAGGGTACAAAATGGTACAATATGGTTCAATATGGTACAATATGGTACGATATGGTTCAATATGGTTTAAGGGGGCAGGGGGGGGGGTCTTCATGGAAATTTTCTCAAAATCGACTTTTTAGTTGTTTCTGGTAGAGGGGAGTAATATCTATCAGATGCTTTTGATCCCGTGGAAAAATATCGTTCCTAGCCGAAATTATTGCCGGTCATAGGTCAGCGCGTGTGTGTAATTGTATTGCGCGAGCGATTTTTGATCGCGTGCCCTGAAAATCGAGTCTAAAAATCTATCTTCTCCTACATTTTTTGAGCAATCGCCCTGAAACTTTCAGGATATGTTTTAGGGATCATTTAGAAGAGATGAGCCGGGCAGAATTTTGAGATAGGCCTTTGAAATTTTTTTATTCTATTTTGAAAATCTTGGACCTCGTTTTTTGATGATTTTTCGAGGTCCAAGATTTTCAAAATCAAATAAAAAATGTTTAAAGGCCTATCTCAAAATTCTGCCCGGCTCATCTTTTCTAAATGATCCCTAGAACATATCCTGAAAGTTTCAGGGTGATTGCTCAAAAAATGTAGGAGAAGATAGATTTTTAGACTCGATTTTCAGGGCACGCGATCAAAAATCGCTCGCGCAATACAATTACACACACGCGCTGACCTATGACCGGCAATAATTTCGGCTAGGAACGATATTTTTCCACGGGATCAAAAGCATCTGATAGATATTACTCCCCTCTATCAGAAACAACTAAAAAGTCGATTTAGAGAAAATTTCCATGAAGACCCCCCCCTGCCCCCTTAATATGGTACAGTATGGTACACAGTTTAGCTTGAATAACAAGACCGGGCATTCTAAAATCAAAGGCATGATACTCGTTTATATTAGCTAATTATCCAATTAATTAAATAAAGTAGAAAGTAAGTTTACCATCAGAACTGTGGCGTTCAGGGCGGAACAAGCGATTATAATGAGAGACCTCTGGATAATCCAACTCAGCCACATTATGGTGTCAGTCAGACCCATCATTCGCTGAATTTCCCTCATTTTAGAAAACTTTTCCTGGGGGTGGATTGAAGTGTGGATTATGGAATACAGGTTGACCCATATTTACCGCAAGGTAAAATGTAAGTGATTCACATTTATCCATGTTATTTATTTTGCAGCATAGCATTTTTCTCAACGTTGCGTTCTCTAATTCTAACAACTTCGACCAATGATGTTCCAACGTTTTATTTGATATTAGATCACCTGCAAACGTTTTCCGTGCTCAACATGTTCATTACAGATCTTAACCACGTGGCGACGCAGTCTCTTAGCGCACCCGTGCCTCGGCTCATGAGTTGTTTCCTCATTAATTATTTTATTACCGGTGTCTTAACTTATATATAAATAAAAGTAAACGTGGGCCAGTGAGCCGCAGCTTTAAATATTTATCGGCTTACTTAGTACTTAGAGGTCTTAACATACGTTTGTGATAAAGTAGTCCGACAAACTGCCCTAAGCCCTACACTGATTCTAAGTTTGAGAATGAATGAAACTTTGTTTCTGGAAACTCAGTACAGAATTTATGATGGATTGATAGCGTTCGGGCTCTTGGTCTGCTTAGTGATCGGACTACCGGGAAACTGTCTAGCTTTGAAATATTTCCTCCACACAAAGAAACGAAATCTTTCAACTCTTCTTTACATAGTTGCCTGCTCTATCGATATAGGTTCCTCCGTCATCCACCTTCCAATTGCTTTTAGTTTGCTGAAAAACCGAAATCCTGGTTTACTCGACAACAAAATTATCTGCTCGATTTGGCATTCCATCCTCTCCTTGCTTCAACAAATGTCCATATTCGTGGTTATGACACTGTCGTTATCACGAGTGATTGTCATAAAGTACCCTTTCTACAAAGTCAACAAAAGAGCAGTTCTTGTGTCCATTGCTCTCTACCTCATATACCACTGTATTTGGAACACTACACTTTTTACCCAGATTACTTGCACCACCACTCGACTGTCACCTAATGAAGTACCAAAATCTTCATCGTTCTTAATCTTCTATACACTTAACTACACCGCTTGTTTGGGAATTCCTCCAACCATCGTGTTTCTGACGTTTCTTGTCTCGATTGCTATGCTCCGTAAGGAACCTGTCGCAAACAATGTGTCCCAAAGGAGAAATCAACACGCTTCCATCACCATTACTTACTTTACAGCCCTCTTCCTCTGCTGCAATTGCTTTACTTTCATCAACTGCTGTCTCCTCACCTACACCATAGTGACGGCCAAGATATACCCGGGTCCAATATACGACAACTATTTTATGTACTTCTACAGCTGGCTTCTGAGTGAAATCTTCTGTACGGTCCTAAACGCTTCTCTAAACCCACTGCTCTATGTTTTGAGGATGAGGGAAATGAGGTTGTGGATTGTTGGGATCCTCCCAAATAGAGCAAGCAGTGCCTCTGGGGTGATAGCGAATACGAGCAATGAAACTGAGACCGATCTGTAAAGATAATAGCCATGACACCCTAAACTGGATAAAATGAACTTAGGAAACAGCCGAGCTGGTAACTTTTGATGAACTGGAACTGAAAGGATTGTGGACCCCAAATACGCCAAAACTATTACTAGACATAAATTTGACAATTATGAAAGCCCAGTTTATCGCCAGTTTTTAGAGCCTCTGACTTCCTGGAAACCATTAAAGACAGTAATTTAATAACTGTAGACAATTTTCTCTACGTTCTCTAAAAACAGCTTAAAGTTAACTGATAGAGCAACGATAAGTGATATTACACCAGGCACGTAGCCAGGGGGGGGCTAGGGGGGCGGCAGCCCCCCCGGAAAAAATCGAACCCCAGAAAAAAGATAAGCCCCCTAGTCCCCATGGTCGCCTGGTAACTGGGCTGTGTTTATGACTGCAGTCAGTCAAAGATTTGAACTGTGGATTAGTAAATATATGTCATTAAATCCAAGCAAACATTCTAGAAGACTTCTATAATTATAGTCAATAGTGTCCCCTAGACCGTAGGAAATGTAAAAATCTTAAGACGATGAGGCCTGAGTAAGTCGTAAATTCTGATTGGAGAATGCAGATTGCTGTTGTGAAGTTACCAAATTTACGTGAGTACTTGATTCTTTTCAATCCCAGTTTATTGCTGTCCTACAAATTTCTTTAATGCCAAATGTCGTCTAAAACACCCTGTTTCACAAAAAATTTCCGGGGGGCTGTGCCCCCCTAGCCCCCGCCAAGGGGCTCCGCCCCTGGACCCCGCTGGGGGCTGCGCCCCCAGACCCCTGCCACAGCTTGATTGGACGCGTCGGCTCGCTTCGCTCGCCGACAGCCCCCCTCAAAGAAAAATCCTGGCTACGTCCCTGTATTACACATGATGTTTCAACGTTTAATTTAATATTAGATCACCTGCAAACGTTTTCCGTGCTCAACATGTTCAGTACAGATCTTAATCACATGGTGACGCAGTCTCTTAGCGCACCCGTGCCTCGGCTTATGAGTTGTTTACTCATTAATTGTTTTACTACCGGTGTCTTAACTTATATATAAATAAAAGTAAACGTGGGCCAGTGAGCCGCAGCTTCAAATATTTTTAAAGTAGTCCGAGAAACTGCCCTTATAATTTATATTGATTCAATCTACGCTGATTCTAAGTTTGAGGATGAATAATACTCTCATTCTGGAAACTCAAGGCAGAATTTATGATGGGTTGATAGCGTTCGGGCTCTTGGTCTGCTTAGTGATCGGACTACCGGGAAACTGTCTAGCTTTGAAATATTTCCTCCACACAAAGAAACGAAATCTTTCAACTCTTCTTTACATAGTTGCCTGCTCTATCGATATAGGTTCCTCCGTCATCCACCTTCCAGTTGCTTTTAGTTTGCTGAAAAACAGAAATCCTGGTTTACTCGACAACAAAATTATCTGCTCGATTTGGCATTCCATCCTCTCCTTGCTTCAACAAATTTCCATATTCGTGGTTATGACACTGTCGTTATCACGAGTGATTGTCATAAAGTACCCTTTCTACAAAGTCAACAAAAGAGCAGTTCTTGTGTCCATTGCTCTCTACCTCATATACCACTGTATTTGGAACACTACACTTTTTACCCAGATTACTTGCACCATCACTCTGTCAACTAGTGAAGCACCAGAATCTCCATCGTTGGTAATCTGCTACATGTTCAACTACAGCGCTTGTTTGGGAATTCCTCCAATCATCGTGTTTCTGACGTTTCTTGTCTCCATTGTTATGCTCCGGAAGGAACCTGTCGCAAACAATGTGTCCCAAAGGAGAAATCAACACGCTTCCATCACCATTACTTATTTTACAGCCCTCTTCCTCTGTTGCAATTGCTTCACTTTCGTTGACAGCTTTCTTCTCACCTACACCATGGTGACGGCCAAGATATACTCATATTCAATATACGACAACTATTTTATGTCCTCCTACAGCTGGCTTCTAAGCGGAATCTTCTGTACGGTCCTAAACGCTTCTCTAAACCCACTGCTCTATGTTTTGAGGATGAGGGAAATGAGGTTGTGGATTGTTAGGATCCTCCCAAATAGAGCAAGCAGTCCTTCTGGGGTGATAGCGAATACGAGCAATGAAACTGAGACAAAGCTGTGAAGATATTAGACATGAAAACCTAAACTGGATAAAATGAACTTAGGAAACAGCCGAGCTGGTAACTTTTGATGAATTTGAACTGAAAGGATTGTGAACTAAGACTTATTTTTTATGAACTGAACCAAATTAAATTTCCTTGCTTCCATATGTCTTGATCTTGTGAACATAATCACGATTAAATTGAATGACATTATAGACTACAAGTACAATTCATGGTCTGATTATTGTTCACTTTTTAAAGTCAGCTGCATGCATTTCGTGTTTATGTGCATTGCAGCTTCAGGCACTGCTATTGTGCTGTGTTTTGATGTGTTATTAACACATTATTCAATATATTTAACAGCCCCTGAGTTTGAAAGTTGTTAATTGGTGTTTGAGAGAAGTAGAACGCTGTGCTATATTTAATCATATTTTGATTGTTCATCTTGCTTTTACGGGACCATATTTTATAGGTACAACTGTACCACATCTCTGTGTTTTGGTATCCCATATAAATAGCTCGAATATTTACACTCTTTGAGAAGTTTCGACAAACAATAGAAATTTACATTACTGTTTAAATATTCTTTCTATTCTGTGATCATGTATGTTCTGTTTAAAATGTTTCCGATGATAAAAAGTGTCACTTTGCCACTGAGGGTCGTTCACATATTATGGCCATGATTACGCAATATTGCTGTCAGGAGGGGGGGTTGGGTCTTGATTACGGTTGATTACGGAGGGGGACTGGGGAGGGGGTAAGAATTGCTAAAATATTGATTACGTAATATGTGAACGACCCCTGATTGCATTAATTGTCACAATTGCACCTAACAACCCTACAAGTATGTTAAGATAAAGATCTGTTTAGCTCTGAGCTTTTCATGAAAAACGATCACCAAGTGGAGCGGAGAAAAACTTAAAATGTTTACACATCTTGAAAATTATATAGTTTTGGAGCATGTTTTTACTGTCGACGCGTGTAATAATAACAAAATGTATTCGTCTATTTATAATAGAAACTAACTAACTGATGATTATATAACGCAAACAACTAAGAATGAAACTGGTATAATTTAAAACCAGCTGCCGGGTGATTACCTCGACAATGTCTGCTGCAATAGAGGAAGTAATGAGGAATGCCCCGATGAGCATTGAGACAGGGATTAACATTGGGAACATCATATCCACAAAGGTATCTGTCTTCTCTGCCGGTGTAGGTACACTCTGGTTGTGTTATTCAAATGTTAATTTTCTGTTGTGTTAAAAATCGGCATCATTTAAATGGAAGATCAGTAGGACGAAGGTTGAGATATCTAATTGAACTAAAATCCGAATTCGTTACTAGTTGAAAGACAAGATAAATGGTGATGATAACAAAAGGTAGGTACCCTAACAAATAACAATACCCTTATAGCGATTGCTGGATTGTACTCCACTCCTTCTCTCAGAAGAATGCAGGAGTCAATTAATCTCTGCAAAGCAGCGAACCCCGTATTGTCGTATGGTCTAGATTAAAAAAGTGTAAGATTATTTACAATATTTGTATTAACACTGAATAACGAAATTGAGTATATTATGACCGTTGTAAAATGTAACGAGAAATCCGCATCATATGCGGACGAAACGGACGAGTCATTTCGACGAAAAATAAGTCTCGAGTCTTAAAATAATACGTAATGTTACTGTCTAGCCCCACTTCTGAGGTGCCACAAAATGGAGTTTTTTCAAACTTACGAGGACGTAATTTCTTTCTGATCAGGCTTACGAAGAAACAATCTTTCTGTGTTCCAGTATCCGTCAATGTCTATATTGTCTAGGAGTTTAATTAAGATGGTTATATTACTATTTCAGAAAGTTATATTAAGCAGATAATCTGCTAAATTAAAATATAATTAGTGTATTTTCTCATCATTTGAAATTTGAATCCTAAAGCTCTAAAGATAAACCTCTTCTGAAATAGACAAATTTAAAAACTCACCAGCATCCGCTCTGTGGTACCGGATGGAGTAGGATATATTCTTCTCATCCCCTTCAAAAACAATAGCTGCTTTGAACTCTGTTGAGTTCGTTTTCAAGTATTCTTTAAATTTGTCATTGGTTGGGAATACAACTAGATACCTCGAATTGCTGTGAAAGTTTCTGATTACGATTACTCATCTTGATCGATCGTAGAAAAGAAAATTGAATCATCTTTACACTTACGTTGGAAATTGTGTTATTCAAACCATTTTATAACCATGTAAATGGATGGACGCTTTATTGGCGTTAGATTGATGTAATTAAAAGATTAAAGCCGATGGAAATACAGCAAAAACTAATTACGGTCAGTATCTTTTAAATTGTACAAAAAACAGCTCATATCTTTCAATTGACCAGCAGTATTCTGTATCATGTACATACCCGTCCCTAAATTCCTTGATTTCGTCGGTAATATTTTCTGAATCTAGTACTTTCCTTGTAACATCTGAGAACTTGAAAGTATCCATGGTCAACATTCTACTCGACAAATCATCGACTGAAAGTTATAATATATTGTTGAAATTATTACATACAAATTATGATATAATATACATTGTACACTATACAGTATAGACTATACAGTATAAATTATACCCTATACAGTATACACAATACAGTATACATTATACACTATACAGCTTAGGTGAATAATCGACCAATTCTATTTGTAGCAATAAGAAATAAAGCATCAACTTCTTCATTCTTCATTTTGATATCAGTTCTAGAAAAGAGAGACTAGAAGAGTCTGAGAACCTAGACTTTAAAACCTAGATTATTGTTGGCAGGAGATATTGCGATCATTTTCTTTTCACCCCAAATATCGTGAAGAGGATCTGATAACGAAGAGGGCTCTGAAACAGGAGCTGACATCAGGGTGGTAATATACACAATACACATATAATACGTGTTATAATACGTGTCATCTGTATCGTAGCAATACACATATAATACGTGTTATAATACGTGTCATTTGTATCGTAACAATACACATATAATACGTGTTATAATACGTGTCATCTGTATCGTAGCAATACACATATAATACGTGTTATAATACGTGTCATTTGTATCGTAACAATACACATATAATACGAGTTATAATACGTGTCATTTGTATCGTAACAATACACATATAATACGTGTTATAATACGTGTCATTTGTATCGTAACAATACACATATAATACGTGTTATAATACGTGTCCAGGAGGTGACCGGGACATGATTTCAGGCCTGACCGGGACCGGGACCGGGACCGGGATACAAAATGTGACTTGACCGGGACCGGGACCGGGACCGGGACTGAGATCCCCTGATATTATCAATTTACCGGGACCGGGACCGGGACCGGGATGAAAAATGTGACTTGACCGGGACCGGGACCGGGACCGGGATAGCTCAAAATTGCCAATCCCTGTACCGGGATTCCCGGTACCGGGAATTCCGGTCGATAACTGGTTAATTCATGATCATAATTTATTACTCAAACTTGTTTAGCAATTTTAAACATTGTTGTATTTGGCTCAGAGGATGTTTAAAGATGAAATCACAATGAATGAAAGGAAAAACTTAAAATCACAGTGAATGAAATTATGTAAAAGATCCCGGTCAAAATCCCGGCAAATTTGAGTGATTGACCGGGACCCGGGACCGGGACCAAGAATCCCGAATTAACCGGGACCGGGACCGGGACCGGGATCATAAATATAAATAAATCAGCATAATTTTGACTGGGACCGGGACCGGACCAGGATAGCTCAAAATTGACAATCCCGGCACCTCCTGTACGTGTCATTTGTATCGTAACAATACACATTTAATACGTGTTATAATACGTGTTATTTTGTATCGTAACAATACACATATAATACGAGTTATAATACGTGTCATTTCTATCGTAAAGAAATCGAATTTTATAGAAAACGAAATGAAAATAAAATAACTTCCAGATACTCACTCATGCATTGTTCCTGTGTTTCGAACATTGAAGTACCACGGAGAAAACTAAATGCCAACAGGGTCAAACAAGTGAGAAGGACCTCGAAAAGAACTTGCCCCTTTCTCTGCCTCTGAGGTAAATTTTATTACGTGTACATTAGAATATGGTCGAATATTTTTAAAGTACAATTTAGTAATAAAGTTTATAAACTTATCTTAAAAGTATATAAATATACTTTCAAGATATCGATTATATCGAATTGATAATATTATAATAATTGTTGTTATATCTTGTGTTGAACAAATGTTTCTTGTTACTTACTAGAAGCACTAGTTCTCTTGACAAGAAGTACCAGTTGTTTGAGTTGCCTTCCCATTGTCTAAGGAGAATCAATGCCAGGAGCTTTGATACATTTAACACCAACTATCGCAATTGCACATTATTAATTGATTACTATAAAATATTTAACAGAATCTGTATCCACAGATACAAACTGGCTATAACGGTGATAGCGAAAACCTAGTTAAACTGTCTTCTGATGACAATATCACTGATGCTAATGGGGATGTTTATATCCGGTTGGGTAAGCCACGAAGGCTTTCATCTGATTCCTGCTTTCCAATCAGCCATCACAAACTTGATCCTGGAAATGAACGACATAGATATAACAGTGACAGCTTCAAATGAACCTCTTCCAGAATTACAAGATGAGGAGGAGAATAAAGTTGATATTATATCTGATGATCCTCAGAAAGTCATGTTAATCATGGTTTACATATTTGCAGGAGCGTTTATGTACGCAGCCTTTACTCAGGTAGGTGCAGCGTCTACTATGGGGGAGGGGGGGGTGGGGGGGGGGGTTGCATGTCTGATGTGTCAGTAGCTGATGTGCATGATAGTTGGGAAACAACCATTTTATATAACCACGTCTAGTGCACAGATCTTCAAATTCAGTCTATATCAAGCACTTCCAAGCGCATTTTTTGTTTGATAATTACAGACGTTATCATGTTGATTTAGTCACCTTTAACTAACTTTCTAACTAGGGCCCAGTAGAAGAGAGGACGAGGTAAGTGGCAAGCATCTGACAGAGATTTCTGGGTTAACAGTTCGGTTGTACTGGCTGTCCATGTTTACTTGGGATTTCCTGGTCTATTTCCTCTGCTCTCTTCTCATATTCTTCCTCATCCTTGCATTCCAGGTAAAATTTAAAATTTATCATCTGTCAATCAAAATTAATTTATTGAACAATGATTAATTTTAAGTGACCTTACTTCTATCTCGTCCTGTTTCCTATTACTAGTGTGTAATATATCAATAAATATTCCTATGATTCCTATATGAATCTATTTAAGTGATTTTTGGTGGTATATTGTTAATCGTAGTGTGGTATATATCAATAAAACTTCCTATGATTACTAAATGATATAATTAAAGTTATATTTTCTGAATAGATTTGTTTTTGAGATGATGTAGTTGTTTGTTGCTGGATATTTTCACCTCACCCTGGCCCTTTAGAAACCGCTCTGACATGGTTAGTACCTAACCATATGGGCGGTATACAAGCACGTTATTTCATTTCATTTCATTTCATTTATTTCATTTCATACTTGGTATCAAAATGACTGAATTTTGTATCATACACCATGCCACAGGTGACTGGTTTGACTGAAGGTGAATACTGTGCTTCCTTCTTCCTGATGATTATTCTGGCCGGACTTGCTAGCTTCCCACTAGTTACATCCTCTCCTCTATTTGTTCGAGAGACATCCACCGCTTACAGTTTTGTCACCATGTTCTTTCTACTCTTTCCCCTCGTTGGGTTAGTCAGCTGATCCCATACTGATTCTCTGCACCTAGATTTGAGTCCACTGGAATAGAGTACCCAGTATTGCCTAACTGTACCTATCAATACTTTCAAACATATATGAGCACCATATCAAATCATTCCCAGGAATTTCCACAGCTTACTATTATCTATCATTTTAGGATACTTATCTACATGCTTGCTTACCCATTTTACGAGAAAGTCAGAACTTTGGCCAAATTAAGCGGACAGGATGGTACTGCCACTGGTGGTAGCGAGTATATTGTAATGTACATCGACCGAGCTCTTCTCCTTCACCCTCATTATGCGTTTGCGGCGGCAACCTGTAAGTAGTCACTCTCTCTTTTAGCGGTTCAATAATAACTTATCAGAGCTAATAACATTTCTAATGACAATAATCACTAAATCAATAATCAATAATCTCTAGTCGCCAATCCTGCGAAAGAAAAGTCTCTCTTTTAGCGGTCCAAGACCAGTGGAACCCAGTACTAAGAATGTTATTTTTGATTTTTCGAATTTGTAGAGTATTCTGGTTTCAGATAACCTAATGATGCTACGTTCCCAATCTTTGGCGTATGAAGAATGTGTGGCAGAGGTCAGCGATATCGGAGGAGCCGTCTCGTGTGTAATTTCAAAACCAGACTGTAAGTGTAAGAATGAGAATAAAGAACAACCTGTACCGGGTTGTATTTTGAGTGTTTATAATAAATTAACTTCCTTATCATTGTTTAAATAAAGAATGTACACTTTCAGCCTTGTTCGCACTTAATGGGTATGGAATTGGACGTCATGTTCTGGCGCTGGTTCTCACGGCGATACTCTACCTGGGTTCCTTGCTAATTATTGAAACGTGGTGGTTTGTTATTCGGGCATAAACTGAATGAAGTGAGCCAATTCATTTGCCAATTAATATGCAGCAGAAACAGCCATAATGGCCGTGTGAAGCTGAGGATGATAATGTGACCAGTGAAAGAACTAGGGTACGAGGAAACATGCTGAAGTGTTTATAATTTTTCTGTTTTTGGAGTGCCATTTAAAAGTTGTTTATCAAGTTAGAAAGACTTTGTTGATCTTAGTTTTTCAATCAGGTGGACGAAAACTTTGCAAGTTTGGTTGAGTCAGAGAGTGTAGTGATGCAGAACCTTCATCGTCAGTTCGGGAATATGACCGCTGTTCAGAACCTTTCTCTTGCCATCGCTAAGGGAGAATGTTTTGGTTTTTGTTAGGGGTCAACGGGGCAGGAACAAAAACCACAACATTCAATATGATGACAGGTGACACGGTGATGATCGTCAGGAAAAGGGTATTTGTACGGTCATGAAGTCACCAGGAACCTGAGGAGTGCTCAGTGTTTTATCGGATATTTGATCCTCAGTTTCGACGCTCTTATAGGTTGGGATATCAAATAAGGATGAAAACTTGATTAATTTCATTATCTTCTCTTTGTGACTGAAGTCATGTCTTTTTATGTTATTACTTTATTTATTTTCATTACACATGATTATGATTAATGATTATGTATTTGTTGGTATGCTTCCTCACGAAAGTTATGGGGAGGCTTGTACTAGATCTTTTCTAACTCTACAACTTTGCGGGACCTAACGGGCCGTGCAGTTATGGAAAGTTGCTAACTTTAGAGGGGTGCCCTACTTGCTTTAGATGATAGTGGTTAAGAGTTATCAGGATGTTTCACCTTGAGGATCACGCTGAGAAGGAATGTAGATCCTATAGTGGAGGTTAGAAAAGTGAGAAATCACATCTAGGACACTTAGTTCTTGCTCACACGTGACTTTCACTTTCATGAGTTTCACTTTCACTTTCAGCCTTAATTTAGCATAGTTAAAGTGTAGGTTGTTCTACGTTCAAAGATGAAATCTCTTTAATCAAGTTAGGCCCTTAGTACTAACAAATTGTATTTTCGGCCTAGTACACGATTTTTCGAAAGTATCCTCGATTAGTAAGTACACGTGTTATTTGTTATTTAACTACAGGAAACAAGAGGAAGTTGTCGACCGGTTTAGCAAATAATCGGATCCCACACTTATTTCCTGGACGAACAACTGCTGGTATGGACCCCCACTGTCGGTACGTTTCCTCTGGGATGTACTGTCTTTTCTTCGCGAAAGTGGTGAGTTAAAACTTTACCACTGTATCTTACTCGCTCTACTTTTCATACCTGGAAGCTGTGATTGTCCTCTTGTAGTGTTATACTAGGCGGGAACCTGTATTTTTTTTGTTCTGAAGAATGAGGTTTGGGAGTCTGGACGACGGGACCACTTATAGTATATTCCCCCCAGGCTACACGTATAATATTATTAGTATAGTTATAATAATTATTATATAGTGTTGACTGAACAGTGTTATCTGTTCAGTTTTCTCCTTATTTCTGAACAATATTCACTCCAGTAACTATATTCCCTCCCAGGTTGCAGTATTGTTCTAACTCCATTCTATTGGTGGTATGTGAGCACTGTGTACTCGTATTGTTATTATGGTTAGTTACTTGTATTACCGGACATTCTCCGTTTAAATACGGCTTCCTTTCAGTGCTCCATATAGGTTACGGGTAAATGCCTCACCGAATGGCTAGCCTCCACAGAATGGCCCTGAGAGAAATTTGTAAATTTTTTTGTAACTAATTTTTTTATTAAAAGACCTGGTAGTTTTGGGGATACCATATGGAAAACAAAGTCTTCTGGCAACACTTCCTGTGGTGAAATCATTAACTAGGACCACATTTTCTGGCCATAAATATGACTGTTTTGTAGAATTTTGAGCACTGAAATTGGTTTTCAGATTTTTTTTAAACTAAGTTTACATTTGGTGAGAACTTCAGGCACAGTATGACAGAAGATGTTAAAGAATAGTATTCATCCAACCCAAAAACGAACATTTGTTCAATATAGGAAGAAAAAAAATGCTACAATGGCTACACGCCTCACAAAATGGCAAAATCCATGACCCTCTCACAAAATGGCCCAAAATTTAAAAAACTCCTTTTAATTCACTGAAACACATAAGTCTAAAAGTATGCCAAGCTATTTAACATACAATATCAACCCAGATGGAGTTGTTTTTACCGCCGAATGAAGTTAATAAATCATGAAATCAGGAATATGAACAACGCCACCCCAAATGGCATTTTTGGTGTAGGAAAATTATGCCCTTTTTAATCAGTTCTAAGAAAATTTCACCTATATGGGGGTGTTAACCAGATATTAATACGCGCATGCACTGAAACAAGAGCCAAGGTTTTGGAAAATAAAATTTTCCGTTTTCTATTTTTTTTTGCATTTTGTCAGGCATTTTTTCTTTTTTGTGAATTAATTTTTCCAGCTCAGTGTTTTTCGTGAGTTTTAGGTAATTACCCCATTCCTTAATAGGTTTTCTATGACGTGTGGTGATAGAAAATTTTTAAAAAGTATCTCCATCAACAAAATTATAGAATTCAGATTGGCATTCTGTGAGGCATGTTTTTTTGAGGAAGATTTTCGGTCAATTTTTCTCAAAGAAAAATGATTTATGCGAATTAAATGAACCCGGGAAGAAAAATAAGAGTGTCAACTTAGCTTCTTAAGAGTAAAAACGGAATAAAGTGTGTTTTTGTGATATGAGAGACCACCCTTTTTTTGTTGGCCATCCTGTGAGGCAAATACCCGTAGGCACGATAATATGTTCATATAAAACCTAAAACTGGGACAATCCTTTGTTACGATATGAAATCGTCAACAACACTTTTTATCAAATTGAAGAGTAGTAACCAAATATGTTCAGGTTCACGAGCTTGCCGTGTTTGGGTTAGCACCCAAGCGGCTGAAAGAATACCTCCAGTCAGGGATACACCATCTGTCTTCTCATGGAGCCAGCGGACCAGGAGAATATCATAAACTTTGTTGCGTCCCAGTTCGTGGGCGCAGTTCTGAAAGAGAGTCATGCAGGTGAGTGAGTGACGTAATACAGGCAGTGACGTAATACAGGCAGTGACGTCATACATGTCAGTGACGTCATATAGGTCAGTTAGTAAACGGGAATGATTTGGAAGATAGGGATGGAGGCGTATATGCTTTTTTTCAGACGAGAAATAATTCTGACGAATAAAAAATGGTTTTATATCGGATTGCGAACCTATTTCTTTCTCGTCAGGACTCAAGATTCATCAAGAATGCGAATATAATCTTAAATTATTTATTATACCTTATACGGTAGTTAGTTTAATCATGACGGTTTTTTGGAATTTTCACCATATTTTTATTTTTACCCGCCATTTAAATAAAACCCGCCGAACAGATTTTGGAGTTCTGGATATATGGCATAATGATTTTCGGAAAATCCGCTTAATTTTATCCGCCATTATTTTTACCCACCACAATATTACCTGCCATAAATATACGAACTAAGGAATTCATATTACATATTATCTTATTGTTGAAACTATTGAAATTTTAATCAATTTAATCTTTCCTTGCCACTACACAAGCGAATGGTTAATATTTTAGAACATTACTAACAAGTAAGATAATTTCAGGTTACCTGATGTTCAGTCTAGGAACAAATTACAAATGGAGCTACATATTTGAGATTATGGAAACAAATAAAAGTGCCATTAACCTCAACGACTATTCTGTCGCTCAGACGTCTTTAGAACAGGTACAATTTTAAATCAAATAATGAATTGACAATAATATGGAGTTGTTAGTTTTTATGATAAATAAATGTGTCATGATTTATGATTATAAAATGTAATTAATTGACAAGGGGTCATATATTTATTATGTTATCAAATTTTCCGATCGTTAATATGCTTCAGTCAGCCTAAAATAATATTAAGACTATCAGTATCAGTTGTTTTATTCATATAATTACTCAGTGTTATCCTCCAAATCACGTGCAGGTATTCCTAAACTTTGCAAAAGAACAAAGAGATGCTAATGACAGAAGTGGCGGCTGGTTTGGAAAGAAAAAGAAAGCTCAAATCAACCCTAAAGAGTCTACCATGAGTTGGAAAAAGAGTTTCATAAAAGCGGAACTTTAAGATGTGCTTTCCGCATTCTATTATTGCCATTGGTGCTGGATTTGAATTAATCATTTAGCCAAGTTATGACTTTAATTTTTCACTAAGGTGAAGTTCGTTTTACACGACGATCGACGAATTTAATTTGTTGTTCATCTTTCTAGATGAATTTAAATATAAACTAAACTTTAATGATTGTCAAACAATCTTGTTATTTAATTGAAACGCAGTTGTTATATTTTCCGATATGTTGTATGGCAAATATTCTGAAGTTACTTTATATGTATGTATTTAAATTCTGTGAATTGAATTCAAGTTAACTATAGGTATTTCTTTTATTTATTAAACATGAAATGCTTCGAGGACAACATATTACACATTTTGTTCGAATTAAAAAATAAAAAAATAGGGATAATCATTAATTTAATTGTAAATTAACAATATTATCAACCAGCCAGCCCCGTAAAATAATCTCCATTTAAAGTGGTAGCATAAAGTGGTACTGTTGATATCTAGATTACTTTGAATCTTCGGTAAATCATCATGATCATTGACATTTACATGTCAAGTCAATCACGTTAAATTAACATATTATCAAGTTTTGTTGCTCTTCAGCTTATTTAGACGGAAAACACATTTCTTACCTCAATCTTCAGTAACATTACCCCAGATCAATATATCTTTATCTCTGGAGAATCTTTCGAGGCCTCTCATCTTGAATACATCTATATTCCAAATATTATTAAACATTCTATTCATTCGGCCGTACCGCTCTAGTCTTAGCGAGTAGTAGCCTGAGGCTTTCTTGGATTCGACGCTTTCTTTGGCATTCTTCACTTGAAAGTCTGGGCAGTAGACAACCTTCTTTTTCGCAGCTTTAAGCTTCAAAAATAAATCCTTGTGTTCTGCTATCTTCAGTTCTTCGCTCCAACCGCCAACTTCTAAGATGTCCTTTGTTTTTGCCATGAATACATTACTAGTCAAATCGCATCGTACACACGACGGGAAATTGACAACAGTTTCATTTGCATAATTACAGCCACGACTGTATAAAGAAAGACCCCTATTGTCCGTACCATGGTGATACTCTTGAGAAAAATGTAGAAATCCAGCAAAATGTCGGTAACCAGAACACTTTCCGCCAACCAATGAAGCATCGGTTGTGTCTAGAATCTTAACCAACTGTTCAATATCTGTACGTTCAGTGATGACTGTGTCGTCGTCAAACAGCAAAAAATATTTGGTCCTGACTTGTTGAATCGCTAGATTTCTGCCTAAAGCTATTCCCAGGTCCTCTTTATCACCAACAATGTACCTCAAATCAGGGAAGTCGGATAAACTTTCCATGACACCATCAGGGTCTGCTGGGTAGGGTTCTCCTCCGTCATCATATACGATGGTTGGTAGATCATACCCCTTCTCTCTTCTGAATGATTGAACCATTCTCAAGATCAACTCAGGCCTTCTGGCTGTTTTTGTGACTATTGTGACACATTCAGAGATGTTGTCACACCTGGACCATACTTCCAGTGGTAGGAGCTTCACTGGTGGAGTTTTGGCGTTGATTGCACAAGCTGGAAAGTCACAATTAGGATCTCCATCTGCTGGCTGTGGTAATAGCAGAGCCTTTCGTTTTTCTCTGAAGTCACTTTTCTCGATGAAAGTCAGCTGGGACGCATTTTCATGACAAAATTGAAGACCAACTGAACTTCCTAGTTGTGCCTTCTCGTCATAAATGACCAATGGAGCTGTCTCCGATGAGTTAACAGGAGACAGACATAGTTGGGTATCTTGTAGTGCAGCATCTAAATTAAGTTGGAGATAAGACTCATTCACGTATGTGAATTTAGCGATTTCCCCACTGCAGTCCCCCAATTTCAGCTGGAACGTTTGATTGAGTTTAGCCGTATCCTTGATTTCTAAACATCCTCCAGTCTTTTCAGATACCAAACTACCGTCTTTGTTCCAATTAAATGTTTCTGCTTATCCGTTCGTGGTCACCAGAATCTAAGTAAACTAAACCTTAGGTAAAATGATAATATTAATCATAAGCTAACTTTACATGTCACTACTCTTTGTTTCTAAAGGGGAAAAAAGAAGAAACATTGTCAGTCATGTCGAGTTAAAATTTGTCAGTCAGGCTATTAAGGCGGCTTTAGTAGATGTGTGACTATGCTAGTAGTGTCCCAGGCTTGCGACTGGAATTGCGGTGTGTAATATCGATTTAATGGTACAACGATCCACCTTCCCACTTGTTGTTGGATACTTAGCATTAATAGGGTAGCTGGTGCCATTTATAGCAAGAACTTAAAAACTAAAGGGGGATGACAAGAAAAGGAGAAGGAAAAAGAATAACGGGACAAAAATTAATTATTAACAGGATTTATGGAGCATTAGTATTGTCATTACAAGCTTCAATAATATCACTGACTTAAACTTCTAATTAAAATGACACTGGTTATTACGCTCGCCCATTTTCCATGGACAGTCTGAACTTCGGTTTAGCACGGTTGTACACTTCTCCTAAGTTCAGGAATTTGTTCGTTTTTAGCAGAGTTAGTACCGTGTTTCAATAAATCAGAGATCTCAGGGGAGTTCTTTTAAATAATGTTACGGTCATTAGAAAACCGAACTTCTGAAACGTTATCATATTTCCTCACACAACGTTTAATGCCTTTAATCAGTCTATCACGGCTATATCCTCTATCAATTAGAATTTGAATATTTTGTGAAGATGGGAGGTAAAGATATCCAATTCTAGTGGCAAACATTACCATATCTAAGAACTTGACGTGAAAACACGTTGTAGCCACCTTCGGTTGGGATGTCTACTGTGAGAAAATGAAATGGATACAACATGAAAATTAAAATCATCAGTTTTGTTATACACTGATATTCTAGTCCTTCCGTTGGACCCCACCAATATTAATATTTAACTCAAGGTATTAATGATTTTCTTATTGGAAACCAGCTCGCTCCATCTCCAATGAATTCGGTAAATATCTTTAATCAATTTATGAAAGTAAAGATAGTTAATATAGATAAATCGTCAACTATCGTTTATCCTGCATTGCACGACATCCCGAACCTATCTTGCTAATCCCATTTTCTTTTCTGAAAGTAAACGTTTCATATAATTAAATTCCTTTTTGCCAACAGTGAGATCAGCTATAGGGGAACTTGAATTTCCACCCATAGAATACCCTTGGTTTGTATGATTACAATCCAACGAAGACGGAAATAAAGTTTTATAAATAATAATTTTAACGCTCTTTTTAGGTCATCTTGGACTAAAGCAGGCATGACATTCATAGGTTTTACTGGAAAAGAAACATGTATTACTGTCTCTTTTAGAATACTCATATATCTATTACGGTCTGAAATATTAAATCAACAACTTCATAATCTTATTCTCTACTTCAATCAAGTCTAATCTGGTATAAAGAGTAGTAAAGTAAAATAATATACTTGTATATTATAAACATCGCCTATTTTTGATAGTGCAAGGAATTCACTTGAGGAATCTTGCTCCAAAACATGTTTATACCGCTGTTGTTGTAGATTGCCTCGCAGTATTTCTTGAAGTATTTCCTCAAAAGTTTCGACAACAGTTAACTTGGACGTTAGTTGTTTTCGTAACGCAAAAAAAAAAAACGGGCACCTGCAATGAACTCGCCTTGTAAGGGGTCTTATGAAGCTTAGGGTTTCCAGAAAATGCGTGTGTGCGAGTCGCAAGTTTTATCTTCAACCTTGTACCATGAAATCTCTCCTTTAGACCTCTCAGATATTTTCTTGACATAATATAATATATATATATAACTTCGAGATAAGAAGAGTTAGAACTTGAAGAGCCTATGCAGTTACCCCATCTAGAAAACTGAATCCTGTAGCTTAGCTTATTTTCTTTCCGGGTTTGGACAGCAACCCATTCTCCGAATTTCAAGTGTTCAGTTCTGGTTATCCTTTTGATTTTCTCAGACCACGATTCCTCTGCTTCGTGAAATGAAATATTTGCTTGGCTTTCAATGACCACTAGTGTTATCAGGTACATTGATATTCCAAACAAGCACAGTATCCACAAGACTCTTTTGCTCAACAGAACCTTTGGGAATTGCCAAATATTCGTTCTTATACTCATAGTTTATACTGATCATACAAACTGGAATCCCTGAATAATAAATTAAATTGTTTCTGGAGGAATTTTCGTCGGGAGTGACGTATACTACCACTTATTTATAAATTATAATTCATCTAAATCGACGTAGAATTGAAGACCCCCTCTTTTGGGGATTTTTGCAGAAGGACTACTATATCTTAGCGATGAAAGTGTGTAAAGTAAATCTGTGTAATAACTCATCCTAGAAAAGATGGCTGCGTATTTTTTATAGTAATGATCTAAGTAGTGGATCAGCAATACTAGGTAATGGGGACTACTGCGGACCCTCTACCGGCAAACCTTGTTAACAAAAGCCGCAGTCCAAGTTTCGGTTGTGAACGGTAGTTAAAAGCGCTTAAGAGGACATTAAGTCAATTTGGTAGGAGCAACATCATGTAGTGGACGTCTTAAGAAATGGGAGTAGTAGAATGTTAGGTTGCTCCTTTATAAATCGTCTTTTTCTCCGTTAATAAGTTGAACATCAAGCTTGAACATTATTCGAGAAGAATCTCGAAGATTTAGTTGCAGCGTGCCACATGGCTATCTAACTGCAACACCCTACCCAATTTGACTTTGTCCCTTAGCGCCTTTTAACTACCGTTCACCGAACTTGACTTGCGGCTTTGTTAACACGGTTTGGCCGCTAGAGGGTCCCGCAGTAGTCCCATTACCTTAGTATTGCTGTTCCACTACTACAGAAATAATCCTGATAACACTCGAACTCACGCCTGATCCAGAGGATATCTCCATTTAACCTTCACACAGGACATCGAACGCTGTACGAGAGACGATCAGACCTCAATTTATTGTGAATTCCCGCGCGTCGGAGAGATAAAGGCCTTGCTCAGCAATGGGTTGGGTTTTGTAGTTTAGATAGCCATGTGGCACGCTGCAAGTGCAACTAAATTATTCGAGATTCTTCTCTTTTGTTCCACAAAAGTGTTCATAAATCTGACAGTGACATCCTGCCTTGCTTTCCAAACATCTTTCAGTTTTTGTATCCATGGCTGATAGCAATTGTTGGGGTTGCACTCATATTTCGCATTCAACATATCATTTCTGTATCTTGGTTGTCTGGAAGTCCCTGATCTGATAACATATCAAAAAGTGTTGCCATGAACACTGACACCCTGAAGAAGTGTTCCGTCGTTCTTCTGTCCGTTTTGGAGAGGGGAAGAAAGCAATTAGGATCACCGGTGCCCAGATAAGCTTCCAGAACTTTCGATGTAGTTTCAGGATCAATTGAGGCCCTGAGAAAACAATTCAAAATAGTAAAACAATTCAAAATAGAAAATCTAACTATCTAAATCAAGATCGAAATCAGAGTCACCAAATTTGTATCTGTACAATAATTCTAAAAGTGACCTACCCGGAAACTCTAATTGCATCATCTAGTAAGGGGAAAGTGGCTTCCGTTGGAGTTAAAAGTTCACAGGATTTAGCAACGGAATATGGTGTTTTTAAAACCCCTACGAACATAATTAGACTTGTCACCCAATTTTGTATCTCGGGACAGAAACACCACCTTTTTTACACTTTTTACCCATTGTCCCACCTTTCTGGTTTGCCGAATCTCTTTAGTTGTGAACGTCGTAGAAGGCTGGAACTTAACCTAGAATGTTTATCTTACTCAAGAGTAAAACTTTTATAAGAAAAAATTCTTTACATTGGACAATAAGCTAATTGGAAATTATCATTAGTAACTTACCAAAAAAAAAAGTTGAAAAATTTTTATTGGCTAAAAATGATATTTTTAAAATCGTTTGAAAACCGGAGAAAGAAGAAATGTAGTTTTTAGAAAAACTTCAAAACTTTTTTCACTTACAAATTTTTTCGAGACTTGGAAAAAATTTCGAAATTTGAAAAAAAATTTTTCCGCCCAAGTGATCGAATTGCATGAAAACGTGGATAAAAATGCTGTGCAGGAACAAACTTCGAACCTTTTAGATTGGGGTAATACTAAAATCCTCAATATGTGAAGTTGGAGTTCAGTAATCTCGGCATATTTTAGTAATTAGGAATAGCTTAAGCGGAAGGCAGACGTTGAAAACGTTAACCAAAATATTAGCGTTTCATAACTAATACAATTCAGCTTTATCAATTCCACTTAAAGAAACAGCACAAAAGGACGTTTAAAGATCGAACCGATTTTACATGCTGTATACTATCATTTTATTGATATCAATGATCAAAACCTCTCTGTACCGTCCATCTTGCCAATCTACACCGGGTTATCTGAAGTACGGACCTCTTCTTTGCCTCTATAATAATTGACCAGTTGGGCAAGGAACTGCGTTTCTCACAGGGGCTTCTTTTTAACTGTTGTACTTTTGTCACTCTGCAAGAGGCTGTATAATTAAAGGGGGGTATAGGAAGTGTACAATATACCTTTCCATAATCCATGTGGTTCTTTGTGTTGTGAATGCACTTGCGCTGCGTTTGCTAATGCAATGATACCTCGAATAACCCCCATATGTCATTGCAGGGTCGGGATAGAGCGGTGATAGGCATTTCGAGAGGTTGCTAGAATAGCTAGACTTGAATAAACTGGTTGGTAGCTGGGTGTTGTAGCTGGAGGTAGCAGAACGTCGCTACACGGGGTTTCATTGGAGTTGGGTTATTTTAATGCCAAAGAGTTGCCGGAACTAAAGTTACTTAGATTGCAGTTTAGGGGCAAGTGCAAACCAGGGTGGAAGTCAGGGACACAGAGCTACGTGTAACAGTGAGGAGTACTGCAAAAAGGACCAGTGCACAGTGATACAGGTCTGCAACAGTTAAAACGGCCGAAGAAGGAGATAAGATTTCTGAGCTGAGAGGAGGAGAGGAAGGAGCAGGAACCTGATTGTGTTTGGTTGAAAGAGAGAGGAAGAAGAGTTTCCTGCTTGGTAACCGAATTTTGGAGAGGGGGGTGATGATTAATTCCAAGCGTCCCGGTGGCTGGAACCAATCAGGTACAGCGGTCCGACCTATCAAGATCACCGTCCTGAGCTTTGTACCGCGACAATTGGACCCCTAAACCAATTGATCCCCGACAATTGACCCCCTATGTAATTTACACTGGGTCAATGTCGCAAAATCTAGGGCTTAGTACGACAATTGACCCCCCATGTAATTACACTGAGTCAATTGAGCGGGTCAGGGTCAGGGTCAGGGTCAGGGTCAGGGTCCGGTCAGGGTAGGTCTCCAGGGTTCAGGGTCAGGTGTCAGGGTCAGGGTTCAGGTCAGGGTCAGGGTCAGGGTCCGGGGGTCAGGGTCAGGGTCAGGGTTCAAGGGTCAGGGTCCGGTCAGGGTCCTGGTGTCAGGGTCAGGGTCAGGGTCAGGGTCAGTGTCAGGGTCAGGTCAGGGTCAGGGTCAGGGTCAGGGTCAGGGTCAGGGTCCGGGTCAGGGTCAGGTCAGGGTCAGGGTCAGGGTCAGGGTCAGGGTCAGGGGTCAGGGTCAGGGTCAGGGTCGGGTCAGGGGCAGGGTCAGGATTAATTGTATTAAATTATATTTCCGGGGGTCAATTGTTCGGGGTCAATTGTCGGGGGTCAATTGTCGGGGGGTCAATTGGTCGCCTACCCTAAGCTTAACCTAAGCTTTAACAGCCTTTCATCATAACGGATAGCTAGACTTTATTCTAAGTCTAGTTATTTCTAGCATCTCTCAATGCTATCTCCAGCTCTATTCCCGGACCTGTCAATGACATATGGGGTTATTCGAGGTATCTTAGCCATGCAACGAGCGGCATGTGCATTCACAACACAAAAAGCCACAGTGGATGATGGAGGCTATATTTACACTTCCTATACCCCCTATAATTATTCCAGGCCTCTTGCGAAGTGACAAAAGGGCCCACAGTTAAAAGAGGCCCCTGTGAGAAATCGCATCATTTCTTGCACAATGGGTTTAATTATTCTAGAGGCAAAGATGAGTCCGGTCATTTCAGATCCCGGTGTAATGGCAAGATTGACGGTTAAGAGAGGTTTTGAATCATTGAAATCCATAAAATGATAGTATACAGCAGGTTAAAATCGTTCGATCTTAAACGGTCCTTTGTTTTTAGTATTCCCAATCTAAAAATGGTTCGAGTTTATCTGCAAAGCATTTTTATCCACGTTTTATGCAATTCGATCACTTTTGGCGGACATTTTTTTTTTCAACTTTCGAATTTTTCCAAGTCTCAAAAAAAATTTGTTAGTGAAAAAGTTTTGAAGGTTTTCTAAAACTACATTTCTCGTGTTTCAAACGATTTTAATTCATTTTTGAGCCCAATAAAAAATTTTCACTTTTTTGGTAATTAACTCCTTAGTAATTAATCCCATTAGCTTGATTGTCCAATGTACAAATTTTTCGACAAAGGTATTACTCATATAAGATAACACTGATAACCTTCTCGGTTAATTTCCAGCCTTCTACGACGTTTCACAACTAAAGATATTTGGCACATCGAAAGGTGGTACAAAGGTGGTACAAGTGGTAAATGGTGATCTGTCGAAGAATACAAACAATTGGGGTGACACGTCTCCTACTGTTGCGTACAATGGTGATCAAACCCAACACAATATACCTAATCTCCCCTAACCAATATACCCCAATTTTACTACCCCCACCCCCCCGCGTCACACCCTATAAAACACCTGCCCACCCCAATATATACCCCTTTCACAATACATTCACTAACAAACTTAATCGTCTCCACAAATTACTCAAGAGCCATCCTATTTTTCATTTTGATATTATAATATAAGCACGAAACTATTAGTATTGTGTGAGTTGTCTCACCCCAGACTAGCCGTACTCGCATCGTTCCGCCGTGTGAATAGAGATGCACAGATCATGCGTGGCTCGATCACCCCTGGAATTGCCTCCAGAGGCATCTTAACGGGTGATACTCGTAAAAATATCTGTTCCATATATTGACCGTCGACGAGTCCAACTCGGCGCGCGTCTCGGTAGGTTGTAAACCTACAAGCGGCATCTGGCATGAGGTTGGTCAGTTAGTGCGGCTATATTCAAAGATAAGTTGAGCAAATGAGTAGCTGAGCTGTACTAACTATATCGTATTTTACGCACCTGTCCCCTTTATGAAAAACTATTTTATCTTATAGTTATACAAGAAACCCAATGCGAGTGAATGTCCGTTTGTTTCTGGTGCTTCTCTTCAATGGGCGACAACCCACCCTTGGATGATCTGGAAAGCGCGCTTATACTTTATAGCAAACACAAAACAGTATAATTTAATCGAAATGCACACCAAGGGTAAATAATTTGATGGATAGTTGAGCTAGAAAAAACAGGTTTCTAGAAAAATTATCAACCGTTTAAAGTAATTTCGATTTATATAAGACCACAGCGTTAGCCCAATGCTTTGAACAGGTGTTTTTTTGAGGCTGTTATTACACAATATTTTGTATTTTTAACATAGTAGTAGTAGAACTAGAAGTTACTGTGACTTTTACGACTAATGAAATACATAACTTGAACTTTCCCGTATTTAAATTTAAGACATTATATTTCTGAATTTTCTGCATTATAGAACAATTTGCCATATTTAACAGAGTTCAAGGTTGTTGGTTTTTATCGGGGAAAAAAATGGTTAAACAAGTTTGAAAATATGCAGCCGTAGGTGTCAATAATATGGACGTGCTTCATTTATTACTAACTATAGAAAGCCTGTGATCACAGGGAGGAAAGTAGTACTATTAGTATTCTTCTCACCCCCTAGTAGTAGTATTCTTTGGTAGTCAGTTTTTATAGCATCAAAAAATATATCCGTCACGACCGAGTATAATACAGCCCATTAAGAATTAAAATGTAGCTCGCACTGAACACAACGTAATTACCACAAAACTGATAAAAATGACGTTAAAACAAAATCATTGCCACTGTGCGCGTTCAACACCGTTACCATGCACATGGTTGCTATGCAACTTCCTATTTTTCGTCTGATTTGCACGTGGGTGGTCGTACATACAGCAGAAATAATTCTTTGAATTATAATATAGATCACGTTAACTTCTACATTTAATCCTGTCCTGGCAAAAATCCTGCCCACATCGAGACATGCATGATGCACGAAATTCGACTTTTAGACCCTAAATAACACAAATGACTCGGGTACACTTTTTCACCAGTGGTACATTTCTCGGAATCACGCCCTTTTTGACCGCGCCCATCTCGCGAGCCCTTCTATAGATTATTTTAGCTTCTGATTGAGATACAGACCTCAGACATAAAAAATGAGGCTTGGTTTTTGAGAAAATTACCAACAACAGCTGATGTTAGTGTAAATAGTGAAGCGTATCTCACGTTCTGATTGAGATACAAAGCTCAGACACTTATCATGAAAATGTTCACACTTGAAACCACTTCAAGCTTCCACTAAGTGAATATTCGGATACTGATGTTTTGGATACTGAAGCAATAACATGTTACATGACATCGTTGCTAACACTATCAGTCTTTCAGCTTTCTGATCACATTATCACGTGTTATCAGTGTGATGACAGTGTTATCAGTGTGATGAAAGTGGCCCTGCTTTCTAGTGATAAAGAACTGAAAGGAATGCAACAAAGTACCCAGCCTTCTTTGCTTTGGAGATAGAATTTCAGTTTTATCTTCACAAGTATAGAATTTCTTGCACCTTTGAAGGGGAATGATAAGAGTTTGGTGTTAGTAGCTTGCTGCTTTGTTACGGCAGATTATCCCAACACGCGTTCTGAGCCGAACTTTAGCTTTGTTTGTGATTGTATCTAACCAAAAGTTAGTTACAAAACGTATTTGAGCTTATTATCGATCAATCACTCATGATAGCTCGAGCCTAATATATTAATATAGTTTAGACAATTTTTTGCGATATATGATTTATCACTCATTTTGGATATTATTATCAACGTTGATGAATGATGTTTACAAACATAGGCTGTCATAGGCCACCCTGCCAATTTTACGTATTTCATGTAGTCTAGTGCATATTACAAAATTAACAATGAATAATGCTTTAAATAGCTAATTTAAATTATCGTAAATTATAACCAGGAAATATTCATCAAAATTAATTTGTTGCTGTCGTGGCACTCACGTCAGGAATAATTTTCCGTTTTACCACAAAATTCAAACATGCGTGCCTATTAAGCAATAAAAATTATCGACCTTTTCATGCTTTTTCAGTTTTTAGTGCTAATGAAGGACTTCTCCTAAAATCTTCTCCTCGTAGTTCTTTTAATAAAGGTCCTTACTAATACCAATAGTCAAGTTAATTGTTGGTTTATATTTTTAACTCAGTTACAAAATACTATTACAGAGCCGGCAGTGCATCTGATAGGTAGATGCCTACTTATGCTAGAGTACTGACCGAGGACTGTCTTCGGGCCAGTGAGAGGTGGCACTATCAGTGTCCCTGCTCGTTTTGCCAGAAGAAGAAGAGACGTTTCGAGATCATGCGAGACAGCTAAACAGACTAGCGGATAGTGGGGGTTTGGAGAAAATGAGGATTCTGCTGGGAGACGATTTCGACAGACTTCTTGGTGGTTAGTTACTCGGTTACATATTTTTGATCCACGATTCAGAATGCAGATTCATAACTATAGATGATGCAGATTCATAACTACAGCTAATCTCAAGAGAGAAAACACTAAACAGTCCATAAATAATTTCAGATCTAGAACCACTCCTCGGTGGAGATGATGATCCTGACCACTTTAGACCTATTCTAGGCGGAGATGATGATCCGGAATACTCCAGACCTATCTAGGTGGTGATGATGATCGGAATACTCCAGACCTATTCTAGGTGGTGATGATGATCCGGAATACTCCAGACTATTCTAGGTGGAGATGATGATCCAGAATACTCCAGACCTATTTTAGGTGGTGGATGAGATGACGATCCTGATCATGTTAGACATATTCTAGGTGGTGATGATGATCCTGATCATGAATCCATCTTCGGAGGACAGTCGGATCCAGAGCAAGATATCCAGATTGCTGCTGATCCAGAGAGGAATGGGATGGTCTATCCAGGAAAGTTTGGTGAGCGATATAAGATTAGAACTTTTTCATTTAATTTAGAACATATATTTATATTTTAAAGTTGTTGATTATAATCATTTTTCCTTGTCAAATAGTCGATATCAACAGCGAATCAATACGGTTACAATGAGTCTGCATTTTCATTCATCAATGACTCCACGTCCTGTAACCCTGATGTCATATCATTGTCATTAGCGAAATCTCATTCCATTTCAGAACGAGTTGCCCCTAAAAAGTCTAAAAGTGGGAGCATTAAACCAATCCGTGGAAAAAGCCCAGCTAAACAAAACAACAACAAGGGATCACAACCTGACATCCCAGTCGATGTGGATCCTTGCCTCCCTTCAGACCTGCCTGATCCCACACCGAAAGAGGAGCTGTGTGAGACTGCGGAGTGTCCGGTGTATGAGGTGGTGGAAGTTGAGGGAACGTGTGGGTTTGAACTCAGAAAATACACCAGGTAGGTGATCTATATCTAATATCAGTCATCGTATCTGTTTTTTAGTTCTCTTGTATATTGTTGAACTGCATGCTCAAAAGATTTGTTAACCACTGCAAAACGTGGGGATAGGAATTGAAGGAGTATTAAAAGTTAAAACTAACAATGCAAAGAGCCGAAAAAATAGATAATTTACAACTTTGATATTTAGTGGCGTGTGGGTAATGACAGAAATGAACATGAAGAAAGGAATTGCCGAAGCCTACACAGAGGCTGCTGAGCAACTGATGGAATACACGAACGGTGGAAATGATGGGAATGTGACAATGGAAGCTACCAAACCAAAGACTGTGGTCTACATCATGGACAAGGTATTATCAAAATATCGTAAGATATCTTTCATATGGCACCCTTTAATCTTTATGTTATTAAGTTTCACTTTACCACTATTTGCACCAGGAACCCACGAAAATATTATAAGTTGTTTAATAAACAGAATGATTTCCAGAATACCCCGAGGAACGCATACCTCAGCCAGTTTCTACCAATTTCCTATCATGAGGATCCACCTCAACCTTCGGAAGGAAAACCTCTGGTAATAGTTAATGATAATTCCAGTGTAGTTTGGTAGTTTGATACTGTGATTAGGGGTCGTTCACATACTACGTGATCAGACGAGGGGGAGGGGGTTTCCATATGATTACGCTATATATATACTAGTGTAATTTTGACACAATAGTCAATAGCTACGTGTAAAACTGATTACGGAGGGGGGAGGGGGTACAAATTTGTCCAAAAAGTGCAAGTGATTACGTAATATGTGAAGTGTGAACGACCCCTTATGACCAATAAGGAGACAGATATGAGAAATAACTGTCCGAACTCCGAAGGACTTGTCTCTACTATACAGCCGATAAAACCACAATTAATCATTGCAGATTGTAAAACATAACCCTGAGATGCAATACTACGTGAGAGCGTTCGGCGGGAAACCTTCTATCCATCAGTACAGGAGGTTATAATTATAATTATAATAATTATATACATGTTCATGTTGGATAGGTTTTAGAAGCAATTAACAAACGTTATTGAAAAACCTTTGATTGAAAAACAGGGAGTATAACTCTGCCATATCAGGTCTCTATTTAAATTTTCAGCAGAATAGCCGTTTTGGTGAACCAGATAACTGGGAGGTCCTTCAATGTAGATTTTATATGCGAGCGTATTCCTTCCCTTTGGATATGACTGAGAGACGCACATTTAACCCAAGATAACTTCACAAGGGAGTTTGCAATGCTAGCAGCAGCTGTCAAGAAATCAGGACTAAATGCGGTCAGGACCATGCAATTCTACCACGGTTAGATACTATAACATACAGTTTCTTTATTAACATATTGCACACCTGAACATGACATGAATTTGTAATTATAAATGTAAGAAACACGCCAGTAAGCATCAAAGAAGGCTGGAGAAACCCTCACACAGAGAAACCCTCACACAGAGAAACCCTCTCACAGAGAAACCCTCGCACAGAGAAACCCTCACACAGAGAAACCCTCACACAGAGAAACCCTCGCACAGAGAAACCCTCACACAGAGAAACCCTCACACAGAGAAACCCTCACACAGAGAAACCCTCTCAAGTCTTCTTTGATATTATTATTATTTCAACCACACCTTACTCTTACTATCAATAATAATAATGCTAATATAGAGGTCTCCATTTCAGAGTACAGTAATCCAGGAGATGAGGCACAGAGGCACGAGGTAGCTGTTATGGTGGCTCCTTCTCAATCCTAGATACACCTTCTCAATCACACCTTTAATTCCACGACTGGAAGGAGACTAAAATATAATAATATAGGAGTCGAAACATAGACAATTTGACAAACGCAAATATATCCCCCGAATAGGCCAGGCTTTTGATGAACCATGTAATTTGCAGTAGTTCGCTTTATTTGATCTTTCGAGAAATTGCGTTATTGAACCTTACGAATTGACGCAAGAATAAGTTTTTAAAAAGAATTAATCAAAATTATCTCAGTAAGAATTTACAATACAATATGTTTTAATATTCACTTAATAGCCTATTTAATCAAGTTACAACTATTGACAGAATCGCATTATTCGGTTTAGTAAGCAACTTATTCTCATATTATTAAGTTTTGAATTTAAAGACAGTGTATATTATATAAATCACGTATTTTAAAGAAATTCGCGCCTGAAATGATTGCCGGAAAATTGATTCGAAAATATTACAAAAAAACTCACACATGATTTAAAATATAACAGATCCGGTGTTGAGTGAAAAACCAACACAAAGGTGAACTTTCAGTAAAAACCATTCTATGTGGATATGGTCCTATCAATAATAAATAAATATGTCGGCAACATAATGAGACATGAAATTCGTTTAAAAACTTACATCTGTTGTGCGTAACCATGGTAACGGAAGATATGATAGACAATTTAGAAATCAATGACATTCTTTACAGTTTCTAAAACAATCAAAGTCTGCCAATAGTGCAGGAGGCAGGAGCCAGTACCCTATTTGTGGAAAAATCACAGGGATAATCTAGGAGTAGGCATGCCTAAAACCATTGGATTGAATCCTTAGCGCTCTTGCCAATAACTTAGGAAATCAGGGATATCTAAGCAGGAAAATCGCCGAGGCTATTGTTCATATTCTAGTTACAACATCCGATTCAATCTTGAACCACATGGATTACCCTACAAACTCTGTATCCGTGAAAAAGATGTGGTTCGAAATATGTCATCATGATTAATGATTATTCAAAACAGGAATCAATATAAAAATGGTTCAAGGGGGAAATGAAACCTGTCCGTTAAAAAACGATGAATTGGTTCAACTAAAATTGCTAATATCTCCTACAGGTAAAACCCGGGTTACAACAGCCTAATACTAAAATCTTTACAATGTTTACGATGCTAAAAATGTTAACAATGTCGAATTTAAACCCGGAATGCTATGTTGCACACAGTACCAAAAATTCACAATCCCTCCGAATCCTCAGAGGGACTCGGAACTTAATACAATATAAAACATCAAACAATGAGATGAGGTGACTTGTTAGAGTTTGTGTTAAGAGTCAATGAGCACCGCTGCTGTTGGATCAGGAGAACGTTAGCGGAGGAGTTTCTGAATGACCGGGATTTCCTGATAAGAGGGGTCACGTTTTCAGCTCCATAAGAAGGACAGGACAGGGGGCGGGGGAGTTTAGCAGGCCGGGCCTCGTTCAGCTCATCCTCTAGATCCACACTAGACCGCTTGGAGCTGGAGTTCTGAAATTATAACCATCTGTCAGGATCTTGAGTCAGAATACAATGTCAGTGGGTCTGAGGTGTCATGTCCATGCCATTCAGTCTGAAATTATAACCATCTGTCAGGATCTTGAGTCAGATGCCATTCAGTTTCGTTAAGAATGTACTCAGGAGTTGTCTAGAAGTCGCTATTGTCGGTTCTGTGTCTTCAATACATCTTGCAGTCAGTTTACAATTTAAGTGTTGCGCCTCTTCTAACTATGTCAGTATGGTCGACAAAAGAAATATTCAGTTGATAAATATAGTTGATGTCAGATGTTTATTGTCTTGTTGTTGAGTATTTTCCCCGGTTGACATGCTTTTGTCTTCTGGTCTATAGGGCATAGTCACGTCATAGGGCATGGTCAAGTTTATTGACCACTCTGCTATCATGATCAGTCGTTACAGAATCTCAGTCAGGTCATTAATGAGCCACACTTTGTTGGCTATTTACCTGATCATTTTGCCAGTTTGTTGAGTACCCTAATATTGCGTTAAACTTTTGACGAACTTGTTCCGTATTCTTTTCTCCTGAATGCACGGTTTGTAACTCTGAAATGTGAGGATCTGTTAACAATTAACATGGCATGGTTTTAATTTCATGAACTATTGCAACATTCTTTCAATGTTTAGTGATAATTATTAGCCAAAAAGGGAAGAAATACTACAAGAAAAATATTTCCCGATCACTTAGAACGTTATATTACTGTTGAATGTTGGAGGATGGAGTAGGGTGATTGCGTGAAACTGAATACTATTCCTAAGAATTGTATTATATCATCTCTCTACGAGAAATGGTGACTGAGCCTGCTGTAATTGCGAATACAATAACCATTTTTTCATGAGATAAACGTGCCAATGTATAACAACATTACCCGCGGTAATGGAGGTAATGAGAGTATATCGGTGAAACTTTAACTTGAGCTGTAAAGCAACCTGTGATGGCGAACCGATAAAGCAGCAGGTGATATAATAGGACGTGGATAGCATTACATTCATTACATTATTCAGTATGGTTCTATCTGATAGATATTCTCTTTGTATTTTTCATTGTCAACATTATTTTATTTTCACATCACGCTATTTTTTAAAAATTGCTTACCTTACGAGACATATTTAAATGGTACGACCGTACGAAAGTCGGTGGTTTTTCGAAAAAAAACACCATATTTTCGGACTACCAAAATTTAGGTCACCATCATTATTTTCCCCAAATTATTTTACACGTATTTTCCTTAATTATGACATTATCGATTTACTATCAACTTATCAATATAATAAGTTATAGATAATAAATGTGGTTCATCTAACAATTAACGAACACTAGAGCACTAGTATTTTATCATGAATTGCTCTAAAATTGATTTTGGACACGTTCCATTAAAAATAGGCAAGCTCTGTCACTACTGTATTGGCCACGGCGGTGAAATTTTGGTAGTAGTGGAAGATAACAAACACTGTCGGTCTCCTATACTCTCTGGAGGATTATAAGTTAAGTTGAGGCTAACTTTCAAAAGCTCCGGAGAAATTGTTTACATGATGAAATAGCTGATCAGAGAAGATATTTGTATTCAATTTTATCAAATATTGGGTCTAATTTTTGTAAAAATAAGGAGATGAAAAAATACCCTGATTTAATTTGGGGTACGAAATGTGGCGGTTTCCTGAAAAAAACCCATATTTTCGTTCCCAAATCATTTAGGTCACCGGAATTATGTCGAACATAAATATGTCTCGTAAGGTATATAGGGTCACATCCGAATTTGATATATAATTAAGATTGTTTTCATCATTTCACTGTGCTAATTGTGAAATTCGAATACTGGGAAAGAGTAATGGACAATAATAGACAATTTCCGGGTTTTTAAAAACACCATTATTATCCATACTTTGTCTTCTCAGCCATGGTAACACAAAGATAAGCAGACTAAGGAAATGTCAACAACACCAACCCAAGATCAGCAGCTCCGCTACATAAACTACCAGCTCCCTCCACACAGCACTCCACTACTTATCATATGGTCTCTGGTGACTGCTGGGATATCCCTAGTTGGCAACACTGTCATCCTAATAGGCACCATAAAACACAATGCCATCAAACTGGATAATATCTCTCTGCTCCTGATCAAGCAGCTGGCGGTGTCAGATATCTGCAATACCCTGATCATTGTGCTGCCTGGGGTGGTCACTCTCTCTACCAAACGAGCTCTCTTTGGAGATAACCTGGCTGTGTGCCAGATTATCGCTTATATGCAGTATGTGTTCCCAGCCTTTAACTCCCTGGCAGTGTGTGCTATGACCATCAACAAGCTGAGCATCCTACTTAAACCCACTAAGACCCTAACGAGGAGTGATAAGACAGGGTATATACTGGTGGCTGGAGCGTGGCTTTGTGGCCTGGTCCCTGCTCTCATGTACTTTATCGTGGGAGGTACCACCGTCATGTTCGATACTCGGGTATACAGGTAAGGAACACTCTTATCTTATGTGTTTTGAACGGATAAAAGTGGGATCATTAGAAGACGTTTGTGAAAATAATAGTAATTACATAATCCGCTTTCCCCCGCAGGTGTATGCCAGATTGGAATGGATCACGGCACGAAGAGCTCTGGAAGATGCTGGATAACATAAAATCTGTCGTCTTCATCTTTATCCCCTTCTTGACCATCCTGGCAACCACCATCTGGATCCTCACATTCCTGAAGAAAGTGATCAATCTAAGCCGACAAAACATCCCCCTAGTCCTAAGTGTTGCTATCCTTCACCTCATTTCCTTCATGCCATTCCTCACCTACGTCATCACAATGAACATCTTCAAGCCATCTCGTGAAGTAAAATACAGGACCGACACGGTCGCTCAGTTGTGGGCAGCAGCAGTTTATCTGAACTACCTGAACACGATGAGTAATCCGGTTCTGTACTACTTCACCAGTGCCAGCTTCAAGACTTACGTAGGAAGGTGGTGGAGGAGGATAAGAGGGGAGGAGGGAGGAGGGAGCTCGGGTATGGAGCTCAGCACAGCCTCGAACTTGAGAGGTTCTGTTAGTGTTCTTAGTGGACATAAGGTAGCAGCACAAGCTTGAGAATAAGATGGTTGTTAAAGTTGTTCGTCGTTGAGACTTGAGGACTGATTTTGCACACGGACCAGACTTATGATAATGGACTTTTCGTTTATTTTTTCACATATTTGAATTTTCAAGGTATTTTTTGTAATAGTATTTTCTTTGTTTGTTTATTTTTTTTGCTTGAAAAACCTTATTAATATATGAATCAATCATTTTGTTACAATTTGTTTTTATGAAACTGCATTTTAACCATAATTCAATTTGCACATTTTATAGAATATGTCTTGTTTTGTTGATTTTGGAAATGGATATTGGATGAATATGAATCGTGAGAACATGATCAATTTTAAATGTAGCATGACGAACCTCTTAGAGCGTAAGCAATATCTTCATTTCGCTTGTTTCTTCTTTTATGAGGAAGAGATCTGCTTCTTCTTAAGTCACACCTCGCAGGGGGTGAAGGTTGGGTTTTTATCATGGTTACGGGGGAGTCCTCACCCGTGCAACATTGGGAACTTCTCTTGTTGCTGGATATAACCTGATATTGTGTTCTCGGTAAATAAAGTGATGTTTTCTTCATGGGGTCGTAAATCAATAGTAATTAGAATGAATATCAGAATGAGATCGAGGAATATAAATTGGTTACTTCTTCGGTGAAAATCATCGTGAAGTTCGAAGGTATCAAGTTTAAAATTGATGTGATCTAATTAGTCACCCAGAAAAAAGAAAAGAAATTCTTAATTTGTAATTATATTTATAATAATTAACAACAACTGATTCGAATTTTACAAACAGACGGTCGATTGAAATTTCCCATTTTAGCTTGAGCAATTTTCCAAATCAATTTACGTAATTTCTCTACACATTTTTCTTTTTGGGTCAGTCAGTTTCTTTATTGGGCCCGCTATTTTGCTTGTTAGGGTTGTGTAACTGCCTTTTAGCAACTCTCTTAGAATTTCCTTGAACCGGCTTTTTGCCGGCGCTTCCTTGAGCTGGCAATTTGTCCCGGGTTTTGTTAGATAGCTTGTCAGTTTGTTTGTCTTTCAATGTGTCGGTTTGTTTGTCTGTCTGTCTGTCAGTCGATTTCTCCGCCCTCTGACTTTTGGGACTGTCGGTCGGTCTAACAATTCTTTTTGACAGCATGAATCGTTGTCGTCTATACAGTGGGTCCTCAAACTTTATGATTTTTCGACCCTGACAAATTTTATGTTTTATGTTTAATCATCAGTATTTCATTCAGTACATCAGAATCATTGTTACATGTCAAAACAAATATAGTTCACCTCCCCTACTGTGTCCAGATCTATTGACTGAAATGGATTTCTTCTGAAGGTTTTGCTATGTCGGTTCCAGATCCTACGTTTAGTAGATCGACTAGTGACAAGATTATTTTCTAATAGTCCGTATAACAAGCCCGAACTAAATGATTTACCAATAATTGAGTAATCTAAGTTAGCCTGATTATAATATGGTCAGTAAGTATATTTTTCATTATTTCAATTGTTAGTTGAAATATAAACAACAAGATGTCCCACACTTACCGCTCTATCCGTGACATTGGTAGGCTGTATAGAAGCGAGGGGTTTGCCGTCAAGGAACTGTTTTATTGTGTCGTTACACCACTCACTAACAAAATCTGACTTATCAACAGCTGAATTGGCGTCTGTTTTCGTCCTGTGAAAATAACATGTTACATAGGTATCATTCGAAACTATCCTGCAAATGTTACGTAAAAAAAGAATATGAGTATGACGATTGTTAAAACCGATTGAAACATCATGAAATACAAGTCTAATCAGTCAGATAAAGAAAAGATACCGGGGCTACAACATAAAACTTACTCAATAACCATCTTATTAACTTACACATTTCCTAGCAACAACACGTTGTTCCCACTGCCATTAAAACTACTGAGTTTGCTGCTGACACTGTTATGTTCTGCCTCCGTCCTCTCCAACCCGACCCCGGGTATCAGACTCTGAGCATCGTTCAGAACTGTGGAGTAGGGGTCTGAAACAAAACCACAAGGACCCGAGATCACTGGACGGTGACTGTAGCTTGCGGAACGTTTGATTGAGAACTTGTTGAGGATACTCCTGGCCCAATGTCTGAGAGAAGATAGGAGTTAACACAGTTGCGATTTCTTGTGCAGCGATTAATTGTAAATTATGGATATTTTCAGGTGTCAGGTAACGCATCTTTTTAATTTGTCCAGCACTACAATATGTTTAAAAGAAACAACGAAAAGGTAGGCGTGCAACAGAATAACTCACGAGGAAGTAGGTCTGAACTCCTGGGAGTACCGGACAGTGCCGTTAACCTTCTTCTTCTTGTTATCCCTCCTCCGGAACAAACCCGCTGGTTTGTGAGCAGGGTCTCCTGTTGCAGTGCGCACGTCTACCTCGCTTACTGCGTGCGCGCGCTGCGCTTCTGCCAACTCCATTAGTGGGATCTGAGGAGTAGTCGTTATTAATTATGGAGAGGTTTTTCTGACATAATATGGTGATATTGATGATAATACTTTTGAACTGGTGTCCAATTTCAAGGGAACTGTTTTGTTGTATTTTGTTTTATCTATTTGCAGATAAATGTATAACCAAAGCAGATTGTCAGATTGTGGTTATATTGGATTTAAAGGTCGTAGAACCTAACCCCCTTATTTACCTTCATGAGATACTGGTATTTGTTGGCAGTGGTTGAAGTGGTCACGTGAGTTAGATCTGATGTAGTCCTACTTCTCACCACACCTGCTTCTGCTTCCTTATCTGGAGTTTCTAAGAGAGGAGAAATGGTGTTATATTACAATTGGATACTCAGTCAAAGTTTTGCGAGAATTACTAGCAGTAGTACAGCAATAGCAGCAAATCTGGGGAAACTTGGTGGACATTGACTTTTTTCACACAATTTGAGTATGTTGACTTCAACATTATGTTGCAGCTCATTGTGGTTAATCTCAATGTTGGAGTGATGTTTTTCTGGTGCACAAAACACTGCAGTACGGTTATGTTGAATAATTGTGGTTAATGGGTCATCTATGTGGCCACTATGGTGGTTAAAATACCAGTTTTAGGGTTAACCACCATTTTGAGATGTGATATTATGAACTGAGTAGTCATTATATTGAGATCATATCATGGTGCAACTATCACAAAAGTTTTCAAACCTCATGGGGGGCATTTTGTGGTCCTAATGGTGGTTAAATTGAAGATGAACGGTGAGCTATAAATATTGCTCTGATTATAGATGTATAGTGGTGGTTGTTCATTTGTGCATGGATGATAATTTTTTATCACAAATGTGCAATTTAATAGTATGGTTGATTTGAGGTGGTTAATATTCGTAAAAAGTGCTAAAAAGATGGTTAAAATGTCAAAATTTGTTGTTAACCACCAATCAAAACATTATTAATGATTTTAGTCAACATTTTATGGTCAACAAAGGACATTTGAAGGGTCTTGATAAAAGTTATCAAGAAATGTTGTCATAAAAGTGGTTAAAAGGGCTATATTACTTGCTAGGCTGTTGAACAAGGCATCTATTAAAGTGAAAATTAACCACAATATGAACTTCAGATAATGGTTTGCTATCCAAATGAGTGTATATTTGTTTGCAAATGCATAATTGACCCCAAGTTCATGCATTATGATCAATGTGCAGCTATGGTGGTTAAAATGTCTTGAAAATACCCTATATTTGCACTAATTAACCATTTTTAGAGCACATATTAGCTTTGTAAAGCTATAGCTGGCCATGCTACATTATCTAGATATAACTACCTGCTCATTTATATGACCAGAAACATTGCTGAGTCCTATGTTGCGTCCATCATGGTTAATAAAGGTCTAAAATTGACCAAAATCAGTGTTTTTGGTCGTTTTAACCACCATACGGCCACACATTTTGTTGCATTATCTTTAAAATCACTTATTATCCTTCAGCTATCTCTCATAATCAATTATCAAAACAAAATAAGGCACAAAAAGTTCGGAGGTTGCTGAATAATGGTTAATTTGTGATGGCTTCTGTTGACCGAAAGTCCAAAATAAACATGTTTTAACCACATTGAGGCCACATCTAAGGTTTTATGGTATTGGGACCATAGTCAAAAGTTTTGGGCACCTGAATGGTGACCTCTGCTTTTGAAATTATGGTGATAACTCAATGCTGTGCCATACCAGGTGGTTAAGTACGCGCTAGCGCGCGCGCACGCGTACAAACATGGTTTTTTTGATATACCACAGTTGGTGGTTAACTGTTCTACATCAAACCTTCACTAAAAGTATTGGGCACCATAGTGGTGACATAATATATAAAGAATTTAAGCCTAGACTAAATATGTTGGCCTACAGATGGTTAAGTACGCGCTAGCGCGCGCGCACGCGTACACTATAACATAAACAAATAAACCACTCCACAGACCACATTTATTAATTTTTTTAATTTCCTTCTTCAACTATGTGTCAATGAACCATTTTTGTTCAATAATGACCATCGATATTAACTGTAGTACTTATATCTTCACTGTAGTAAGGGTTTGGGTGTTAGAGGTATAAAAAATGTCCACTAACAAATCAGTCATTTTTCGACTACTTAACCACCTAACTCAGCACCAAAATGTTCTGAGATTTTTTTCGTTGCACTATCATGAAGCTATGACATTTTTGGACCTATGTAAATAATCAGATTACTAAAATTCATAATCTTTGATTTTTAAGGGGGGGTTAAATGCTTCAAATTGGTGTATTTCAAAGTTTCCCCAGATTTGCTGCTATTGCTGAGTATATATATATATTACATGTATATATATATCCGTACCATTTTACTGACACCACGGAAAGATAAAAGACTATCATGGAAACTCGTACTTCGTCGGACGTAGAATATTAAGCTCATCATTCATTATTCCGACACGTACTGTACCAGGTGCCTCACGTTCTCGGTACTACATAGAATGTGTACATATCTCATGTCAGCGTGCTGACCCGCACGTGATCCGGTAACCTGGTAACCTGGTAACCTGGTAACCTGGTAACCTGGTAACCTGGTACGACGTTACTAAAATTTACTCTGTTTGTCTATCTGGATGAGGATCTACACTTCACGTTTCTGTAGAATTTGGAGCTGATTATCCCTTTTTCACCTACTGACCTACCTATTGTTTGGATTTCATTATTTACTTCTGTTCGAGGGTTGTATGTCTTTCGGCTGATTTATGTATTGTCTCGCTTTATATATAGTAAGATATATAGTAAGATACAGCAATGAGAGAAGCTTCGACTGGTCTCTTTAATAGCATATTTCATCTCTGGCGCTGTATCGTCTTTTCAACATTTAGGTGCGGTTATATTTTGCAAATAGTGCACCTGCCTAAACACTAAAACATTTTATTTACGGCAATTAAGCTGAACAATTCGCCAAACTTGCAGCCTTAGGGTACTTTCAGGTTACCGCAACAGTGTGGTACATATTGTTATTTGCATAAGGTTATTGTCTTTAACTGAGAGTGACATTCATGTCATTTCAAGATGTATTAATCTATAGAATTACCCTCATAGAAGGTTTAACAATCATATGGGCAGGATGGCTGGGGCAGAGTATTCAATATTATGACTTTATAATATTCTCATACATTGTGTGGGTAATAACCACACAATGATTCTATGTATATAAATATATAAGCATATAAACATTAAACATGTGTTATATTTATACATACAATCATTGTGGGGTTATAATCTAAAATAGCTAAGGCCTAAATTTTAATCTGTTGGTGCCTAAATTTTAATCTGTTGAGGGTTCCTATCCAGCTTGACAGTTGACAAGATTCGCCCTCTTTTGGTTAGTCAAATATCGATAGTATTAAAAGTCAAGTCTGTCAATGCATTATCAACTTGCTAATAATAGCGAACTTTCTGTATATGGTTTTCCTGATTTTAATTCTACTTTCCAATGTTTTTGATGTTGCTATGGTTACGGGCTTGTCGATCGTGTCTCATTGCACACAGCGATACCACAAATCAGATAGAACGAATAACGGCCGATGATTCGAAAAAGTGCGGTATTAGGTAAATAGACCGATTCCGCACCCACCGCACTTATATGTTGCCTCTGCTTCTCAAGGTTTTGAACCAGGAAACGAAAAATGTAAGGTTGAAATTATTAATAAAGTACCTGTGCCAGCCGCGCTGTCATGGAAACTGAGCCTATTAACGTTTCTCCTCTGAGCTCTAATCCCTGCAAAGTGAACCAGCTGAACAGAGGAAGTCTGAGACATGTTATCGGCTGGGGAAGTACAACTTCCGGTTGTTATCTGACTCCCCACACTGAACCTAACCGAGCTGGGGGTCCCCTGGGGCTCCTCGTCAGCGAATATCAGCTTAGCGTGGTCTATCAGGAACTGTAGGACCACACTCTGGATCTTTATCTCCGTGAACGCGCTCGCGTCAGAGTCACTTGTTTGAGGCCTGGATAGGGAGGGGTGGGGTGAGACACTATTCTCAAAAAGTCGAAACTATTCTGCTCAGATATTTCAACGCCAGGTATCAACTGTGAGATAGAGAATTATGGGAGGGGTTACATTTTAATTATTCTGGCTTCTTCAATAATTTTTGGCGCTCTGTTTGGCTACCGCCAAATTAATTTGAGGGTGACCATACAAAATTCTAGATCGTTACCAACAAGAGAACACATTCCCAACAACTAACTTGAGTAGATTAGGTGCCCACACGAGAGCCAAGTTCCGGGAGTGCATGCCATGTATACTGGACTGAGCAGCCAGAGTACTGAGATGTCGGGCAAGGAATGCTAAGGTACTGTAGTGGAAAGGAGGTAGTTGCTGCACAACTCTTCTCGTTGCTTGTAACTTCATCTCTACTGTCGGGAACGACACAGCTTCCTGAGGAGGGGAGTTTTAGTAGGGTGACTCACAACCTCTCAAAACTTCACTGTTCCAATGTCTCATAAACATGCCCCAACATGACGAAGTTCCTGCCCCACAACGTCGTGCCTCAAGTTTATGTGGGCCAAAAAGTCATGAAGTGTCTTTGTGAGGCATAATGCTTACTTAGACTGGATACATAAAATGTATTCGCATGATCTATGTTTCACGGCTCGTGATTTTCGGACGTTCTTCAAGCTGCCCATTTCTTAAACATGGTAAGTAAAAGATTAAAGAAGCAGAATCTTCTTTTTGTGCTTGACAATAATCTACATCTTACAGTGTAACTCAAGAGCATTCAGTTGGATGTTACGGCAACCACGGCTAATTAATCAAAAACTAATTAAGTCATTAAAAACTAATCAAGTTATACTGAGACTCGTTGCACACGTGGACAACTCACAGCGAAGTGATCGTAAAGTTGGAAAGTGAGAAGTGGATCTGGGAGCTCTCTGAAGTACATCTTACAGAGTGAGGCTACGCAGTGGATGTCGAAGATGTAACGCTCATCCTGTATACGGGTCGGCGGGTTGTCGTGGTCAAATTCTTGTCTGAGGAAATTATGTCAGTTAACATCGGGTAACCTTGGTAGTTGGTAATATTAGGTGGTACTATTGATACTACTAGATTTTGTTCCTATATCTAATACATTCCCTTACTCGTAATACTCTTCATCATACTATAACTCATGTTTAAATCATAAACTTGTCTAGGCGAACTTCCCAACCCGTGTAACGTACAGTAAGAATAATAGATTATCACCCTAATTAGGGTAATTACTAATTAATCACCTGAATAATTAATCAATCGCAACAAATCACCCTAATTACCTGAGGCGCTGAACATTGGAGACTATACCAGGTTTCCTGTACACTCCCTCCACGACACCATACTCCTCAACTGTACTGCAGCACACTTGTACTATCAGAGGTACGCTCATGTCCGTGTCAAAGAGGTGCTCTGAGAGGTGCGCTCCGAATACTCGGCCTCTCAGGATTCCTGGATAAGGGGACTGTTAATTATTATACCAGTAACCAGTTACCAGTTACTAGTTATCAGTTACCAGTAACGATAAACAGTTACCAGTTAACATTAACCAGTAACCAGTCATTAGTTAACATTTACCAGTAACCAGTTAACATTTATCAATAACCAGTAACCAGTAACCAGTAACCAGTTAACATTAATCGATAACCAGTTACCAGTTACTAACCAATTAACAGATAACTGCCTAATTTATAATTACCAAAATCCCTTTATTTGTAAATTCCAAGTGCCAAGTTGCCTTAATACGACAAGTATTACACCACGGCAAATAGTTATAATCCTGACCGGCTGTAAGAGGGCTAATTGCTATCTAACAGCAGGTCGATATTGTACCTATTTGCCGACAACCACAATTAGTTGTATCACATAATCGATTTAAACTGCACCGTATCGGTGGTGTCTGCACCTTGTCTATTTCATAGTCGAGAAAAGGTGGCCTCCAAATAATGAGTTTTTGAGTTTTAGTGTAATTTCATTGCTATTTAGGGCTAGAAAGAGGCCAGCTTCTCTTACTCTAATCTTCATTCTCCAATGTTTCTGTCGTTTTACAGTTTTACAACGTTTTGAAACTTACCTCATATCAGTCATATGTTTGATTGTTTAAAGCCATTGACATAGATGTCAAGGTGTAGAGGCGTAGAGGTTGGGAATAACATTCTATTGTTAAATTTCAGCAGGCTGCGATGAATGGGGACTTGCCATCCCATGGAAACATTAAATATACCAGCTCACTTACATCACTTATTAATATTTTGTATATTATAATATTAGTGTTTTACTTTATTATAACTTTAACTTTTACTTTGTGATAACGTTAGTAATTGTGAAGGTCCCGTGCGGTGGTAAGTCTGCTCTATTGAGTTACTTCTTTGATAATCCTAATCTGACACCCTTTCTTGTGTTACTTGTATAATACATAGTATAGTTTACATAATATGATAATGGCCGATAAATAATCTCCATGCCACTAACTAATGATATCATGGCTAATGATATCATAGTTAATGAAAAATAATATTAATAAATATTCATATTTGGTCATGTGCTGACTGCTGAGAGGTCCAGATAATGGACCTGCCTATACCTGCTATACCTCCTTGGTATTTGCAGTTAATAGTTTGCAGATGCCAGGGAGAGTTGGACGACCTCAGTCAAACCTGTTATCGTTGATAAAGCGCGACTTAAGTTGCCGGAATTTATTTCTTAATAATATATATATGATTAAAATTATCTTAGGAATATTGCTTTTGACAGAGCAAATTGGCGCAAAATGCAAGTTTTATAATTCTGTTTCTTTAGAGATTAGAGAAAGATAATATGGCAGCATTGTGTTTACACTATATCTGTTATTTAGAACTTTAGTATATTAATATTTATTGATATTGTTTGAATATATGATAATTTGATTATCATAATATAAATTTATGTAATATCCTATTAAGGCTCACGCTTCCATCGCAGGTTTACTACAACATACAATGTATGGTCGACATAAGATTAGAGTCATCTATTATTAGTACACTCATTATTATCACTAGTAGGAACCCGTCTAACCCTAAAGTGGTGTCAAGACTCGAGAGACTAAAATAATTATTACCTATTTAATTCGCGTTTTTGACACCAATTGGCGGTCCAAATTTTTGGCACTAAAATTCTTATTTCTTGACCAATTTTTTATTTTTTCATGCTGATTTGAAGGCCATTAAAGCATTTGACCCAGTCAAAAAAGTTTCAGTTGTATATCTTTTACGGTTTTTGCGAAAAGTCACGTTAAAGTTGATGCCGTGGTGTCAGTAAAATGGCACGGATCCATCCATCCATATATATCGTCTCGCTTTATATATAGTAAGATATTATCTTAATTCTCGAAATTGCAGCATAATCGAAATTTTTTTGTTTTGTTTTTACGAGCAAGCAAGGTCAAAAGGAAATCGCGGCACGTGCGGAATCGCGATTTTTCCCATTCTCCGCGACAAATTTGTTAAGTGAGATTTGGAACAGTGAGAACACTGATCATATGTTAAGACAATTAATTTATATTATAACTTTATGACATACCTTTGCGAACACAATATGGACAAAAATTCATGAGGGTAAAAGAAATATTTCTACGAACATAGTGATACTGATAGTGAAAAACTTAAACAAAGGATGCCATAATGCTGGCAACATGCCGCAACCTCTAAGTCGTACACACAAACCAACTAGCAAGTAATTACCCTACAAACCATTCTACCCCTAATTCATAATTATATTCGTGCAAATACATTATCTATTGCTGCGATTTTTGGCTTAAATAATCGCGATTTTCTTTTGACCTTGCGAGCAAGTGGCGAGTATTTCCTCCACTTTACGTCGAGGATCCTCTTGTAGACATCGTTCAGTGCAGTAGACATAATCGCTTTGGATGCTACAGGGCAGACCATTGTACAACAATTTACAATCTTCTTATCTTATGTCAATTGTCATTTGTCTTTCTATCATCATTAATAAGAAATTAGTTAATATGTAGCTTTGTTAGCTGGCTTATTAAAGGGGTTTAATTGCAGTTTAAACTTTACTATTTTTTAAATATTATTTCATTTTCATTCGAGTTTTGCTGCATTTTCTATAGAATCTTGTTCATATTCCTTATTCTAACTCTTAATCAAATCAGTTGTAGATAAAGAAATCTACATTTACACACAGCTGGAATTTAAATTTACACAATCACAGCTACTGGAATTTATATTTACACAGCGACTGGAATTGCTGGGCTGTAAACGTATTACACGCTCCCATTCTCTATGTACAGTAAAACCCCGATTTACTGCGCCCCGATTCTTGACTTACCACGGCCATCTCTTTTCCTCAATTGAGGCTTACCATACATAATGTAAACAATAAAAAACCCCGATTTACCGGAAACCGCGGCTTTTTCCTTTCTCCAAAACTTCGCGGTAAATCGGGGTATTACTGTGCTTTTTCTTTCCGTTAGATCCTGGTTGTCCGACCAGATGTTGAAGGCTCGACACAAATATAATTGAAATTTAATTAACACAATCATTGGAACTTTTACACAATGCAATGATTGGAATTTATATTTACACAAAGACTGGAATAGCCGTCTCGAAAACATATTACGAGTCCACCGCTCCCATTCTGTACTTGGTTTCTTTGTGTTAGATCCCATTAATATCTGACCAGATGTTGATGGCTCGACACAAAATAATAGTCTGTAATAAGATGCTCTCAGTGCTATATCTGCTGCCCTTTGGCAGGCTTTCTTCTTCTCTCTTGTCTTTAGACCGATTTTGTTATACCCGTAGATTTTGCTTGTCATTGTTGTTGAAATACTTTCAGCTCTGATGAAGCTGTTGTTGCAGGGACATCTGTAAACCTATATAATTCCTCCCAAATAAGGCTTCGTATTAATTGTTCAACAGCCAAGCTGCTAACTATATACTCATATAATAGTCAATCCTAAATCAATCACTAAATAAAGCGATCGTATTACCACAGCTATACCTACTACAAGAACCATGTCTCACAACCACTCTCAGTTCCCTATAACCGAGACCATGTCAACGTCTTTTTTCTCGGTGAGTCCGTCAGCGAGGATGCTGCAACTGGACACACTCTGGGGGGTGGTTCTTGCTGTTCTGTGTGTTGCTGGGACCATAGGGAACAGCGTCTCCCTCGTCTACTTTTTTAAAAAGAGAAAGAAAACTATCCACGACACCCTGTACACAATAATGTGTGTCTTAGACACAGTGACATCTTTGCTATCATGGCCAGTTGCTGTTGTTCTCTTCTCCTCAAGGAAGCAAATGATTTTCATGAATGGTACATTCTGTGGGATCTGGACGGTTCTCTTCAAATCTTCAACAACCATGATTCTCTTCCTGGTCATGGTCATCAGTGTCTCTCGGACTGTCTCCATTATGGCTCCATATCACGCTATTATGAAGAAACTGATCCTGGGAGCCATTGCAGTGTACGCTGTCATTGATTTAGGTTTTCTCTCCGTATTGTATGTCATGGACGTTGTTCAGTTTGTTTTCTACAATGACATGGGCTACTGCTCAATATCTCCGAAATCGTTCATAAAAGAAGCAACAAGAAAGATAATCTGGGACAAAGTTTTCGTTCCTGTAGCTAACATCCAAACCTTTGGACCAATCATGGTCGTCTTTGTTAGTTTCATTTTGAGCGTCCATGCTTTGATAACAAGGAAGAATGCCGGCACAACTGGTCGTCAAGAAAATAAAGTCTGGAGGGCCTCAGTTACAATTGCGATTTTCACAGCAATCTATACATTTTGTCAACTGCCTTTAATTGTAACTAAAATGATGTCACACTGTATCAAATGGTTCGACACTAGAGATTTTTTTACGCTCGACACTTTCATCGGATGGAACTACAGTACCCTTTTCCAGGTCATCTTTCCTGTCTTGAATGCGTCCCTCAACCCCTTCCTTTACTATTTCCGAATGCCACAATATAAACTCTGGATACGAGGTGGAGGAGGAACTGTATTAATTTCTGCGCGTGCGATGAGCGCTGCCTTGACGCCAATGCGCATGAAGAAGACACCCTTACTTATAAAGCAACAGACAACTGAAGATCCCCTATTAAATAAATATAATCCCGACTCCCCCATCTGAAGGAGACTGAAACTTCGAAAATGTAGACAAATATCGTGACTTTAATCCTATATATATTCTATCGAGTGCTTTTAAAGTTTTAACTTATCCAGTAAAATTGTTTCTTTGTTTCAGATTTTGTGACTTGTATATCATCTGGTCATACTGGTCAGAACGGAGCTACATTCGAGGAATTTTTAAATTCAGCGAGTTTTCCAAGTTTTTGAGCATCTCTAGTAGCACGTCAGCGAAATTCTGGAGGTTTATTGATTTATTATAACAAAGCTCTAATTATTTACATTCCCTGTTCGATATATTTTATAACACCAAAAATATCCGCATTTGAATTTATGAACAGTTAACCTGGGTGCATCAAAACAAGCATAATTGTTTGTGATTGGTCTGTTTGGAAACCCTTCCTCCTCTGAAATTGACACGTTACTTGAGAACGCATCTAAATACAGACACTATAAGTAAAAAAGTGAGCAAATACAAGACAATATAACTGACCTTTTTGCCTGAGAGCATCTCTGTCAGGTCTACTAGCAAACAGCACAGCTAGTCTGCTCTTCAGTCTTTTCTTCTTCTTTATTCCCTGTTCCGGACCGGTGGCCGGGTCGGGGGTACCTGGTCAGATTAACATATTAATTAACTTTGTCACATATTTATGTTATGCGCATAGTCACAATTCACATATTATGGGATTAAGTTTCAAAAAATCAAGATTGGCGTACCATATAGATTAGGGTGGGTAAAATTTAAAAGGAAATAAGTGTAACGATAATTAAGAGTTAAGACGAAACGCTCGGTGGACTACTATTAATTAAGAACCTAGCCTGTCAATCTAACCAATATACGTCATCAATAATCATTTAATAAACATGCTAGCAGCTAGCCGGAAGCAACGTGAGTAATTGGAGCAGCTATGACATTTCAGAACCAATTAATACGAATTATGCACAACTAAGAACCACCAGGTTATGAATGGGTATATGGGTAAGAGCACCTCTACTCCTCAATGTAGCATAACCAAATTAAGCAATCTTTGCGCTTAGAGAAAATTTACCTGAAAATACACACATATTATTTTTTTTTGTATCGCGGTTTTGCCAAGAATTAAAAGTAAAAATAAGCTGTCTTTCATTTTTTTTCGAAAACACAATTGACAAAATTTAAAACACTATCAAGAAATGCTAAATGGCGTTCACAGGGGTATTGATCTTGAAGAGGGTACAGTCTATGGAAGGCTATTGTTATTAAATTGGACAACTGTTGGTATTGCAAGAATGTCAGATCAGTGTTTGATTGTGTTTGTCCATTAATATTGTGTAAGACTTCTGTCCCTCAATACTCCAAGTTTCTAGTTATCTGCTATTATCAACAAAGGGTTGCAGTTACTAATGTATCTACAGTTTGTTAATGTTCACTTATACAGTCACTTATAGTCCTCCGAGCTCCTCACACAAAAGGGCACAACAAAGGTAACTGTACTAGCTAACTAGCTGGCAACATTTTAAAACGTATTAAAAGAGCAGTCTCTGCTTCGCTGAAAAACTCAAGCGGTGGACTCCATAGTTTCTAAGTCAATCAAGAGAAATCCATGGATCACATCATCAAGTGATCGATAGCATAAAATCAACAGATCGGGTCCGACGAATGCCCAAGTTATTTAAAATTACCGTCAGCAAAAGTAAATAAGTAAATAAGTAAGTTAATAGTAAGTACTCACCGTCAGTAACAACATCACATGTCTTTATGTTGACTCTGGTAGGTGGTTTGCGTACGTTGTTGTCGTGGATGGAGCCCGGAATAACCTCTACACAGGATGAAGGGAAAAACCCGACCTTGGAGGAAAAAGACTGTTCATCAATAGTAACGGACACACAAGTAGAAGAAAATTGAGGCAAATTAAATAAAGTATGAAGTCAACAAGGAATTTATCAAGATGACAATAAGTTAGTCTCACCTTATTTGAGTGTTTTCCACGCCACCACGGAGACTCCTTGGCGTTAGGCATATCTATTATCGATACTAGATCTCCAACCTAAACAAAACGAAGATATATTTAATATTAAAACGGAGATATTTTCATCAAATTTATTTACATTTGAGTTTCAAAACATGTTTCTGTAATTTTCAAGAAAGTCAAAGAAGCGACTTCAAGTAATATAAACCGATGCGCCGTAAAATAGATCATGGGCATGCTAGAATATCGTGCGAGCGTATGATCTGTTATTGAGAACGTATTAAAACTAAAAATATTAGCGACTAGTGTATTTCATGTAAATATAAAGACAGTGGATTAACAAATATCACTTAACGGTGTGATTTTAGGAATTCAGTAAGATATGACGACAACGATCTTGACATAAAATAGTGCTGTTATTTACGCAACCAACTGACATCAGGTTGTAAGTTGACATTAAGACTAGATTACCCGGATTTACAAATAAGCGCGAACAGATTGACAGAAAAAAGTAAAAACTTATTGACACAAAAAGAACGAGTTAAACCTTTAAACTGTTGAAATCGTGCAACATTATATTCAAGGACTGTTCTAGCTTTTCAAACCTTCCTAAACGACGTAATTTGTACATGTAAAACGTGTCAACTTTCCTCAGAACTACAGTAGAGAGCGCACAGACTACAGCTTGCAGTAAACACAAGTTGACAAGGTAATTGTTAACGATCACAAGCAGTAAAATCACATATTGACACTCGAACACTAGCTGATTGACAACAAAGAAGTATTACAACTCTCAGACACTGACACGAGGACGATATAGCAGTACGGAGAGAAGTGTGTTCTCCACTCACACGAGCTTGCTAAGTTTTGTCAAGTACACTGTGCTTGAGATACGTGGTCATGTAAACAGTGAGTTAATACTGTGTGAGTTGATGGCAGCAGCAGGAGGAGACGGAGGAGGAAAGATTAAAGTTGTAATAATATGACAACATCAAACGATTAATACTTCGGAACAATGATTTGAATTCTTCATAATACTTTTTTGAAACGGTAAATCGTAGGACCGGCCTCGAATTAAATTTAAGTGACAGATATAGGGTATTATGTAATGGGCGGACTGCAGGAATCTCCGTGAATGGTCTGAAAGTAACCCATTCGACTGTAACTTTATTAATTTAATACCCAGCTCTCGCAGTTTATCGTATAGTATAATACTAATGGAGAAAAGTCTGCTTATACAGTATTAACTTGGTAAGCAATAAACCTCTAATCGAATCGGCAGAATTCACGTATATCCTCAAGAATAATCTAGCAAGTATATTTATAAAATCGAATCAACTCGAAACCATTGTGTAATGCCACATGAGACTTCAGCAACTGTTAAAGTAGCTAATGTGTAACCACATTCTTATTGTTTATTAGTGAGAAAGATGCACCTCAAAATCCATTTTAAGAATGGTGCATGCACTTCTATGAGTGCTGAGACTGCGAGACAGTAATTTACTGAAAATTTTGCAGCGAACAGATCAATGACCGAGAAAATGGCTGAGAAAATGGCTGAGAGGAGGGGTTAAAGTCGACAATAAAAGAAACATTGGACCTGATTACAAGTCATACGAAGGAGACGGGAAATCAGCTGACAACTTGGCAGACATCATGGACAAAGGCAAGTCTTCTCCGCAGTCCGCGGCTTACAGTCTACGATAATATCTTACTGCTAAAGATGATGGTGTCTAATAATATTGATACAAGTAACCAGTTAGTCCGACGAACAGTACTTGCACAATGCACATCATTACGTCGTGTCAAGTAATTACCATTGGGATAATATTTACAGACGGCAAATTTCAAAGGGAGATTTTCGGTTCGATTTCAAAAGGTATCGTACCAGACTAACTCTAAAAATCCATCAATTTTCACCTACTCGGGAAAGGGTTCAATGTTCATTACTCAGAAAGGGAGGTTTGTGTTACAGTCACGTGGTGTTCTCGCTATAATCCCGGTAGCCATGATACGTGAGCCATCCCCTTCCGGAACAAACATTTATAATCGCTGATTTAGAAGTGATAAAACTGAAGTTCTAGATTGTAATCGGAGAGGAAATTATTATCAGGGTTTTGTGATCTTATTTTTAGATACACGCAGCATGGGGCCATTGTCAAACAATACATTTTTATCAGCGCTGTATATGGTACATACAATAACGACTCAAACAATAATTGGGTATTCTAAATTTCAGTACGAAGAATAAAATATCATAACGTATGGCAAAATAATAAATAATACACTGATGTCTAAATATTCTGAGTCACCACAATACAGAGAAGCGACAACATAGCATTACGTATGGCTTAATAACAATTAGGTGTGTTCCAATACCAGAATCCAATAATAAATAACACAGTACAACTACACAATAACCTGGTACAGTCCGAGAAAAGTGACGTAGTGTTACGGTTTATAGCAGTAGAACAATGCATACCACAGGAAATGAGTGGAGCAACACCAATATTACAGTGTGCAAAACGGACATTTGTGCGGCTACAGACATAACGTTGTAAGTACGGTACAATGGGGTCGGGGCTGAGGAGGCCGGGGGGGGGGGGGGGGGGGAGGGGGCTGTGCTTCCTGCTGCGTATTTGGGCCATTTAATAAGATTTCAGTATTAACAATCTTAATAAACTTAATGAGATTAGAGATAAAGCAATTTAGAGATAAAGCAATTTTCCTATAATTCTGGCGTGTACAATCCTGTTTTTTAATGCTAATAGTACGTTGCAAAAAAACGCTTGGACCCCTACCACAAAAATAGTAAGCATAGAAGTTAGCTGATAGCGAAACTAACGGTTGAGTAGCGGTGTAACACAGCGACAACCAGGGTTGACTGAGCCGCTAGAGTCTAGTCACAGTTGTTATTGCATATATATAATGTTTTCATATCCTACTTCCGAGCGTGTACACACATATATTACAAGTGCTGACTAGTGACGTGTTGTTATAACCCATCAGCCCTGTTACAACAGTTTGGGTGTGTTTCTATTGGGTGTTGACTGAGAGCAGTGACAAGTGTGTTACGGGTAAACGCTGCTAAATATGTCAAAATACAATTTTATGTATAAAGTACGTTGTGTTTGGAGGGAGATACGTGGAAGCCGTATAAATGTTTGACAACCCGATTAAACTTAGTAGTAGTAGTAGTAGTAGTAGTAAACCCGCGATGGGGTGGCATGTGCCTCAATAAAAATATTACAATCATTTATTATTATATCAATGTATCATTAAATATTTCAAAAGTATCAATAACGTATGGTTGATCCTTCACACTTGGTTAAATATATAAAAATAAAGTTAATCTACACTAAAGAATAAATAATCTATATTATATAAATCAACATATTAACTCCCCATCTTCATGTAGTCATTTATCAAAGCGGTAGAAATCCAAGTAATTTTAGTACGCGGTGCGCAAGGAATTTCGTTTTTTTTAAATGTGTAGGCAAGATAAGCCTAAGTGTGGCAGTGAAAATTGAAAAATAAGTTGCAGAATAAATTGCAGTGACTGACTGTCAAATGCATTATCGCAGTTCATTTATTTGACTGCACTAACGTTTAGGATTCTTACAGCTGTTATATTTTGCTAATATTTTGTTTAAAAGTTGTAAAGGACAAAGTTCTTGTCCGTCCACGAAAGGTTTTCTAGGTCAAGTTTTTGTTTGTCCAGTAAGTAACGTACAATGTTGTCCTTGTATGAATTAATAAACTTATCTTGTAACTTAGGTACGTTGAAGGGAAGGATTTTGTTTATTTCGTTTATCGTGTTGTTATATAATCGTGGTCCTACGTTAGAGATGCTATAATCGGTGATCCGTAATCTGTTGAACTTAATTTCAAAATACTTTGGATTTCTCCTTTCCGTTTGTCTAAGCGGTGATTTTTCAAATATACTACAGATACTCGATGGTGCTACTCCCATATAAACCTTGTGCATCAAAGTTAGACAGCTTTTAGCAATGAGATTAGGAAGAGCCAAAATTCCTATTTTGTTGAAGATGGATTTTGTGTGAGATGGTAGTTTACGTTTTTCTTTGTCGTAAAAATAGTTATGATATTCTGAATCAGTGGCGCGAATAGCTTTCTTTTGAGCAGAGAATAAAGACTGAATGGAATTTAAAGATTTAGTACCCCAAACAGTAGCGCAGTAATACAGGTGAGATTGAATTAAACTATTGTATAGCATTTTTTGAGCTTTATTCGGAATGGAACTTTTAAGTTTCATCATTACGCCTGCATTTCTGGATATTTTAGTCTTTAACTGTTTAATGTGCTGGCTCCAGCTAAGTTTTGAGTCAATAATGACACCTAAAAATCGTTCATGTTCACTTTTCACTAGTCGCTGTCCTTCTATACTAATATTTATATCCTCTGGTAATCTGTTAGTGAATATCATGTATTTAGTTTTTCCTACATTAAGTTGAAGACCGTTGTTTTTAACCCATGTCTGTACAGTATTTAATACTCTGTTTGCACGCATGTTCAGTTCAGTGTACGTGTCGGCAGAAACGATGATGTTTGCATCATCAGCGAAGAAAATATAATGGGCTATATCGCTTACATTTGCAAGGTCGTTTATGTAAATAATGAACAATATAGGACCAAGAATGGACCCTTGAGGAACTCCATGTTCCAATCCCATTTTTTCTGAACTGCAACCGTTGACGTGAACATACTGTTTCCGGTTAGTTAGATAAGACTCAAACCAGGATAAGCTAAGGCCTCTTACACCATAGTGCTCCAGCTTATGTAGCAGTATCTCACTGTCTACTAGGTCAAACGCCTTGGAGAAGTCAAGAAGCAGTAATGCTGACACTTGCTTCCTTTCTAGAGCTTTATGTATGTTAAACTGAGCTTCAAGCAACGCATGTTCACAACTGTGACCCGATCTAAAACCAAATTGCGACGCATATAGAATATTACGTGATTTTAGGTGCTTTACTAAACGTGCATGCATTATTTTTTCGAATATCTTGGAGAAGCAGGACAAAAGTGAGATTGGTCTGTAGTTTGTAATTTCGCTGCGCGATCCTCCTTTATGGAGTGGGATAACCTTAGCAAGTTTGAGCTTTTCGGGGTATACTCCTTCGTGAAGGGAGTGTGAGATCAGGTGATTAACTACTGGAGACAGCACATTGCAAACCTTTTTAAGAGGCTGTATATTCATATCTGAAGTCGATTTGTTCTTAAGATCATGTATGATTTCAGCAATTTCGGAGGGCGAGGAGTCCTCCAGCTCCATATCAAAATCACATCGACTAGATTGGGGAAGAGAATGTCCTACTGATCCTGCACCGCGAACCAGATTGTTTTCACTCTTTAGGTTCTCAGCTATATTAGTAAAATAATCATTAAAACTGTCAGCTATATCTTGTGAGTCGGTTATAACTCTATTTTTATAGTTAATCTTACTTATTTTTATTTTTTCTTTTGATTTCTTGTTTAATATTTGATTAATCATTTGCCATTGTAATTTGCTATTGCTCGCATGCTTTTTAAAATATGATGCGTAATACTTCTTTTTCGCAATATCTACTTGTTTTTCAACAAACTTTTTCATATGCTTATAAGTTTTTTCATTTTTTTTCAGTAGGCTCTTTAACAAAGGATTTATATAGTTGGTTCTTTCGATTGCATGCACATTGAAGCCAATCTAATATCCACGGTTTAGAGTTTTTTCTGTGGTTTGATTTTTTCTTTTTAACTGGAAAACACTCATTATAGACTTCTTCATATTTAGTGTGAAAAGCTTCAAATTTTGTATTTGTCCCGTCAACAACTTCAGCTCCTGAACCTCATTAACAATTTCCACTCAGCGTCCTGATCCTGGTCGATATGCTGAATTCGTCTAAAAAACATAAGAATGAATGCAGCAAGAAATACGTTCAGACTTATTTTTATACAACCAATTGGACAACATTGTGCTTGAAAAAGAACAGCTATAGTCGGGATATGATTTGGTCTCGGGTTGATATGATCAATACAATCTAATGGTCAATCAAGCAAACATATCGGTAGGAGACAAATTAAAACTGATAAATTGAACTTTTAATATCACGGCAACATTCAGCGAAGGCCTTTACTTATGCTTCGTAAATATCATCGTACAACCTTGGTCCTAGATTCGGCTAGCAAAATTACCATAATAAACGAAATTGAATTAAACACAAATCCGATGTTTATGACTAAGATGACGGTCAATAAACTTACTCTGTGTATGAATTTTACTGTTCTTCTATAAAAGCTTGTGCAGATCTTTATAATTGCCCGAACACAGCAGAATTAATGGACTGTATGATACCAAACTTGAAAACACAAATTACTCCGAAAATATTTCCTCCTCTCAAACGAACAATAGAATGACGATCTCGGAAAGTAGTAATCAGATTAGACTCAAATTACATCATCGAACATTCTTGGCAATGTAGTAAGGTATTTTAAGTGTGAAATATCAAGCTTTATTGATTTGGTCATAATCAGCAAAAACACTTTAAAATGGCTTTATTTTATTGAAAAGATACCAAGGTTTTGAGACCGTCATTCCACACTATAATTAGTATATTATATGAGTAATGCTGATGAGATAGCTACAGCTTAAAGCTTTCTTAAAGACGTTATCCAGAATAAAAAGCAAAACGTTAACATGCCCAGCGGACGCTAGACCAAACATTTCAACAGAAATAACACAGAAACAAGCCTAATTACTAAACGACAAGTGACAACAAGTTCTGAGACTAGACAGAATCAAAATAATGTAATTAAACCTAATTAACTAATTAACAAATGAACGTACCCTAAGTTCAAGCTCGTCGTCCTCACGTTTCACGTAGTTTCTGGTAACGGTAGCAACAGCGATGGCAGGAACGTTGATTGCTGAGTTCACGTGCCACAGAAAATGGTGTCCTCGGTTATCCATCTAAAACAGGGTGTGAAGGGTGAAAGGCGGAAATCTTTGACGTGCACACCAACCACCAGTATATGATGTAATACAGTCTCACTTGGTATCATGACATATAAATATATACGATATAATATGCATTCCTGTCCAGCATAATTATAATCCCTAATTTAACAATTTGACTAACTTAAATCAGGCGAAATGTCAGCTCTTTGAAGCTGCTTCAATCAAGAAGAAAAAACTGAAACGAAAAGCAAAGTATCTGATTACAGTGCTCACTCACCTCCAACCAATTGAGAATACTGCCGCACTTGAGATGGATTGCCTCTCTTACAAGCTTTGTGAAACGCTCGAAATAATACGACAATTGCTCGAACGCATCCTGTAAAATTAAGAAGTGCAATTAACGATGTAATTAGGCCATCGATTCCGCCAATATGTCAGCCGGTTTCATGAAATTTCGATATTAGTTATAAAATCGTGACTAGTTTAACTCGATCCGAGACATCGATCGGTGACAGAAAATTTAAAGCAACAAATCTAGATTACAGGAGTGGTTAAGTGCGAGAGCTGGGCAGCTGTCTGCGTGCTACATCCGAGAATCAGACCACTAAACTGATGATACTGTGCCATCGCACCGGAAGAGACAGACTTAAATTCATGAAATTACGTAATTGTAATCACGATATTGGCTGGTGTGCATCATACTGCAGCTGAGCTGTCATATCATTGGCGGGTAATCTGTTCGGGTAGTGCGCGTTATGCAAAGTACGTGATGCGCGTAAAGACATATCTTAATTTTTACGCGCCCTCCGTAATTCGGTTGCCGGGTTTAGAAATTGCCCCACAGTTGGTCACAGTTGATTGAGGCCTGATTTGCGACACGAATGACAATCTAGATTTAAATGCAAGACATATAAGACAATCTTGACACATTTTATCTAATTACCAGCTCCAATATTAAATTTTTGGCCGATTAGCGTCACAGCAATTTGGTGGCCGAGAACACCCTGGCACTCGTTCATTCGTATCCAATCAAGACAATAATTAATCAAGTGCTCGCCTCGGTAAATGTATTGCGTAAAATTTATAAAGTGCTATTGATTAAAGTGGTTGACTGTCTCACCTTGTGTGGTCCTGGTATATCGTTCTCTTTGGAGAGAGTCGGCAGCATACTATATCTCCGGTCAAATATACACCTGCATTTTCAGTGTTATGATAAATAATTAACGATTGAATGTGTTAGAGGTGCAAATCGTTAGTATTATGTTATGATATACATGGAATTTGTCATTGGAAGGGCATTAAAAGTGCTCCATAAAGAATATCCTGTTAGTGCTATTTGAGTCTTCATGCAATATTTATAATTCGTCATCTGTGTGTGAAAATGAGACCAACTAATTGAATCTAATTCAGGTATCTTATTTAAAAATAAATACCGTTTATTTTACATTCAGGATATAATCTACTTAGCGAATTTAGTCCGTCTGGACAAGTACTATATCATTACACAGCTGTCTTCCGTTAAGGTTGTTGCAAAATAACTCGATTATGTTTTCTTAAACAAAGAATGTCGTACGCAGATTTTATTTTCACATTAATGAATTGGCTATTCAGTATTCATGACAAAACGTTCGCTATTTTTGCATTAATTTAAATGCCGGGTCCAGTGAAGCGCAGTATTTTTATGAAGAGGAAATATATTTGTAAGAAGAAGATATAATGTTAGAAATACAGGGCCCGTGTAAATAACACTTCTTGACGCATGTAAAATTATTCCTATCTTAATATTGTTTTCGTATGACGTTTTCTCCGCAAAAATAGGACGTAAAAACAACAAAAAACATCACAGGAAGAATGTACAATAGATAAAGAATGTACCAGAATGTATCAGTAAAATGTACAATCCCCCCGGAACTTGAAGAGTTGAAGTACCTGTGAAGTTGAATGTCAAACGTTACAGCGTCACTATATCGTCTGGTAATGGTCCACGAAGTCTTGTTACATGTCACATGTATCTGCAATAAATCAAGTTTTAAATCTCGTGTGATATTACACCAATATTACTGTTATAAAGCATTAAAATGTAACGATTATATTATATATTTATTATATAGTGAAGAGTACAAGCATAGTACTTTGGTAGATTACAATAGCATAATATGTAAGATAAGACAGTTACTTCTCCTATAATTACTACTACAATTACACTACTATAATTACACTATCAACAAATATAATGTTTAAGAGACATCTTGTGCCTGGTTACAGAATACTCTGCAACATTAAATCATTAAATAACTTATGTTTAAAACACGTTCAGTTTTAAGATAAACTTTATTCTCTACACTTCTATTTTACACGTAGAAGTGTCTCTATTCGTGTACTACTGTGATGTTAAAACAGAATACGAAAAATAATACTCGTTCACTTTCAATTCATAGCTATACCTTTTAACTTTTTAACAAGTTACCAACACTATCAACTCATCACAGCGCTCTACACATTGTACACTGAATACAACCAGCACCATCACAACCCGACACTCCCTTAGGAGAGTGACTCCCTTGAACTAACAAACTTGACGCGCATGATGACACTCACAAAAGTTGCTGTCAAATGACCTAATAATATGTTTTCAATTTCGGAGGGAAGCCGCCCTAACATCAGTGTTCAGTACCGTGTATTTTGTTACAACATATATTTGTAGGTGCTATGGTAATGTTCGGTAGTGGGGTAGATATTAGGTGACATATAACGTGAAGTTGCCGTGAAGTTGACCTGTTCATATGTTTAGTATCAAGGAGTGTGACCATAGGAAAGCCATGTAAGTGACTAAATTTTGAGCGTATTTATACAGCCCAAGTTGCACTTGTATTGCCAGCCTAAACCTTCCCGTCTATTCTCGCCTATTTTTGACCGAAATGTGCCTTTTCAGTCTAACGAAATGGGAGACAAAATGATTTAATAAGACTAATCTATTAAACACAACTTGGATATCATAGAAGTTTTAAAATAGCAATATATTATATAATATCATCAGGCTTGAGAGAGCAGCACTGAGTGTTGGGCTAGCCATGAACGGCACTAAAACTAAGTTCATGACTCTGAACATGACAGAGGAGGCGAGTAGTCTTCATAGCTGTTCTGGAAACCAGCTGGAAAAGGTGACAGACTTTGTTTACCTTGGAGCATGGATAGCAACAACAGAAAGGGACCTGCGGGTCAGAAAAGCTAAAGCTTGGGCAGCCTGCCACAAGCTAAAGAAGATGTGGAAGTCTGACCTTAGAAGAGGACTAAAGATCCGTCTTTTTGTTGCTTCTGTGGAGTCAATACTTTTTTATGGTTCTGAAACGTGGACGTTGACAGAGCAATTGAAGAAACGCATTGATGGCTGCTACACTAGAATGCTAAGGATGGCACTAAATGTGGATTGGAAGCAGCGCAAACCAACAAAGAAGACTATGGCAACCTACCGAGAGCAACCATGAAGATCCAAGAGCGCAGGATGCGACTAGCAGGCCATATCCACCGGCACCCAGAACTAGTCGCAAACCGCTTGCTACTCTGGGAACCAACTCATGGGGTGCAGAGTAGAAGGAGACCAGCCATGACTTATGTTGATAGCCTACGAGCTGACACGGGTCTCAACGACACTGGAGAAATGGGCGGACTTATGGCGGATAGAGTTTTATGGAGACAGAGCATCAATACTCGGACGCTGAAGCCGCCTTAAGTCAGTCAAGTAAGTCACTAAAGAAGCTTTAAAATGGAGACCATTTTCTTGTTATGTGACCGCTAGGCTTTTGCTTGTAACTAACAGTTCATATAGTACATTAAAGATGGTACAACAGTCGTATGTAAGTATTACTTGGGTGTAATATTTCATTTCCTATCCAGATAACACTTACGGTAAGCATTCTGCCAATGTAAAAAGTAGTAATTCTCGGGCAAAATTATTACATTTACCGATTGAAGAATCTGATCAAGAGAACATGACTAATTGTGAGAGAAAGTTCGGTATCAAAGTTAGGAACTTTGTACACAGGATTCCATTAGCTATATCACTTTGACAAACGCTCAAATAGACCGACAACTTTCACCAACTCGTCAATCTATTACGGGATACAAAGCAGTCCAAATGACAGTACGAGCGTGAATGCACGAGCTTAAAGACTTATGTATCCTACAAAATAGTTCCAAACATTTATTGTGCGGGTTTAATGCTAGAACCCTAAATTTATAAACGAACAAATTAAGCTCATATCTGAGAAAGGAAATTCTTGGTTACATTCTCTTCATAGTTATCTAATTCGTTTCATTACTCTTGGTCGATTGTTTTGTCCGAACTCGAATTATATTTTCAAGAAATTTCATTTAGTGCTGTAAGTTGTAAATAAAATCATGAGTACACAGTCAGGATGAGAAAATGTTTTACGCGGGATTTAAGAAAGCATGAAGGAGCAAGGAATTACATTTAACGTGACGTTGTTATTGAGCAGTGTTGACTCTGGACGTTGAGCTCTAAGCTTTTAGTCGTTCAACGACAAAGGTAGCTTTACATACCAATACAGAATAATAAGTGCAATTGTACATGTAAAAAAGTCGAAAAAACCCAAAAATAGATCAAGCATCTGACTATATAAAACACTGACTATATAAAAAAAGGTTCAGTATTTATTAATAATTCAATGTTCCACCTACAAGCTCATAATTTCACTGTGGGCCAATCATAATATAACAGTCACGAATATTATCATTTGCCTAGTTCCTATCAAGCTTTATACAATTCATGACGCGTTTTTGTTTACGCGATTACCCAGCTTATCCCTGTCAACTCACATTCTTCGTCAAGGTATTCCAACGATGTAATATCCTAATTTCATACAAAGATATTTTTGGAATCCTAACTAAGGTATCTTATCTGCTATTATTATATAAATGATATCAGTACTAAATATGACATATTATCTAGAATTCCGAATACGTGATTTATATAAAGCTGCATTCCAGGATCATATATCACTATCAATGCGAAATTTAAAATTTAGTGGTAAATACCTATTTTCTAATACTCCCAGGGATTCAGAAGAAAAACTGATAATACACTTAGGAATTGTGTACAATGTCTCCTCGCAAATACCCAGTGGTATAGTTATAACTTTATAAATAAAACAAATAACTATAAAATAACTTACGTAAAATACAGTGATGGTGGTTTCACCACTAAGCTGCAGTTCATGATCCCCGTGTTCAGTCCTCAAACTAACTGTAAAGTCGTCTGGTAGTGTTACCCTGTCGTAGTGGAAATGTGTACACTCATCTAATTTGGGGAACTTGGGACCACTGATCCAGGTGTGCCTGAGGGGAGGTTAGTGGTTAGTGTGGTTACTAAGGGAGGGTTCTATGGTTACTTTGGTTACTGAGGGAGGGTTCTATGGTTACAAAGGGGGGAGCTGAGGGAGTGGTGGTTACTATTGGTTACTGGGAGAGGTTATTGGATATCACCAATATCACCAATACTTGGTTCCATATGCATACTAGGCTTGCTCCATCACAATTGTAACAAATTTACAAGTATCATAGTTATTGATTATGGTTACAAAGGGTTAAAGACTAAAGAGTTAGTACTTCATCTATAAAGGGTGCAGTAAAACTAGGATTAGGGGTGTACATTCCTTTCTCAGCATTGTGATAAGAAATCTACAGTAGTATTATCACGTACTCTAAGATACTATCACGAACAATCTGTGACTGTCTCAAATTATAGGTTTGTGAATATTACAAAATAATAATACTTAGTTTGTGGGAATAAAGTAACTCCTCCCGTACGTCTACAGTATTGTGAATAAGTTTAGTGAGTAATAAGAATGTTATCCTGTTACATTCATAGTAAGTTTGAACTGGTAAAAAGAGAGAGAGAGCATTGAATAGTGACATTACATTTACGCATCTTTATCAATACGAAATTCTATTAAACAGAACGTCAGCTCAATATTTGTTTAAATTTACCATTATTGTGTCATTTAAAGACACTAGACACTAGACAGTGACAGTAAGTATTTTGTGATCGCGTAAATCGTGTAAGATATCATGTGAATTTGATTGCCTGCTGAAGAGATATGATTCTACGTTCGCGTTAGAAGTGATGTTATTAGGGGTACAGTAATCGATTCATTTTCTTAAAAACAGGGAAGTGAGGTATGCAATTTATAATGAAAATTGGATGAGAAAGTATGTGACTATTAAGGAATTTCTGACTGGACTAGTATTGGTCTACAGCTGGAGGAGGCGTTATAACACCGCTAAAAACAGTGTTATTATTTACCTTCAAGACTGTGTCTTAATTTCATGCTGTCAGGCATTCTACAGGACAAGACCAAACTGGCTCTAAACAACCTCTTAAGACTGGTCTCTTAGTGACCATGGTAACATCAGTTACCAAGGAAACACGTGGTATTCCCCAGGTTATGTCAGGTATGTGACACGGGGGCTAAGTATTAAGTAGCACTGCACCTCACGACTCATCTCTCTAGCCCTACTATAAGGTGGCATATTATATTCCGGATAAAGTACATAATGTTTTACACTATTAGAGACTGAGGTATGTGTGAATATGGCTATATATATTATATAATGAGGGGTAAGGAGTTAAGGTATTTAATATATTTAGTTAACGTTATAAAGGAACACAGTTTACAGACTTGAGGCAAGTTTAGAAATTTAGAATATGACGTGATAATTAGAGATTCCGGAAGATTTATTACAAATTGTCATAAAGCAATAAGCTATTTACATTTCACTTAATATAACTTTCACCTAATATAACTTTAGTGACCTGCTTTTAAAAACTTTGATGTTTTTCCGGTTACATCGGTTAAAGAATGGACATTTGTACGATCTGCTATGAGATAGAAAATGAATTGTTTACTGAGATCTTGTAATTCGGTCGAGTCCAGTTCGGTAATTTATGTAAAGATAGAATATCATTTAATTCTAAAGACATTCAGACAATTTAGACTCACTAAAAGTATAAAATAGACAGTGGGCTCAAAATTAGGCAGCTGTCTTGGCAGTTGTTGGGCTTGTCGAACAAAATTAAAACATTTATAGACATAAAACTTAATTTTGAGACTGAAGTTATTTTAAATAATACCAACAATCTGATACCACTTATGCTTTTAAAACCAAATTTGTACCTTAACCAGGGAGTTGACACAATTCACAGCCATATAAATAAATAGCATATATATAGCATAGTCTAAGTTACAAACTTGAAGTATAATTAATATTGAAGTGTATGTGTGAATTATAGACGCAGGTCTTCCTCTTCGTAAATTGTAAAACAAACACACATTTTCAGAACTCACTACTTCAGCACTGGTTGCTTCTAACACAACTGCGAAACCTTATACCTACCCTCAGACACCACTATCCATTAAATACGGACCCTTTCCTAATGGCTTACCTTCACTGTTCCTTCATCTCTTGATTGTTCACATTGTGTACATTATGAGTACTGAGTGCTTTAGAATACTAGAGTTGTGATCTAATAATGAGTGCACGTAATTTTAATCTACCCGTTTTACAGGTCCAATAATGAGATAAGTTTTAGGTTATTAGCTAAGTGTTAAAGAGAGAACACGTTTCCATTAGCAGAACAAGCCTAAAGCCTGTATATAATATATAAAGCCTGTCACCACTTTGACAACTAAAGTCCAGAGAAACGAAAACTCTGTCGTCACTTACAACGGTTCCAGAACAGAAGTGCTGAGAAACCCACATTTAAAATACATTTCCCTCCCTAGTTACAGTTCTTACATGTACACGTTTAGTTCAGCACTGGTTATATATAAACATAATGAAGATCCTGGAATAAAGTTTCGTTGTTCCACACACTGTAAGTCTAGTGACGTGTGCCCTTATTTGGTAAAATAAACTTCCCGACTCTTCCAGCTAGCACGTGTCAGCTGTAATGTCACGTGTTAGTTGTAATGGTAACACATGTTCATTGAACAGATGAGATCACCAAGTTGAACAGAAGTTGAGCAGAGTGAAGCAAGTGCAGTGCTGTACAGTGTAATGTTCTTATACTTGAACTTCCCGCTCAGCAACCAACAACTCAGTTGTACTTGATCACGTGACCGCTGTATTTAACAGCAAGTAGGTTTTAAGAGTTGTACTACCACGCCCCGTGAACCAGGAAATCCTACAAAAATATCCAAAAGTTACCGCTAAAGATGATACATGTTATTATATACCTCAGCTCCCAGTAAGTCAGCACTATAATAATATGACAATAATCTAGTACTACGACGTGTGCTCTGTGATATTTTAACTAATTCCTCCATCACCATCTCACACACACACACACACACACCCACCCACCCACCCACCCACCCACCCACCCACCCACACACACACACACACACACACACACACACACACACACACACACACACACACACACACACACACACACACACACACACACACACACACACACACACACACACACACACACACACACACACACACACACACACACACACACACACACACACACACACACACACACACACACACACACACACACACACACACACACACACACACACACACACACACACACACACACACACACACACACACACACACACACACACACACACACACACACACACACACACACACACACACACACACACACACACACACACACACACTGTATTACTAACTAAGTGTGCTGGGTGTCGTGGTTTAAACAACTAAACAGAGTTTAACAACCCTGGACAGATTACAGATGTCTGAGTAGCTGAATATTTGTTAGACAGCATCAAATAGCATTTAGCAACTTAGCAACTGTGGGTTAATGGTCTGGTATTGCTAGTTAGCAGCTAGTTAAATCCTCTCCCACTTAAAATGTCATTAAAGTTGTGAGTGTTAACATTATGGGGACACTAAAACTTAAAACTGTGTGAATAGAGCCGCTCGCTTTTTTCAGTAATGTTAAAAGCCAATTATTTCAGCCTAATTTCAGGTTATAGTTCCACTTAGAATGCAGAATACCTGCACAACTTCCCAGCTGCTTAGGTTGCGACTCTGTCTGTTCTATTTTGAGCCAGCTTACAAAGAAACCGAATCATCTCCTAGCACGGGAGGCAAATTTGCACGCTAATAAGCCAATCGGAAACATTAAAACTTACCACGTCGTGAGAAAAGTTTTAAAGATCCCAGCCTCGGCCAAAAAAATATTTATGAATGGTCTGAGTAAGAGAAAATTGTCCAGCTGCACGCAGTTTTTAGTTATTTGCATTGTTTATCAGTAATGAAATATCTATTAAAGTAATGAGCTACACAGATCCAGGGTCCTTTAATAAGCTACACTGATCTTACCAGACGATCTGGAGTAAGATGTTTTTACCTTGTATGTAGGGACAGAATGAGAGTTTCAACACTCCCCCTCCGTGTTTTTATCAGTCTCATTTTCAGCAGCTTCAGAACATGTCTATTTATTACATGGTTAGCTGACACGAATGTATGTGTGGAGAGTTTCACGGGTAACTCTGCGCACTGGGAGCTACACAATCAATATTAGGTTTACTCATTATCATTTCGTAATAATTAATATTATGAATAGCAGAAGGCAATAATACGGAACTTAACTTTCATATGCAAGATAAGGGACCGTGTAAATTAATATTCATATTTATCTATGCTGACCGCTAGCCACCTAATTTGGCTATTTGACGTATCTATTATATATTAAGTCAGAAAAAGTGATTTAATCTCCGAAAGAGAACGAGTATTGTCATTTTGCGAAGTTCAAGCTGTAAAGTACACAGGACCGCAACACACAGCGTACATCCTGGTAGAGGTACATGAAACACAGCTGGGCCACGTGACATCACGTCACGTGGTAACGCACGTGATGTCACGTGGTGCAGCACGTGGGCCACTGCTCGTCTTAGCAACGATATACTTTTACACACTTAGGAACATGGAATTAGCGGCCATTAAATATCGGATATGTGAATTTATCAAATAGAATAATGTATTACATCGAAATGAGTTCTCATTAAACCGTTATGTAGTTCTACCGCTACGACGTGAAATAGTAAAATAGGATTAAATTTATATCATGGAAATTAAACCACGCAAATTACATATAATATAAAATATACCATTTAATATTTAAATAATATAATAAACGTTTATTATTTCTGCTAACTTCTTTAAAAAGGTGACAAGACAATTTGATGGAAATCAGAATTTAACAGTTGAATTTCCTTGTAACGACACTTCATCAGAACCATAAAGAATTAACAGGATAAAGATATATGTATAGAAACAACATTCCACTGAAAGTAGGTAGTACTGAAAATGAAATTGCAAACATAAAACATCGCAAACTAAACTTTGTACAGTTACAATAAAATGATGATCATATCCTTAAAAACTATAAGAATGTGACTAACGCTGGATTGAACTGTTCAATTTGAACACGACACTAATGTAAATCACGTTCCAAGTGGGCTGGGTCTAATAACTTATACTAGTAAACAGTACTAGTAAACAATTAAATAATAGCTCTACTGAATCTAGATCCAATCTAGATCCACAAACGATTCCGAACAAAATGAAATCATTAACTTTGGTGTCAAGTCTTGTCATATTTTGTCACCTACTTTCTGCCTTAAACAGCTTAAATGGTTTAAAACAGAATATTCGTTCGATTTAATGAACTAAGGGCCAACACCTAGAAATCGATCATACAGCTCATAAAAACATGAACTAAAAGCGTTGCTGGCTGCCAATTGACGAAATGAGCCGAGAGCTACAACTACAAGCTGATCTAACAAACTGTAAATATATATTTACGATCTGAAATCTAAGCTCAGTTGAATGCAGCAATTGCAAAACCCAAAGCAGATTCGTATAATTATAACTATAATAATGACATTATCAGACAATGGACTATGTGTATTAGTCACGTTGTTGCGACTAAGGAGACACTTGCTGACTTGCTCTTTTTAGGAAAGGTAATTATCGTTTCTTTGTTGCAACAACGTGATAATCATAAATCATAAATGCGACACATAAGTAATATTCTAATTTGGAAATTACGCTATGGAAAAGGAGCACATGCAGGAAGGCACAAAGGAGGAGGATCACATTAGGAAGGCATTAAACTGCAGACATATTATTCTAGCGCAACTTAAAAGACGCATTAAAATTAAAACGCAAACACTGTTCCTAAATTCAGATTTCTTGGTATCGTCATGCACAGTGGGCCACCATGCTGTAATTGACGAAAAATTGAGTTCTTTTAAAAGGAATTAAGTAAGTTTTGTATTGCAGTAAAAAATCTTGGCTATTAGATGCAAAAACCATAATTGAATTAATTAAATGGCTTTCGCGCAGCGCGTCGGCGAATTTACGAAATTTTTTTGACTGCCAATTTTTTCACTTTTGGCAGTCAAAATTGGCATAACCCATCATTATATTTCTAAAATTGGCTTAAAACACCGTATATTGACTCCTAATCAAGGTGAAAGTACTCTCTTTGCTTCAATTCATGCAAAAAAACCATGTAATCATATCATTTAAGCTGAATTTTTGGCACGCACTCAATTTTAGGCCTCATTTTTGACTAATTTTTGCTTAAATTTGGCCAAAAAAAGTTTATTTGCCTCAGGTTGCCCCACTAATGCATGGTACCATCTGAAAGCTCAGACGATTCTCTAAACAATGGTAGAAGAACTGTTCTGGGGTTTTTTGGGGCTTTTTCAGAAAAAAATTCCAAAGTTGAAAAAAGGCCCAAATTTGATGGAATTTAGACTTACCTTGCAGATTTGAAAAAAATTATTTTTTCTCAAACAAACCCCATTTTGAACATCTTTCTTGGCTCTCAATGTCGTGGCCTGGTGCCATGAGGTTATGGGGTACTAAAAAGTGGTCTGTTTTGGAAATATCATCAAAAAATGCTATTTTTCTGGAATTTTACTGGTATTTTCTGACAATTTCAGAAATTTCTGGCATTCGCGCCCAATTTTCTGGTTTCAATTTGACATAACTTTGGCTACGATCAATATTTTTCATAATTCAAAAACTAAAATGATCAATAGCCTCAGGACTATCAATTTAAAAACATTCTAAACACATTCAACGATTATCTTTAGCAAAAACTCGAATTGGATGCCTCTAGACCTACATTTCAGCCATGAAAAATTTCTATGGAATGAGCCAAAAAAAATTTTCTGTGACTTATAAAGGACCAAAATTTGTTTAAAAATCAATATTCAACTGATTTGAAGTAAAAAATAATGTTTGAAATGATCTAAATTGATCACTGATGCATGGTCTATTACAGTATGACCCCCTATTCTGGCCCACTGTGTCATGCTCCTCAATTATTTCATTTGCATGAAATCTTCCAGGGCGTTCTTTTGGGAAGCATACTAGTAAGATCAAACCCGAAAGTAGTTATTCGCCAAAAAGTAACTTCAAAACTTGCCTATTTAGTCTCTGTACTTGGTGACAAAGGGGATTTTTACAATTTGAAAGCGAACAATCGGATAAGTGGTTATAAAATGTGTAGGGGTCAGCCAAAGCTTAGGAACAAGGTAATCATTCTAATGCCAAACTGGAATTTTTAGCCTGGTTATGCTTAGAGAACTACAGGCAAATTCATGCTACAATGTGTATATACTCCGTAAATAAGGTAGGTTGTTCGAATGAAATCAGTAATACCAAAAAAACATTAGCCAAATGTGCACCTATTAAAATATTAAACTACTCCAACTATGTCTCAATAATAAAGTAATGATATGGATTTATCAACCCCTTGAAACAGGTACATAACGATCTAGCCGCGAAACTATCCTTTCAGTATCCTCTATATAGGGTATAATAGCTGTAGTAAGTTTTTAAAATCAGTATAATACTGCGTCATGTTATTCACTGCAAAGACGTTCATCTATTCCTAGAAAGACGTTCTACGCACGTCCAAACTTGAAGACTTTGTTGTAACTTGCATGAAAAGCATTAATATGTATTATCATAGTGAGCCATGACCATTGACCATATCGAAAATAAATTGAAGTCAGAGAGATCTGAGAGAGATTTCTTCGTTGTGTCCTGCCCCGCCCCATATCGATTATAGATATAGAATATCATTTGATGATGCGTGCGCGCCTATGCGAAAAGCTTACTTTTCTTCTTAAACTTTATGATTAATGATAAAAACGTTCATGAAAATGAAATATGCCTGAACGCATGATATAAGGTTCTGTAATAAGCTAAAATAATTCAAACAAGTTAACATTTCAGGTGGTACGGTAAGCAAAAACTATAAATATTATAGTCGTGCCTGTTTTTTTGATATTTAACACGATAATTTCAGCTGTTCAAACACGATACCTTTTACCAACTCTAACGTCACATGACCGTGATAAAGAACTAACAGAGGAGTTTCTTTTAAATAAAGATAAAGGTGAATGACGCAGTCGCTAGTTTAATGGACTTTAAAGGACCACTTATCCAGCCAACAAATTATAGTGACGAGGTTGAGACTATTGTGGGAGTTAAAGTGAGACTATAACATTAAAACAACGGGAACGAGTTATAACAAGAACTGCAAAATAGTAGAGTTCGGGAGATGAAACTTAATAAATTAAGTTATCTAATAAATCACATGCGATTCCTCACTACAGCAGATAAGATGTGTCGCAGAGCACGGTAAGTTCCGGACATTATTTTGTGGAGTACATAATATAATACGTCATGCAGTGAGTTTATCACATCCTAGAATAGCATCCATACTTTTATAGTAGACCCTGGTTGTCGGGTCAACAAAATGATTGATATGGAGCCTTGAGTCATACTACTAACATTACTAATTTACTAAGACTTATCTAAGTAGTCATCTCTAACTACGTCAAATCTTATAATTTCTGATTGTTAAACTTAAGAGTGCGCGCAAGCTAATGGGTAATGAACAAAACGTGGTCACATTAAAACAAACGTCGAGGAAAACATGTTTCATATTCCTGCGGACAATACGAATAGGTGACACGGTGGAATGTGGTTGGGGCTGTGGTATGTGCACTACACACGCAGGCAAAGTCCGGTAATTAACACTGCACTACCACGCTTGTGAAAGATATCAAAAAATTACCACAAAAATTAACTTAATTACTACTGATTTAAACGTAATTTCAAATTTGTTCGAGATGTGAATTTCCAACGAAGAGCGTAATGTTGGCAGCTTCTAGTTCGTTCCTACGAGGAAGAATGGAGAAAAAGCGGTTGTAGGAGGAATGCGGTAGGAGATTTCATACAATAAGACAGGCTCAGGAATGAGAGATGACAATTGGCAAGGATGAAAATTTAAAAACGGTAGATTTTTCTAGACTCAATCAACACTAAATTAACCGGATTGAAAGTCTTGGTTTGTCCAAGAATTCTGGAATTTTGCTTGTCTAATTTTAGTCTACAATGTCTTCTACTGATTACTAATTATATATGAACAGATTTAAAACAGTCCGGTACTAACTAATACCCCTACATTCTACAAGTAATATACTAGCTGTATTGTCAGTGTAGCTCCAACAAAATCAGATTTGCTCATACTGATCTTCAATTTCGATTCAGATTCCATAATTTCATATTATATTATTGTTGTGATAAGGGAATATCCTATTTTATAAACCCACTTTACTCCAGACGAACTAATAGAGAAAACTATCAACATTTTACTGAAGAAAAGACGAGTCCAATTTATTTGATTATCTGAAAGTGAGTGGACGGATAGTCTAGGTTGTCATGCGAACATTTGCAGGCGAGTCAACCAAAAGGTGGGGGATTTATGGATTATTTTTTAGACCGAAACAAGGTCGACCCTAAAACGTTAGATTATGCAATAATTATAGTTAAACGAATAGTGACATAGATACAGTGACTGCGTCTAATCTGTCAACATTTTACTCAAAAAAAGACGATTCCAGTTTAATTCAGAGAACTGTGGAAGGGAAACATTTAACTGAGGCGAGGGTCTCAGGGTCAGTTCTGAGAATAAACACAGTGAGCAAAGCTGCAAGGGACTCCGGGAATTAGAAATAATACGATTACATCTCTGCTTACAAAGAGTGGGAAGGTGAAGAGGGGGTGGATTGTGGGGGGGGGGGGGCAACCATATTAAAGTATATTAAAATGTAGGATTGGCCCAGGATTTTTCCCGATTTTGACCCGGGGATATACTTTAATATACTTTAATATACTTTAATATACTTTAATATATCCCTATCTCCTTGGAGGCCTACATCAAAAATTGTTGCCCAAAATAAGCTTGAAATGCAATTCTTAATCGATTCCAAAAAGTTTGAAAAAATATTGAAAACTGATGGAGTTATTTCAATTTTAATGAAGTCATTTTGGCTAGTATATTATGTGCAATTTTCCCAATTTTGTTCATGGAGGTCTTTTTACTTAGTATCCACTATATTCAACAAACACTGAGTTATATCTTTCACATAGAATTAGTCTCATTAAAAAATATTAAAATTTTATCGAATTTGGGCAAAAGCGAATTTGGGCAAAAGCGTATGCCCAAATATGGGCATATTTTTTAAAACTCAGCCAATTTTTGACCAATCTGGATGGAAATTCATGTACTAGTCCTAGAATAGGCTTATCTTGCGAATCTTAGTGAAAAATATAGTTCATCATGTAAATCTTAACGAAGAATATAAATCTTCTAATTGTAGGTATATTAAAGTATATAATTAAAATGTAGGATTTTTTCCGATTTTGACCCGGGGATATACTTTAATATACTTTAATATGGTTGCCCCCCCCCCCCCCCCGATTGTTTACCTGATATGGGATGGAGGTAGTTGGACCCACTCATCTGCTCTTGACTCCCTATTCAGCTGTATAAGAGATCTGCCTGGATAAGTATCTATAGAGAGTCTGTGTAACTTTCTACCTTTTCCAACTCTGCGGGACAAAAAGTGGTTTAGCAATCTTCATTTGTAAGTAATTTGGGTTCTTTGAAGTTGAGGTAGCGTACCTGCTGATTGCTGGATAATGATGAAATTGTATTTCAGATTTCAGAATGAAGCACGGCCGTGAGAAGCTAGCCACTAAAGGCACGAATTTGCATTAGAATTATAATACAAAGCTCGAATTTTCGCGGCTGTGGTATAGTATAATATATCTAGTCTAGCAGTGTCAGTTTAGTAAAGGGAGTTATTTAGTCTCGTAGCTACAGAAGACTAATATCTTGTGTATCTGTTGACACTCCAGCTCGATAATGAAGTGATGCGCAGCAAACATGTTACAATAAATACTATATTATATAATAGTACTATACAGTGTCATAAGGCACTCCTATTGTAACCAATATTATAATGTTCAATATGTTCACTTGTACACTTATTGAGTAGAATAGCCTCAAATGATAGATCCATGCCTATTAAACGCGACGCGATTGTGAAGAACGTGACAAGAAATAGGTATATAATTTAATGAACAATCGCATTACACCAGGAATCAGAAAGGATCAGAAGGGGACAAAGTGAGTTTGTGAGAGTATATTATTTCGTGAGAGTGTTGTAGACTTACTGTTTTCTAGGTATCTGATCACCTTCAGCTACTTTAGTGTTAGTCATATTGTTATCTGCCCTCTGCTACTAGCACAATCATCTTGCAGTTACATTCTCTGTGATACTGCTAACAAATGTTAATAAATTAGTTATTATCACAAATCAAGATGACGTAATATAATTAATATAATTAATATAATAGACCAGCCGAGGGGTAAAGAATTGGTACACGAACTTCGCAAACAGCAAACCTTTATACACCAAATGTACCCATTCGCTAAGGATCGCACTTGTATTGGTTATAACCTATAATATAACAATACCAATATGTTACAATATTATAATATTAGTATTATGATAACAAATTATGTTATTTTACATTTAAAGCAGATGACTGTCTTATTTTTCAGTTTAACTGCTCTGTTTAATCTAACATCATTATAAAAGCCTCAATTTTCGCATTTATTCGTGTAGTGTGCAGTACATGATACAAATTAAATAATCCTGTGTGACAATATACACACTACACAGTGCAGTGCGTGGAAAGCACCACATGATAAGGAACTGCCTCACACGAGATGGCTCTCATTACATCATTTGTTCTGGATCTAATGGTAGTCTGTTTACATAATGTATAAATGTAGTTGTTTGTCCCATTGCTCGCATCTTATCCGACCCAAATACGTTTATTTAGTTGCTGGTTTCGCCTTAGTTCAGTCGTGAGATAATATCGAGATATGGCTGATGACTCGACGGAGTGCACCCCTCTTAAGACGGTGGAACTGGAGGAAAGTTCGTCCTCAAAACGCAACATTTCAGAGTAAGAATGCACACAACAATTGTTCAACCTAAACTAACAAACTACGTACAACTGTGAACTTTTGCAAAGTTATTTACATGACACTGCTGATCAGGGTTAAGAAAACTTGACGTGGTCACTGTACCCGTCTAACATAATACCTTTCTCAGATTATCATGCTATATAAAAATAACGTTACAAAGTCTAGAATGTTCCAGAAGGAAATAAAGAAATTCAGATCTTTCTGGAACATGCTATGTTTGAGACCTGGCCTTAGTTTCACAATTCAGTTCCGATGCCCGAACTTAATTTCTACGCAACATTGTACTATTAACCACCTATATTACAAGGAGCACGCTGCCGTTTAAAGCCAAGCTGGTAACGTTAGCTGCAGTTTTAGGCGGGTTCCTATTTGGGTATGATACAGGGGTTATAAATGGAGCTCTGGTACAACTGGAAGACAGACAACCTGATTGGAAGGTAAAAACAATCATGTGATGACAGATTAACGTTTCATTGAACTAATTACAATTTGTAATTTATAAAGTTGAAAAGTCGCATAGTGCGAAAAACTTTGTTGACTATGACTTAACACCAGTGATAAAACTCCAGTGATAAGACAAGATGATCGTGAATAGTATAAAACTCCATCTGTAGATCTGATCACGGCAATCTGGCTTACTAAACCATTCATAATGCTTGTTACAGTTGACAGATACCAAGAAGGAGTTAATAGTCAGTTCAGCGATATGGGCATGTGCTGTAGGAGCCTTGTTAGCAGGAACCATCAACAAATATCTTGGGCGAAAGGTGAGACTTAGATAATCTAAAACTTAAAGTTTGAAGTGTTGTATGATCTTACCAACATTATAAGATTGTATTCAAGGTTGCAGTTACCACCAGAATAGAAAATAATCGAGGACAATGCAGATACAATGTACAATGAGCGGAATACAGTAATGACAATTATATTCAGATAAGCATGATGATTGGAGCTGCTATCTTAACCGGAGCTTCTTTTATCATGGCATTAGCACCAAACTGGCAAACACTGGTCTTTGCAAGGGCAGCTGATGGAATCGCTATCGGTAATATTAATGCAATGACTCATTCAAATAATTTCAATTCAGTGCATGCCACGTGTGCTTTTTGTCTAACCCAAGTCACAATACTTGTCGACCAATGATTGTTAAATCATTCCGAGAAACGATCTATGAAGTTTAAAATGAACGGCTCAAACTAAAGAACGTATTCCAGGTTTTGTGTCAATGACAGGACCACTGTACATAGCTGAACAACTACCTAACAACTGGAGAGGTCCTATGGTTGTGTGTTACCAACTTCTCATAACTATTGGTATTCTGGTGGGGAGCATTTTGGCGGGAATATTTGAACCTGTGCCGAGTGGCTGGAGGTAAGGGTGTTATTACAAAGTTAATATAACGGTGTGTGCATGTTCAGTAAACTATTTCTGCTGTATAATAGACAGAACATTTGATTCGTAACAGGTCGGAGGTTCTCCGACTATTTTATTGCAAATACTCGTCACATTACGTCGTATAGTATTTGTAAGCGACGTGATTAACATGGATATCCGCAGGTGGACACTAGGGCTGAGCTGTGTACCGTCGACTATCATGTTTATTTTCATGATCTTCATGCCTAAAAGTGTGAGATGGCTCTACTTCCAAGGAGAGATTGAAGAAGCAAAACGAATTCTAAAAGAGGTAGCACCTCTGATAAACCGGAAATTATCTGAAAAGCGAATTAACTATTTATTATAATCCAGCACCGTAAATAACTTAAATCGCTCAAATTTCTACTATACGAGATTTGAGTCGGTGATTTAAGTTATAAAGTCACACTTCACTTCACAATCTTAATATCATGTGCAGTATTTTCAGATAATGGAATTATTTACGTACGCTCTCTTGAATAATTTATGCTTGATTTATAATATTTTACAGTTAAGGGGAACGGATGACGTAGAACTGGAAATGGAGGAGATTGCAGAGGATTACAGGAAGACGAAAGATGACAAATTACTTGGTGGAAAAGGTGATAATAAATTAAATGATTTGTACTTATTTACAGTGCATTGTATTAAATATCTGATATAAATCTGATAAGTATTTTGAAGATTAAATTATTATATAAAAACTGATAAAATTTTGAATAGAGGTGCATCATGCAGCAATTTTATTGACCAATCATAGATTTGGGTCACAAAAATCAATCACTCATGACCATGACCATGCAGGATGCCATTATTTCACAAGACTGTAAAATAAAGGCAACAATCAAACTAAAATCATCTCTTTTCAACACAATCCCCAACATTCAAAGAATCAAGCTCTCAACATTTTCCTTAAAGTCCCCACATTATAAACTCTAGAGAGTATGCCCACAGGTTGCAGTCTTCTCTTGAACATGTTGCGGAACACAGCAGTCAGGAGGGCTTTGTTACTGGGGGTGATGCTGCAGCTTTTCCAGCAGTTCTCAGGCATCAATACAGTTATGTGAGTACTGTCATGTTCTACTACTGGGAATGCAGGTGCTTTTAAATACTTGTTAACTAAATTGTGGGTCCTATCATGCACTTTAAAACCCATTTCAACCAATTTGCTCCTTCATAAAATCAAGAATTCAAATTCAAATTTGGACACGAGGCTTGGAACACACTTTAGATTTCTTATTTCAATTCAACCTTTGGGAATGGGATGAACTCATTTTCCATGAAAAAGAAAAAACTAGAGAGTATAAAGTAGAGACCACTTTAAATACGAACAGAGTAGTAATAGTATCTAAATATTTATACTGTGTTGAGCAGAATTCTAACGCACACACTATTATTGCCTAAGTGGGTATAAATATAAATATTAAATATATATAATAATCTAGATAATTTAGTGATTTGAAGATGGCACTATCTCTAGTGGTGCAGCTTGTTGAGTTTCTATAATTTATTCACCATGGCAACCTAATAATAACACTACGATCCGGGATTCCCATTATAGGCCAGGGTAACTAAGAAATTTGAAGTGCATTAATTCATCCAAGGTTCCCGTCTAAAAGTGACAAGTTAAGAAAAGCACACGTACAATGTACATAGACCAAAGTTACGAGTTGTAGAGCCTCGGACGTGATTTTCTACTTACAACTGTCCAAACTTAGATACAATCTTTCAACGGAGCATGTAGTTTTGGAATGCTGAATAGAATCGTCATTTCTTAGCACATCATTCCAGAACTAGTACTCAGTATTACTATTAGTTCCGGGGCCCAAAACGTACAAATATTTCCTACGCTATAATAGATTCCAAGTAAGAACAGAACATTATTAAATTGGACCATTATTTGCCGTCAAATATTTTATTAAACGGTTTAACTTTAACATTACTAGCTCACATATTTGCAGCTATTACTCGGCAACTATACTGGTCATGTCCGGGGCATCTTCAAACAAGGCTATTTGGCTCTCTGCTGCTGTCTGCACTGCTAATGTCGCCTTCACTTTCATTGGTTAGTAAACTGACTCTAAATATCAAAATTCAAATTATGCTTCCATAAATATCCTCAAAGACTCAATTTCGTTAAATTTGGATGCACGATGGTATATCTTGACGTATGGCTCCAAAAAAGTAAGATCATCAATCCAGGTAGCCCATACGGCATACATATATGATAATTATAAATATATTATAAATAACATGTTGTAATTCTATCTTTAACATAATGTCATGTGTAACATTTTTCACGATCCTTTGCGTAAGGTCTAATACTCCAATATAATCTAGACTTCTAAACATTGGTCAGGTGTGGTGAGTGTTGAGAGGCTGGGGAGAAAGGTACTACTGATGTGCAGCATGGTCGTCATGATGATCGGCCTTATCTTGCTGGGCATTTCCTTCATTGTCATTGATAAAACCTCTCAGGGAATCTTAACAGAAGGTTAAATGTTTTGTTTTATCAGAATTAAATTTACATTCCATTGCAGCGGTCACTAATAATCACATTGCAGCGGTCACTAATAAATACAGCAGATTACCAATTTAACCATGGCCACATTACAGGAGTCGGAGAATGTATGACTGTATCTGAGTCCTGCTACAGCTGTGTAGCTTCTGAAATGTGTGGTGTCTGCAGCAACTTAGCTGGGGACCTCATGTGTGTCTCTGCTAATGCTACTGACCTGATCTCATCTACATGTGAAGGTGAATGGTGTGGTGGACTACTGATTTCTTATGGTTGGTTGGGGACTGGCCCGTGGTACCAGCCAATGTTTACTCAAAAAATATATATAATATCAATGGTAATAAGAAAATCATCCCCGTTGGGGCACATGCATAAATACAAAATGTTAAGGAAATCTCAAACTACTCAATTTAGACTCTACCGGTAAAGTATGCAATGAAGGTTTATAACTTAAAGTTTAATTTTCTAATGGTTAATAGGTAAAGATTAAAAACAGTAAAACAAGACTGAGCACTTCAAAATTTGTAGAATTTGTAACTTGATTTGAAATACGCGGCGATAAAAAAGAATGTCCAATGTTGGCAGTGTAAATGATGAGATATGCGACGTTTATTGAGTGATGCATAAGTGTGTGCATATAATCTAAGATGTAGAGACAAGGTTATTATCGGCATTTTGGTTTATGTTACGCTTTGATTTTCTTAGTCCTGTTATACAAAATAACATGAAATTAGGCCATTCGTCTTCGATGTTTTCATTTTGCTGATCGATGAGCATAGTTTTTATACAAGTTTTGTAAATGTTCAGGTTAAATAGACTAGGCGGGGAAGTTGCTGCAACATTATATCGGTTTATTGCTAATAATGGACCTTTAAAAAATACTGAGTTGTTGTAGGGGTGTTGACCATACTTTTCTGACCATTGTGTAGTGAGAATAGAATCCGTGTTAGTATTAAATAATGGTGCGCTTTTGGGAATTGTTTTCTTGAGAGACAATGGTACTAGATTAGGAAAGTTTTTCAATTTATGCATTAAAATGAGTGCGTTCTTTACAATGATACTGTGTACTGTCAATATTTTATGTAAATAAAAGCCAGACTTAGTACTTGCTGGGGGGATACCGTCCTTGTACCAGTAATTGACGAAACCAGGTAATACTGCACGAAGGCCCATTTTCTGTTTTACAAAAAGTGAGTCAATATGAGACTTAGCAGAAAAACCCCATACAAGGCTGCAATAATTAAGGTGTGACTGCACAAAACTTTGATAAATTTGAAGACGTGCTTCGAGAGGCAGATATTTTTTAAGTTTGTACATGACTCCTATGTATCTGGACATTTTCATTTTCATGGCAGAGATATGATAGGACCAGTTTAGTTTATCATCTATTATAACTCCTAAAAAACGGGCTTCTGTTTTTCTCTCAATTGTGACACCAGAAATTGTCACATCACGATAATTAAGATTCCTTTGTCGAGAGAAGATCATATAATTTGTTTTCTTAAGGTTGAGAGCTAAACCATTATTATCTACCCACTTAACTAAAGCATCGCTAAGAGTTATTAGTTTATCGTAAACTTCATTAAGATTTTCTCCTATCAGGAAGATGTTGGCATCATCTGCGTACATAATGAAATTGTACGCAGATGATAATACATAGTATGCTGTATTTATCTAAAAAACTTAAAACTCGGTTATGCATTAGCTTTTCAAATACTTTAGAGAATGAAGCAAGAAGAGATATTGGTCTGTAATTTTTTATGTCAGATTTAGATCCACTTTTGTGAATTGGGACCACCTTCGCTTCTTTCAAAGCCTGTGGAAAGATCCCCTGTTCAAAAGAACTGTTGACAACGTGGGCTAGTACACTAGTAAAACTGGGACAACTGTTAGCGATTTTTAGAGGTTCAATTTTAGTGTCTAGTGTGGCTTTATTCTTAAGCAGGTTTATGACGTCCTCAATTTCAGTGGCAGTAACTGGCTTTAAGTAAATACTACTTGGAGTGGCGTTGCGAAGTGTGCTCTGGGTTCCACCAGGATCAAAAGTGGTCCTACTACTAATTTCAGACTTAATTTTTGGAGCGATGTTTGAGAAGTAATCGTTAAATTTTTCTGCTACAGCTGCCGGAGTGCTGATTGAGCCGTCTTCGTCAGTCAGTTTTATTAAGGTAGGTTTAGATTTTTTCCTATTTAGAAGACTGTTTATCATTTGCCACTGCTTCTTAGAATTTTCTTTGTTTTGCTCAAAAAATTTTTTGAAGTGCTTGTTTTTAGCTTTATCGATGTGTTTATTACAAAACTTCTTCAGACGGTCATATTTACTGCGGTTGCTATCAGATGGTTCCTTAACAAAATCATAATATGACTCATTTTTACGTTCTATAGCTTCTTCGAGCCAGGGCAGCATCCATGGTTTCGGATTAACACGTTCATTTTGTCTTCGTGATTGTCTTTTTGTAGGATAGGCAGACTCGTAAATCTTATTATAAGCCGTATTAAAATTATTGAACTGTTCGTTGGCATCATTGGTATTGTTAAAAATTTCTGACCAACTTTCATCTATAATTAAGTCTCTGAATTTTTGATTGTTGGTGTCGTTAAATCTACGTGTTTCAGTTTGAGATACATTTTGTGAGTTAGACGCAGAGCGGTAGCTGCTGGTTGGCGTGTTATCAAGATTTATTGTAGTGACTATTGCTAAGTGATCCGACATATCTGTTGTTAAGACATTACAGCTTATTGTATCCTCAAGATTGTTTGTGTAGATGTGGTCAATAAGCGTGGCACTATGGTCCGTTAGGCGAGTTGGGCGTGATACAATTTGAATAAAACCGTAAGAGGAAGCAATATCTATAATGTTCTGACATGCTTGGTCGCTGCTGTGCTTCAGTAAATCAAGGTTGAAATCTCCATGAAGCGTCATATGTTTACGGGTGTGTCTCCCTAGGTTGTGCAGCGTATTTTTGAAAATTTCTAGAAACGCTTCAGGTCTCCTAGCGGGAGAACGGTAAACATTGCCAATTATTTTCGTTCTGTTGTATCCTTTGCACTGATGGAGCTTAATAAATTGGAATTCGCCACTAGTATTAGTTGGTTCAGGGTTTGGAGTGAAAATATCAATTTTATCATAATCGACTACACGTTTGTGTACATAAATGGCTAGCCCCCCACCTTTTCCAGATGGGCGAATTGGATCCTGGATAAATGGTTCATGAAATCCATCTAAGGTAACGTCGTTTATTCCGTTCGGTAATTTCCCTAAAGTACAATTAGTTTCGTTAAAACACAATATATCATACTTATCATAAGTCTCAATATCATCACGTAGTTGATCTATATTCTTAATAAGGGATCTTATGTTCATAGAAAATGTTTTAAGTTGAGAGCAGGTAGATTTTTTCACGTTACGTTGTTGTTTGTACTGACAACTAGTTAGGAAAGATGAAATATTGCTCCAAGTTGAATCTTGATGCTCTTCGTTGGTCATGGCGTCGCCAATAAGATTAAATCGACTATTCTGATCGTACGGATTAAATATGTCACTATTAAGATTACTGTAGTCGTCATAGATTTCATAGTAGGTTGCGTGAAATCCAGGAATGATACTTTCACAGCAACTCGTACAGCCTAAATTATCCTTAAAACATTTGACATGGACATTACTTTGGCACCATGAGCATGTGCGAATATTTTTAATAGAGTAACACCAGCCGCTGCAGCTTGAACATTTGATCTTGACTTTGTTTTCAGATGTAACAGTGGGTTCCATTTAGAGCTAAATATTATGATTGTGATACCGATAGTATATAAAACTATAAATATACGCCTATTCACAAGCCTGCGATAATCATTACAAGGGAATGTAATGGCTCATAGCATGAAACAAGTCTTCACTTTACCTTCTCCCTTTCCAGGTGGTAAAGTGTCTGAAGTTTGCAAGACAGAATACTCCTGGTTAGCTGTAGTCGGACTGGTGGTCTACATTATGGGCTTTGCTCCGGGTATGGGACCTCTACCATGGACTATAAACAGCGAGATATTCCCAAACTGGTCACGTGATACTGCCATGTCCATCACTACTACTACTAACTGGATCTGCAACAGTATCATTTCACAGGTAAAATAACTAGCCTCACAAGTCACAATAACATTAACATTGGGTCAATCATAAATTCGAAAGCTAACTTATAAGTGGACACTGAACAACAATGTAAAATTCCTCACATCAATATTACGTGGTACTGTGACAATCTGTTTTTAGACGTTCCTACAACTAACGAAGGCGGCTACAACCTCCGGGGCCTTCTTTATCTACTGTGGTATAACACTAATTGGTCTGATATACTTCTTCATCTGTCTCCCTGAGACGAGGGGTGTGTCCCTTGAGCACACTGAAGAGCTTTTCTCGAGTAGTCTCACTTTCGTCGGACTCAAGACTGGATTAAGAAAGAAAGAAATCGTAAACAATGAGGATGAATAATAAATTAGATAATATATAATTAGATTTCAATATGTCGATCCGCACTGCTATGTTTAAAGATGAACAAAAGGTGTTTATTAGCTATTAAGCTATAACAGTCAATCGTAAAGTATCGAGTGATTTTTAAACTGTGCTTATAATATTGGTTACTACTCAATGTTGATAATTTTTTATTTTAAACTTTTGCTTCTTAAAAAAACTGTGATTCATTATGTAGATTTCTGTAGAAAAGTCCAGAGTTTCAACAACACAATATGGACAAATAGAATGACCCAATTTTATACAATCAAATAGATGAGAATAATTTACTACAAAGTTCAGCTCCGAATACAAAATAAAGGATCTAAGTCCACGTGATCTTAAAATCCTTGAAACTGTAGCCATTTCTTTATTTCAAAAGCCCTCCAGCCCAAGCAAGTGATTGTCCCAGTGACCTCATTAGCCACCACTGGGATAGTCTCATCATCCAAGAAGTTCTCCACTGCACCTCTTAAAGCTTCAATATCCCCCTCAATCTTTGTTATCTGTGTAAACCTATGAAAGTCCTGATTTTCTTTGTGTTCGACTGGAAGTGTCTGATCTACATTCCGCCACACAAAGTAAGGAAGTTGTGGTATGCTTGTTGGAGGAGGCACCCAACCACTAGGCATTGCGTTTGGGACACTCCTAGGTAAGTTGGAAATCTTTATTCCAGAGTCCTGAGTAAGTGCTGATTTTTCCAAAGTTTTCAGATAGTTTTTATATTGAGTCCTATCTATTCGTGGGACCTGACCATAATCGGGTTGCTTGATACCGGATCTAGAGAGACCTGGTCCCATGGCACCGATGTAACATCTTGTACAGACGGGTATACTGTTGCATGTTTTTCTTATGCACTGCATCCTGGTAAGTAAAAGTAAGTTAGATAACAGCTGTTAACAGTAACGCAATTTTATCATTTTCTGTACAAATTTGTGATATATCAGAGTGTGTGGTGAATTGTTAAAAGTTGACATTGATAACAGTACTAAAATTAACACATTTTCCTATTGTAATTTTTAGGTTGAATGATCTAGAACAGTGTCAAGTGTCAACTCTTGCTGAGTAACATACATTATAATCATATCATGTTAAAACTGAACAGAATATTCAATATCTGAGTTTTGATGAAGTACAGTTAGGGACAGAAAACCTTCATGAACCCTAACAACGTGCATAATGGAATTAGAATCCCTGTAATCTTGAAGCCAGTACTCACTCCCGCGGAGTAATCGGTTACCAAAGTTACCAGAAAATTAGGTTTACTTAATATTATACGATCTTAGGGGTTGTTTTTAATAACCTTTGCAATATGACCCTAAATAAATATTAGAACCTTTGGGAAAGAGCTCGATATTTCCCGTGTTCTGGCCACAAATTTTAACGCCCAATTCCATTTTGTAAATCTCTGATTGTGTTGTGTATTGAATGAGTCACTAGATTTCTTGTGAGGGTGTCACTTCAAAATGGGGCTACCGTATAAGACAAAGCTGTTAGTCTTCTCAGCGGTAATGGGTGGATTTCTCTTTGGGTACGATACAGGAGTGATGAGTGGCTGTCTAGTTGCTCTTGCAGGTGACGAACCCACATGGGACCTGGAGGTTAGTTCATGTTTGTGGAGGATAATGAAAGGGGTTATATAATGTACACTTTGTTAATTCATTGTATTGATATTATATATTGATGACTGTGTTCACTGTAAGATAATCAAATTAGAATTCTAAAACAGTGATAAACAATTTCATAAGATAGTGCCGTGTGGAAACTTCACTTGACTGGTGACCCTGGCCTTACCAATCTTGTAGAAATCTTTGTACTGATCTAACCTGCCCTTACACCATACAAAATGTTACGATTCATTGTCCTATATTAAGTACTTAATTATGAAATGAAATGAGGTATTTATATCCCGCTCATATGATTAACCAACAACACAAGGAAGGTGGTTGACCATGTCAGAGCGGCTGACTGTGAGTGATGTAAGCAAATGTGTAAAAATGAGCAAGAGTATTATAACTCAATATAAGGCTAAGACAAAATTAGAATCACTATACACATATAAATATATAAATAAAAGTTAAATTAACCCCTCTCCTCAAGACTATGCTCTATATTTGATAAATATTTCTTAAGGAAAGGGACAGCAGGAAGGAGCTCATAGTAAGCGCAGCAATATGGGCATGCGCAGTAGGAGCTCTTATGGCAGGCTTCCTCAACAAATTCTTGGGTAGAAAGGTAATGTTGAGCTTATATAAATTCATAACTTCCAGCTGTCGATCAAATAACAACTCTTATGTAGATAAATCGTTTAAGATTCATCTAAAACAAGTTGTAAATTTCAATTCCCAGATAAGTATGATGGCTGGAGCTGCTATACTTACAGTTGCTTCCTTTATCATGGCAATAGCACCTAGTTGGCAGATTCTAGTGGTTGGTAGGGCTCTTGATGGAATTGCAATAGGTAGGGCTACAATAGACTACATGTTTAGTATTTCGTCGTGACTGGAAATGACAATCAATATTCAATGCTTCCTTAGAACTTTTCCCCTTAAAAACGTCATAATTCTATAATCTATATAAATGAGATATTCAAATTTTCTGGAAACATTGACGAAGTTAGAATCTGGTAATCAGACTGCTAAAATTCCATGCAGTTAAAAATCAAACAACTTCCAGGTTTTGTGTCAATGACAGGACCATTGTACATAGCTGAGCAATTACCCAATGATTGGAGAGGACCCATGACTGTTTGTAACCAACTTCTCATTACTATTGGTATACTTGTAGGCAGCATTGTGGCAGGGATTTTTGAACCAATTTCTGGTGGCTGGAGGTAAGGAACATCACAAATTTGTATTTTCTTATCAAGTTTTATAAGGTTTCTTCTCGATATCTAGGAACTAATGAAAGGCACAATTATATAATAATAACTTTAAGGCATGTTGACATTAGCACCCTAACATTATACAGGTGGATGCTGGGACTTAGTTGTGTTCCATCAACAATCATGTTTGTCCTCTTTATTTTTATGCCTAAAAGTGCAAGATGGCTTTATTTTCGAGGAGATATTGAACAAGCGAAGGCCATTCTAATCGAGGTATGAGGAATTTACATGACAGTTGATAGAATGTTATCAAAATAAAAAACCCAAATTCATAGGTGGAACCACTATGCTCCGGTTTTATGAAGTAGAAAAAAAATATATCAGTTTTAAACAAAGCAAATTGATTCATAGAAAACTAACCTATTGTCATACAGTGAAAATATATTTCATGTTTTAATGAATATCATTAAAAGCTCAGAGGAACAGAAGATGTTTCAAAGGAAATGAACGAAATAGCAGAAGATTTTAAACAAACCAATGAAAATGAGAAGCTTGGTGGAAAAGGTTAATTATTTATATATTATCTAAATACAGTAATCAACACAACTTCAGTCAGTATATGCTAGCAATGATAATTGTATGCACAAACTTTAAGAGGTTAAATATAATGTAAATTTAATAAAATTGCTTGCTCTCAGGATTTGAAGTCTTGGTAAATATGATGAAGAATAAGGCAGTAAGAAGAGCACTGTTCCTTGGAGTAATGTTGCAACTATTTCAACAATTCTCGGGCATTAATTCTGTAATGTAAGTAGCTAACTAATCTCCTTTAAAATCTACATTTTAAATTGTTAGATAAATCATACAGTTGAATTACATGCACTGGAATTTATTTGGTAAAATGACATTATAATTCAATAACTAATGCTCTGTATCCACACCCCATTATGTCCAGGTACTACTCAGCTACAATATTGGTAATGTCTGGTGCATCAGCAAATAAAGCAATTTGGCTTTCAACAGCCGTTAGCACAGCTAATGTCACATTTACATTCATAGGTTTGTTTCAAAGTTAAGTTAGAGTTCTTTTGATCCAATTATTCTATAAAGAGAAAGGTAAAAGTTACAGAACTGTAATTTTATAAACATTGAAATCCTATCAGGTTTATTCGGTGTTGAGCGCTTTGGGAGGAAAAAATTACTCCTTGGAAGTATGGCTGTGATGATGTTGGGACTATCGTTACTTGGAGTAGCATTCATAGTTATCACAAATTCTTCAAAAGCAATGGATGTTGCAGGTACCGTATTGAAAGATTTCCTTTTGCTTCACCTGATTATGAGCGTTAAAATTTTCCACAAGATATACTAGCTTCTAATTTCAACTACATTAATTTGGTCTCTTTCAGGAGTTTCGGATTGTGCTGGTGAAATAATTGCTGAATCATGTTATAGCTGTGTTGAGTCAAACAATAAATGTGGAATTTGTGAGGGTGCATCTGGGAGTCTGATGTGTTTATCAACAAATGTGACATTAATTTCGGATATAACACAATACTGTGCTTCAGGTGAGTGATATAAAACATCATGGTGGATCGAAACGTGATACAATGCATCGGAAACAAGAATTTGTATCCTCAGCAAAATTGCAGCTGAAAGAAATGATATAAAAGGAATCATTCAAATACTATTGTGCAAGCCTGAGTTTGGCCATTGACCCACCTGCACCCTGGCCTTACCTTCACCTCAATAAAATAACACTATTCTTGGCATTTATAAAATATAAACCCCTCAGCCTTCTTCCTTAAGCTGGCTTACATAACCTGTTAATGATCCCTATACTAATAGTAAAATATTGATGTTGCTCTCTTAGGAGTCACAGATATAGAAAAAGTTTGTAAGACGAAAGAATCGTGGTTAGCTATAGTGGGCTTAATTATCTACATCATGGGCTTTGCACCAGGAATGGGCCCACTTCCTTGGACCATCAACAGGTAAATATGGAAAATTTTATCAAAATGCAGCAACTGCTTAAGTTTTATAGTCTTATTCATTGTGACTTGAAGGTAATTTCCTCAACCAACTTGGAATGACAGATGTGTAAGATTTAGGTAATATACATTTCAAATACTAAATACCATTATTAACAAGTCTTATTCCTGCAAGCGAAATTTTTCCAAACTGGGCAAGGGATACAGCTCTTTCTTTGACGACATTTACTAATTGGGTCTGCAATAGCATAATTTCACAGGTATTATTATTATATATAGTCCATTTATTGTTATAATGACATTTACATATTATAGGGAAATCAAAATAGAAATATGAATCACAGTATTATAAAAATTTCTCATGTTTCATAAATGTTTAACTAAGTTTTGATTTTATTTTAAGTCTTAAGAAGAATTAGTGTTCATGTATTTACGATTTAGTCTATTATGCTTTACCTAAATATTTTGATTTTTCACTAATAACCATATATATTGCTACACAGTTTATATTTCAGACGTTCCTCCAACTTTCGAATGCTGCAACACCATCTGGAGCATTCTTCACCTACTGTGCAATAACGTTTGTAGGAATGGTTTATTTCTTCATTTGTTTACCGGAAACGAAAGGAATTTCACTTGAACATACAGAAGAACTTTTTGAAAGCAGGCTTACATTTGCGGGATTTAAGGCTGGATATGAGCCAAAGAATAAAAACAATTACTTGAATGAGTAGTGACTTTCCAAGCAACAAATTTGCAGCTCACATTGTAAGTAGGACATAATATAATCCATTTAATAGTGTATAGTGTATAGTACAGAGATCATGGTCATTGGGAAAGATACATCGCAGCACCCACTCCCAGAGAATAGGACCATAGATATAACTGTCGATGGAAACTCTGCAAAGCAGGTCACTCAATTCACTTATTTAGGTGTCAAAATTACATCAGATGGCAAGATTGATAAAGAAATAAGTGTCAGGATTGGAAAAGCAACCGGAGCTTTTAACCAACTCAACAACATTTGGAAGAATAAGAACATAAGCATTAACAACAAAGTGCGAATCTACATTGCAGCTGTTCTTACCATTCTGACCTATGGATGTGAGATATGGAACACGACTCAAGTGCAGACAAGAAGATTGGAGTCTTTCCATCAGTACTGCTTAAGAAGAATCCTGAGAGTGAGGTGGTTCCATCGAGTAAGTAATGAGGATGTTTTAAGAAGGGCATCAATAACTGCCCTTGCTGACATAATAACAACAAAACGGCTGCGTTGGTTTGGACATGTCAGTAGAATGCCTGAAGATCGGTTACCCAACTATTTACTTGAATGGAAACCCAAGCATGGGAAGAGATCAAGAGGCAGGCCTAGGAAGAGCTTAAATGATGTATTCATTGAGGATGCTGAGCAGAGATTGGATCGTAATGGACTCACGATTGATTGTATGAGAAGATTAGCTGCAGACCGAAAGGGATGGAGAAATGTTACCCGCCGAAGTTGTATAATACAAAGTAATGACGCAGTCGACGCAGACTAATCCTTTTGGATGGAGATCTCGCCATGTAACATGTATGTATGTATAGTACAGACCTTAACAAGATTCGATGTGTGATCTTTTGACAGAACGCTCTACCAAGGTGTAATGAAAACTGGCCACGGGCCTAAATATTACATATCAATCAATTACAATTCATTAATATTATCAATATTAAAAACTATCGAAAATATCCAAGAAAGTATTCTCTAGCCAAAGGGCTCAATATTTAAATCTAAATCTTCAATATTGTCTGGTTTATATCGCAACTTGGGCCCTCTGTCCCCCCTTATCGAAATAACCGTTGTCTTTAATACCTCAAAGCGCAAGCGCTTTCTAAGATATGTAACTGAGTCTGAATAACGCTGACCCGTTGGAGATTCCATCTTTACACCAAGGTGTAATGTCTCTTAATTATAAATAGGCGATGTCCTTTACCATTTGCCTAGACGTAGATGTGTGCTAATCAATTTGTTTTACTTAAATTTTGTTTTACTTAATAAAACTAAATCAGTTTTGAAAACAGTTCATAAGTATATTTTGAGGCAAAATAAATAATTTAGGGTGCCAAAATTCAAGGCTGACCCAAATTCATGGCGCTTACTTAGTAATACTTATTTTACAAAGTTAAAAAATTTAAATTATCTTTAAATTTATTATTGTAACTCAAATATTTTGTAATATCGCACGAATATAAAATACTGAACTGTGTATACTGTAATATAAATATTAAATACAACAAATTTACATTTTATTTGTATGCATGTTTACATTAAAATTTGAAAGGGTGCACACGCAAGTTTAAAATTTTTAATTTGTTGCGTTTTAGTTACTGGGCGACAAAAATGAAAAACCAAATAAAGTGAACTTTACTGGGCCGCGCTCAGCCTGTCATTCCGCCGAATCTCTATTCTATGTTTATGAACATGATAGCCTGAGGTCCCCAGGTAAAGTGAACTTAAATGACAATAATCTGTTTGCTCTTAGCTCTATCCAGAGCCCTTGCGCTTGCAGTGGCGCGCGCCCGCCTCATTCACATAGCCATGTGTATACGCGTACTGCGTGACGCGCTTGTTTCTTTTGCCGCCTACGGCGGACGCGCGCTACTGCAAGCGAGAGGGCTTTTGTTAGAGCAACCCGCCTCACGGCGTTTCTTGACTTGTGACTTGTAAAACAAGCGCGCCCGCAGCGGCGCGAAAACACATGGTTAGGTGAAGTAATCTGTACTTAATTGTTAACGGATGTTACTTGTCTAAATTTCTTCGAAGTAGCGCGCGCCGCTTTCTTCTCGAAATGAAAGTGCTACGAAGTAGCGTGCGCCGGGCCAAGTCATCAACAACAAACAATGGTCAATTTAATTGACAATGTTTATTCTTCGCAGCTCGACGAGGCCCAGTAGCGCATTTCGCTTTACCTGAGGACCCCAGGCTTTAATGTTGTTATTAAATAGAGATTAGGCGGAATGACAGGCTGAGCGCGGCCCAGTAAATTTCGCTGCAATTTAACGAAGTTGATTGCGAGGAGCATTATTGGATGCGCGGCGCGGCCCAGTAACGCATCGCACTACAAATCTGTACAAGCTGTTTTTATAAAATTTTATCATGTAAATAATTTAAAAGTTTTTATCGGCACCAAGCTTACATTTGAATATTGATTGACGATGTCAACCCATTGAGATTGTTGCTCTGCGAAGCAAAGCAACGATCGACGATGCGAAGCAAAAATGCTAGTTTGCGCGGCTAACGGGTAATACTCGTAAAATATTTGTTCCAACTCGGCGCGCGTCCTGGTCACCCCAGCGAACGCCGCGGGCTTCATGCGCCGCTAAAACGTTTAAATTTCATTTTTATAATTCTCCCAAGACTCCTGTTAAGACAAATTGCGAATGTTTAGCTTTAAAACTACTCTGTTCTTGAAACAATTGTTTTAATCATCGAATACTGAAGAGTTCAATTCAATCCAAGGTAAATTGTTCAAATTATGAGTGATCATGAATGAAAAATGAATAATTTACACGTAAAATTTGCCTCGAAATTTTTCTTGAAAAATAACCATAACTCTGGCTATGATTTGAATTTTGAAAATTTAAAATGCTAGTGCCGCGCACAAAAATGTTCCGCGCATTTAAAACGTGTCGATAATGCGCTCAAACCAATGTCGCGTTGGATAATAGTATCCAAGCTGGTTGAATTCACAATTTTCATTTCTTGTTCCAGTTTGTAGCTTTGTGTGGCAGCCATATTGGTTTTATGCGTGCGCTTATATTGCGCGCTACCTATATATCTTACCGTTAAATGTACGTTTACAGATTTAATCGAGATCTCTGCGAGGCTTTCATAATTATGTATGATATAGCTTGATATGCTGTTACTTCAAATTGCTGTAATTTCTATTTATATTGACTGAAGTAGAGTACAAAATAAAATTATTTGCTCTCTAATTTTAAGGATGTCGACCTGCAACTGAAATTGAGTGATATTCGACTATTTCAATTTAGATTCGCTAGTCAACAAAATGATTGCTCACTCCGAAATAACGACTTTCAAGGAATGGTATGTACCCTATTATTTACAACAAGGCTCCCAGCATTATAGTAAAACATAGACAATAGACAATATTTTAATATAAACTACAGGGTGGGCCAAAAGTCAGTGTGCAAACGTTGGGTCTTATACCTCCACCGTGTTTTATATTTGAGAGCTGTTGCTTTGCAGATGGCATACTGTACTTACTGGTTCGAGGATTCCGTCGTCAAAATTTGAAAATTCGAATATTTTAGACCACGCCCATTCAATATTAAAACACCTATATTGTTTTCTCTGAACATGCTGAACGCCTAATGTTTTCAGAGACGGTAGATTATCAAATGTTGCATATGATCTGAAAACATGAGGCAAAACGGATTAGAAATGACGAAGTTATCAAGCATTTTGTGTATCTCGTTAACAAAATTGACTGGGTGATTATGTGACACCGTGACACGACACCTTAATTGGGCACCCTTAACAATTCCCATAATGTTTAACGGGGTAGTTAACGGGGTCACCTTATCAGGTGATTACGTAAACCAATCACCTGATCACACGTAATGAATAAACTCGTTATGCTTCATATCTCGGTCATTTGAGAAGCTACAGTTCTAATTCTTTCAGGACAAACGTAATTCGAATGGCCAAACACAATTCAATAACATTTAGCTTGATCCGACTATCCAAACTATCAAATAAATGTGAAAATGAACCTCCATTTGAAAAAAATGAACGCGAATATTTTTCGAGTTGACAAATTCCTCGAACCAGTGGTGGTACCAAGTCATACCAGAAGGAAGTATTTCAATTGGGCACTCAGTGACTGAGCTATTAAGGCCAACGTTTGCACACTGACTTTTGGCCCACCCTGTATAATTAATTTTTGACCGGGAACATTCAGCAGTTAACTTTGTCGTATTTTAAAACAAGTAACTCGGGCCCAGTTCGTAGAGAAGATGGATTTGCTGTATTTTAAAACAAGTAACTCGGGCCCAGTTCGTAGAGAAGATGGATTTGCTGTATTTTAAAACAAGTAACTCGGGCCCAGTTCGTAGAGAAGATGGATTTGCTGTATTTTAAAACAAGTAACTCGGGCCCAGTTCGTAGAGAAGATGGATTTGCTGTATTTTAAAACAAGTAACTCGGGCCCAGTTCGTAGAGAAGATGGATTTGCTGTATTTTAAAACAAGTAACTCGGGCCCAGTTCGTAGAGAAGATGGATTTGCTGTATTTTAAAACAAGTAACTCGGGCCCAGTTCGTAGAGAAGATGGATTTGCTGTATTTTAAAACAAGTCACTCGGGCCCAGTTCGTAGAGAAGATGGATTTGCTGTATTTTAAAACAAGTAACTCGGGCCCAGTTCGTAGAGAAGATGGATTTGCTGTATTTTAAAACAAGTAACTCGGGCCCAGTTCGTAGAGAAGATGGATTTGCTGTATTTTAAAACAAGTAACTCGGGCCCAGTTCGTAGAGAAGATGGATTTGCTGTATTTTAAAACAAGTAACTCGGGCCCAGTTCGTAGAGAAGATGGATTTGCTGTATTTTAAAACAAGTAACTCGGGCCCAGTTCGTAGAGAAGATGGATTTGCTGTATTTTAAAACAAGTAACTCGGGCCCAGTTCGTAGAGAAGATGGATTTGTTGTATTTTAAAACAAGTAACTCGGGCCCAGTTCGTAGAGAAGATGGATTTGCTGTATTTTAAAACAAGTAACTCGGGCCCAGTTCGTAGAGAAGATGGATTTGCTGTATTTTAAAACAAGTAACTCGGGCCCAGTTCGTAGAGAAAATAGATTTGCTGTAGTTGTCAGTTTAGTCGTAAAGCATTAATCAGAATATGTTTTAGGCTGTCCCAAAATTTCGGATTCTTTTTCTGGAGTTTGAAATTGGTGGGAATTTTAAAACTCTCGTTGTGGTACGTACCAAACCAATATTTTCAGCGCAGAGTTTTAGCGCGCGCCAAGAGCACACACGTATTTTTGCATTGAAGCCGCGCGTTATTTGCACGTGCACTTCTACAGATTAAAATTTGGAGAGGGCCCTTACTGCTTACATTACTAAGTTGTTATGTAGTAATATTGTGAATTTGTCCGAAACTGGAAACAAATCTTGTAAAATTTTACGAATAGAAGTTATAGTATTACTTGACTGTAAAAATTTACTGAGTTTCACTTCCATATTTCAGGATCCGACCGCTGATATTAAAATTGAAGAGTTAGATTTCATTGGAACATGGAATTACTGTAATGGAAAATAAAACAGGTCTTGCTGAGCACTGAGGATGAAGAAATGTTATGTGGGGAGAAAATGGGCTACTGGAAGTGGACCTTCTTAAACAAAGACGACTTTCACAAAATGTTTAAAAGATCACGGTCGCGGCATCGAACCTTGGACGCTTCCCCTGCCACTGTCAGACACTCAAATTGGAACAGTAGTGTGCGCTACTCGAGCTGTTGATATATGAGTTCTTCGGTGTTATTTATATAATTGTAATATGTAATGACTGACAGTGCGAGATATCTTTTTTTGTTTCTATTTGATGTGTTTAGTGTTTGTGTTGCATTCTAATATAAACCGCGTATTAGTTTCGTGTCAATTTTAAATTTGATAAGTTTATCTTTAAACTGTATTTATTAGCAGTAATAGTTACATTTTGGTATTATCCATATATTTATTATTGTAATACTGTTGTATAATGCTGTTTCTTCCTCATTGTAGCTTACATATAGGATAGCATACTTTGCTATGATCTTTAATCACAGTTGACAATACTTGATTAGAGTTAATGATTGTACGCGTTTGAAATCTTGATTTGATATCATTATAACCTTTACTAATATTCAGATGAATGAATTTGATGTTTTATTTTTCCTCGACACTATTGAAAATCCTTTAAGGGATAGAATCGGCACTGTCAAATATCTTTAAAAGGTTCGTAAACGGAATTACAGTCGATCTCCTGACAAATTTATGCCGAAAATTTGTTTTAACACGCGCAGCAATATGAAGCCCGCGGCGTTCGCCGGGGTGCTGGTAGGTTATAAACGTACAACAAGTTTATTTTAACGATGGACAAATACGAAATTGTAAAATGATTTTTTTAATAAAACTTTTACCCAATGCATTTAAAATTAATTTGAAATAAATTACCTGAGGACCCCAGGCTATTATGTTCATTAACATAGCCTGGTGAGACTGAACCCTCTAATACGCGCAGGTCTCTCGGACGGGCGCGTTTTTGCGCGTGGAATGCTGAGCGCGCAAAATATATGTTTTGTAATGATAATCGCATATCGGTAGACCTTTTAAAAGCAGTATGTGACAGAGTGGCAACAAGCCGACAAGCGACATGTTGTAAGTTACTAGTGCGGTAGCGTTGTGATACTTTATGAAGTTTCTCATTTGTTTTGGTCAATTTGCAATTGCAATTGCAATCCCGAACTTTGACGGATCAAAGGTTTCATGATGGTATAACTAGTATTACTATTACTGAATTGTTAATGATCACACGACAACTCGCCTAGCATTCCACACCAAAAACGCGACCAATGTCATTCCACCATATTATATATCAATCGTGTTAAAGAACACAAAAGCCGGAGGTCTAAAGGTTAATACAATCAAGTGGAAAAAGGTGGTAGACATATCACAGAATTTATGTCAACTTTCATATTTTAATCATTTTATTACATAATTTAAAGATCATATTCTAATAATTTTATTACATAATTTAAAGAGAACGGTTAATAATGGAGTCATTCGTAAACTATTGACAAATAGCTATTCACGAGAGTGCTCAGTTCACAGTTGTCAGTGCTATAGCCAGTACCATTACCAAATACACAAATCACTCAGAATATTTTCAGCTTTAACTTACCCGGGGACCCCGGGCTTTGTGTTCTCAAACACAGTAGTTATATTAATATTAGATTTTAGTAAATATGCTTGATTCATGACTGATACGTGTATGAAAACCTAAAACGGGGTCCCCAGGTACTCAATCGATTAGATATGTAAAAGATTCCGATACGAGGGATTATCATACCTCATGCTAGCTATGCATTTTCGTATGATACAGAATGACATTAACTGCGGAGCACCGTACTGAGTTTCTACAACAAGGTCTACACTAAACTGAAACAGTAAACATGTGAAGATGATTGATCACTCAGTACTCGACCAACTGCGATGGACAAATACGAAATTGTAAAATGATTTTTTTAATAAAACTTTTACCCAATGCATTTAAAATTAATTTGAAATCAATTACCTGAGGACCCCAGGCTATTATGTTCATTAACATAATATAGATTTGGCATATAGATTTGGCATATATATTTGGAATATAGATTTGGCGGAATGACAGGCTGAGCGCGGCCCAGTAAGAAATCAACTGTTTTCCATAAAACTAAATCAATATTATTTAGTGTATTAATACAAAAAATTGCAAAAATCTGAAATTGAAAGCGTGTCGCGCATGTATAGTTGTTGCTGTTTAAATTAAGTGCGAACAAGAATTTGTTTTATCTTCACTGATATGCTTTTCATCATGTAACCACGCCATACTTTAATACAGTTCTTCCATATCTTACACTTGTACAGCATTTTTTGACAATAGGGTCACACATCCTAACTGCGACTCGAATACATGTGTAAGCCACTTGTCATACATTGTCCCCCTGTATCGTAGAAATGCTACAGTGAAACGACAATTTGGGGGTCACGACGTGATACAACAAGTCATTAAATAAAATATACAGTGAACATGAGAAAGAGAAGCAATATTTGTATGAGGAGAGAGTATTTCGGTCAGGGAAAGGATCCTTTGTCCCACTAGTCTTCACGACATCTGGAGGCTAGGCATGGGACTGCTTTACACTGTGTTCGTAGATATTGTATCTGAGATAATAGCTGACTTCAAAATAGAAGCCAAGAGTCAGGTCAAAAATTATATCAGAACACGACTCAGGTTTGATCTGCTATGATCTGTCAAGTTCCCAGGGGAATTATAGAACGATCATCAGCTCGACATATAGGACTGCAAAACGTATCCTTCTACCTCATCCCTCGAAGACGAGCTCTGAGGTCTCCTAGATTTGTTTATGTAAATTTGTTTCAGATAATTTATTGTAATTGTTACATGCAATTTTACGGAAGAAATGATGCCAGGGGGACTCCCAACCCAACTCTTTGGCGGGTAGTTGATCTTTTTACGACCATTTCATATCTCACTTGGCACTGACCTTGATATCTATACTAATTTCTTAAGGTTGTTCACACTCACTCCTCCTCTAATGTTGGAACAGTATTGTCACACAGTCAGACCATTTAACAAAATATTGTTACACACAGGTCTACTCAGTAATAACATTGGACATCAGAACACGATTCAGGTTTGATCTGCTACGAAGCGCACTCATAGCACTCAGGGGAATCAGAGGAAGACAAAAAGCCCAGCACCTTAGACTGGATGACGTATCCTTCAATCTCATTCCTCAGAAGACGAGCTTTGTTTACATAAATTTTATAGATAATTTATTGTAGCTTTTATATTGTGTAAAATTTTACGGACGAAATGATCCCAGGGGGGACTCCCAACCCACCGCCTCAGCGGGTAGTTGCTACACCTTTCACAAGCAAGAGCCACTTTGGTCTACTTGCTGTGAGGTGTCTCAGCTACATGGGTCCGGTTGGGGGTCACATGCATGCACTCTAGAGTGGTTCATTTTACCAAAAGTTGTTCAAATAATTAGAAATCATATCTTATTAGTTGCTCTATAGGGTCAGGAACGACCAAAAAATTTTTTTTGACTCTAGTGTTCCGGATATGGTCCGCACATGCCACGCCCATTTTTATAGCGTTTCTTATACAGGTAAAATTGTCTAGATCGTCAATTTAGTCATGAAGGAGTATGGAAGGAGTTCTGAATGTGTGCTCCTCTAATATAAACAGTAGAAAATGGTTAACTTTAGTCGAGGTCTCAGGTCTCTACAATGTCGGGAAGTTCCTGCAGGAGTTTGCGCATTGCGCTGAAGCGCGGGATTCACTGCGCCAAAAGTGAAGGTCGTAGAGACATGAGACCTTGACTAAAGTTAACCTTTTTATACCATTACTATAGTGGTGTGACACTTTCAGAGTCCTGAACACATTCCTATATCACTTAATCGTCAATTATATGAATTTTACCTGTTAAAATATATCATTTATAACTGATATCAATTTAGTTTAACACTGTTAGCTTTTAAATAGGAAATAATTTACTTCACACCAAACTTACACACACCATAAAGAAATACAAAAAGATTCCAAATTGAACTTTGATTATATCCTGGGACTGGTTATCATTTCTCGATTGTTCTCCATTCTCCAACGCAGTCAGAAAGTTCAGATTTAGGTAGACTTGGTTTTCGAATCTTCATATATGTTCAGAAGTAGGCCAGAAGGGGTTTGGTTACCAGAGGAATTGAATATCTTCGTGGAACAAGGAAATTAATGAGGTCTTCGTTGATTTCTTCATAACTCGTCACTGACAGGATGAGTATTGACGAGATCCACTGATTACTTCATAGCTCGTCATTGATAGGATCAGTATTAATGAGATCGAATGATTACTTGATAGCTCGTAACTAACTGGATCAGCATAACATGACTAACGACTAACGAGGTCCAGTGATATCTTGCTGATTCGTCAAGGTCAGTAAATAACTATAAATATCGAAAAAATTTGCTTACAAATTACAGAGTGCAAATGCCTTCTTCACAACTATCGGCTATGAACGGAACAGATGAATCTCTTCTTTGGCTTCATCTTTTAAAATGACTCAGTCCCTCTGAAACAAGATAATGCTTAGGACTAGGAGGAACTTAGTTAAGTTCTCGTAGGATTCGCTAAGAGGAAAATTACTTAGTAAGCTAACATTCTTTTGTAGGATGTTACCACTCATCATATCTGTTATCCAGTATAATCCCACAACTAGACCCTCTCATTTTTGAGTCTCGACAATGACTGCAGCAATGTGTACTATTTTGATGCTCGGTCCAGGTAGTCTCCAAGAAAGCCTCCTTTTTGTATACTCTCATATTGTGTGTTAGTTTGGTGTGAAGTAAATTATTTCCTATTTAAAAGCTAACAGTGTTAAACTAAATTGATATCAGTTAAAGATGATATATTTTAACAGGTAAAATTCATATAATTGACGATTAAGTGATATAGGAATGTGTTCAGGACTCTGAAAGTGTCACACTACTATAGTAATGGTATAAAAAGGTTAACTTTAGTCAAGGTCTCATGTCTCTACGACCTTCACTTTTGGCGCAGTGAATCCCACGCTTCAGCGCAATGCGCAAACTCCTGCAGGAACTTCCCGACATTGTAGAGACCTGAGACCTCGACTAAAGTTAACCATTTTCTACTGTTTATATTAGAGGAGCACACATTCAGAACTCCTTCCATACTCCTTCATGACTAAATTGACGATTTAGACAATTTTACCTGTATAAGAAACGCTATAAAAATGGGCGTGGCATGTGCGGACCATATCCGGAACACTAGAGTCAAAAAAAATTTTTTGGTCGTTCCTGACCCTATAGAGCAACTAATAAGATATGATTTCTAATTATTTGAACAACTTTTGGTAAAATGAACCACTCTAATGCACTCATCCCATGTTACTACAATATTGTTGTACACTCACGACTCAGCCCATGTTTACAACAAATATTGTCACACACTCAGACCATGTAACAAACATATTGTCACACTTAAGCTCATGATAGAAGTGCTTTTGACGAATTTATTTAGGTAATCCTGTAATTTTCAAAGCTTCCCAAACTTTCAAACTGTGATAACCGTCTCAACAGTGTAGCAACTTTAGGTCAGAAACATCAACCTTGTAAACTCAACCTTGCAGGTTGAGTTTACAAGGTTGATTCTTGGTTATTACCGGGAAATGGAACTGCAGCTCAGGTGATGTCATAATCACGTGACATGTTAGATTTGATTTTGAAAATCTTGTACCTTGTTTATTGACAATTTTTTCCATTCACACCCTTTTGTAAAAAGGCAATACTGAAAGGTTACGAATAGTCGTTTTTGCAGAAAAACGTGGATTTTGGAGATTGCGGTAGGTGGGTCAAATATATGACGTGTTCCTTACTTACTTCCGTTCGTTACCATGTCAACTTGCCGTGCGCACGCTCACGAAGATTGCTTGTGGAGATGTGGTGTATAGTTAGCCTGTGGTCAATGAATGCGCAGCCGGCAGCGCGAGCGTATTTTAATGTATACTATGTAATGTATAGTATTATGTAATAAGCCCAATTTGTACGTGCCATGCGTAGTGTACTGATGTGTTTCAATATTATTATTATGAAGTGAGCTGATTATAGCTTATATTTATAGTTATAGTGAATGTGGAATGGAAATCTAGCGTCCGCCAAAATGAAACAATGGTCGTAATTCTTGTTAGAGGTTGTAGTAAGTATTGTCTAATTCCTAGCAGCATTGTCGGTATTTTATATTAACACCGTTCCTTTTATAACAATCTAATACCTTTCACGAACTGTTTGGGAATGATGTGATGTGCTAGTTGAATATCCTTATTGATGATCACTATTGATTTTCATACAAAAATAAACGCACTCATCTGTTAGTTTATTGAAACTGCTTGGAAAAAAGTCATTCAAGACTAGACAAAAATAATCGCCTTATCCCCTTGACTTTATAATCACTCATGAGTTACTAACCTAAAATTTACTTTAGTCATGGACGTGAAAGAGGCTCAGCAGATTATGAGGATACAGGAGCAATCCTTAAGGGAGTTGCAAAGGCAGTTTGGGGCTATGGAGAATCCACCATCAATATATCTAGAGGTTCGTTCTACAACTTAAATTTTCTCATTTTTATTCATTTTCTATTCTCATAGGAGATATCTATCATGCTGTGTGTATTCTGAATTTATTCAATATTTTCTACGTCATATTTTTAACTTAACCGGTGGCTGTTATTTTATTGTTTTTGTTCAGCCAGTTCGGAATAAATAGGCTGTTGATAGGCTGATTCAGTGAACCTCAATTTATCACAGTGTTTATGTCAAAAGAAAAAGTTCATGTTAATCAGTTTAATGAGGGTTGTTGAGTTGATCTTCTGGACAGTTACGCAGCCACAATTAAACCATTTTCAACTGATAGTACTGATTTGCACCAACTTAAAGCGGTAACACTTGTGAATACCACTGTTTATCACACAAGTTTTCAAGTCCAAAGTTCAAAATCTCCTTACAGAGAATTACTGTTTAACTTAATTGAAATAAATAATACTGTGGTGTGATTGAGTTTCACTGTGGATGTTACTTTCATGGCCTTGAGAGATACTGCACACATGATTTTTAAATTCAACCGTCTTGTTTAGTAGATCAAAATAGAAAACAATACAGTGTTGTATTGGTTCATTACATTCATTAAAAACGATGCGGAAATACCAAGTGATATACTGCATCACAATTATCACATTGAAACATTGAGAGAAAGAGAAAAAATATTTCATTGGACAAGGTCGTAAATGGTCCACTGTAAGTAAAGATGATTGTTTAGAATGAGATAAAGTTAAGGCACAGCTTTTAGCCAACTGGAACTGATGTTGAGAATATCTTTTTAGATACAACTTGCATTTCTAAAAATATTTCGATCTATTTGATGATTCATGCTCTTGTGATTGCACTTTAATTTATCATTTTGGATTAGAACCTAATGAAAGGCTAATTGACTTATTGGTTGATTGCAGTCCTCATCATTGTAAGGTGTTGGATTGAAGAAGAGGTTGCATGTCGGTCAGGACTCAGGGTGCATTAATTGAGAATTTAATACACATGTATTATATGGGTTCATTGATTCTATGAGTTTGTATTTTAATTTGCAATCAATAAAACAGTCATCGACTTTTTAATCCAGTAGTTTTCAAATTACAAATGTTCATCTAGTTCTACCGTTCACACTCATTTTTCTAGTTGTTCAAGATAAAAAGTATAAAAGTACACTAATTCCCACGTAAAAAATAAGTTGATCCCAAAAATCAGCTTGAATATAGTTATCATCATGGCATCACCCCTGCAGATTTCGTCGATTTCAGGTGTCGTCGGCACCATAAAAATTAAAAGCAAACATAAATTTTTTCCCCTAAAATCAAACGCTTTCTGCGCAAAAAATTGACCTCAACAGAAAAAATTAAACATGGCTTCAAATCCAAATTTGAACCAGAGATTTTTCACTTCCTCTCGATAAACTCAATTTTCAACCCAAAATAAAGTCTCAAAGGGGTAAATTACTCAGGTCAGGATTGTAGGCAATAATTAAATGCCAAACCATACATTTTTGTCCAATCCAGCTGCGCAGCGAGCGAAGCGAGCAAGCTGTGGCAGGGGTCCCGCTGCAGCCCCCAGCGGGGTCCAGGGGCGGAGCCCCTTGGCGGGGGCTAGGGGGGCACAGCCCCCCGGAAAATTTTTGCAAAATAGGGTGTTTTAGACGACATTTGGCATTAAAGAAATTTGTAGGACAGCAGTAAACTGGGATTGAAAAGAATCAAGTACTCACGTAAATTTGGTAACTTCACAATAGTAATCTGCATTCTCCAATCAGAATATTTCACTGTGTTCCAAAACTGACAGGATGTTCCTCTTTGATTTTTATACAATCGAAATATTTTCTTCAAAAATTTCCTCAATTAATTTGTCTTTATTCCAAAAAAATATTTCGAAATTTAGGAGTAACTTCTCAAAAATTTCCTCTTTTTCCTCCCGTTTTTCCTCCCAAAAAAAATTTCCTCCTAGGCTGCCTGGCAAGATGGCGTGTTTCTGGATGTGGGCCCTAGCCCCCGCCAATGGGGTCCGCCCCTTACCTGGACTCCGCTGGGGGCCGCGCCCCCAGACCCCTGCCACAGCTTGCAGCTTTGCTCGCCGACAGCCCCCCCCCCCCCCCCCCCATTCCCCCAAAGAAAAATCCTGGCTACGTGCCTGAGCAAAATATAGGTTTAGGGCTTTTCAGATGATTTGGCTCCTCAACAGATACCGACGTACATAACGGTCAATATGTAGTTTAGGTTTACCTGGCCCGTAGGTTACGAATGTGCCCGAGGAGGAAAAAAAAGCAAACTTAAGAAAATTTCTCGAGAACTTAAAAGTTCACCTCAAAACGAAATCTGCACCTATGCATGGCATCATGCACATTGCACATGATTAAAATCCAAATTGTTCAGATATCTTAGTTTTAGGCAAACTTGTCGTCTTGTTGGAACGGTCCACTACCCCAGACCTGCAACTCAAGAATACTGATATGTAGAGCCAGAGGGCAGAGGCTGGTGTAGAGTGATTCTTGAGGCGTAGGTTGGATCCTTATCAGACACCATAAAATCGTAGGTATTTAAAGCCTGGATGACCGCTCCAATCAACTCCTCATCAGCGTAGATGTGAGTTCCAACAATCTGCTCTTTACAACAGTTTCGGATATTTCAGATCTTGATCTTGTGAATTCTGAAGACACCACCTAATTCGATCCAAATCTTGTTATTATCTGCAGCACTTCGGGTATGACTGTATGTACAAATGCTACTGTCAACGTCTAGCTCAGATCAGAATCTCCATTGCTCTCTCCTTGATATCTTAAGCTTTATCTTTAAGCTCAAAAGCCTCATCCTTTACCCAATAAGCTTGCTCTCCGATAGCATCTGCTTTGTCTATAGCAGAGTATCCTTCTCGTCTTATTTCCTGAGCCTCTTCTTTAAGAGAATTGCAGATGTCCACCACACACTCTTCTCTGCTAGGTCGTCTCCCTTCGAGATCCGTATCTCCAAGTACCAGCTAGCTTGGTACATAAAACAAGCAAAAACAGGTCCTTAAGAAACATAGCAACCAACTCCTCTAACGTTCTAAAAATGTGCCCGAAATTGTGAAGTCAGATCAATCTAGCGATACGTGTCCTGCAATTAATGATAAGGTATTTATCAGGAATAGGATAATGAGATTTTACAGGAAGAATGCCAGCTGATTTTCTTATTTTTAATCATAGACGATACCTGTTGGTCGCTATCGGTTGTGAGAAGTGAGACAACGTATGCTACGCATGAGGCCCCAGGTCAAGATTTATGCGAGATTGCGAGCCAGACTCATCGCACAAAATTTGTAAATAAATGAGGAAACAGAAAAAGTTTAACTTAAAAGTTGAGGGAATTAGGAACTTAACATGTATTTTATACTCTTAAAGTTAACGTGTATTTTATCACTTGTTTATAGCGTGAAAACTTCGACGTAACGCGCGCGAGATTTTTGCCAGATTTTTGCGAGTTTCGTTTAAATCTCATAGCTAGGCTCACAATATCGTGAGATTCTCCGCGAGATTTCGGCATCCTCTTTCAGCACTACATATTCGGTCGCGCGCTTGCATTTTCATCGCTTTTCAGCGTGTTTATTCTTAGTTTATTTACCATGCAACGGTCCCATAATACTATTCCTCATATTGCTGGCCTTTTCGTCTTTATCATCAAGCCGACTTTTCATGGTCAATGAACTTTTGGTATTGATTGTTTTGAATTATTACTGGTTGTGACTTGTGTTACTCTGACGGCTTACTTTTCTGTACTGTCTAAGTCTTAAAGGATACTAGTTGTTGTCGATACTAATCGGTTTATAAGATCAAGATTCACAGTGGTTACTATAGTTACCATGGTTGCCATTAAAGGAGGTCCGGTAAAAGTTTGATAAAGGGTCTCTTCAACTGGAGAACTGACTTATTAATCCTAGCAGGTAATTAACTCTGGATCCTTACATTGATTCCATTCTAAAGTCTAGTATAGTACTACCTTAAGTTGCAGGAGCGCACGAATATCTATATGTAAATATTACAATGCATGTATGGAATCGTGGCCTAGTTGGTTAATCCGTCGGTTCCAGATTAGCAGATTGCGAGTTCGATACCCGGGACGGATAATTTTTTCCACTCTTTTGGCAATTATGAATAACTATACTAATGAACTAATAACTATACTAATGAATAACTAAACCTCTGTAATATAATTAGCATATAATTAGCAAAGTGAAATGAAATTGTTATCCGGCCGCGGAGCGGCCGAAAAATTTATGGTAGTCGTTTTAAAAATATATGGTAGCCGTTTTTTCTTTCCAGACTGGATTCCTAGTCCCTTTTTAAATTTATGTCACTGGGAACCATCGTGCTACGAGAGGCTTACCACGTTTACAATATGTAACATAATATAATTCATAAAAATACGCACGTAAATTTTTCGTTATTTATGGATCCAATAACAGCGACATACTTACAATTCTGAGAAATAAACATCGAGCGACATAAAGCAACTTACTTACAATTTCGCTTACAAAGGGACTCGCGAAATCTTTTTAAATAGAAAATAATTTGTGGGGCAAGAAATCTTGCAGGCTGGGGGGGGGGGGGGGGGGGGGGTTGGTGGGGAGTACATTTCGCCACTGCACGTGACACGTGAAAATCGCACTTTTAGTCTCAAAATCCAATCTCATCGCACTTTTTTTAGAATCTTGATAGGGGCATGAGGCTATTTTCGAACCAATAATTAGTGTTTTCAATATTCAAGTTTCGAGATCAAGATAAAATACAACTTGTGAAGAGTAATTTTAATTTTAAGACCCCAATAAAAATCCCTCCGGTTTCGGCCTTTTCAATCGAAAAGTAATTAGTTTTTTATCTACACTTATCCCGCATCTGACTTATACTCACCATGATGATAGGAGGGCATATTTCAATGCATGTTCCGTACCATCATCATTGATAATGTGGATAATGGTACGGGGCAGTCCCAGGTTTCTGCACACGGCTTTTGTTCACTAGCAGGAACCTGTGGTATCAACAGACATTCAGACATTCAGACATTCAGACATTTTTTTGAGACCTACATTATTCCTTCCTTGGGAAATTTAGTACTTCTTCATGCTGGTCAAAAGGCCATAAAAGCAGTCGACCCACTCAAAAAATATTTATCTCTCGGTTTTCGCGGAAAGTCGTGTTAAATTTGAAGTCGTGGTGTCAGTAAAATGGCAACAGATATATATTATATACCGTCTCGCTTTAAAATATGTAGTAAGATGTACCTCTTGAAAATAATTTGCTCGTAGTACAAATTATACAGTATATTTGCATCTGCTCATCAACTTTGTTGTGAGCTGAGGCTTTAATTTTTGCTTCTCCTTCATACTCATAACTTAAGACAAATTCTCTTATCAAGCGGACGAGAGTTTTCATTTGGTAAATATTGAAGATTTATACATCAAATTATTCTTTCAACTTCCTGATAAATTTTTCTACACAGGTCCCATCACCGGGACAAAACGACGGTAAAATTTACCCAATTTACACTAAGTTATCATTGAGTAGCTGAAACTGGGAACGATTAACCAGTAGTCATTTAGTCATCACTAATAAGATTATGTAATGTACAAAGATACTAATTATGTAATGTACAAATTTAGTCATCTACCTTATAATTTGGAGGTTTCTGTTTGTATGTTCGTCTACGTGCAAATTGGATGAGAAATATGAAGTTGTATAGTAACCTGTAATAGGATCAGAGTGGAACGCGCAAATGCAATGCACGTGCAGACATACTTGATATTTAGAGCAACATCATTCGATATATTTTGTTGTGATTACGTTCTGTTTAATGTGTTTCACCAACAACAAAAAATTGGCTAGATATCTGTTTAGGGTGGATATTTTGACAACGATACTTCGATTTAATTGATTGATGCAACAGCTGTACGGTTTCTCGATGTCACGTGTCAAAACATGTCATGTAGTCAGTAGTAGTCACATGTAATTAATTACTTAATCATTCGATTACATCGGAATCATCATCGTCGTCTGGACATCTGACTCAGAAAAAACGAACAATTTACAGCGCTATCTTCATTATCTAAGTTGTCATCTTCAGCCTAAATTTGTTTGTATGGGCCCTAGGCCTATGGGGCAGTGCATTTAGAAGATAGAGATACTTGTAACGGGTTAATGTCATAACCGAGTATACTTGAGTTCAAAATTCATTTACAAATTACAATTTACAATATACATGCTGGATTGGTTCTTCTTTAGGATATATGATCTCCCCGTGGAATTTGGGCAAAAACTAACAAATTGTTAAATGTCTTAGATCGTTTGAAGAACTAGTTGTTTATTAGTGGTTAGATAATAAGGGCAGTACGTTGATTTTATTCTTCAACTCGATAACAATTCATGACTGAGCTGGCCAGAAATCTGATTAAGGTTGACCTTTGTCTTAAATAAACTATATAATAATGATTACAAACCGGATTTATACACGTCTCAAAAATGATAACTTACTGACTTATTGCTAATAGCTGTTGTAATATGGTATTTAGAGATATCTTTTAGGATATCTTAGTTTTAGTATAACGTTTACGGGACGTATAATTTAGTATGTGTTTCCGGGTATTATATAATAACCAATGTTTTTATATGTTCGTATTTGGGAGTTACACATTTGAGTGTAAGTCGGTTGGCTGGCAGAACTACTGTCAGACTAACTGTCTGAAACGAGCCGTCCGCTCACTTTGCACCTGACTTACAGCCAGGCCTGTGGTTGGTCCTCGCGACCACAGCGTGACTGCTAGTGGAGTGCTCATTGGCGAGACGGCGTGTCGCGTGGTACAAGCAAATGCGTTGTGCCGTCACGCAGTGTGGCGTGACGAGTTTTGAGAGTATACCCGAAGAGCCGGAAGTGGAGAGCTCACTTCTGAGTTGCCCCTTGATCATTTTAAGGGATTCAAATTGACGGTAGCCAGTCTTACTGAGCACTACCATTTGTGATTAGTCACGTCAATTGATTGGAGCGAACACTTGGAAGTTTTTATCTGTTGACGTTCACTTTGTATTACTTTTCCATTTATTTAATTCTCCTTTTTTAGTTACTCGTTTCATTTCTACTATCCGGTACGCCCTGCCGTTCGTGCTACGTGACTAGAGCTTGACTAGCATACACTAAATACCTAGAGAAACTCCGTTTTCTATATCTGGAGGCCACTTTTAGTGTTGCTATTTTCTCGCTCGTGATTCTTCTTTTATCACCTATATTCAGTATAGTTTCGATAAGATCCTAACGTTGTCATTTGCTAAGCTAAGTTCGGGGTTACGTCGCAGTTCAGAAGAATTACGTGGAGGTTGACTTAGATCTTCAGTACTTCCTACTAGATTTGGTAAGTGTTGCTACGCATTTTGTGGTACCTGTATAGTGTATATTCCAGTGCTATCGTTTTAACGAGCACTCAGTTTTACAGCCGTTTGTAAGCTTCGCAGTACAGTTAAATCTAGATAGATAGCTCGTATTTGTGAGATTAAGCTACCATGAGAAATGATGATCGTAACGTTCGCCATCAGTTGGAAGGTTGTTGGGAGTGTGGTGATATTGGACATTTTCAGAGGAACTGTCCGAGCAGATTAGCTGGTAATAGAGGTAGATATCAAGACAGAGGGTCTTCATATCAGAGTGGTTATGGCCAACAGAGTTGGAACAGAGTGTATAGACCTAACAGTCAGGTGCCTTTAAACTTCTAAAGGGTGGCCCTAGATTTAAGAGGAGGTCACCCGCGGTCAAAAACACACGTATTTATGAGATTGTAATGAGATTTTCGAAAGTGTCGTCTTCTGTCATCAGGAAGCTTCAGGAGCTTGCTAACTGTACTTTTACCACGAATCATATCTCGGGGAAGAGAAACCAGAAGTGTGGTGGATTTAACCGCTATAAATACCAGGGTTATGGTAAATCTCGAGAAAATGTAGCGAGCATTAGTAGCAGTTGCACTTTTAGTCTTGAAGCTGCCTTAGAGGGAGTAAACCGGGTGACACGTGAACATTATAGATGTAAACACCCGATACTGTTTAAGAGGCTGCAGGTACCGGTTAGCAGCGAGACAGTGGTTAAGGATGATTGCAGTAATATGATCGAGGAATCTTGCAATGAGTTGAGTGTTGAGGATAGTATGATTCCGGGGTTCTTGTTTGATGAGAAGTTTAGTGATGACCATAGCACAGTAAACGTTGTTCAGATTACGCCTGAAGTTGATAGCCGCCATTGCAATTGTAGTCTTACTCAGGCTGATACTACAGAGAAGGCATCAGTAGTTGCGGGAGCAGTTGATGCGGTGGAAAATGTTTCAGCGGTTACTAGAGATGTAAGCTCTCTAGAGAGAGGGGTCTTGTGTACAGCAAGTAAGCCACCTCAGGCATACATTTACAATAAGGCTAAGAGCAGTGGAGCTGAGTTAAAGACGGACTCATCGGAGCGATTTGTAGATTATTCCGATAGTAATAGTGAAGAGGAGACAGATTTTCAACTGAGAAGAGCACCAGTTGTGAGGAGAAGAGAGGTTCATCCGAAGAAGTTTCGTCTGGAGAAGGATGGTGCAGCTAGCATTTATAAACAACCTAGTTTTAGTTCAACTCCTAAGGCTGTTAATAGACCTGCTCAACTAGATCTGAATTCTACAAATCCTAGTTTTCGTACGGTGACACCTCTCACACATAACATTCCCTCAGGCGATAGTGTAGAAACAGTTGATAATTCTGCAGAATTCTTCACTCCGGCTAGAGAAAGATCGGCCGCTAGAAGATCATCGAGTCCGGTTGTTGGTGAAGGAACGATGGGTCATAGAAGTTCTATGTCATATGATACAGTGGGGCACGACATTAACACAACAGGATCGCTTTCTCCTGTGGATCTAAGAAGACAGAGCCCTCCGAGGGAGGAGCGCAGATATAACACTAGGAGACCTGAGGAACGGAGACAACCTGATCGTCTAGGATACAACGTTAGACTAGTTACGGATCTTATAAAACTCTTCAACCAGTAGAAGACGAGGAGATGCCCGGATAGGGAAGTACACTTACTTTGGAATCTAGTTTCAGTACAGTATAGTCTTACTCACTTAGCTAAACTTTCTACTTAGTACTTAGCAGTGGTATAGTACCTTACTTAGGTATAACACGTGTATCTTTCAGAACAGTACTGATAGGGATATTAGGATCTTTACTCGCAACACGAACCGTTCAGGGCTGCTTTAGTGACGGAAACGTTAGAAACTTTCGTTTTTAGTTTGACTTCTTTGTTTGCTTGTCAAGAACGATTTAGAGATTCGGATACATCTCTATCAGATGATGAAGACTCAACACCGAAGACTCTACAACTTGGTGAAAAAGGAAGTATTGGAAGGTTTTGGAAGGTTTTGGAAGGATTGTGGAAGGCAATTTTATATGTTGTATTTGTTTTTGAGGATTTAAATTTAATGCACAGGTTTAGGGATGTGTATTATACTTTGAGGCTTGACTCATTTTTAAGTTTTGAACTTTTGATGCGTGGAAGCATTGAAATTTAAATTTTGAGTAGGGCGATTATTTTATTGTTTTAAAATATTCGAAAAAAATTTTTGGGTAGAGATGTTGTAATATGGTATTTAGAGATATCTTTTAGGATATCTTAGTTTTAGTATAACGTTTACGGGACGTATAATTTAGTATGTGTTTCCGGGTATTATATAATAACCAATGTTTTTATATGTTCGTATTTGGGAGTTACACATTTGAGTGTAAGTCGGTTGGCTGGCAGAACTACTGTCAGACTAACTGTCTGAAACGAGCCGTCCGCTCACTTTGCACCTGACTTACAGCCAGGCCTGTGGTTGGTCCTCGCGACCACAGCGTGACTGCTAGTGGAGTGCTCATTGGCGAGACGGCGTGTCGCGTGGTACAAGCAAATGCGTTGTGCCGTCACGCAGTGTGGCGTGACGAGTTTTGAGAGTATACCCGAAGAGCCGGAAGTGGAGAGCTCACTTCTGAGTTGCCCCTTGATCATTTTAAGGGATTCAAATTGACGGTAGCCAGTCTTACTGAGCACTACCATTTGTGATTAGTCACGTCAATTGATTGGAGCGAACACTTGGAAGTTTTTATCTGTTGACGTTCACTTTGTATTACTTTTCCATTTATTTAATTCTCCTTTTTTAGTTACTCGTTTCATTTCTACTATCCGGTACGCCCTGCCGTTCGTGCTACGTGACTAGAGCTTGACTAGCATACACTAAATACCTAGAGAAACTCCGTTTTCTATATAGCACCCAATTAATCAATTAATTAACGACAGGAAGAAGCGGAGCTACAGAGGAAAATAGAAGATTACCGCGACAAGGTGGAAAGGTTAAAGTCAGAGGAAGTACCTCGTATCCAGACCGATACCGTCCTGATGAGACTTTCGGGGAGACACGTCAAAATATTCTTCCCTAACAAACAACACACACTGGTAAGTAAGAGTTACGGGTGAGTAAGAGTTACTGGTGAGTAAGAGTTACTGGTGAGTAAGAGTTACTGGTGAGTAAGAGTTACTGGTGAGTAGGAGTTACTGGTGAGTAAGAGTTACTGGTGAGTAAGAGTTACTGGTGAGTAAGAGTTACTGGTAAGTAAGAGTTACTACTACTAGATCGGAAATATTCCGATATACGCCAGATAACCCTCTTTACATATATTAGTCATTATTGTAACGGTATACTAGAACCAGACAGAAACAAAGTAATAATTTCCCTGTCCCACATCACCTGGGCTCGCAGCTCTCCTTTAGAGTTTGTCCCAACTTTCTTCAGTAACAAAGACAAACAAATGTGTCTCCACAACAGCTGCGAGCTAGTATTCTAGTGGTACTCTACAGCTTATAGAACATGTGGTTCACACTTTGGTGGCTAGTACGAAGTGTTGTTAGGCTAATTGGTCTTGATCTGAATATCTAATTATAGCTATTAGCTAATTACATTAAAATTGAGCGGAGTATACCAGAATATATGCATTTAGCACAGCTGGTTAGTGGTTACTCACAACAACAACACCCTTATCATTAGGCAAAGTTTGCTAATAAAGATCACTTTTTTACAACTTGACTTCGGCGAATTGTCATGGGAAGAATTTTTCGAGATAGGCATATCATATTTCACGCAACTACAGTTCAACTCATTGACTTTATAGTTGCTTTTAGACGAGGACCAATTGAGTCTAGCGCGAGCTAGACCTTAATTTGGGGGTGAGGAAACAGGGACTTACAAATTGAAGATGTGCAAAATTGATTCTTAAAACTGCTGCCATTTAAAACTTGAAGAGATGAGGGAGAAATGTATTGTGTAGCCCCATATAATTAAAATTTGTAAACCAAAGTTTTACAAAAATAAGAAGAAACTTAATTGCTGATGGAAGGCGAATGTCGAATATTGATTTGATACAGCACTCTTCTTATCACATTACATAGCTTTACGTCTGCTATTTATCTAATTTTACAATAAATATATTCTGTCCAGGAATTTAAACAGTAAAGTTACTCATCTTTATAAGTATATCCAAATCAGCAGCCCATCCCCTTCAACCTCAGTAAACAGTAAACAACTGATAAGTGTAAGCGTGCTAACTGCTGCCCTAACTGTTATTGTATTGCTTGTAATTATCAGCTCTTTGTTTATAAGCAGAATTACTCAGTTCTGCAGGGATTCCATGATGCACTCTGCAGCACACTTTGCAACAGCTGCACAGTTTGCAGGTGGTAACTTTAGGCAGACTTCTCAATATCAAGTAATCTTTCTGACCACTAACTACTAAGTAGGATTGTATTTAAGATAATATTACGAAAGATACGAATACTAACAGCGATTTGAAGTACTAATAACAGTTATGCCAGACATGATATTTGAAGAAGGCTTTTTTTCTGAAGATTTAAACGAGGGTTTCACCCTGTTGATTTAACAGTGTTAAAACATGTAATCATAAGTCGCTACTATGTTTTAAAAAACATATTTATAGATCCCCAAGTGTTGCTAACAGGTATATTCTAAGCATTGCAGAGTGCAGGGCAATGAAATGAAGTCCGTGGCCGCAGTTGTATTATGTTCCTAATACCCCCTCCACTGGCCCTAATACAGTAATACCCCTCCTCATAATACCCCATAAACCCCCCTAATACCTCTCACCCTAATTCATCCTCCCCCTCATACCCCTCTTCATAATACCCCCTAAACCCCCCTTAAGATACCTTTCCCCCTAATTCATCCGATTACAAATGTGCAATTTCAGGTCCTAAATGTACATCATAGCAATGTATTAGACTCATTGTGGCCAGTGCTCACGTTAGTTGGCTTTATGTAATTTTAGAATTATCTTTCGTATTACCAATGAAATTAATATATTAAGCATACCGTCAGGTAGTTTTTATAATTGAGAATTTAGTGATATAATCAAGCTCTTATCTAACAGCCAGCAGCCAGCTATTGAAGGCTGACCACGTTTCTTTACTGCCAATTTCAGTCTTACTTCTTCTGGGGGCCTCGTAACACAACTGCGGATATTAGCATCGATAATAAAGGTTATGTGTGCTGCTTTGTCCAAAATAAGTGAAATTGCCACACGGGCAATGACAGACGAATAAATTTGATTTTTAAGAAGCGCGCGGTTCTACATTTTGTGATATATGGGCACTCCTTGAACGTACGGATACGCACGCTCTGCCGTGGATATCAGGAAGAAACTATCGGTATTTATATTACTAGTGTAACCCGGCCTACGGCCGGGATTTCACTGCCGCAGTTAAAAAGGGTAGGAGTAATTACCCGCTGAGTCAAAACCCGGATTAGGCGAGCAATTCTATTCGGAGTGCCCTCACGTATCCAATAGTATGCTTAAAAGATAGTAATTCTTAATCAATAATCAATAGAAATTAACCCTTAACACCATGCACCACACCAGCCTATCATATTTGTGAACATGCATTACATTGTCGTATGAAAGTATGAACTCTCTCTACAGTCCAAACAGACCGTTTGAGCACTCCCTCCCCTAATAAGTTTATAGTATTATATGACCATGTAATATATACGCCATGTAATATATACGCTACATATGCAGAGAGAGAGAGAGCTAGCCCCGTAACTCTTGCCGTTCTTCTCAAGCCATTTTATGTAACATATTTTGTGGTACAAAACCATCAATTAAACCACTTACCACCGGCCGATTTTTATAAAATTTGCTTATTGGCTTCGTCAGAGTTTTGTCGGCACTATACCGAAAAAACCAGTCCCGTAACTATTACCGTTTTTTTTGTATAACCGTTCGGAAATTACACACAGACACACACACAGACACACACACAGACACACACACATTCTGGTGTTATTAAGTTGATCGTAGTAGTGCTTTTTTTTGTTATAGATATACCAATACTATTCTTGCGTCTTTTGTTTGATATAACCACCTGGCATGACGCACGCAAGTCATTATTTACCGATCCTGCAGATATTGCAAAATCTATCATCTTGCTCAGACGAACATTATCTTGCTGTTCAGTGTTCGATGACGCAAGCAGGTACAGCCGTCGCCCAGAAAGAATCAACTTAATAACACCAGAATGTGTGTGTGTCTGTGTGTGTGTCTGTGTGTGTGTCTGTGTGTAATTTCCAAACAGTTATACAAAAAAAACGGTAATAGTTACGGGACTGGTTTTTTCGGTATAGTGCCGACAAAACTCTGATGAAGCCCATAGGAAATTTTTTTTTAAATCGGCCGGTGGTAAGTGGTTTAATTGATGGTTTTGTACCACAAATGTTACATAAAATTGCTTGAGCAGAACGGCAAGAGTTATGGGGCTTGCTCTCTCTCTCATTACTGTGTAATATGTTATAGCTGCATTTAAGTAGCGTCATAATTGGATTAGCCCGGAAGATTCGCTGTAATGTTATACCTTAAGCTTATTAGGGGAGGGGGGACTGTTAGCGTTTGGGGTCTGTTTGGACTGCAGAGAGAGAGAGAGAGAGAGAGAGAGAGAGTTCATACGACAATGTTATGCGTGTTTTAAAATATAATATGCGGGTGTGGTGCGGAGTTAACAAGGGTTAATTTCTATAACGATTTAAATAAAATTAGAAAGCGGTTCAAGACGGGAGTGATGAGGTGTAATACTCGGTGTTCAGACCTTATGATCATGGAGTGTGGTGCCTCATGGCTAATAATGACTTAATTATCCACAAGAAATAACTGATTATGAGATTATTGTTTAAGAAACTATTGGGTCACCTAATGCGGGTTTTGACTCAGCGGGTAATTACTCCTACCCTTTTTAACTGCGGCAGTGAAATCCCGGCCGTAGGCCGGGTTACACTAGTATTTAATAATTCTATATGCTGCTATCATATCATAATTGTAATTAGCCAAAATAGCCAAAGGTTACTTAATATGCACACTGCACAGTTCGGTCATATTTTGAGTGTTTATGAGACAGTCACCAATTGGTTTCTCGTGAAATCGTACGTTAAAAATATGGTATAACTTAGATTATTGGCCAAGTTTCTTCTTCCTGTTTACACTTAAGCGTGTACAAATTTGCACAGTAAACATGTTCCCATCGATATGCAGATCAACCTCCTTGTACTAAAGAGGAGGATAATTGCTACCCTCTAGCGTTGCTAGGGTTATAAATGCCTTTATCTTGAAGTTCTCTTATTGAAATTGTAAATCCAGGTTAAAGTTAAGAGTGACGTGACATTAGAAGAGACTTTATCCAAAGGTCTGAAACTGAGAGATCTGACGACTGCTGATTGTTACGCTTACGATACTTTGACACTGTAAGTTTGTTATGGGGGGGGGGGGGGGGGGGTATTGGTCACCACGGACTTAACTTAACTTTACCACCGTATCTTTGTAACAACTTTTCTCAGTCCTTCAAATTAGCTTATAGCTTATTACTCGCTGTTTTTGTGGTCTATAAGTCAAAAATACGCAATCCTATAATAATGTATTGTCGCAGTGAAAGGTTGGAATGGAACAGCTACTTAGAGGACATAGATGCTGATCAGATCACTATAGACTACACAGGAGGTTCACCGTCTCCCCACACTTTAGAAAGGAAAACTTACCTCAAGATCGCATCCTGTTCGGTGTGCACGCGGTTATTGCTCACGGGTTACAGGTGAGTGCTTTTATATCAGGTTATAGAAGCTCAGAGCTTCTATAACCTGGTAATCTATAATTCCAGTAATCTAGATACTCAGAGCTTATTTTATAAACGAACTAGAAAGCCGGTGGTCGCAGGGAGGAGGCTAATAGAATTCTTTAATAGTCAGTTTTATTGCATCAAAAATTATGTAAATTTGCATTTTTTCTCAATTTTTTCAACGAGCCTGCTAAATTACAGAATCTCTTTTTAAAGTCGGCTGTCGCAACATAAGAATCATCACACTTTCCGTCACCCATTCAGCTCACACTATCTTCATAATTAAATTGTGCGAACTTCTCCTTTAAAGTCACGGGATTGTGCAGAATTAATCGACTTAAGTTATTTGTGCAAACTGTTATGAGGTTATCAAGACAATTATGTTAATAACTCATTGCATAACCTATGAATAATTTTTGCAACTTTGAGCCAACATTACCTGGATTTGTCACCCTTCTGCGTAAATCGTGTTGTAACTTTCACCCTTTTTTTTATATAGACACTTATTTCACTTCGGAGTATTCCAACAGCCATATTGTTACACAAGTGCAACCAGCCAATTACAGGAAGCCGAAGGATTTGTTTTTAGCCAGTGACGGTTAAGGTAGTGTGTACCATACTTTCTTCGCCCGAGACTTTGCTGCAATGTGCAGCTCCTCATTTAACCCTCACACCCGATTTCTCGAGTATTCGGCTGAGTAGACCGGGGGGCTGCATAGACCACTCACGATCCTTAGCTGAATGTCAACGACACTCACCCCACGACCAGGCAGGCAGTGGGATTTGAACCTTTGCAACCTCACGATTGCAAAGCTGGCTAACCAACTGCGCTACCTGGCCGTTCAAAGACACATCTCTGTTTATCACTGCTAGAATAAAATTGATTCGAACCAATAGTAAAACGACAAGATCGTGGAAAGGAATCTTAAAGGAAATTCACGACAAGTTTCTAGACTCTATTGAAACTTCGGAGTATACTATATAACGATTATATGGATAATGTAAAATCCTGATTTAATTGGAATATTATTTATGAGTCGCATAGTTGAAATGTTTTCTTGGGTAAATTTCTATTGATCCCGTTTGATGCAACAAGGAAAAGGCTCCTATCAGAAAAGGAATTATTCAACGTTTCAATGTGACAACATCGTATTCATGATCTACAAATATTTCTATCAAAAATTCAAAACGTAAAAAATGGATAATGGTAAGTCGTGAACAAGTCATTCATTCTCTACTTTAAAAAACGAGAAATTTGGATTTTGGGATGGTGTGAAATAGGGGCAAAATTTAACAATTAAAAATCAAATTTTAAATTGTTTCAGACAAGAATTCATGGTATTTATAAACTCTTAAATGTTTGTAGGGATGGTGGCCGGCAGGTGGTTGTTTCTAGGAGGCTGTTTAGAGGACTGGAAGCTGGTTGTAGACTGAAGACTGTGGAGTAAATTAAGGAGTAGTTGATGTTTGAGAGGCTGCTGCACTGGATGATTTTGGAGTTTCAATGGGTGTGCTTGGAGTACAATTGGGGTTATTTCACAACATTTGCATCTTGGTAGGTTTGATCAGGAGTTGTTCTTGCTTTCTTGTGGAAAGGTCCCGGGTTCAAATCCGGTCTGATGCAGTCATCAAGATGCACACTTCCTGGCGCGTAGGACTTACCCCCTACAGCTAGTACACTAGTATAGTGTCGTGGCACATAGTGGCGTAGGGTTACTAAAAAGAGATAAGCACCACAGGCCATCCCAACACCAGGAGAGAACAGCCCTTATATTTTTGATGTCGGGTGTTGTTAAGATTGTGTGTTTGACGAGTAGTTGGTGTTGGAGATTTTGGGGTAAGTAGTTATCATGTGGATACTGGATAGTATTAAGGTGTTTCGAGGAAGTATTGCTGAGGGTTGTTGACTGGGATGATAAGTAGTTTGTGGAGTAAGTGGAACTTAAGATTATGTTCCCACAACTTCCCACAGAAGTATGGGCTGTTTTTGATGCAGTTGATATATTTAAGGACTGTTGAGAGGTTTCAGGGCAAGTACTGAGTAGTATATACAGTGTGGTAGTAATACAGTGTAGTATATACAGTGTGGTTAATAACAATAAGTTTTCGCATAAATTAAGATGAATTGCGACTATGAGGCTTAGAAATGTTAACAATTAAGTTAATTATATGGGGTTGAGATAATCGTTTAAACATTCTATGATTCGTTTTAATTTTAATTTCATAGAGTATTGGCTAATAATGAAGAGTAGCAGCCTGGGAGGCAGCTTCTTAAATTAAATCTACTCATGTGATAATTGTGCTAAATAATAATTTGCACAAATTGAAAATTCAATTAAATTTATGTGTAATGTTTTAAAAAATCTAATTATCATATCGTCCACTTTAAAACGTACGTAAGTCCAAACTTATTTGACCAGGTTACATAGAAATAGTCCTAACGTTAAGGAAACACCAAGTCCTGAAATTGCAACTATAGTTGGGATTTCACTTTCGTCCGACAACGACAGGGCTGAGATAACTGTTCCAAGACAAGAAGCGAGGTTTGCAACAACATTGTAGATCTTGGCAGCTTGTTCTCCGAGACCAATGTTGTGTAAATTCCACTTCTCGTAAAAAGAAAACTTGCTGGGTGTATAAAGATTAAGGTGGCACGCCTCCCCTAGCCCCATTAGCGTCAATCCTATCAACAACTGGTGTGTAAAGTCCAAGAATTTGAAATTATTTGTTGTCGCTCCAAATGCCACGACTGCACCGAAGTGAAAGAACAAGTTTCCTACTGCCATGGTGACTACAACATTAAACCTTTTAATTCTACCAGCAATGAAGCTCAACGTTAAAGCAGATACAAGTGAGACAGTGCTGAAGATGCGTAGTAATTGTACAGCTGAAGAAAGGGAAATGGAGGAAGAATACAATATCCTTGCCGGGAGCACAAACCCGATCAGTTCGCATACCGAATTATTGAGGAATAGGACTACATCGGGAAAGTAGAAAGCGACTTTTCGTGACCACAGTGTAATAGATTGAGGGCCTATACTATTACATTGGTCTGATGAGCCAGAGGAATCTTCCTCATCAGTTGATTCAACTCTCTGATGAAGATTCTCTTTTACTTGTATGTCCGTTAAGCATGGTAGTAATAAAAGGGGAAGGATGTTGAAGGAGGCCAGACCAATACTAACTAATACCCACCCACCAGCTACAAACAGCTCAGTCCCCAATATTGTTGAAAGTATTGCCCCAACTTGCATGAAGCTGCTTATCAAGATCATCGCTGTCTTATCTCCCTTGAGATACAAATCTATTACCTCACCCTGAAATGCATTATTAATAATTCGATTTGAAAGTTTAAGAGTTCTTCTAAAGTCCTGGTGTATGAAATAGGCGCAGGTAGACCGGTAGTTCAGCTACCGGTAGTTCAGCTACCGGTCCACGAACGTGACCCCACGAAATTGAAATGCGCGGAGATTTCGTCTATTTCGTATACCAGGACTTAACACACAGTAGCACATGAACATTGAACATATAAGTTTAATTTTATATCTTTGGTGCCGTATATCACATCCTCTGCGCTAAACACAGGTTCGGAAAAAAGATAAAGAAACAAAAAGCAGCTCCCCAAACAAAAAGATGCTCACCTGCAAAACCACATACAGTATGCCCACTGCAAACCCCTGAATACCCCTCAGTAACGCTATTGTCCCGAAAATGACTGATTCTCCAGAGTTCCTATCAAGCAGTACTCGAACCACGGCCATCAGAGAGGAGCAAATCAGGTTAAAGATACTCACACACATGTATCTTTTGAAAAGAGACGTATTTCTGATGGTTTTTGGTAGACATTTGTAGATATAGGGTCCAGCGGGGGAGGTTATTAGGGCTGCAGAAATAGAAACAGTACCTAAAAAAGAGCAGCTCTTATTGATTATTGTGTTGATCATAAATACAAGAGTCACCTTGGTTTAAAATCCAAATGCATATTTTTCCGAATTGCAGCTTAAGTAAATGTGAAATGTTTTATCACGAAAATTATTGTTCATCGAACATGTAATCTTACCAACGATTGTATTGAAGCCAGATTTTTTGAGGAAGTCTATGTAAAATCCAGAGGGGTACAATTTGGTCATGTACACCACGTACATTCCAAGGCAAGCAAAAATGATTATCGTCACTCGATGGCACGTCGTTAGTTCTGTAGGAACTAACGTTAGTTCTGTATGGTTCGTTAGTTCAGTAGGGTTCGTTATTTCTGTAGGGTTTGTTTGTTCGTTAGTTCTGTAAAGTTAAGAAAATTAAGGTATTCTTGAAATCCTCGTAATTAATTGTGAATTCTAAGCTACGGTGTGGTTGAGTTTTTGATTTACTTCCGTTAGTGGAAAGGAACTAATACTGGAACATTACCTTTAGACAGTTTCTCGTAATCTGATGAAACCGGTTTGTCCTTCTTCTTCGTAAGAAGACATTTCATCCCCTTAGTGGCCTTGAAGGTCATTTAAACTGTCGCCTACCCACCTATTGATTGAAAAGTAGCTTACCTAAACCATAACAAAATTGGGGAAAAAAAAACATTTATATTGTGATCGACTTCAAATAGTTGGGCACTGGGTAGATGTAGTTCGTGAAGCTGTCTGCATTGTATAGATACTACATTGACGTTCAACAACCATGGCAACGGGAAGTGGGGCTTCTACTGAAAACTTTAAATCAATAACCAACAGAGCGTAAACTCTACCAATTTTTACGACCAACGGTCAATTAAAAACAGGAAACTTAGATGTGGAATTGTGGAAGGACTTTACGAGCCCGCTCCTCATCCTGCGAGCAGTGAGAGGAGTTCCCTCCTCACACGTGACTTCAGGCTCATTCGAACATCGACCGAGATGAATCAATCATTTCATCTTCAATCTTTTCAACGGGCCTAGTGTTGCTGATAAATCCGAGATAACACGCGACTTCGACATATATGTTATATTGCGTCGTATGGGAGCGCATGGGGTCAAATTATCACAATTGTTGCAGATATTTTTTGCAGAATGGAGAAATTGCATGGAGGTATTTATGGTGGCCAGTGCCCAGTATGTGTTAGAGCTCGTGGCAGACTTTCAGGAGCCAAACCTAAAATACTCCTATGTGGTCATCCCTCCCTCCTTCCCTCCTTCCCTCCATCCCTCCATCCCTCCCTCCTTCCCTCCATCCCTCCATCCCTCCATCCCTCCCTCCCTCCCTCCCTCCCTCCCTCCCTCCCTCCCTCCCTCCCTCCCTCCCTCCCTCCCTCCCTGCCTCCCTCCCTCCCTCCCTCATCAGAAAAGAACAAATAATAATATATCTTATCTTACGTATTATTTGTAAATTGCCGGCAGCATCAATCATTCAATTCACAAATCACGTTTCACTGTATTGTGAGTCAAACTGTGATCCTCGTGAACTTAGAACGTTTCCTTGGCAAAGAAATTACAAATAATTCAAACAGTAAACTTAAATACAGATAAACGTGACTCACGAATGAAATTGTTTGAAAAATGAATCTTAAAATAAACCGCTGCCAAATTAATTAGTATATAACACACTTATTATTCACACTAACTTATTCAATCAAACAATTATCTATTTATAAGTAGGCCACGTCCTGCAAATATTCAAATACTCGTCAAACTTTGGACATACCTTCATAAAAATTCATAACACACCAGCCTTTTTAGATACGATATCAAGATTTTACACACACTTTGAAATAGATGTGAATAAACGGCGAGCAAAATTTCGAACCGATACCGCAAGAAATGATTAACTTATAGCGTCTTAACCAAAAAATTATTTTTATCCGAAAATTGCACTCTTAACCAGGAAATGCTCGATTACAAAAATAGGTATTCTCAAAATAATTTTTTTGGTGTGGAAACGGTGCGCTAGAAGGTCACTGAACTGCCTATGAGGTCATTTGGTCTGGACAGGTTTGGTGTATGCCCCCTTAATTGACCCAATGACGTAACTGCCCCTTTTCTTCTGAGGGTCGTAGAGACTTCGAAATGGCTTTGAAGTTCGAATCCGCATAGGCATGTTTATCTAGGAGTTATTGATCAACATATCATGGCATTAAAATGCTTACTTTTTGAGTTATTGGCAAAATGAAAAAGCTGATTTCCGGTTCCAGGAATCCCAAGAATCACACTGACCCCCGGTACCACTTTCTTTTAAAGTTGTCACAGAGGGAGGCACTAGGCAAAGCTAGCCCCCTCTGGTCTCCTGGTCCACAGTTTCCGAAAAATACTTTAAAGATTATTTAATTTGACACTTTTAGGTTTCCAGCAAATTCCTTGAAATTTTTAACTCAGCCCCTTTAAAACTTTTAACTTAATTAAACATAAATAAATGAAAATTGAGTATAACAGGATTAGAAAATAACGGATTTGTCCGTCTCAGGTGTATGTACTGCAATGGAAGGTACCACGAGAAGTGTGTTAAGTACGCTCCTACCACGTGCCAAGAAACAACCATGGAGAATGACGAGTTCGAGAGGTTTGCTCATTTTAAAATAGTGTTATACGCTCTACAATGTTCCGTTTAAAGACTTTTATATTTTAATACATATGATGGTTGATCGCAATCAGAGGCAACATATAAGTGCGGTGGGTGCGGAATCGCACTATTGAGTCATTAGTATTGACCAATCACTGCACTTTTTTGCACCATTGGCCGTTATTCGTTCTATCAGATTTGTGTACGTCAATTTGGTATCTATGAGATAAGATCAACATGTCCATTGTCCATAACTACGTTTAGTGTCACACGTTTTTCATGACGTAACATTAAAAACATCAGAAAGTAGAATTACTTTTTTAAATCAGGAAAAACATAATATTATATCTAGAACAATTTTTCTTATCATTATTATCAGAAGGCAAGTTGGTAATGCATTGACTTTTAAAACTATCGACATCTAATTAAAAAACAAAAGAGGGTGAATCTTAGCAAACGAGTAACGTGTCAAGCTGGATCACAATCTCTCATCAGATTGAAATCGAGTCATTTTAGTCACGTTAGTCGTCTATTATACACATAATGTGTTGGAAATCTTGTTGTAAAGTTACAAAAGTTATCATAATATTGAATACTATAAATTCCAACTATGCTTATCATCAGACACAACGTAAGGTACAGATTACAGACCACAGAATCGCACTATTTATACAAATTATTACCCCACATACATGTTGCCTCTGTTAGCTTACGGTTCCTAACAAGCCGTCACCCAACCTTGTCAACCGTCGGCTCCTCGTGAGACACTAATATACTCGCTACTACCGAACTCTTGCCTTACTCCACCTGTTTTCCATCGAACTAAATTCACTTGAAACCCTTCTGTCTTTGTCTCTCACCGGTCCCTACCAAGGACAAAAGAAAATCGCGATTATTTAGGCCAAAAATCGTGGCGCCACGGCCCGCGACAAGTCAAACTAGGCGGCAAAATCGCGGTGAATTTGCTTTTGCGAAAGATAATGTATTTGCAGAGCTAACTTAGATGTCATAAATTCGTTAACTAGCTTGTTAGTATAGATAGATTAGGGAGCGAAAGGCTCGTCAGGAAAAACAATAGCATCTATATTAATCATCTTAAGTGTTGGGTGTTAAGATCTAAACAAACTCTTCTTCATGATGTTGTTACACGAATTATGAATTAGGGATGAACTGGTTCATAGGATTAGGGTAATGAAAATTACTAATTGGTTTGTGTGTAAATGGTAGGTCTGTGCGGCTTCTAGTGATAATAGAAAATTGTTATAATTATCACGTAAGAATTATTATAAAAGTTATGTTTATATAGAAACAAGGAGAGTAACTTACATATTGAGGCACTTTCCTTGTACCTATCGAGAATGACTCGGACCGAAAATTTTCTAAATCGAAATTATTTTCAAAGTTTTTCTAGAAACTACTTTTGTTCATGTTTCATGCTACCCTGAGCATAATGAGCCGAAAATACTTTTTCGGTCCGTACCTACATTCGGAAGGCTGTGGATGTGATTAGTTCCATATAATAACAAAGAACGTGATATTTGGCCCTCGGATTTAAAGGAGAATGCGCAAATTTGGTCATCAGAGAACTGGAATAATTGCAATTTGTCGCGAGGATCTTTTTGTCTCGGCAAACGTCAAAAATCGTGATTTGTCGCGGAGAATGGGAAAAATCGCGATTCTGCACGTGCCGCGATTTCCTTTTGACCTTGGTCCCTGCCTTTCCAAACTAATTGTGTTTCCTCCTATTATATCGTCAGCACATCTTCCTTTTAGCGATTACAGTGATCCAGTTAAAATTTCATCGGCATAACTATGGTTAGGGTCAAACGTTTAACATCACATTATATTTCAGCAGGTACGGAAACGCAGTGCTCCACACTCCAATATACCCTACCGACGATAACTTTGTGCCCCGGACCCGCAGTATATCCGAACCGAACGTCACGTACAACATAAATAAGTACGGAGTTTACCACGGCGACGTAGCGGCAGCATAAAGTCGTCCGTATCCACAGTCCGCAGAGAAAGCACACCCACTCCCGGACCGCCCTCACCCACTCTGAACAGAAAACACCGCGTCTACTCCTCCGACGACTGGGAGATCTCGGAAGAGGACGTGGTCGTGGACAAGAGGATCGGATCTGGCTCGTTCGGGACTGTTTACAAGGGTTACTGGCACGGTGTGGTTGCTGTTAAGAAACTTAATGTAACGTATCCCACCCCTGCACAGTTGCAGGCGTTCAAAAACGAGGTGGCCATCCTGAGGAAAACAAGGCACGTCAACATCCTGCTGTTTGTAGGCTGTATTTCAAAACCTTACATCGCGATTGTGACTCAGTGGTGTGACGGTTCCACACTGTCGTCGCGACTCTACGTGGAGGAAGTGAGGTTCGAGCTGATCCAGTTGGTGGAAATAGCTCGCCAGACAGCTCAGGGCATGAACTATCTTCACGCGCGTAACATTATCCACCGGGACCTCAAGTCTAACAACATCTTCCTATCCGACGAGAGCACGGTTAAGATCGGAGATTTTGGTCTGGCAACTGTGAAGAGCAGGTGGAGTAACTCTGAGCAGCTCATCAACTGCCAGCCAAGTGGGTCCATCTTGTGGATGGCTCCTGAGCTTATCAGAAACGATTCACCCTACTCCATTTATTCAGACGTGTACGCGTTTGGAATAGTCCTATACGAACTCAGTACGAACTGTCTACCGTACAATCATATCACTACTAAGGATCAGATTATATTCAAAGTGGGCCTGGGAATGTTAACTCCTGACCCCAAAAAGATCAGAAGAGATTGCCCCGGTGACCTCAAAAAACTGATGTTGAATTGTTATAAAAGCAGACCAGCCAAAGAGAGGCCAACATTTAGACAGGTTCGATTAAATTCTAAGATTAAATTGATTCCTTTTTCCTTACTGATATCCCTTCCACCTTAAATTTATTTGTCCATGATTGAGACATCGAAATCAGTAATAATTTGTAGTGTATGTTAGTGGCGTGTATGTTTGTAAAATGTAATCTATTCCCAGATCATTAAAGAGTTAGAAAAAGTGAAGCAATTCTTACCAAAGCTGACTCGCAGCACCTCGGAACCTTGTATGAGCAGGTCAGTGTTCCTACTCCGTTAATCAGATTTAACAGTGTAAGGTATTTGTTATAGCTACACTAGCAGCGCATAACTCATAAAAATGTACAGTCTGAGGTATTAATGTCAGGGATAGATCGGCTACAAGACTTTCAGCTAAAACATAACCCCAGATCATTAAAATATTCTCACTCTCGTGCGATGAGATGTTGCAAAACAGACACCGACTCTGTTTCTGTAACAGAACAGCTTCTCAATGTGTTGTGAGTTATTGTGATGCAGTGCAGAGTGTGACAATCTCTCTCCTGAGTTGCTGACAAAATATTGTGTATATTACTATCATGTACATTGCATACTGTATACTGTACATTAGAGATTGGTAAGACCCTGCAGTGGTGACTGGTGAAATGGTCAGATAACAGGACGTTAAGGGAGGGCCAGGGAGGTGGCCGGTGGAGAATTAGAGAGGGGTCATTGGTATTTTAATCACTCACTCAAGAGAAAAGATGGTTCAGTGGCGAATAAGATCTCGAAAAGAGGGGAGAGTGTATATTCTGAAATGTCGGCGTGCGAGCGCACGTTACCATGTTAAAGTCATGTCCCTCTTCTGATGAGCTTCACCTACTTGACGTATTAGTCAACTAAGGACCTAACAGGGGCTAGGCTGAAGTTCTCGCTGAAGTGAATTGTGTTACAAGTGGATAACGAGATCCTTTAAAAGTCACAGTTTGAGTTAGTCTGTTCCTGGGACATGTGTACAATTAATACCGCCTCTAATTAGGTTTGGACTTCTCATTTCTTTGGAAATGTAAAAAACATTATATTACTTTTACCCCTCATATATAATAAGTAAGTTAAATTCATACAACCCCAATCGGTAAACGGACACGAGGGTGGAAGACACAAGGGTGAAGGGCACGAGGGCGTATGAAAATTTAAAATTACTAGTTCATCATTTAGGACGGTGTTTGATTCCGCCCTCGTGTCCATGTTGAAGTGAGTCATGTAATCAGCCCTAGTGACCTACTCGTCCGCCTTCGTGTCCACCCTTTTAGGTAAGTACCGCCCTTGTGTCCTATACCCGCCTGATCTGGTCGACGGTCGTCCTATTAACTGTTAACTGAGTTAACATTCCTGAAGAGGGCCAAAAAGAGCGAAGTACTTACGGGGCATAGTGATATCACATAGCACTTGCAATGTGTAGTTATTCTAAAATTAGAGGCTAAATTTTCGAAAACGTTGAATCAATCGAGTGTTGAAATAAGGCGAAGAGATTATTAAACATTCACAGCATGCTAAAAAACACAATGTTTTCAACGAAACTCTTTTTTAGTCTTTTGTCGTGTGTTTGGAAAAATAAATTTCACTTTTATTGGTTTTCTATGCTCTTGGAATTTTGGATACGCATAATATTTGTGAAAATCTTCTCATTTTTTCCTCTCTGCTGAAAAAGCCCTGTTGTTTAATTTAACTCGAAGCTTACTGGATTTATACTGTGAACTTACTCTTGGGTAGAAAACTACCATTTAGGGTAGGACTGTTTGATGTTCGAGACCTAACTTTGAACAATTATTTGCAGATGTAAAGAGTTAGCAACTACTCCACCTTCTATGGAAAATCTCAACAGCACTGACGACGAGGCTTTTGTCGATTGAGCATCTTATTAGCACTCGACAAGAGTTAGGCGCGATCTGTATTATTCCTGGACCGATTTGTTGTGAATATTGATGACTGAAAACTTTATTGTTTGTTGAGATTAATAATTGACTTTTCAATCTCTGCTTTAAGATTATTCTTTTACACCTTAGCTTTTCATTTTTGATCCGATTTTTTTGGTTTTGATCTTGGATCCGTTACAGCCCAAACACCGTTTCCGTTTTCATGACCTAATAGTAAATAGCTTTGAATTGGACGATGAATAATGAGCATTTATTCTGGTTTAGCCGATTGAATTATTCTTTGTCATGTCATCTTTTATCAATTATCATTTCTGTATTTAAAACGTTACAAAATATGATGCATACACCGAATACATGAACTATCCAATTTGTATGAAATTGAAATATGTGAAAAATGTGATACAATTTTGTAATTTTGTCTACCATGACATTTCAGATAATCCAAGATATTTTGTTTTAATTTTCATCAGACTGGTATAATTGGTAATACACGAGTATTGCCAGGTCGTGTTATCGGCCCATCACCGTAATAAGAAGATGTCATCGTTTTCTTTCTAGACTAGTACTACAGGGTGGCCCAGAAGTAACTGCCCACACGCAACCCTTTAATAACTCACGTAATTCTTCTTAGATTTCCTGAAAGTTTCGTCAAATTTAATTAATTACAGTGGGTGTGGCACGCCAATCCCTCTCGTTCGCTATTGACTGATTAAGTGCCGAGATCACGCATCTGCAATAATGCAATATCTTAAAACTAAAAGGGTCATAACTCGGTTAAATTGCATGAACAACCAACTTGAAATTTTGGGAAAGCACTTCAATTATTTGGAACAAATATTTTAAGAGTATCACCCGTTAAATTTAATTCCAACCCGGCGCGAGTCTTGGTAGGTTAAACTTACAATTCATTGTTTGACGGACGATACGTACTTGTCTAAATTTCATTTTTTGAAGCGCACTACGGCACTAATATAAGTCAATCCATTAACAATTTAAACAAGGCTTTTACAGTTACTACGGTGTACGAGAAGGGGCCTTACGAAGAAAATACATCAACATGCTTTTTAAAAAAATATATACTTTTTCAAAAAACATATATACTTTTTTAAAAAACATATATACTTTTTCAAAAAACATATGTTTATTGGAACGTATATATTTGCGGAAAAACATATATTTTTCGTGAGGCCCCTTCTCGAACATGGCGTCATGGCGTGTACGAGAAGGCGCCTTGCGTTTAAGTTTTCGCGCGTTACTAACTAGTAGATTAAAGCGCATGTTGCAGACGTATTTTTAAAAACGGAACAAGATAGACCGACACGAAAACATGGGTGCCCTCTCGGGATGCATTTTAGTAAAATCAACTTGACACTGTTCATGCAATGAAACTTCACCTAACCATCCTGACTGAAATACTGACAGAATCTGATGACGTCATGATGACGGCTTTTACTAATTCTCTCGCCCAAAAATTTCACGTGACTTTGGTTTTTATGGTTTTGCAGCCGTACAAAACGGTTGTACATAAACCCTAATCCCAACCCTAACCCTAACCATAACCCCGAAGCTAACCATAACCCTTACCACAACCCTAACCATGAGCCCTGGCCTAAACAATCGAGTTCATGTTTTACTAGCCTGTCACGTGACCAAAACGGTTTTTTGCCAATAAATCTCCGTGGAAGCATTTTTACCCTATGTAATGTGGGGTGATTCGGAATCAGCGTCCTAAAATACACCGATTTAGATTAATTTCACATCCGAAGGGCCTTTTCACAAGAATTTTCTTAAAATTTGGGCGAGCGATTTAGTAGGAGCGCTTACCTGAGGACCCCAGGCTATTATGTTCATTAACATAAATAAAGATTTGGCGGAATGACAGGCTGAGCGCCTGGACTTCGCCGCTTCGACGCGCCGCGCAAACTTACTGGGCCGCGCTCAGCCTGTCATTCCGCCAAATCTTTATTCTTTATATGTTAATGAACATAATAGCCTGGGGTCCTCAGGTAACGCGCAAACTAGCATTCTTCGACGATCGTTGCTCTGCTTCGCAGAGCAACGATCTCGACGGATTGACACCGTCAATCAAGAGCGCGCGCGCATGATGACAAGAAAATGAATTTTATCCTGCATAGATAACACTGTGGTCCTTAGCAGCTTTGACGGATGTTACTCGTCTAAATTTCTTCGAAGTAGCGCGCGCCGCTTTCTTCTCGATGGCAAGTCCTACGAAGTAGCGCGCGCCTGGCCAGACCATTAACAATGGTCAATAACAGCTCAAATCTCAGTCTTTTTCTAGAATAGGAGACTGAGTCTGAGTAGTGCTGTCCGGTTGTTATTTCCATTTTTAATTACAAATTAGGTCCATCTACGCTGCGCAGTGCCGCTAATGAAAATAGCGCGACCGCCGTAGGCGGCAAAATATATATTCAACTTGTGAAACAAGCGCGTCACGCAGTACGCGTATACACATGGCTATGTGAATATGTTCATATAGGGCTAATATTAAATACTAGTGGACTCTATGCAGGTCTGCCAGCGCCCCTAATTTTACTGATCTGGAGGTCACATTTTATTGAGCCAGTACAGGCTAATATTAAATACTAGTGGACTCTATGCAGGTCTCCCAGCGCCCCTAATTTTACTGATCTGGAGGTCACATTTTATCGAGCCAGTACAGGCTAATATTAAATACTAGTGGACTCTATGCAGGTCTCCCAGCGCCCCTAATTTTACTGATCTGGAGGTCACATTTTATTGAGCCTATGCAGTATATGCAATTCTGTTTTAGACATTGAATTTATTTAAAAAAGGTCTCACCCTCTAAAAAACTCCCATTGGAAATGTTTCTATTAATTTCACATTGGAAAACTTTTCATTGTGTTTGACCTCAACTTAGATGTATTTGTTTTTTTTGCTATTTTTAGCAACTCCAATTCTCTTTTGTAGAGCTGATTCTTGTTAAATAATATAGAAGTACACTCGATACAGTTATCTTATATAAGAAAATATATTGGACTGCCAAACTACTGGTATATCATTATATTGGGAAGAAAAATAATACAAGTTAGTATTCTTTTAAAAATAACTGTTCATAACATTCACTTCATTTTAGGTATGTGTGTGAAACATCAGAACTGAATAATGGACCAGAGAATTCAGAGATCTTTGGTTACCTGTTTCCGGTTTCGTCGGTTCACATTGCTGCGTTCCTGACCTAGCTTCGCCTGCATCATTAGATCATATTATAATATGCATTATAGACTATAGTTATACAGCTTGAATTTGAAAGAGCTACATGGTCGTTGTTTCGAGTGCTTTTTCATCTGCTGTGACAGACAGCATCAACGGTTACCAACATAATAGGTGCATTGCAAGTTGTGCAATGCTGAATGCATACGTTTCGTCAGTGACTTCCTTCTGCCTCATTGATGCGAAACTGATAATAAACATGCAAGAGAATACAGCTATAGTTACTCTGGACTGCCATGATAGAAACATTGAAACAGATATTGACTGGCTTTAGGTATGTAAGACGTAAGTATTGAAACCTCAAATTGTTATGATTAGGTTCAACATACTTGCTATGATCCTTTATATAATAATATTAATATATTACATAAAATATAATATATTACATTGTATATTAATCTTGATATAAAATCCTCGCTTTTTGATGATTGTAACATGTTCTGTTTCGTTGTAACCTTGTCCCCTACATAATTATATAATACATATTACATCATTACTTCCATTTTTCAGGTTTTTATTGGTGTTGCAAACGATGAAACGATCACTAAATTCTGTGCCTATGTGAGATTTGTTGGTTCATCGAATAACATCAAACTTACAGTGTGAGTAATTCAACAATCATGCACTTCATATTTTATGTCCCCCTACTCATTGTTCACTCTCTGTCTTCATCAGTGTTACTCTACATTTCTCTCAGTAATTACTCTCCCACTCAGTATTAACTCTCTGTCTTCATCAGTGTAACTCTACATTTCTCTCAGTAGTTATTCTCCCACTCAGTATCAACTCTCTGTCTTCATCAGTGTAACTCTACATTTCTCTCAGTAGTTATTCTCCCACTCAGTATTAACTCTCTGTCTTCGTCAGTGTTACTCTTTATTTCCCTCAGTAGCTACCCTCCCACTCAGTATTAACTCTCTGTCTTCATCAGTGTAACTCTACATTTCTCTCAGTAGTTGAGTAGTTACTCTTCCACTCAGTTTTAACTCTCTGTCGTCATCAGTGTTACTCTACATTTCTCTCAACTTAGTTATTCTCCCACTCAGTATTAACTCTCTGTCTTTGTCAGTGTTACTCTATATTTACCTCAGTAGTTACTCTCACACTGAGAGTTAACTCTCTGTCTTCGTCAGTGTTACTCTATATTTTGCTCAGTAGTTATTCTCCCACTCAGTATTAACTCTCTGTCTTCGTCAGTATTACTCTACATTTCCCTCAGTAGTTATTCTCCCACTCAGTATTAACTCTCTGTCTTCGTCAGTGTTACTCTACATTTCGCTCAGTAGTTATTCTCCCAGTTCCCACTTAGTATCAACTCTCTGTCTTCATCAGTGTTACTCTACATTTCTCTCAGTAGTTATTCTCCCACTCAGTGTTAAATCTCTGTCTTCATCAGTGTTACTCTAGACATTTCCTTCAGAAGTTATTCTCCCACTCAGTATTAACTCTCTGTCTTCGTCAGTGTTACTCTACATTTCGCTCAGTAGTTATTCTTCCGCTCAGTATCAACTCTCTGTCTTCATCAGTGTTATTCTACATTTCCCTCAGTAGTTATTCTCCCACTCAGTGTTAAATCTCTGTCTTCATCAGTGTTACTCTAGACATTTCCCTCAGTAATTATTCTCCCACTCAGTATCAACTCTCTGTCTTCATCAGTGTAACTCTACATTTCTCTCAGTAGTTATTCTCCCACTCAGTATTAACTCTCTGTCTTCATCAATGTTACTCTACATTTCTCTCAGCAGTTATTCTTCCACTCAGTATTAACTCTCTGTCTTCGTCAGTGTTACTCTATATTTAGCTCAGTAGTTATTCTCCCACTCAGTATTAACTCTCTGTCTTCATCTTCTTCTTCGTAGAGGGCAGTGGTCTTTACTACTAAGGAATAGATCAAAACCACTATAAGATGGAGCATTGAAGCCCTGTGCTTACCCCGGTACCGTTAATCTGTGAAGAAAGTAAGGTTAAGCCTTGTCCTCTCCACATTTGGTAAAACGTTTTGTTGCTTGTATGAAGCCGATGATCCTTGGTAATGAGAACTTGTCCACTATATCTGTCACACTGAGGTAGAAGGAGTCAAAGTATCCTCGTCGCTGGTAAGACCATTTCGGGCACTGACCAATAAAGTGGTTCATTGTCTCCTCTTCCATGAGACAGTGTGGACAGGTTTTAGGGACCGTTGTACTTATTGATATGGTAGTTTAGTTCACAATGTCCCGTGAGGAATTGTGTTGCTGTTCTTGTGCTCTCTTTGCCAAGTTTCGGGATTGATCTGGCGAACTTTTGTCTCCATACTCGTTTAAAGTGAGTGTGGGGTAAAGTTCTCCATCTTTCCCTCATCTTCCGATGACTTATACTCCGCAGTGCTCCCTTCCATAATACTTTTGGTATTGGTAGTTGCACTTGAGCGGAGTCCAGATTGTCGGAGCCTTTTTTGGCAAGAGAGTCTGCCTTTTCGTTGCCATCGTAGCCTTTGTGAGCTGGTATCCATCGTAGTAGGACTTGATTGTCCATTGCTAGTTGGTTGAGCTCACTTATAGCCGTGCTGGTGCTTTTAGATTTGACTTTGATGTTGCTCATTGCCATTATTGTCGCCTGGCTATCGCAGTTTATGTTTATTTTTCTAGTTTTGGTCCCAGATTCCCGTAATATTTTTGCCGCAGTGCCTACGGCAAAGGTTTCGGCCTGGAAGACGGTTGAGTTGATTCCTTGGTGGTATGACTCCTCACATGTGGGGTGTCGTTGTCCACAATGTACACTCCTGCTCCAACTTTTTCATTCATTTTGGAGCCGTCTGTGTAACATTGTATAGTATTGGTGTCATTCTCGATTACCTCATAAGCTCATACTCAGAGAGTCGGGGAATTTCTGTGTTGAAACCAATGTCAACATTCAGTGATGTTGTCTGTTGATCTTGTCCTTCAGAGTTGAGACTGATAGCCTTTAGTAACTGTTCATTAAGTTTTGTGTGGGTGGTTAGGTTGCCCTTCTTGTTTACCATCGGCTCATATATCCACTGGTTGTTGGATTTGAGTCTGAGAGCTCTGCTGCTTCCTCTTCCATCACCAGATCAATAGGGATGATTCCGGTGATGATGTCTATACTAGTGCTGCTCCAGGAGTCGATGGTAACCCTCCTGTTATGAGGATGTTCCCCAGCCGCTGTACACTGCTAAGAATTGTTAGGTTATGTTTTTTGGACACACCATTGAGCCAGATTGTCGCAGCGTATGTCAGAGAAGGTCTGACAACGGCTGTATAATATATATACTCTGTCTTCATCAGTGTTACTCTAGACATTTCCTTCAGAAGTTATTCTCCCACTCAGTATTAACTCTCTGTCTTCGTCAGTGTTACTCTACATTTCGCTCAGTAGTTATTCTTCCGCTCAGTATCAACTCTCTGTCTTCATCAGTGTTATTCTACATTTCCCTCAGTAGGTATTCTCCCACTCAGTGTTAAATCTCTGTCTTCATCAATGTTACTCTAGACATTTCCCTCAGTAATTATTCTCCCACTCAGTATCAACTCTCTGTCTTCATCAGTGTAACTCTACATTTCTCTCAGTAGTTATTCTCCCACTCAGTATTAACTCTCTGTCTTCATCAGTGTTACTCTACATTTCTCTCAGCAGTTATTCTTCCACTCAGTATTAACTCTCTGCCTTCGTCAGTGTTACTCTATATTTCCCTCAGTAGTTATTCTCCCAATCAGTGTTAACTCTCTATCTTCATCAGTATTACTCTAGACATTTCCTTCAGAAGTTATTCTCCCACACAGTATTAAAGTATTAACTCTCTGTCTTCGTCAGTGTTACTCTAGACATTCCTTCAGTAGTTATTCTCCCACTCAGTATTAACTCTCTGCCTTCATCAGTGTTAATCTACATTTCCCTCAGTAGTTACTCTCTCATTTAGTGGTAACTCTCTGTCTTCATCAGTGTTACTCTAGACATTTCCCTCAGTAATTATTCTCCGACTCAGTATCAACTCTCTGTCTTCCAACCAAGGGTTTCCTTCTCCTGAGAACAGTAAGTACTCTCTGTCTTTGTCAGTGTTACTCTATATTTAGCTCAGTAGTTATTCTCCTTACTACATTATATGTGCAAGGCAAATTTCTGGAGAATCGAGTATTTTTTTGTAGTAATAATTTGAATTATAAAGCGACAAAATATTATGTGTTCTCTCTTGGTTTGATTTTTTGAATAACAGCCAGTAATTTTAGAAGGTAAACGGTCAAGCAAAGTGTGCAAGGTCGTTGATGGAGTATTCCATGTGAAATCCTCTCACCAGTCTGAGCCCCACCAACTGAACATCAGAGGACCAACTTGCACCTGCAGAAACTTCAGCAGGACTCACATCCCCTGCAGACATATTTTTCAAGCTATCGATGATGGTTTAATGAAATGGGAGGACCTACCTGAAGATTACAGAAACATACCGTTCTTCGTAAAAGATAAAGGTCTGTTAAATTGATCTGTATGCATGTTTACATTCCAATTTGAATAGACAAGACAAAATTGAGGTTCATAACTCGTTCATGTGCTATGGCCGTGCGTCCGCGTCGATGTAGGAGGTGTGGAGCCTGCTTGTAGAGAAAATATGAAGTTTCCTACAGTAAATATTATTATCAATATCAAAGGCAGGGCATTACTTCGACCTCCGAGGCGAGGTATCCGTGTGGACTCTGGTTGTTATCAGGGTTGGAAAGACAAAGATAATTTTGTCTGTTAAAGTGGGTTGTCACTCTCTGCCATCAGAGTCATAAATCACATCTCCGCAGGGTTTGCAAGGTTTTCCCTATTGCTTTGCTTCCAATTCTTATAATAGTCAAAATATAAAATCCGATATTATTTTTGCAGGAAGCGATATTGAGATATGGCCAGCTGATGCAGATGTAAACAAATGCTGCGATTATCCAGCATCAGAAGACGAGGATGAAGAAGTAGAAGATGATGAGGTTGGAGGAAATGGGGATAAAAGAAAGAAGAAACGGGACATAGACTATATAAAGGAGATTGGCGGGAGCTTTCAAACAGAATAACTTCCTTCGTTAATGATCCCGAGTTTGACGTGATGGACGATGATGTCCGTGCATTATTATATAAGAAACTGTCAGATACCGCCAATGATGTGGCATCCTATATTTACAAAAGAAACTAATATAGATAACATAGATAAGATTATGTTTGATAATATATTACTGTAAAAGCCGTGCAATCATTTTAGATATTAGATATTAAACTAACCATATTATGATATTCTCCGTCTAACTATTCGATCTGTCACCATCTCACTATTCAATCTGTCTCAACGTTCATTCTCTGTTTAACTATTCAATCTCTGTCTCAGTGTTCATTTTCTTGTTTAACTATTCAATCTTTGTCTCAGCGTTCATTCTCTGTCTCGACATTCATTTTCCGTCTGACTATTCAATCTGTCTCAATGTTCATTCTCTGTCTCGACGTTCATTCTGCGTCTCACTATTCAATCTGTCTCAATGTTCATTCTCTGTCTCGACGTTCATTCTCCGTCTCAATATTCAATCTGTCTCAACGTTCATTATGTGTTTAACTATTCAATCTCTTTCTCAGTGATCATTCTCTGTTTAACTATTAAATCACTGTTCATTCCTGTCTCGACGTTAATTCTCCGTCTCATTATTCAATCTCTGCATCAGTGTTCATTCTCTATTTTAGAGTTAATTCCCTGTCTTACCTTTCAATCTTTCTCGGTGTTCATTCTCTGTCTGACTGTTCAATTTCTGTCTCACTGTCCATTCCCTGTCTCGCTGTTCAATCTTCGTGTTTCTTTCTAAGTGTTACAGTGACAAGGAGACCGAATGATATTGTTGTAAAATAAAAAGCTTGTCCGCTTTAGTTATAGTGATATTAAAACATATACAACACCATGTATTATGAAATTTTAGATTTTGTTACAAAATATGGACAGTGAATTTGATGTTGTTGTCTAATAATACAAAGATACAAGACGTGAGGCGCGGCGACATTATAAATTTTAGAACTGCCCGCGCATTTTGCTACTTTGCCGCGGCTCCACGTACTAGTTTTTAACGTCTACCGTTCATATAGCCATGTGTATACGTGTACTGCGTGACGTGCTTGTTTCACAAGTTCGGCGGCCGCGCGCTACTGCAAGCGAGAGGGCTCTGGTTAGAGCAATGATGTATGGAAAGAGTTGATCTATCCAGAGCCCTTTTGCTTGCAGTAGCGCGCGCCCCCGAAGTGGCGCGAAAGCACATGGTTAGGTGAATGGAAAGAGCAATTTCGAAAACGAATATTTTCATTAGCGGCACTGCGCAGCGTAGATAGACCTAATTTGTAATTAAAAATGGAAAGAACAATACCGGACAGCTCTGCTCATATCAGACTCTGTTTGATAATAATAAAAAAGTATATATGTTTTTTGAAAAAGTATATATTTTTTTAAAAGCATATATTTTCTTTGACGGATGTTACTCGTCTGCGCGCGCCGCTTTCTTCTCGAAATGTTACGGGCCAGATCATTGTTTGTTGTTTGTTTGTTTATAGAACCCGTCCCCAATCTCGTATCGGAAAATGACTAAACTCAGGTCTGAGTGTGAATACGGGTGGTACCTGCAAGAGTATTCATTAAGCATTTAGAGTTCTGTAAAACTGCAGTTACAATTGTGCTAGAGTATTTTTAGTATATACGATTGGTATCAGATATATATCCCTACATGCTTATTGCTTCCAAAATTTGTAAAGCCGTAGTACATACATATCACATTACACCGGAGCCTACACAGTGCAATCTCCTCCAGTCGATCTGCGCCGCATATGTTTATATAATTATAAGCGCACGGCGCAGACTGGAGGAAACCACACTCTGCAAGTTCGATCCAGTGCAATGCTACATGTACGTACTACGGCTTCATCTCCAACTTTCTGCACAATGTACTGGAATGTTTTGAAGGAAAAGAAAGAACAAAAAAAGTGATATATATAAATAAAATCAGCGATTTAATGTTAGCCTTAGGAGGGTAACTTTAATTCCCTGGTTCCTAAAATCAGCTTTTTTTTTCAAATAATAAAGTATGTAACGTCGATACCAAACCGATTATTGAGCGATAATAACTGAGTAGTTGATTCCTGGGTTGCGGAGTCATTCAGATGTTCCAGTTTTCGAATGTAGTTCTTGTTCAGTTCTTGACCAGAAGTGTCTAATGAAGTAAGTCAGACAAGCAAACTCTTCCTTAAATGCTGATATAAGTCGTCTCAATCCCAGAAATTATGAAGATGACCCAGTGTAAAAGTGCAGAAATCGGCCGAAAATAACAAAGACTAAAAACAGTTAAAAAGTGACAGGATTCAAACACAAGGAAAATTAATAACTTAGAGCGTAATAAGGAATATCTCCAAGCGGAGTTTTCTGAGAGGGTGAGAGGTTCTTTAATTAGAGCTAATGATTAAATGAGACCCACTAAAGGTACTAAATTAACCGGACTGCTAGCAAGGAATCGAGAATAACTGTAGATTGGAATAAAAATAAAAGCGGAATAAATTTTAAGATAATGAAACAGAAACTGAAAGCTAAAATATATACCGTTCTAGAATGCCTCCGCAAACAATTGCTCCTTTGTAATGCACACGTGTTAGTAAGTGTAGTAAAAATATAAAAATAATAAAGCTATAAAAATGAACGGAGCGGTGAAAATCTGAGAGGGTGAGACTGAGAGGTTCTTTAATTAGAGCTAATGATTAAATGAGACCCACTAAAGGTACTAAATTAACCGGACTGCTAGCAAGGAATCGAGAATAACTGTAGATTGGAATAAAAATAAAAGCGGAATAAATTTTAAGATAATGAAACAGAAACTGAAAGCTAAAATATATACCGTTCTAGAATGCCTTCGCAAACAATTGCTCCTTTGTAATGCACACGTGTTAGTAAGTGTAGCAAAAATATAAAAATAATAAAGCTATAAAAATGAACGGAGCGGTGAAAATCCGAGAGGGTGAGACTGAGAGGTTCTTTAATTAGAGCTAATGATTAAATGAGACCCACTAAAGGTACTAAATTAACCGGACTGCTAGCAAGGAATCGAGAATAACTGTAGATTGGAATAAAAATAAAAGCGGAATAAATTTTAAGATAATGAAACAGAAACTGAAAGCTAAAATATTTGATTCACGATGTCAATCCTTCGCAGCTCGGTGAGGCACAGTGGTGCATCTCGCCGATCTACCGAAGTTGCGAGAAGCATTATTTGATGCGCGCGCGACCCAGTAGTGCATCGCGCTACAATTCATTTTTGGAATGTTTCGAAAGAAGTTTTAACAAGAATTGAAGGTACCAGTTATATCAGTAATAAGGAAAAACACAATGATTATTTGTGGTTCCATCCTTATGTAGCAAAGTTGATTCACGATGTCAATCCTTCGCATCTCGCCGATCTGCATACGGCGAGAAGCATTATTTGATTGCGAGAAGCATTATTTGATGCGCGCGCGACCCAGTAGTGCATCGCGCTACAAGTAGCAAAGAAACGTTTTATAAATCTTTACTCCACTGGGAAGTATGAATAAATTAAATTTTGTAATGTTGTTTTTATTCATGATTAATATTTGATAAATTATTACCTTTAAATTTGATGGAAAAATAGTAATTTTTCCATGTAGTGTGATGATACTTTGTAGACATTAGTAATGATGTTATGTCATAATTTTTACTTTACTTTACTTTACTTTCATTGTCAATGGACTAAAACCCGGCGCGCGCTATTTGAAAGTTGATTCGATCGTGCCTCGGGTTATATATTCAATATTTCGATGAAGAAAATGAAACAAATATCATCCGTAAAAAATCAGTCATAACCACAAAATTTTTGTAGGTTTATAACCTACCAAAACGCGCGCAGGGTTGGACTCGTCGACGGCTTTAAATTAATAATAACGGTATATATTCATTTTTCGAGGGTGTCTATTTTTATATAGCTAGACAATTACCATTGCTGAAATGCGGAAAATCCGTTTGGCTCATCTTATTATAGAGATCTGGTGGATCCGTGTAGTGTTATTGAGTCTCATGATTTGATAGTTCTTTCATTGACAGATTCTAATTCAAATAAAATTTGTCAGTTGCAGTTTTATCTTCATATCTGCTCAGATTTCGTTAAAAACTATTTTTACAGTGGATAACTATTTCACAGTTATATATTTTGTTTGAAATAAATTTCGTCGTCAAATTTTAATGTAAATATTGGCGCTTTTACTAATTCGCTCGCCCAAAAATTTCACATGACTTTGGTTTTTATGGTTTTGCAGCCGTACAAAACAGTTTTACATAAACCCTAATCCCAACCTTAACCCTGACCATAACCCCGAAGCTATCCATAACCCTTACCACAACTCTAACCCTAACCCGAGCCCTAAACAATCGAATTCATGTTTTACTAGCCTGTCACGTGACCAAAACGGTTTTTTGCCCATAACTCTCCAGTACAGGGAAGCATTTTTACTCTACGTCATGGGGGGGGGGGGGGGGGGGGGGGGGGGGGGGTGGGGGGGTCCGGTGATTCGGAATCAGCGTCCAAAAAGACACCGATTCAGATCATTTCATACCCAAATGGCCTTTTCACAAGAATTTTCTTAAAATTTGGGCGAGCGATTTAGTAGGAGCGAAATATTGATCGTTATAATTGAATTAATACTATTTCAGAATATGAATATGACATGGAAATGTCGATATGTTATTCAGCTATTTATTTCCATTAGAACTTGTCTTCACTGAGTCCATTCAGAAACAATCAGAAATTTGAATGAAAGAATTATTATAGAAAGTGAAAAATGTGTCAAACAGTATTATATATAAACTATATACAATAAATTAAGTAAAGTAATGCAATTGGCAGAGCACAATACAGAGGTAACCTAAATTGTCCACTGCTACCAATATTATATATATGAAATATCAACAATCAGTTAATATTATATACACATCTAGTCCATCATAATTGCTGAAATTATCTGCAGTACGTACAGGGTGGCCCAAAAGTGACTACCCACACGCAACCTCTTAATTACTCACGTAATTCGTCTCCAAATTGCACCAAAATTTCAGAGATTATAGATATGGGTCAAACTTAGATTTCCTGAAAGTTTCGTAAGCCACGCCCAATTACATTGGGCGTGGCGTGACACTCCCTCTTTTTCACTATTGTCTTCATAAAATGAGAACGCTTTAAGCTAAGAACTCAAAATTTTTTGAGCCCCGTAACCTTAAGTCATTTAAGCTCGTACAAGCCAGGGAGTTTTTACTTAGTTTTATCATCCGAAGCCTAATTAGGCTTTGAACTATGAAGTGCAGTAAAAAAGGAACAGCTTGAAAAAGTTTTACAACAAAAAATGTTATTTCGCTTGACACATCTCAAACGCAAGGAAATATTTTTAAAACCAGATATATATATAAATTTTTCCTGACCATGGAAAGATCATCTGAACATTGCATTTACGGTCATAGACAACTTCAGGTTGTTGATTTAAATCTTTATTTAAATCAGTACCTCACAGTAGTAGAACTGTTGTTGAGAGTGGGCTCCTTGTTCCTATGGGAATATCGGGCTCTCTCTGAGCAACTGATCGATATTTCATGCCCCCGGGTGAGAGCCAGTGCTCCCCATCGGGGCATGTAATATCAATTCTGCTTTCCTGCCAAATTTGGCTCGAAAGTGTGATAATATTTATTATACAGAATGTGATTGATCTTTTGTATAACTTTAAAAAGTGGCCTTTGTTGATTTGTCCACTTGAGAAGGTACAGTGTTTAATTTATTTTAAAATGTATTTCAACTACTGGTTCTTGGATGATGTGTCATGTAGTACAAACATGTTTCAGTACATATAATCACCACCAATATAATGACCTTTTAAAATGTTGTGTCCATGCAAGTCGTATACACTGAAACAGCTTTATGTCCACAGCGGGCTCTTTTTGCTACAGCGGGCAAACGCAGCCTGTTAGGACAGTGATTTTTCAACAGTTTGTACCGCAAAAAGCCCGCAAAAGGGGGTGGGTGTCTTAATTATTACCCGAAAAAACAGTTATTACCATGAGGGTGGTCGGTGGGTCGTTTTGAAAGATTCCAAAATTACAATAAGCCGACGTCACGTACAGAACTTAATCCCAGAACCCCCCCCCCCCCCCCCCCCATTCCATCAAAGTTTTCTCAGGGAATTACCAAATACTTGCTCATTTGGTGATTGATTTTTGGTTGGGGACTGGTCCATAGTACCAGTCAATGTTTACACCAAATACTGATTTACTTAATCTTGTTATGTTGTAGAACATAAAGTTTGACCATTTGTGTGCAGTAATGGTCCTTTATTAGAATATTGAAATATTATATACGAGTGTTCATCTGGCGGTTGAAGTAAATGCCGAACTTTTTCTGAACAGACTCCGTGACAATGTTATAATGAAGGTAAGTGAATTCACGTTACAGCATTCATCATCATATTAATATTCTGAAATTTTGTTAATTTTTAGTGCAATTCTCGATAGCTTGAATTTAATTAGTACAATTTCAGAATATGATGTTGAATGTTGCAACATGCTTTACTCAATACTTACGTCCACTTTTATGTTGTTATCACTTAGTCTACTCTTAAAAATCAAAGAATGTCTTGAAAGAATCCATCAGGTCACATAAGGAGGTACTATGTGGCCATTTATTCACAAATATTTTTTTAAGAATTAAAGTGCTGTTAAGTAACAAAGTTGTGAGCTTTTAAGTTCCAACCATTTGACTGATTCACTGGAATATTGAAATGTAAGTTTAACGTAAATACATTCATTGATTAAGCTTAATAAACAGATAGTTAATGGATATTTTGTAAACATGCAGCATGGGAATGTACAATTTAGAACAATTGAAACAATCGAAATTGGTAGCAAACAAATCTTCTCATGATTGATATAATATAAAACTATAACGATTATCAGTGCCAACTACATAAATTTAGAAAGTTGTGCCTTTGCTTACCAATTTGATTGTTTTGAAATAATGAACTGTGCAGAGCATTTGACTTTCTAAATAAAGACAAAGTAACTTAAATAAATTAACTTAGCTGGGGAATTTTCCGCATTTCATCGTTTCTGAGAGACCCTTACGTGTATTTCAGCTATCAAATTCCAAGCAATGTTTCTGCTATCTTGTAAAACACAAAAAAACAGAGATATTTGATTGTTGTTAGCTGATTTATACTTCCCAAAGCAGTGTCAAATTACTTTCCTTATCTTGTCCACTGAAAGCTGATAAATTAGCTGGAAAGGGTAACTTGATAACTTTTAGTATTGTTATATTTGCCCAGTCACTGGAAGACGACAATCTGTCAGAACTCACCTCGCCGTGTGTGAGTTAGTCAGCTTATTTTATCTTCAAAATAAACCTTGGTTGCTATAATTACTATTTTAAATTGTAACTTAGTAACTACGCTCCCTCAAGACAGTGCACCAACTTTTTATAAACTGTATATTGAGGGGTCACGTTTAATCTTATATAAACTTCACTTAAACATTGAATATCGTGCTGTACCAGCGCTATCTTGTACCAATTCATTTTGCTTTTGCTTGCACTAACACTGTAGCAATACCACACTCATTTCTTCTCGTCTTTTTGCGCAACAACGAGCGCAAAGTGGCCTGGCTCAAGCATTAACAAGGAGACTGTAAACAAAATATTTATTCACAAAATCTTTCTTTTTCGTTTTAGTAAATTATATATTAACATTATAAATCTAAATCTTATGACAAATTGTTATTATCTTAACAGTTACTGTTGTAACTTAAGATTTTAAATTCGTATTCCTTGTATGCCTCGTATTCCTTGTATGCCTCGTATTCCTTGTATTCCTTGTATTCCTTGTATTCCTTAAATAGTTTTATCATGTTAATTGTTACTGTGAATTATTTAACTGTAAATGCCTGTCCGTAAAATAGTCCATTAATTTTACAGATCGCCACGTTCAGGGTCACGTTTACTGTCATATGAACTTCACTTGAATAGTTTTATCATTTCATATTGAGTAAAGATTGGCTGCCACTACGGACCAATTCCCAATCAGTAATTGTTATAGACCGAAAGTGCTGATTAACGATGACGATGCTATAGTCATGCTGCTTTTAAGTTTGCAGGTTTATTACACTACATTATTACACTACATATTTACACTACATATTTCAATGTTGAGAATATTTATTTCATTACACTACATATTTCAAGAACTCTGAATATTTCCGATAATTTCCAGCTTATTAACAAACGATATAAAGTACCTCCAGTAATTAATTTAAGTACTCAAGTATTTGTCATCATACTGCTGATTAACACATGGGCTAAACCGATGATTCTTATTTTACCATGATCTCACGATCTGTATCAGGACAAAATCAGTAACTTAACCTCAATATTCTTAATAAGGATGTCAGAGGAGACTAGTGTAACTGTCGGTGAAGCTGAAGCTAAGGACTCTAAATTTACTGTGAGTACCTTACTGTTCCATTCATTGTTGTTGTGAGGTGGTGTTTTTCCTAATTTGTGGGTATTTATTATTATAGTTGGGCCTTCTCTTGTCTTGCGCCAACAAATCATCTAATCTCATTAATGCTGGCCCTGTCAATGACGAGCTACGAACGATCCTTGCCAAAATCTTGTCGTGACCCACCTTAACCTCGGGTTTCCCTCGGATGCCTAATTTTGTCTGTTAACTAGGTATATCGTTTATATAATGTAATGATCCCGTTATGCTAGGATCAACCTCGTTATCGGTTTGCAAAGATTTGTCTCGTAACTTTGTAAAGTCAATGTGACATAGTTCGAAAATATTTGAAATTTTTTGAATGGTTTCATCATCATTATATCCACCCTCATCATCATAAAATCTGTCACCACTATCACTCATTATTTCAGCAAAGGGGCTATAGCGAGAATTCACATTAGGAGAACACACCTTGCCTACCTAAACCATTTGTGGGGCAGAAAGGTGCCACTTAAAAGCATTTAGTATGTCCTACATGTTGAGGGGCTTTGAGCATGGCTCACAGACCTCATTGTTAGCTTCTGCCTTCTAGCTTCAACAATTGGGCCTCAAATTCTGATCAGAGGCCCAACATATTACATAATATAAGTGTGGCGGGTTTGTAATCACAATATTGGTTGTTTTCCGCACAGTTGGGACTCTCCGCTCAATGCTTTGTGAATTATGAGTGGACCATGAGCAAAAGCTGAACATAAACAAACTGTAGATTTATTGGCAACCGCTATTATCGTTTATACTTGCTGATCAGAGAAGACAAGGGACAGCAGTCTTACACAATACTTATGGAAAACGTCTAACATTCCTGCAATATAATACCAGTAACCAGTCTATTTGCCAACTTTAAGAACAATGGTATTCTATATATATCAATCCCCTCATTAGCCAAGTTAGCCCATCTTAATAGTGTAATCGAAGTTGTAAACTGACTGTTTTCACGCTAACAGATTGCTGATCATGAATCGTTTTTTAACACGCTCAGCACCTCCACCATACGAACCTAGCAGTACTGACACTGGGCTACATCTCCATATTTTACAACTTGCAGGAAAGTCATGGTAGTTTCTTCGTCGAGTTCAGGTAGAGTGCACTGTGTATACCGTCATGATTTATAGTAGATTCAGGTAGAGTGCACTGTGTATACCGTCATGATTTATAGTAGATTCAGGTAGAGTGCACTGTGTATACCGTCATGATTTATAGTAGATTCAGGTAGAGTGCACTGTGTATACCGTCATGAATCATGATTTATAGTAGATTCAGGTAGAGTACACTGTGTATACCGTCATGATTTACAGTAGATTCAGGTAGAGTGCACTGTGTATACCGTCATGATTTATAGTAGATTCAGGTAGAGTGCACTGTGTATACCGTCATGATTTATAGTAGATTCAGGTAGAGTGCACTGTGTATACCGTCATGATTTATAGTAGATTTCAATGAGTTGTAGAGTAGGATCAATATAGTTGTGTTGATTAGATGGAATAAGATATAATTGATAGTTCGAAGGAATAGGGTGTCCATTTCATACAGTTCTTTATTGGTTATCTGAGTTGAGGATACAGTGAGTTCCGCTATTACATGTTACTCTTTATTGGTTATCTGAGTTGAGATACAGTGAGTCCGCTATTACATGTTACCACGTGAACTTATTTCTAAACCCGTTTAGATAAAATATAGTCCTGTAAAATCTGCCAACCCAAAAACGATGGTAATAAACTGAACTTGTGAATTGCTAGATCTCATGAGTCAAATAATTTGCGCCTAGGTAAATTTTTCAATAACCACACTCGCCTGCTATGATTGCTAATTCATCAATGTCCTAATTGTAGGCAACATTCAGAGTCATTATTTGGACCGTATCTCCTTCTTTACACCCGGAGGGGACATCGTAACTAGGGTCCCCCGTCCTCGTCATCCTCATAGTACACTGAAACACCCCCACTTACTACCTTCCCACACAAGTCTTTAGACCAAGTGTGTGTGTGTGTGTGTGTCGACTGATTCTAGAGAGGCTCCCCAATGATGCAGTATTTTCTCAGTGCAGTATCCTGCGTCTAACTTGTTAAACCGCTAAAATGATTTTTATCATCTTCTTGTGATTGTTAAACTCGCATACGGCTACAGTATGAATAATTATTGTGTAATAGATGTAGTATATTATTTTAGATTTGACCATTCTTCTATTTAACTCTTATTCAAGTCAATTCAGCATCAAAACCCTATTTCAACTGATATCAATACAACTCAACAAAACAAAAATTACAACGAAGAACCGTCACGTATTTCAAATGTAAGTCCTTAAAAATGTCTCCTTTTATTGATGAGAACTGGGAAGTATCCCGCCACTCTGCTAAACCGGTATTAAAGTATTGTAGGCAGAATAGTAGGTGATACAAGAGCTCTGCAGTCTGGCGACTAGTAGGGGCATGATTTACCTGGTAACATTATGTCAGATGTTCTTATACTTAGTAATATTACAGACGTGTAGCTTGTTGCTTTATATAATACCTCATTATATTAGATTAGTCACTTGTCAAGCGAATGTCTATTAAAAGTGGGGGAAGAAGAAGTTGAGATGTGAAATCATTAGTTAGTCCTGATAGTCAGAGGCTGTTTCGTTGTTACTTTCAGAGAACAAAAGATATCAGCAGAGTAGCAGGGACCTCCAACTAATGCCCGGTAGCTTTCCTGTAGTAATACAAAGTTGGCGACTATGAATCAGGAGATTGGTCTTGGCACAGCGCCGAGTGCTAGTGCAAGTGGAGTAAGGGGACAGAGCTTCCGAAAAACTCATTGGGCCCAAGTGGCATGTGATTGGAGATAAATAATTCTAATGCGAGATCCCTTACAAAGGAAACCAGAAAAAAAGTTTTATTATTAACAGTTAACTGAAGGGTAGGGAGCCGAGATTCGAAATAAAAAAGGCTAATCCATTGCACCACTGCTTGTTTCCTTCCTCTCATTCAAGAAGACAAATATTTGCTGGGTGATAGGTATAGAGAACTAGATATAAACTCACAAAACTGCCACGCGAGTTCCGTCATTTGTTATTTCAAGCATGATCGTTACCAGTAACGGTATGTTGATGATAATGTGATGAGTTAAAGAAGATTCTGACATTTAGAATGGGCCCTGTTTTGTAACTTCTGATTTCATGCACTCGTGTATATTGTATGTAGGAAATGTGATCATTTCAACTACTCAGTACTCCAATTGGCTAGTACAATTTAATTCCTTATTCAGTTAAATAGGGGTTAACTCTTTATGTTATTATCACCTATCCCATTTTCAATTGTGACCAACAAATGTTTTCTAACTTTGAGCTGTGATTTAAGAGTTTACGATATTCAAGTTCAATAGTGTATGAGTTCCGTCATCCAGTAATGCCATGGTGCTGGTTACAAGAACAATGACCGCAATTCTTGTAAAATAATTCAAGTAAAGTCGGTATAGTGATGTCATTATGCAAGCATAAAATAAACAAGCTTGAATATGAACAAGGGGAAGGGGGGGTCATGAGTATTAAGATAAGAAGATAAGAAGCTTGGAGAGACATTTTTGAGAAAGTGAGAAATCCATGCTGAATTTCTCAGATTGAAAAATGATATTTGAGACATTTTTGAGTATTCCCGGCGCCCCTCCCCCCCCCCCCCCCCCCCCCCTAAAACAGCCGCAATATTTATCAACGAGGTACGTGATACTGACTTTAACTTGGCATTATTCCAGCTGTATAAAGTTGCTGTACAGAAACAGAATGGTGCTAAGTGGTACGTCTTGCGAAGGTACAAGGAATTCTACGACCTCTATCAAACGGTATCTTGGAATTATTTATTCTATTGTTTAATATCTAGCCATTTAAAATCTTACTTGACAACTAATTGCTTGACGAAACGCTCAACAAGTGCTATTGAACTGATAATTTCAATGAATTTTCAGCTGAGATCAGTTTATCCCCACGAAATGTCAAACATCAAATTACCTGGGAAGAAAGTCTTTGGCAATTTCGATCCAGGTATGTTCTGTTTGACCCTTATCTGTCAACCACTTAATTCTCAGAATGATCTGTTAAATTCTCAGAATTTTATTACATTTCTGGTAAACATCCGACCGTACCACTGCACACTTCAGTATTTAACTCAAATATGTGCATTTATGTGAGTGTGTATTAGCAGCAGTAAGTAACCAATCAACAGTCTATTATAGCTGGTACAGCAGGAAGTATTACTTCACCTGGTACGGGTGTGATATGGGTGTGTTTCTTATAACTAGTTATTTCCTTTTCGTTGTAGACAAGTTCGCGCGTTAAAAACATTTAGCGCGCCGCCCGCGCGCGCACGTTTTTAAGCTTCTATATAATATATCTTATCATGCTGTATTCTGATTTGAAGGTACACAAAAAAGTACAACAAAATAATATGATCCTTTGAATTCGTGCACAGATCAAACAAAACTAAAGAGCATTCTTCGAATTCTTTGTGCAATCGAATCATCTTAATTCTTCAGAATATTACAGATCCTGAATTCTTGGTATCAAGATTCTCTAGTTCATCCAAACGCTGTGTATGTGTATCGATGTCACGTCCGTGTCTTTAAATTACTCTCACTACAAAACTTCTATTAAGCCGGAAATTATTGGTTCCTCCATACCAGATATAGTCATGACATAATCTTTACAGAGTCACAATATTATTTATTTCAGCGTTTATAAAACAGCGCGCCGAAGGTCTGAACGAGTTTGGGTCACTGTTATTTGAGAATGAGAGCTTAAAGACCTGTAAAGAAGTACAGCGTTTCTTTGGAATTGATAAGCAGCCAGTAGACGCTGACAACAGTGTTGGATTCAGTGCTGATGATAGCGTAACACCTGAGGTATGATGTTGAAGGTGTTTTTAAATAAGTTTGTCGTCTGATATCACAGATTACACTGACTGACTCGTATTAAAAATGTGCATCAAATCATAAAAAGAGAAGTTGCCTTAATTTTTAGTGATCTCAGATGGTAGGTTTATATTGTGTCATTCGCATTTGTAAGTTTTAACAAGTTTTCTGTGACAGAAGATAAGGAATTTTATCAGCGCGTGAAAAGTGTGATTAGAATTATATCACGTTATAACAAGGTACCTGCATACCACCAACAATATATTATCGTGATATCATTCAGCACCAGGTATGACAATTTCTTTTTAACTGTCTCTTTTTCAGTTAGATGACGGCATCAACCTGGGTACAACACACAACAAAAGGTAGGTGTGACTGCCTGTATTTCGCGTCATCATCATCTCATGTTGAACCTAATTGAATTTCAACACGAGAACTGATAAAATTTGTGACGTGTTGCAAATACCGGCTACACATTTTAGTGTAGTTTAATTTAGTCCACTAAGTTTAATTTAGTCCACTAAAGCGGATTAGAGTTCAATAATCCAGAAGCTTCTCGAACTTTCCTATGAGTTTGTAACGATTAAATCACGCAGTGCTAAGCTGTCGGACTTTTCTTTCATAAAAGTGATCGGTACAGGTAGTTTTGGGAAAGTAAGTTACGTGTGTTCAGAGTGGTACCTTGATTCTATATCTATAAATAAATGTAGTGTTACTTCCTGGAATCAATGTGGAAAGTCGTCAATCAATTGCCTTTCAGTGTAAAGTATACAGATTTTGAGATGATACGATTTATCGGGAAGGGCAGTTTTGGAAAGGTAAATCATTTTAGACCTGTTCAAAACTAAGAATCTACTGACATCTTTCTGACACCTTTCTGGAATTTTTCTGACTTTAAATCTGTATTAGGTGCATCAAACTAAGACATATGACTATTGACTTACTTGGCTCTTGAGTTTCCATCTTCAATAATTTGTTTCTTTTATTAAAGACTCCCAATGTGGTTTTGTTGAATGTTCGATTCAGTGTGAACTGATCACCGTACTGTGAACTACATGTTTTTAGGTTATTCTTGCTAAACACAAAGAGACAGGCAAGCACTACGCTCTTAAAGTTCTCGAGAAGCGATTGATCATTGTCAAAAACGAGGTAAATACATCTTTCATCTTCTCCTTTAAATTACATATCCACTGCTAGTTTAGATGTTAACTGCGTAGGTGATATTAGCGTCTGAGTCACCGGGGAAATACTACGCTGTTAAAATAGTCGATAAGAAAACTATCTTGAGAAGGAAGGAGGTAAGACGTCCTGTGTAAAGTTAATTGATCAATTAATTAGTAATTAATAAGTTGATATATTTATCAATTAATTGGTGGTTTCAATTTTAAAACTGGTGAAGTCGTAGTTTAGATGATTACTGTAGTTTACAAACTATTTATAGTTTATAAACAGTTTATAAACAGTTTAAGTTGAATTGTGGACTGCGGGTCAAAGTAATTAGATGTAGTAAAATGTGGTAAATTGTGGTAAAATGTGGTAAAATGTGGTAAAATGTGGTAAAATGTTATGTCTGCTATGAAAAAGTAAAACATTTCTGTTAGTTTTTATGAGTATTTTTAAGTGTTGTCAGATATATTTTGTGTGTGGGATCAGAAAATTCTAAAGCGAGAATCTGTCGGAACCTTTACTAATCGTGTTAGTAACGGTTATTAAACAAGCAATTTCTAAGTGCACCATCAATGCGTAGTTACAAGAGACTATAATATATGTACATTCTAGGCACTGTGACACGGACATTTTTGAGTAGAATCTTTATTTGTTATCTTATTTCGTTAAATGCGTAATTTGATATTCACTTTCTAACTGCTCTCTTCCCGATATCCAGGCAAAACACATAATGGCAGAACGAAATGTGCTTATCAGAAACGTCAAACATCCCTTCTTGGTGGTCAGTAAGAATTATAGGCATTTTCCGTATTATAAGTTAAGAAAAACGCATCAATACGTTTTGTTGAGTTTTCTTTATTACAATTTACTATTTTTACAGTAATTTCTCGAAAAGAAAATTTAAAAAAGTTCTGGTTACTATACAAGCATATTATATTGATGAGAAGTGGCCTCATTTCAGCGATATTCTTATAATGATGCAAACACGTGTACACAGTTAAGTGCACACTGTTTTGAATACAGCTGGTATATAAGGGGTTATCATCCATCGTTTTATTGAAATTTTTCAGGGGTTGAAGTACTCGTTCAAGACACGTGACAAACTTTTCTTTGTATTGGACTATGTGAACGGGGGTGAACTTTTCTTCCACTTACAGAGGGAACGAACGTTTCACGAATCAAGGTTCATAATACACTTCTTATTTGAGCACTATTTCATGGTACCTTTATCGGTAATAACAGCAAGGAATTCGGTTCTCCTTGATGTATATGAACCGATCTCTTTTTTTATTTACACTTGATCATGATAGCAGTATCAATTATTATGGAGAACATTTTTGACGGTTTCGTTTGACTGATACATATTTTTCTCCTTTTCAGAGCTCGATTCTACGCAGCCGAGATAGCAAGTGCTATCGGATACTTACACAGCATAAACATTATCTACAGAGATCTGAAGCCAGAAAACATTCTTCTCGACCGAGAGGTGAGCGTTATTTTCAGTCCTGTTATAGTTGTGTTCATAATGTTAAAATGTAAAAATGTTATTATCACGTCATATCGATTGCAACTTATATTAGTATTGACAAAGTTCCCAATTTATCAACACCATATAAGTTGGAATCTTAGAATTATAATTCACTTATATTTTTGGTGTTCAGTTAAGTGTAAACTTAACTCACCTATATTAACCATCTGTACAGCAGTCTTGAAGATGAAGTTGTCAGAACTTCTTGTCGTCAATGTCTTGCTCTTGAAATACTCCACATTTTCCCTGCTATTTATCATGGACTCTGTTGACTTTACTCTGTTGATGGTGACCTCATAGTTATCCTGTGTTACTTCAAGCAGGATCTCAATCTCTAGTCCATCTACCAGGTCCATCGGAAAAAGGTACCGCTTTTCGTAGCCTAATGCTGCTACTGAGGCGTATATGTTTCATACTTGCTGGAGACTAAGAAGTAGTTCAAGTTACCCCCCAAAGGTGTTTTCGTGTAGTTTATCCGTAGTAGCAATATCAATGGTAGGTTTTCGCCACCATCGGTTAGGAAAACTCGTGCTTGAATGCCACTTGAGTGCCCAGTCTTGTAAACTCCTTTGAACTCAAATCTTGAGCCTACAGTGACAGGAAGTATCGGTTGTCTAACTTGGTCAGTCTGCAACGGGATCTCTAGAATTTTCTTTGTACCTTCAAGGCCAACAAATGCAATGAGTGTCAGTAACATGTCGACTGTCGAAGGGGCATAGCAAATTCTCTTTACTCGCACAAGAAATGATGCTCAGTGTGGTTAGGCCTCTCTTGGGAGAATAATTTGAATAATAAACAGGATTTTGGCACCTCACGGGCTAAGTGACTTACATTTTATACAAGGGTTAACTATAATTATACAGGCTTCTCTGTAAGCTGTAATAAGGTTCTTTGTGAGCAGTTATTGTCCTCTAAAGGTTTTCTGAGTGCTGTCTTTAGAGAGTTAGCGAGCTAGACTAACCCCATGAATAATTAATCTCCTAGAATAATTTGGAGGTTGAACCTCCCTCTAAGAGTCGGGTCACTTATAGAAAAGGAAGTTTGGCAACTTTAGAGTGCGGTAATAACAGCGCACGATAAAAAAGGTACACTACCAAAATGTGTTTCATTTTATAGTTATATATTGTTACTCTCTATTGCTTTCAGGGCCACATAGTGCTAACAGATTTTGGACTCTGCAAGGAGGGAATAGCACTGAACAAGACCACCAACACCTTCTGTGGGACACCAGAGTACCTTGCACCTGAAGTCATACAGAAACAACCCTATACTAATGCAGTGGACTGGTGGTGTTTGGGTGCTGTGCTTTATGAGATGATATTCGGACTGGTTAGTGATTTGTGGGGGCTGGGGGGAGGGGGGAGGGGGGAGGGGGGAGGGGGAGGGGGAGGGGGAGGGGTACTAACATATTTATTGGTTATTGGTCAATATTCCTATATTCTAATTGGTCTAATATATCAGGGATTTGCGAGTTTAGTGTTTCTGTTCTATAATTCCTTTCTCATTTTTGTTCTAATGACTTAGAACAGTAAAACTGAAAGTGTCCTTTATCATGAAATTAAGGAACCTTTATATTTCAGCCTCCGTTCTACAGTAAAGACACGCGGCAGATGTACGAGAATATTCTGTACCAACAGCTGCGCTTTAAAACACACGTGTCGCTGCACGCACGGAAACTACTGGAGGGGGTGAGCTTATGAACTATTTTAGATATTCCAAATTTAAAGTGTTTCCGTCTTTTCCTGCTTTTCTGTTATTTGTTGTGTGAAATTGCCATTTCAGCATTTAAATTTACCAAGAATTTACTTATATCTTGGTCAATTACGGTGAGACTGTTTATTTTTATCATGTTACGCTAACATCTGACATTTTCTCATCTCAGTTATTACAAAAACAAACGAACAACCGTCTGGGCTCATCATCTCGCGACGTGGTAATTTACTTATTACTTACTTCATTATTATTATTACTTCGTATTACTTAACTTTCCATTTATTATAATAACTCCATTTTACTTTGTCTATTTATACTTTAGCAGAAAGTTTCACATCGGTACTTCTAACTTTAATGTTAACTTAGATGTCCCTATGTTTTTATGTGAAACGCTCGCAAAAATTTCGCTCTCAGACTTCAGCATCACCCGAAAAAATGTTAAAATTCAGAATGATTACTAATATATTCTTTTAGTACCTTGAATTTATAAAATCAAATGTTTTCCAATAACACACCCTTAATTATCAGATGGAGATAAAGGAACATCCGTTCTTCAGCTCAATAGACTGGGAGTTGTTAGAAAAGAAGCAGATAACACCACCATATGATCCCAATGTTAAGGACAATCTCGATTTGAAACACTTTAGTACTGAGTTTACTACGCAGAATGTACCTGGTAAGTTTAAGGAATGTACCTGGTAAGTTTAAGGAATGTACCTGGTAAGTTTAAGGAATGTACGTGGTAAGTTTTAGGAATGTACCTGGTAAGTTTAAGGAATGTACCTGGTAAGTTTAAGGAATCACCTTCATTTGACCCTTCTCAATCTCACTTTATCGTTGAAATATGTATCTCACTGATAAAACCCCTTACTCCAGATTCGCTGGTAAAGTCTCCAGATAAGCTGAGTGTGAGTGTAACGGACCCGGACGACGAGTTTACTGGGTTTACGTACGTGACTCGTTCTTACGAGAGCGACGACTGAGAGCACGTGTTATAGTCGCTGATCGTCATGGTAACGAGCACTGAGAAGCCAGGAAGTGTCGTCATGGTAACCCGGAAGTGTCGTCATGGTAACACCTTTACAGCGGTTTGCTGTAGCCAACCGTCTGGTATACGGGAGAAACGGGTTTATGACGTAAGATGATGGAGGAGAGACTGATGTGGTGAGCTGTGTCATGCAGTGTGAGACAATGAGGGAACACGTGTTCGGACTGGAGTTTCTTGTTGTGGTTGTGGCCAGTATTGTTGCTATGGTAACGAGTTTTGAAAGTTGTAAATTGTTAAATTTTACTTCCGATTTCTAAAACTGATCGAGTAGTGGAGTTACTGATAGTAAAAATTACTTCACGTTAGTGAACGAATATGAACAAATATGGCTCCATGTTATCGACACTTCCGAAAATTTGTATTAAGCCGTTGCATACATACGATGATATCCGGAGAAATTTATAGAGCTTCTAAAATTCTAACAATATAAGACGAAGTTTTAGTTTCGTAGTCAAGCAACGAAACTGGCACAACTTACATACTCGTCCTAAAAGTTGTATTATAATTATTTGGTTACCTTACATGTTATTTTCGCCTTAAATTGACGTGACTTGATACGTTTTCCCCTAACTTTTCGTGAATATGTTTATTGTTTATACAGTATATTAATAAACGTTTCTTACCCATTTTGTGGATGTTGTTTATAATGAGATTTTGTATGAGAAAGAATGTTATTATTGTTGCTATGGTAACAAGTGCTATTGAGTATTGACCCGCCCGCTCAATCTTGCAATGCCAACGATGTCAAGGTTCTTCAAGAAGTTCTTGTTGGCCATTAAATCAACTACGATTCTCAAATGCTGCTGAAGCAGTTTTAACTGGAATAAATTATAAAATTGAGAATTTGAAAATGTGAGATTGGGTTAAGAGCTAGTTCTGCATATAATTCTAATAAATTATTAACGTGTAACACCGTTCTGTTTTGTGCGGTGTGACTTAAAGGGACAAGATGTGGCAGGAAAATTCCCAATGTTTTGCGAAAATTTGTACAATACATTTAAACTTTGATTAGCGATCAACTTCATTAATGGCCATGGTCTCTTGCTATGTTTTCATTGACTGAACCTTGCTTTTAACGTCATGTCACGTCGAATCTCAAGTAATTTCTAATATGCAGAGTTAAACCGTTGACCACTTTTGATTTTTGTTGCCATCAGATTGTGGAACAGTCACTTTCACCCTAAACAGGAGGATTTAAACCCAACAAATTCACCGTTACGCTGTCCGATATAAATTATTAATTGGAACTCTACTTGTTTATGAAGTTTATTTTTGTTTTACAAAGTTAGATGCATTGTTTAGCTGTGACTATTACCCACTCCCAGTGGCGAAACATACTTATGTGCTGCCCCCCCCCCCCCCCCCCCCCTGACCCGGCATTATGACTTCCAGTCCTCAATTTGGTTTTATACCAATCATTTAACTGACTAATTGGTTTTGGTCGTGGAAATTTCATCTTCAAAAACTGAAAATGGGACAGAGATTGGGACAATATGATTTTACAATTTTATTCGGGATTTTGACTTCCAGTACCCCAATTTGGTTTCATACTATCATCAATTAACTAACTAATTGGTTTCTGGGTAAAAATTTCATCTAATCTGTCAAATTTGTGTTCAGAAAATGTCATATTTGAAAATGGGACAGAGTTTCGAAAATACAACTTTTCGTTTTGTTAAGATTTCTGCTGTTAGGTTCCTCCTACCCGAATCAAACTTCCAGCACCTCAATCGTGTCATTTGGCATCTATAGTTGACTGACTAATTGGTTGCATGTCAGAAATCCGGCCGAAACTGTAAAATTTCGGTTCTGGAAATTTCAGCTCCAAAAACTGAAAATGGGACAGAGTATGGGACAGTATGATTTTTCCAATTTTTTTCGAGATTTTGATTTCCAGTACCCCAATTTGGTTTCATACCATCATCAATTAACTGACTAATTGGTTTGTGGGCAAACATTTCATCCAATCTGTCAAATGTGTGTTCAGAAATTTTCATATCTGAAAATGGGACAGAGTTTTGAAAATACAACTTTTCGTTTTGTTAAGATTTCTGCTGTTAGCTTCCTCCGACCTGAATCAAACTTCCAGCACTTCAATCGTGTCATTTGGTATCTATAGTTGACTGACTAATTGGTTGCAAGTCAGAAATTCGGCCGAAACTGTAAAATTTTGGCCTTGGAAATTTCAGCTCCAAAAACTGAAAATGGGACAGAGTATGGGACAGTATGATTTTCCAATTTTTTTCGAGATTTTGATTTCCAGTACCCCAATTTGGTTTCATACCATCATCAATTAACTGACTAATCGCCCGACCGACCTCCGACCGACCTCCGACCGACCTCCGACCGACCTCCGACCGACCTCCGACCGGCGCCCGACCGACCTCCGACCGACCTCCGACCGACCTCCGACCGACCTCCGACCGACCGCCGACCGACCTCCGATCGACCTCCGACCGGCGCTCGACCGGCGCCCGACCGGCGCCCGACCGGCGCCCGATCGACCTCCGACCAACCTCCGACCGACCTCCGACCGGCGTTCACCTACCGCCGACCGGCGCCCGGTCGACCTCCGACCGACCTCCGACCGACCAGCCTTGTCTGATCTATGACCAGAACATCTAAGGGCATCACAGACCTGTTATTGCCTCAAACTTCCATCGGTTTGAAACCGATAGTCCCTCTAAGAAGTGAGCCACGGTTCAAAGAACCGTGTCACTATTTAGCAGGTTAAGGTCTCGTTCGTTAACGGAATTAACCAGACAAATCACTCCACCAACTAAGAACGGCCATGCACCACCACCCATAGAATCAAGAAAGAGCTCTCAATCTGTCAATCCTTCCTATGTCTGGACCTGGTGAGTTTTCCCGTGTTGAGTCAAATTAAACCGCAGGTTCCACTCCTGGTGGTGCCCTTCCGTCAATTCCTTTAAGTTTCATTCTTGCGAACATACTCCCCCCGGAACCCGAAGTCTTTGATTTCTCATAGCGTGCCGAAGGAGCCTTACATGAGCGACCTCCGATCCGCAGACGGCATCGTTTATGGTTGGAACTAGGACGGTATCTGATCGTCTTCGAGCCTCCAACTTTCGTTCTTGATGAATGCTTTCGCAGAAGTTCGTCTTTCATAAATCCAAGAATTTCACCTCTGACAATGAAATACGAATGCCCCCAACTGTCCCTATTAATCATTACTTCGGTCTCGGAAACCAACAAAATAAGACCAAAGTCCTATTCTATTATTCCATGCTGAGATATTCAAGCGACTGCCTGCTTTGAACACTCTAATTTTTTCAAAGTAAACGTCGCGAATCCCGGTGAACGGACCGAATCACTACATGACTGAATCCCTAACGGACTGAATCACTACCAATCACTATTGGTAGGGATTGAGGTATATTTTAGGACTAAATCACTACCGGACTGAATCACTACCGCTAATATCTAAACCCAACCACTTTGATGTGATCCCTACTGAACTTTGCAATAAAGGCATAATTATTTCATAGTCCACCAGCACCGACTGAGGGTAGAAGGGTCCGTAGGAGTCCAGTTCGTTGAGGATGTTCTCGTACATGATGGTGCGCTTCCCGGGTAGGAGTCCAAAGGCTGCAGGGATTCTCCATCCAGTAGGGTGTAAGGCGTGGACTGTGAAGAGTTGAGTAAACAGGTCTGGAGAGGTCTTAAAGGTTCCATCCACGACGAGGTGATCTGACTGATAGATGATGTTGATGTTGTCTGCAGTACCAAGGAGGATAGATCTTCTGGTGTTGGTGTCGTAGGAGGAGTCCCAGAGCAACATAGTGTCACCACCGGGAGAGGTCAGGTAGTTAGGAGGAATCACCAGGTCTTCTAAGGAGATGGGGTTGACAGGATGGGAGTAGGCTGCCATTCTGGCTCGTCTGACTAGTCGTGCCAAGGACTTGGGATCACAGTTGAGCCGGGACGAGGCTTCGAAGGATAGTCCAGCGACAGAGTCTGCAACAATCTGCTTAGTTGAGTTCTCAGTAGTAGCTGCGAGGGTCTTCATTTTAGACTTGGAGCGGTGGGCTGCAATTTCTGCTGGTTGAGATTCGTGGTCATGAGGGGTAGCAGAACAGAAGGTGTCCTGGACAAGGATCAGGCGGGACTTGCACTTGTTGCACTTCCAGTAGGTCTTGTCTTCCCTCTTTCTGTTAAGGTGGTAGAGGTGACCATCGTAGAGGACGTTGCGGCTGCCTTTCTTTCTGCCAGGAATAAACTCGATGGATGAGGAAGACATAGTGGTATAAGATAAACACAGGCGTTGCGGGTTTATATATTATTCCCGCTAGCTGATTGAGATACCGAGCATGTGAAGGTTCACATCACTGTATTGTCGTATAGCAGGTCATTATGGATGACTTGATCCAAACCAGTTCTCGTTAGGGCTCCTCGTTGCGTACGTAAGTCTGTGTATCACATGTCTGACAGGCCCCATAGCAAGCACTCCATGAGAGCACCGGCTCAGATCACGTCATGATATTAGACTAGTGAACTAAGATCAACTGGTAGGGATTGAGGTATATTTTAGGACTGAATCACTACCGGACTGAATCACTACCAGTAGTGATATTTGCGTGGTAGTGATTCCGTCCGGTAGGGATTCAGTCCTACAATCGCGAATCCCGCGCCCACCCAGTTAAGGGCACACGCGGTCTTCGCGAAGAAGAACAGACCGATCAGTACACGATCCAGAGGACGGACCAATCGGCCGGTTCCGAAATCCAACTACGAGCTTTTTAACTGCAACAACTTTAATATACGCTATTGGAGCTGGAATTACCGCGGCTGCTGGCACCAGACTTGCCCTCCAATTGTTCCTCGTTAAGGGTGTTATATTGTACTCATTCCGACTGCAGAAGCCGTTGGCGCCTGCAACGTTATTTATTGTCACTACCTCCCCGAATCGGGATTGGGTAATTTGCGCGCCTGCTGCCTTCCTTGGATGTGGTAGCCGTTTCTCGGGCTCCCTCTCCGGAATCGAACCCTAATTCTCCGTTACCCGTTGTCACCATGGTAAGCCAATACCTTACCATCGAAAGTTGATAGGGCAGAAACTCGAATGAAACATCGCCGGCACGAGGGCCATGCGATTCGAACAGTTATTATGAATCACCGAAAAGCGTCGTTAAACGCATTGGTTTTTAATCTAATAAATACATCCCTTCCAGAAGTCGGGACTTTTCGCATGTATTAGCTCTAGAATTACTACGGTTATCCATGTAGTAAGGGCACAATCAAATAGACGATAACTGATTTAATGAGCCATTCGCAGTTTCACAGTATAAAAGTTTATACTTAGACATGCATGGCTTAATCTTTGAGACAAGCATATGACTACTGGCAGGATCAACCAGGTAGCTTTCATCGCGGTCTCGACATCGGGATTGCTCCCTCTGCCGAGACCGGCCACACGAGCAGTGCACGAAGCGACTGCCGGCAGCTTTTGCTAGGTAAGCGTTTCGTAACGAAACTACTTGTTTGCCTACACCTTCGAATCTCCTCGAACGGCAATCGCACAAGATCAACTTTCCGAGACGGGCTTTCGGCCGAATGGAGCTGCTTGGGCGAGAGAACGTCCTTCGGTGCGAGTTGACTGACAGCCACAACGACGATCTCTCGAGAGAAATCGCGTTCTGACACCAGACGAGCTCACGTATTGCTTTTTATAGCTTTTGGCATTGCCTATTCGTACAACCGATTCTCCCTTTCTGCATAGGCCGTAACGGCCTTTGCATCACGCATCCGAGCCAGCGAGTAGCCGGTACTCGTCACTGATACCCTCGAGCATCAGCTTAGTCCGAGTTTTCGTTGACTCTTACGGTCGATTTTTTCCTTTTCCCCTACATATAGTGCCAGAACGCCGCGCGTTGCGCGATTGTCATAAGTCAATATTGATCATTTTTCAAAACGTCATAACTTACCACATTTTGCTCAATTTTGTTAAATATTTTGATCGAATGTTAGTTGATATACATTCTATTGTTGGTGAAATTTTGAAAGAAAACAAAGTTAATTTGGGGCAACAAATTGGAAAATTGTATCGAGTACGTCACCTGGCATGTTTTATTCTCCGATATCGTAAACTCGCTTCCAAGGTCAAGGACCCGGCATGTTTTCGCGTATCGTATAATGAGAAAGAGGCTGTGTTGCCTCCTTCTGTACGCCAGAAACAACTTGCAGGATACTCTAGTAAGGGAGCTTCCTCCCTCCCTGTGACCTTGATAGCTGAGAATTTGTACCATTAAGAGAGGCAGAGTTACTCCCGCCGTTTACCCGGCAGTTCAGTTGTTGAAGTGCCGGCCAGGAAGATGGGAAGATGGTGATATCGGTTTCTCTGTTAAGGGGGGGGGCCAATGGGTATTTTTTTGTGAAACTTGATTTCGAGATAGCAGTTGACCAACAAACTAGGACCAGTGACCGAACTTTTGAGGGGGTCCCGGACCCCAACCGCCAAACGGTGCGCGCAGGGCAGCCACGCCCATATTTGGTCCAAATTAGGCCCAATTTAGCCAAATACCCTGTACATGCCCCAAACCCAGGTTTATGGTGCTCTACTTGTAGCCAGTGGTCTCCTGAACTCGTATATGAAATTTCATCAAGATTGGACAAAAAATGACTGAGTTATGAGCCAAAAACCATATGCCCATATTTGGGCATACGCACCAAATTTGGTAGATTTCGTCCCATAAATTGGTCAAATATCAATATTTTTGAATGAAACTTACTTTATATGAAAGGTAAGCCTAAACTACATATTCTCTGTAATTTATAGCTTTATATCTGTTTAAATGTGGGTACTAAGGCGAAAAAACCACAAAAAATGAACTAAATTGCCCATATCTCGGTTCGCGATATTCGCGGAATTGATCTCACCAAAATTGTAACAACTCAATCAGTTTTCAAAATTTTTGCATGAAATTTTTGGAATCGACTCGAAATCGCATTTCGACCTTATTTTAAGAACGGATTTTTGATTTAGGCCTCAAAAAAAATTTGGCGGCCAAATTCCAAAATTATATTACAGAAATTCAGAATTTGGCCGCCAAATTTTTTTTGAGGCCTAAATCAAAAATCCGTTCTTAAAATAAGGTCGAAATGCGATTTCGAGTCGATTTCAAAAATTTCATGCAAAAATTTTGAAAACTGATTGAGTTGTTACAATTTTGGTGAGATCAATTCCGCGAATATCGCGAACCGAGATATGGGCAATTTAGTTCATTTTTTGTGGTTTTTTCGCCTTAGTATCCACATTTAAACAGATATAAAGCTATAACTTACAGAGAATATGTAGTTTAGGCTTACCTTTCATATAAAGTAAGTCTCATCCAAAAATATTGATATTTGACCAATTTATGGGACGAAATCTACCAAATTTGGTGCGTATGCCCAAATATGGGCATATGGTTTTTGGCTCATAACTCAGTCATTTTTTGTCCAATCTTGATGAAATTTCATATACGAGTTCAGGAGACCACTAGCTACAAGTAGAGCACCATAAACCTGGGTTTTGGGCATGTTCAGGGTATTTGGCTAAATTGGGCCTAATTTGGACCAAATATGGGCGTGGCTGCCCTGCGCGCACCGTTTGGCGGTTGGGGTCCGGGACCCCCTCAAAAGTTCGGTCACTGGTCCTAGTTTGTTGGTCAACTACTATCTCGAAATCAAGTTTCACAAAAAAATACCCATTGACCCCCCCCCCTTAACTGGAAGACTGTCAGACATGGCTAACATCAAACATGGTCCCTGCAACAACTAGACCGAAGAAATCAAGATTTTAAAAAATGGTTCAAAAACGAGGCATTTGGCTATGACTCTGCGCGTCTCGAGCCTCCGATATCGCAACTTCGCTTCCAAGGTCAAGGACCCGGCATGTTTCGGGTATCGTATTATGAGAGAGAAAGAGGCTGTCTGTGTTTCCTCTTTCTAGACACCGGCCGGAGAAGTAAGTAGCGGCAGTTACAGTGAGGGAACATCCTTACTCTCAGTGACTAAGATGGCTGAGAATTTGAACTATTAAGATCCACTCTTCTACTCCCGCCGTTTACCCGTCGCCTTTTAGGCCGGGTCCTTCACTTTGAATGCAAGACTGGTAATGGTAAGCGAGCGGGTTGCGTGGTTGTATAGGCTGGGTCCTTAACTTTGAAAGCGAGAATTCGCTTTATTCGACATTTATTGGAGCGACCCCCCACCCCGCCGAGACGAAAAACGTGCACCGACCCAAAAAACGTTCCCGGTCCTTGACCCCCAACGTCTGAGTGCGCGACCAAGAACCCGTCCTGCCAAAAATCCAAGCCAGCCAAAAGATTCCCGGTCCTCGACTTTGAATGTCGAGTTGCTGACACGAGAGCCGGTCCTGCATTTTGGACATAGAGCAGCGGCCAGACGGGGTATTGATGCCCGGTCCTTTTAAGTGAACGTCGAATATTTTCATCTATGACCCGGTTCTTTGCTGACTTGGAAAAAATATTAAAGCCAGATAAACCTTCCCGGTCCTCAAGCTTGACTACCAAAGCCCAGCAAGAGGCACCGGGATTCTTTTGGACTCTAACTTTTTTTCATGCCTCGGCATCCTCGACTCCGACGTCTCGAGTCCGAAGCTAAGGACCCGGGACGATTTTCCGTTAATAAAAAAAGGTACAAATCAGGAGAACATAGGGCTTAATCTCAGAGGATCGTAGCAACGAGGCTACTCTACCCCTTACAATACCCCGTTCCATATTTAAGTAGTCTGCAAAGGATTTATCGAAAGAAATATTTTTAATTCGATTCAGGTTTCGCCTCGAGACTTTTTCCGTCCGTTGGCTCAACCCTGACGTGACACTGGACGCCGAAGCGCCTATTGTTGTTCGCCTAACATCTCTCTCGGTAGGTATTGTCCCGTTCTAGCCTGGATTCTGGCTTAGAGGCGTTCAGCCATAATCCTACAGATGAAACTGTCCGGGGACCTGGAGACGATCAATTTAGTTCCAAAATGGCGTGTTCAGTCAGCTAGCCAAAAACATTATTACCACTAGACTACAACTATGTCACGTCATTAATAGCCAATGATAATTGCACTTTCTACGGATTCGATTATACAATTATAGCGATACTGGTACTCTAGTAGCAGGGCATAGTTGAGTGTGCACTTCGATGTATACGATTTCTGACAACACAGGGTTGTTTGTTAGGTCATTCTAAACCAGAATCGTTTAGGTGGACAATTTGTTTCGCTAGAGACAACCCTACAGGGCAAATTTTCTAAATTACCCTCAGTCGCGTATACGGGATTTTCGTATTTTGGCTCGTGAAGGTCATAGAGACTTCATTTTTGGCGTAAAATTACCGCAGTGGCCACATTAATATACAACTTATTAATGAATGTATGGTCTAAAATTGTTTGTTCCCGAGATATCTGCAAAAAACTAATTTAAGCTCAGGCGTAGGCACAAATTTCATTAAATTTGTATCTCAGCTTCTGAAGGTCTTAGAGACTCAAACTTTGGCTTAAAATAACTGCAATGCACATGTTTATATTGACACTATAAAGGTCATAAAGGTCCAAAATGCTTGCTTTTGGAAAAAATTCAGAAAAACTGATTTTCACTGGGGCGAGTGAAAAAAATCTACTAATTGAAATCGAGTATGCAGTTTGGTGTCTACAAATTTTCTAGAAACCAGGTCCTTGTATGGTCATTCTGGATCAGAATTGATAAGGTACGCAATTTCTATCAGTAGTTCCAACCCTAGGGGGGGAAATTTCTAAATTACCCTCAGGCGCAAATATATGACTTTTGTATCTCGGCTTCAGAACGTTGTAGGGGCCTCTCTTTTAGCTCAAACTGACTGCAAAAGCCACATTTACATATAATACAAGCAATAAAGCAACATAGGGTTTATGGTGCTTAGCTTTGGAGATATTCATTAAAAACTGTTTTAACTTTCGTGCATCCTATAATAGTAACATTAATCATGTAATTAATTTTGGTATCCTGGGCTAAAAAAGTCTTACAGACACTTTACTTGCAGAACAGCAAAATGTTCAGCATGAACACATTCAGATAATATTTATGGAGCAACACAATTCAGTTTCAGAAGCTCCTTCCACTTTCCAGCTATCTTATCTTATCCCCAAATGTATACATCTAACCATCTCTCTGTCTACTTCAAACCACTTCAATCCCCAAATTTATATATCTGACCATCTCCCTGGTTGCTTCCATTTTGTTAAAGCCAAGGCTCGACCGGGACCGCTTGTTTGGCCGGGACTGGGACTGGGAAAAAGTGCCAGGACCGGGATTAAGACCGGGATTAGGGATCGGGATTAAGCCGGGATCCCGGTCTTACCACAAGTTGGGCTCTCTCCAGTACTGTTTGGCTATTATGGCTAATCAACTCCAATCCAACCTCATGTAGTAGAATCTACTTCTAGTTTCCTTCAATTCTGCTACCTCCACTCTACCTCCTTCTAGCAATCTCTGAGTGCTATTTCCTGCTTTATCTAGCTTCCACCAACACCCAATAATTGTTGTTTAAATGTTACCACTAGCACCTGCAAATTCTAGCCCTATCCAGCAACCTCAGACGTACTCCTACTCTGTTCAGCTATTGCCAGCACTTGCAAATTCTAGCCCTATTAAGCAACCTAAGACTACTTTCTGCTCTATCCAGCTAACACTAACAAACGGTACCCACAAATTTTAGCTTCTTCTAGCTACTTCGGGCTACATCCATCCATATTCAGTTGGTTGAGCACTCTAAAATTCTATCTGTTTTTACATAATTCATGCTACCTCCAGGCTCCAGCTAGAATTTGAGGGTGCTCGTGCTATCTGGATATAGCATAAGGTAGTCTGAGTTTGCTGGATAGGACTAGAATTTGCAGGTGCTAGTGGTAGCTTAACACCAATAAGTGGATGTTGGTGGAAGCTAGATAGAGCAGGAAGTAGCATTCAGAGGTTGCTAGAAATAGCAGGTTTCCTCTTCCTCAATGAGCTGGAAATTGTTGAATGCAGCCGAGGCAGCCGGAAAGAGCCAGAATAAATTTTTGCTGGCGGTGCTATAAAAGGTAAGAGGTAGCTTAAGTTAAGTTTGCTAGAAAGAGCAGAGGTTGGAGGGGCCAGGGGGCCTTGCAGTAGTTGCTAAATAGATGTAGCCGAAGTAGGTGAAAAGAGCTGGAATTGGTGGTTTCTGCCCACTGCTGGTACCTGTATAGAGCAGGAGGTGACATTCAGAGGTTGCTAGAAAGAGCTAAAATTATTTAAACGTGCTGGTGGTAGCTGGGTAGAATAGGCATGGCATGGAGGTAGCTTAATTAAAGGTAGCTAGAAGTAGATTCTACTTCATGAGGTGGGATTGAAGTTGATTAGCCATAATAGTCAAACAGTACTGGAGAGAGCCCAACTTGTAGTAGCTATAACAAGATAGTTAGATGTTCATGTATAAATTTGGGGATTGAAGTAGTTTGAAGTAGCCAGAGACATGGTTAGATGTATACATTTGGAGATAAGATAAGATAGCTGGAAGGAGCTTCTGAAACTGAATTGTATTGCTCCATAAATATTATCTGAATGTGTTCATGCTGAACATTTTGCTGTTCTGCAAGTAAAGTGTCTGTACGACTTTTTTAGCCCAGGATACCAAAATTAATTACATGATTAATGTTACTATTATAGGATGCACGAAAGTTAAAACAGTTTTTAATGAATATCTCCAAAGCTAAGCACCATAAACCCTATGTTGCTTTATTGCTTGTATTATATGTAAATGTGGCTTTTGCAGTCAGTTTGAGCTAAAAGAGAAGCCCCTACAACGTTCTGAAGCCGAGATACAAAAGTCATATATTTGCGCCTGAGGGTAATTTAGAAATTTCCCCCTAGGGTTGGAACTACTGATAGAAATTGCGTACCTTATCAATTCTGATCCAGAATGACCTTACAAAGGACCTGGTTTCTAGAAAATTTGTAGACACCAAACTGCACACTCGATTTCAATTAGCTTCTAGAGTAGATTTTTTTCACTCGCCCCAGTGAAAATCAGTTTTTCTGGATTTTTTCCAAAAGCAAGCATTTTGGACCTTTATGACCTTTATAGTGTCAATATAAACGTGTGCATTGCGGTCATTTTAAGCCAAAGTTTGAGTCTGTAAGACCTTCAGAAGCTGAGATACAAATTTAATGAAATTTGTGCTTACGCCTGAGCTTAAATTAGTTTTTTGCAGATATCTCGGGAACAAACAATTTTAGACCATACATTCATTAATAAGTTGTATATTAATGTGGCCACTGCGGTAATTTTACGCCAAAAATGAAGTCTCTATGACCTTCAGGAGCCGAAATACGAAAATCCCGTAAACGCGACTGAGGGTAATTTAGAAAATTTGCCCTGTAGGGTTGTCTCTAGCGAAACAAATTGTCCACCTAAACGATTCTGGTTTAGAATGACCTAACAAACAACCCTGTGTTGTCAGAAATCGTATACATCGAAGTGCACACTCAACTATGCCCTGCTACTAGAGTATGGGTTAGAAAGACGCGTGATATCTCTTGGATTATCACCATGGTAACTGGGAGGTGTTCAGATTCAAAAGATTTACTTTACAAACTGAGGTCTACGTTTTAATATCCATGTTCAACGGATAATTGAAGCTTAAATAGTAGGTATGATAAAATGTAATATTTACACAAATGGGTTCTTGTTATTATAAGCAAATCGTTCAGTACACACTGAGTGTAAACGGATGTATGGGAATTGGGACACACCTTAGAAACACTTAATAGCTAATCGTAGTAGCCTTACATTTAATAACCGATATATAACTGGTGTCCCTCACGTTATTATATCAGGTCTGTTACTATGGAAACGTCCGAGGGGCTAGTTAAAGAATTCAACTTGGAAGTTTAGTCACAGTTCAATAAAAATTACTGCCACTAAAAGTAAAAGCCAATGATTAGTGTACTCTACGCATTCAATTATAACAATTTACTTCGTTACCAAATCGCGTGATATCTCTGGAATTATCATTATGGTAACTAGGAGGTGTTCAAACTCAAAAGATTTACTTTACAAACTGAGATCTATGTTTTAATACACAAATGGGTTCTTGTTATTATAAGCAAATCGTTCAGTACACACTGAGTGTAAACGGATGTATGGGAATTGGGACACACCTTAGAAACACTTAATAGCTAATTGTAGTAGCCTTACATTTAATAACCGATATATATTATATAACTGGTGTCCCTCACGTTATTATATCAGGTCTGTTACTATGGAAACGTCCGAGGGGCTAGTTAAAGAATTCAACTTGGAAGTTTAGTCACAGTTCAATAAAAATTACTGCCACTAAAAGTAAAAGCCAATGATTAGTGTACTCTACGCATTTAATTATAACAATTTACTTGGTTACCAAATCGGGTGATATCTCTGGAATTATCACCATGGTAACTAGGAGGTGTTCAAACTCAAAAGATTTACTTGACAAACTCAAAAGATTTACTTTACAAACTGAGGTCTATGTTTTAATACACAAATGGGTTCTTGTTATTATAAGCAAATAGTTCAGTACACACTGAGTGTAAACGGATGTATGGGAATTGGGACACACCTTAGAAACACTTAATAGCTAATTGTAGTAGCCTTACATTTGATAACCGATATATAACTGGTGTCCCTCACGTTATTATATCAGGTCTGTTACTATGGAAACGTCCGAGGGGCTAGTTAAAGAATTCAACTTGGAAGTTTAGTCACAGTTCAATAAAAATTACTGCCACTAAAGGTAAAAGCCAATGATTAGTATACTCTACGCATTTAATTATAACAATTTACTTGGTTACCAAATCGGGTGATATCTCTGGAATTATCACCATGGTAACTAGGAGGTGTTCAAACTCAAAAGATTTACTTGACAAACTCAAAAGATTTACTTTACAAACTGAGATCTATGTTTTAATACACAAACGGGTTAACTTGTTATTATAAGCAAATTGTTCAGTACACACTGAGTGTAAACAGATGTATGGGAATTGGGACACGCCTTAGAAACACTTAATAGCTAATCGTAGTAGCCTTACATTTAATAACCGATATATAACTGGTGTCCCTCACGTTATAAATCAAGAGGCTTGCATATAATGAACATATTGACATGGGTGCAGAGTTGAGTCTGTACGGAACCCAGTAGTTTCAGTTCCTTGTTTAACTTGCCGTACAGCAAGGACATCCACTACTTTAGCCAGGCGGGGCACATATCTCACTCTACAACTCCATGTCAAGTGTTTCATATATACTAGGTCTGTTACTATGGAAACGTCCGAGGGGCTAGTTAAAGAATTCAACTTGGAAGTTTAGTCACAGTTCAATAAAAATTACTGCCACTAAAAGTAAAAGCCAATGATTAGTGTACTCTACGCATTCAATTATAACAATTTACTTGGTTACCAAATCGCGTGATATCTCTGGAATTATCACCATGGTAACTAGGAGGTGTTCAAACTCGAAAGATTTACTTTACAAACTCAAAATATTTACTTTACAAACTGAGGTCTATGTTTTAATTAATACACAAATGGGTTCTTGTTATTATAAGCAAATCGTTCAGTACACACTGAGTGTAAACGGATGCATGGGAATCGGGACACACCTTAGAAACAATTAATAACTTAACACATCAGCCTTATATTTAATAACCGATATATAACTGGTGTCCCTCACGTTGTATCAGGTCTGTTACTGTGGAATAACGTCCGAGGGGCAAGTTAAAGAATTCAACTTGGAAGTTTAGTCACAGTTCATTATTTGGTAAAATGAACAGGGACTCCATGTAATGCCGTTAATAAACATTACTGCCACTGGATTACAAGTGTGTCACGTCATTTCTAGCCAATGATTTAGATTATTATTATCATACGATATTTGGAGTACCTGCAGCATAAGGAGAACTCGAAATTCTAGTCTTGAACACATTATAGTTTAAGGGATATAGTTATAGCAAAAACGATCGGGTTAGGTCGCATCAACAATGCCAATAGCAAAAATATGTTTGATCTTCAAAATTAATTGTACACTAAGGTAAGCGACAAAAACCTTCATTTACATTGGCATGCACCACAATATTCGTTTGTTCATCTGCATATTATATGCAGGTAGCAGCTTAATTATGGCCCACTGCACACTGAATGACTGAACCGTAATATTGATTGATGATACACCGGTCAGATTGAATCTGGAAACAATCAAACAAATGACATGCAACTCAGCAAGCGATCAAATTAAAGCTGGAAGTGAATAGAATCTGTTATCAAATGTTAAGCTTAATTTCAATACGGTCATAGACAGCGAACAAAACAACAGTGAATCGATTATAAACTGCGTGAGGAAGTGAAGTTACAGAGCCAGACAAAATTGATGAGCGCTCGATTTTATCACAGATTTTCGAACTGCAGAGTGATTTTACGCCGCGCATAGCTCACGTGACTCAATATAAGCTCTCCTATTGGCGCAAACGTCTCAGCCAATCAGCATCTACGGCACTTTTCTGCCGTAATTGAATCGTATTTCTACCTACCAGGACCGTCGACGAGTCCAACTCGGCGCGCGTCCTGGTAGGTTGTAAACATACAACAAAAAATAGAGGGATTTTTCAAATTTTTATATCATCTTGTGCGGCTGTGTTTTAGCTATAATTAGTGTAATAAGCGCCAAGCGCGATCACAGAACTTTTTTTCTCCGATTTCGATAAATTTGGTACCAAAAGTTGTCTAAAAATGTGAATAAAATAAATCCACCGTGTAGCAATTTTCGCTAAAAATGCTACACGGCGCTTGTTCGTCGCGCGTGCTTTTTTCGCGCAAATTTTTAGTTTTTGGTCTATAACTTTCACATTTTCAGTTATTATCACGTAATTATTATGGCATCGTAATAAGCTCATCGAGACTAAACTTTTGGTACTAATATTTTAAGATTTAAAGGAAAATTATTTTCAAAAATTTTTAATCTGAACACAAGGGTCCCCCCTTGTGTGAAATTTTGACCAAATTTTTGAAAATTTTTGTGCTTCAAATATTATAATTTGCAAACTAAAAGTTGCGTCTGACTAAGCTCATTACGATCCTGTATGAATTATTTCAAAATATTCAATATGTTAGGAGTTATAGGCATTTTAAGCAATAAATTACCCATTTTTCGTCCTTTGTACACTATTGCGATGCACAAAAGGCCCACATACAGCTCGACGTTATCGTGCTACACGGTGAATTTTCATTATTCACACTTTGAGGCAACTTTTGGTACCAAATTTATCAAAATCAGAGACAAAAAATTCTGTGCCAGCTCATGGCGCTTATTACATAGACTACTATCTCCATGCAAGTTTTGCCGACATGCCAACAAAATTAACTTGTTCAAAATATCAAAAAACATGGTTTTTTGGCCTATTTTTTGCCCAAAAATCGGTTTTTTGCAATTTTACCCCCAAAAAGTCAGTCCAATCATCTTTAAACCACTTTTAATCGATTCTACGGTCAAAAATACGTCTAGTAAGGTGTATCTGGGGTCCCTAGCGTATCGAGCAGACAATGCCCGTAAGAGCCTCTACTACTGTTGACTGTATCGAGTCGAAGACTATATATAGTCTTCGACCCCCACTTCGACCCCCACTGTCGCTTCACTATATATAGTGAAGCGACAGTGGGGGTCACCACGTGATACAATGGCCCACCCTGTAGATAATGACTCAGAATCAGAAAGCGATGATGGATGAAGAACCTGATGTATCAAGGTATTACTATTAGTATTAATAATACAGGTATTACTTACTTATCGACGCGAAACAAAAATGCTAGCAAGAAGCAAGAATGCTAGCAAGAATGCTAGCAAGAATGCTAGCAAGAATGCTAGCAAGCGAAGCAAGAATGCTAGTTCGCGCGGCGCGTCGAAGCGGCGAAGTCCTCCATCCAACTGCTTTTGTTTTTGAGTTTGATCTTGCTCATTTCTGCCCACGTGCAAATTAGATGAAAAATAGGAATTTGCATAGTAACCGTAGTAACTGGGGTTGTTACACGCACGTACACGTGCAAAGATTTGTGATTGACATGTGGCATTTTGATCAGTTTTGTCGATATTACGTTGTGTTTTATTTAGTGCGAGCAACATTTTAATCGGCTGTATCTTCGGTTGTGTAGGATATTTTTTGACGCGATTGAAACTTATCAACAAAAAATACTATTAGCTTTCTCCCTGTGACCACGGGTTTTCTATCTCTACTATAATTCAGAGAATTGTTTTTGTTGTCTGTCTGTACGACCGCCCACGTGCAAATTAGATGAAAAATTGGAATTTAGGTAACAACCAAAAGGTTTCATAGCAACGGTGTTTTAATGCACACATGCACGTGCAAATATTGTTTTAACGTCATTTTGATCAGTTTTGTGGTAATTACGTTGTGTTTAAAGTGTTTTATTGTTTATATTTAAATCGGCTGTATCTTCGGTTGAGATGGATATTTTTTGATGCGATTAAAACTTTATTTCAAACATCAAAGAATACTACTAGCTTCGTCCCCTATAATAAATTAATTTACAAATTATCTGTCGTATATTTATATGTTATAACCTACCAGGACGCGCGCCGAGTTGGACTCGTCGATAATAATTGGAACAAATATTTTACGAGTATCAGTATCACCCGTTAAATTATTTGATGATGGCTTATTAAGTACGAATGAGTCAGACTTTTCAATTTACTCGTATGATCGTACGTACTTTACACATATAATAATAAATTTCAGCGTCAGTCTGCGAACAAAGTTTCTGAGATCGAACCACGCTAGTATTTATAACGGTTTCACTAATTCACTCGCCATGGATTGTTTGCTGTCACAAACAATGCGCGGTATAGAGGTGACCAATGAAATCACGGCATTAAAAACACGTGATAGCGCGCTGGCGAGTGAATTAGTAAAATCCTATTTATAATTATATAGTAATTGCATTTTATGGACATACATGTTACGTATCCCAAAAATGGCATGCAACGTATGTCAACTCAAGTAATACCTGCTCTTAGTCTTTAAAAACTATTTTTAATTTGACCACCTCGGTCTTGCATCTCAGTGTAAAATTTTACAAGATGTGGAAGCACTAAATAATAACTCTGAAGAAGTGAACGAGGAAGCTGAAGATCAAGAAAGTGATCATGCCATAATGACATTATGTCAACCCTTACTTACTCAACGGCTTAGTGGCTCAGTTGGTTAATCCTCCTGGTATTGCTTGAGGTACCAGGTTCGATTCCCGACTCTGTCACTAGCCGTGGGGTGAGCGTCGTCGACGCTCAGCTAAGGATCCTGAGTGGTCTATGCAGCCCCCCGGTCCACTCAGCCAAATACTCGAGAAATCGGGTGTGAGGGTTAAATGAGGAGCTGCCCATTGCAGCAAAGTGTCGGGCGAAGAAAGTATGGTACACACTACCTTAACCGTCACTGGCCTAATGTATAATTGAATCCTTCGGCTTCCTGTAATTGGCTGGTTACACACTTGTGTAACAATGTGGCTGTTGGAATGTCCGAAGTAAAATAAGTGTTGAGATAAAAAAAAACTTAGAATATTTAGATTGTATAATAACTCGTTTTTCATTGATCCAATGATATAGTTTATATATTAGTCCGAATCCGATCATAGAAATTACAGTTGACTGAAATTAAAAAGTTGTCATATCCTAAACACATGAGTTCGCAGTGGAATAATTTTGGTAAAAAGCTCAACGGACTTAAACTTGGATGGACCTTAAACGGACGGACTTTAGTTGAACGGACATTAAAATGAACGCTAGGACCTCCAACGTTCAATTAATGTCCGTTCAAATAAGGTCTGATAAGGTATACTGGTAGAGTCCTGGTATAGTTATACTGGTAGAGTCCTGGTATAGTTATACTGGTAGAGTCCTGGTATAGTTATACTGGTAGAGTCCTGGTATAGTTATACTGGTAGAGTCCTGGTATAGTTATACTGATAGAGTCCTGGTATAGACATAGTTATTATACTGATAGAGTCCTCGACTTCATTGTCTGAGCGGCAAGCTCACGTGCTGTCTTTAAATATTTCCTCGCCTTGTCTTGCCCACGTACGCTGAGTACTGATCAGCAGCAGACATGTAAGTGTAAGCGGAGATGTTCTCCGCTCCGACTAAACTGCAAGATTTACTTATATCTCCCAACTCCTTCTCGTAGTCATTTCCTATCTGTGAGTGGTGGAAAGGTTAGCGTATTACTAAATATTATAAGATTAAGCTATAGAAATTGCGAATAAGGTTTTATTCTGCTATAAAGCCTAGGGACTAGGATAATTAATTAAAATTCATGCTGTCCAGTTCAACTTTAAAAGGATAATGCGACATTTTATGACTAGACGCTTCCTGTGTGGCTAAACGCTTAAACGAATATTTTCGGTAATTAAAGCATATTAATCGACAAAATAGAAAAAGGAAGAGGAAGCTTGAGCCTACTTTATCATAAGATGGGTAGGGAGATTCTGTCAACTCAATTAGTTCTATCAGTTTCTCTGCCAAGTTTAGGTGACCTGTGAAGTTATCAATATTTAGAATTATATTGTTAATAACGTGTTTAAGTTTTCATCATACTATAGTGTGCTTGAAGTTATATTTCAATGCGAAAAATGTGTTATAAATTATTATGGCAAGTTAAAACTTAAACTTATCGAAGTTGAGATTACTTTACATCACAGAAATGCAAGTACGAAAAGTTCAATAAAAATACGAAAAAGCCGCCACAAAGCTAAACTTAATGAAAGGTGGCATCTAATCAACATGTTTAATATCAACATAATATTATGCTCTATCCAGATTCCAGCGGCCAAGAATAAATTAATATTTCCTTTCCTAAGATATTTTTAATCTAGAGTTCATACATTATACCGCCACCCGACGTCCCCCCTTTCTCCCCGAAATTACAACTTACCTTCATTAGATAGGTTGAGCCCATCACAACCAATATTAGAATCAAGAGCAATGTCTAATAAAGCAGAAGTGTCTACGAACTGTCCTTCAATTCTTTTAGCAACCTTCTCTGTCTCTTTAGTGTACTCCTTTATAGTGCTCTCGTCTATAGACAAGCCTGGGAATTATATAATGTTAGCTATCTTAAAACTAAAAGTTAATATTGGTTCTGATCACTGATGTTAATTTTGTAATAATTAGTAATGATTCATAATAATTAGTATATGACGGTAAAATACCATGAGTGTTGCTCCCATTTTCGCCAAATCTGGCGGAATGAACCGGAATTGGAGAAAGCAATATAAAACGCTTAGAGCTCATGTCGACTTCATTAGTTATCTTGTCTGACAACGAGTAGAGGTTCTTTCTGAACTGAAACACCCACCATTTACACAATTACTATATATTTGAGTTAAAGTTAGTTAATTGGATTACAATTGTGTGAGCAAGGAGACACCCTAAAGCTCTAAAAGAATTGAGAGACGTAAAAATACTCGAAAGGCGTCAGACTAACATGCCGTGTAGCAGGGGACTAGAAAGAGCTAAACTAGTAAGCGGGGCATAGCCAATACACTATACTTCCATCATTGAGTATATTACCAACCAACAAGAAAATTTCCTTGTGTTTGGAATCTACCAAGACGAAAGTTGTACAATCCAGCGAAATTCCGAAGAATCATTCCAATATTATAAGACCAAGCCAAGAGGAGATTACCTTATCAGGAGGAGTGACAGGTCTCTTATCTTGCTTACTCCGCAAGCAATCGTCTCTACCACACAAGATGATGACGTAGTCAGGAGTTGAGCCCAAGTTACGAGCCACACTGCTTATTAGAAGTTTTATCCACTCTGTTGTGTAACCCGGGAACTTCCTGGTTTGAAATTATATTAAAACATATGTTTGATTAGTACAAGTTATTAGTATTACTAATCTTTTCTACTTTGAATAAATAACATGTGCTCTCAAGTGAATATTGAAAAAATAGTGATTACTTTATCCTCACAATATGGGGATGCGTTTTGGACAATGCAAGCTAACAATTAAAAATTGCATGCTATGACTTGGTTCCACTAGTCGGGATATATCATTATTCCTAGCTAATTCATACACTATATCACTATACTTAGACACGTACGACTAGTAACAAGTCACGTGATATTTCCTCAGTAATGGCAATCACCTCAATATCCATGATTACGTTTGGTAGCAATATTATATTTATATGTGGTTCAACCAATATCGCACGATTACCTGTTACCGGAGAACCTTGAGCTGTGTAGCTCGTTGGAGAGAGCTAGAGAGAGGTTGGCGCAGGTAAGATTTTTAGTCAAACACGCGATTTATAATATGAAAGTTATCTTCACGTTCTACGCAAAGTGTTCACATTTGATTTTTATAATATTTGATGAATGATGTTTTACAGTAATTAAGGAAAGAAAATGTCAGCGACAAACCTTAATATCACATCTGCTTCGCCGCTGAATCGGTCGTTTAAGATGGAGCCAAACCCTTGAGTTTTTAAAGCTGATTCTACTTGACTGTCCCCAATAATGAGAATGCGAGTCAACATCGTCAATATAACTGCTTATACGAAAGGTTTGTTATGAATTAATAAGTGGTACTTATTCAATTGATAAACTGTTGAAGTATTTTAAATAAGCAGATATTATAATATAAGATGCTTCAACAGTTTAAATTTATTAACGAAATTTTTGATACAATTAAAACGTCAAGTGTCTCACGTTACTCTCACCTCGATCATTTATGTCAAACTGTTTCATTTGTTAATTTTTATATCTTTCTTTGTAATCATCAAACAGCTCATCATCAAGAATTACAATATTACTACAAGTACTGCAGCTTATTTATAATACTTAATTTAAAATACAGTGTCTCTCGGAAAACTATCTCCATCAGTAACGAGAGATATTACTATTAGTGGTGCTGGTGCTGGTGCTGGTGCTGGTGCTGGTGCTGGTGCTGGTGCTGGTGCTGGTGCTGGTGCTGGTGCTGGTGCTGGTGCTGGTGCTGGTGCTGGTGCTGGTGCTGGTGCTGGTGCTGGTGCTGGTGCTGGTGCTGGTGCTGGTGCTGGTGCTGGTGCTGGTGCTGGTGCTGGTGCTGGTGCTGGTGCTGGTGCTGGTGCTGGTGCTGGTGCAAAAAACGTTTGGCAAAAACTCTTGCAAATAATATATAATAGAACTATTACTTCAGCCATACAAAGATTTGAGACCAAACTGTTCTGGTCTTTGTAAAACATAACGTGACAGTAGAACAAAATGACACTTAATCAACATAGTCAGGAACTAGCAGAGTGGTTCAGGAGGTTTTACAATTAGATTAACTTATGCTGCAGACTGTGTTGATGTATTTTATTGTAGATACAAAGCCGGAAATTCTCCAGCACTCCTAAATTTATTTTTTCTCCTCACTTTAAATGTCAACCTATCTGCAGAGACAATCAGGTAAAAACGACCTGTTTCTCGGCAGTCCATAAACAATAGCCTATATTTAGCACACAAAACCTGTATAAATTCGATGACAACTTACAACTGGTGGAAGTTGTCTATTTCTAAATTGTTCCCTAAACTTGCCTGATAGAAGTATAACAGAACATGTTCTTAGATATTGCCTGAATTGTTGTCACTATTGAAATGATAAATGGTTAATTATGAAGAGTAAGTAAGTGAGAGCGGCAGAGAATATAGTTGATAGGGTACCAATAACCAAATTTAAAAGGAAGACAGCGATTAAATTAAATCAAATTAATTCACCAGTCTGCCATGTCGAGCGTTTGATTGATATCTATTAGTCAAGCCGTCAAGGTTTAATTAATGCATGCCTCATTTTAAGTAGAAGCTATACATCTAATGGAAGTTCCAATAGATATTCCATTTAATTAGATGTCTCATCGTGGATTTTGAAGATATTCCAAGTTAAAATTAGGGATTACCAACATCAGCAATAAATGTCGAGTACGATCTTAGTAAATATGCGGAGAATTGCTGTCAGTTGACAGTTATGATTAGTGTTCGTGAAAGCTCCGGAAATACTTAAAGCTTTATAGTAATTACCTTACGAAACATATTTAAATGGTTACGAAAGTCGGTGGTTTTTCGAAAGAAACACCATATTTCGGACTACCAAAATTTAGGTCACCATCATTATTTTTCCCAAATTATTTTTCACGTATTTTCCTTAATCATGACCTTTATCGATTTACTATCAACTTATTAATATAGGGTTGCTTGTGGGCAGTTATTTCTGGGCCACCCTGTATTATATAAGATGCTCCAACAGTTTATTAATGACATCTTTGATACAATTAAAACGTCAAGTGTCTCACGTTACTCTCACATCAATCATTTATGTTAAACTGTTTTGTTAATTTTCACTATACTCTGACCTCAATCATTTATGTCAAATTTTGATATCTCTCTTCTGAACGAATAATAATCTTCCATTTTGTAATCATCAAAAAGCTCATCATCAACAATTTAAACTACAGTGTCTCTCAGAGAACTATCCCCATCAGTATCGAGAGATATTAGTGGTGATATCAGTAAATATGCGGAGAATCGCTGTTAGTTAGGATTAGTTCGTGACAGCTTCGGAAATACTAAAAGCTTTATAGCAATTACCTTACGAAACATATTTAAATGGTACGAAAGTCGGTGGATTTTCGAAAGAAACATCATATTGTCGGACTACCAAAATTTAGGTCACCATCATTATTTTCCCCAAATTATTTTTCACGTATTTTCCTTAATCATGACTTTATCGATTTACTATCAATTTATCAATATAGTGAGTTATAAATATGATTTATCAAATAATTAAAGGACACTAGTATTCGATCATGAATTGCTTTAAAAATTATTTTGGACACGTTCCATTAAAAATAAGCTCTATCACTACATTATTGGCCACGGCGGTAAATTTTCGAGAGTAGTGGAAGATAACGTAAACAAAAACTATCGGTCTCCTATACCCTCTGGATGATTATAAATTAAGTTGATGCTAACTTCCAAAGGCTGCGGAGAAATTGTTTACAAGATGAAACAGCTGATCAGAGAAGATATTTGTATTTAATTTTCTCAAATATTGGGTTTCATTTTTGTAAAATAATCCCCAAATACCAGGATTTAATCTGGGGTACGAAATGTGACAGTTTTCAGACAAAAATCCCATATTTTCTCTTAAGGTAAGTAATTAGGGCTAGACTTGATCTTTTAAAAGCCCTCTTACTTTATGCGTTACAAATAAGCTCACTGTTTCAATATATCGTTATATTAAAATATAATATTAAAATGCTGGAAGATATTGCATGCAATATCTTCCAGGATGCAGTTTTCTCAGGAAACATGGAGCGAGTGAGTTGGCGAGTGACTGCATGCACTGGAGGTAATTAAAGTAATTTTCAGACATATAATAACCATAAAGTAGTTCCCGCAGTCAGATTCTTCAAATAAATCTTAAATGATTTAGGGGTGAAACTTAATTACTTTATCACTTTATCACCATCTGTTCGTGTTAAGTGTTTATTTTTAATAATCAATCTAATATTAAGTAAATTCCAAACCAACAATAACCTTTTTAATGTGAAAATTGCAGTGACTTTAAAATATACTAGTGTAACCCGGCCTACGGCCGGGATTTCACTGCCGCAGTTAAAAAGGGTAGGAGTAATTACCCGCTGAGTCAAAACCCGGATTAGGCGAGCAATTCTATTCGGAGTGCCCTCACGTATCCAATAGTATGCTTAAAAGATAGTAATTCCTAATCAATAATCAATAGAAATTAACCCTTAACACCATGCACCACACCAGCCTATCATATTTGTGAACAGGCATTACATTGTCGTATGAAAGTATGAACTCTCTCTACAGTCCAAACAGACCGTTTGAGCACTCCCTCCCCTAATAAGTTTATAGTATTATATGACCATGTAATATATACGCCATGTAATATATACGCTAAATAATATTATGCAGAAAGAGAGAGAGAGAGCTAGCCCCGTAACTCTTGCCGTTCTTCTCAAGCCATTTTATGTAACATATTTTGTGGTACAAAACCATCTATTAAACCACTTACCACCGGCCGATTTAAAAAAAAATTTCCTATGGGCTTCATCAGAGTTTTGTCGACACTATACCGAAAAAATCAGTCCCGTAACTCTTACCGTTTTTTTTTGTATAACCGACCGGAAATTACACACGGACAGACAGACAGACAGACAGACACACAGACACACAGACACACACACATTCTGGTGTTATTAAGGTGATATTTTAAAAACTATACAACAAATTAAATGGCACAATTTTGGTCGTGGTAGTGGATTAGTTGTCCCAACAACGATTTTATCACTATTATTAGTCGAGCAGACAAATATATAATTAGTGAATATTTGTTCACGCACGACTAATGTAAAATAAGCAGCTAGTATTATTTATTAATTTAGCGAAGTTCTGCTACCTCAAACAACATCTCCAAAGTCACTAAATATGGCACCTGTTTGCAAATATTTTGCAAGCTCAAAAATTCAAAATTGTATTCTAGATTCCTGGTACAAATAGCCGTATAATCACACAAAACAGCGCACAAAATAAAACTAAGAAAACATATAAGAAGTGTTAAATTAAAGGGCATACGTCAAACATTTGAAGTGGGACAGATCTGGCAGACGTTTGATAGAAATTAGTCGTTTCTTTTGGTTCTGTTGAGTGACAATTAGTGCCACACTCCGGTTCATGGCCAAGTATCTAAAGCCTAAATTAACCTTGATTACACAAATTGGTCCGATGCCAAGAGTTCTTGAAATTGTGGCTAGTACCTCACAGCAAGATTAAGGCCACTAGAATTTACCAACGGTTACATGGGTAAAAATATTTCTAATCAAGCTCCCTGATCTAACTGAAATTAGTCCTAGTTTACCACTCTGTTCTTACTCTTTGCAAATCTCCTCTCATCTTTTTTACGCTTCTCATTTTCAGTTTTCTCTTCTCCTCTTACTCATTTCTTCATTCTGCTGCTTATGTACTCTCGTTCTCATCTCTGTATTTATCTTTAAAGCATGACTGGACCATGTTAATACGTTCAAAACGGCCCTCACAACTAGGCACTAGCGAAGTAAAAGGACGTTAAATTTAGCACAGCGACATGACAGAGTAATACGTATATTGTGGAATAGTGATAAAAATATAAGTTCAGTTGAACGAAGGTGTAGTGGTATGGTTAAACTATAATGTTTATAACACTTGGTAGTGACAACTTTTAAAAGAAATACAGCCAGTACGTCTCTTTAAAGTCCTGATATAGATTATAGGTCAAGTGTTTACATATGACCAAGTTAGTCACACACAGAAGTGTGGCTTGGTGTGGTTCGATATTTTCAGGGTAGTCATTAGTCAAGAGAAACGAAATATGAAAATCGTAAAAGGAACTAACTAACTGGAAGTGAGAAGTGTTAATATAAACACTAAACAGTAATTGGCTCGGCGGCAGAAGAGAAGATGCGGTAGCTGTCACGCAGTACTCACGCACCGTAGCTCCGGGCTAGGAGCCCCACGTTTAACTTTAATAGATACAATTTAATAACCTACAAATAATATAAGAAATATGGTACGACTACGTATAACATAAGTAAAATTTAAAATATATCAAAGAACACACAGAGAACACCATCATTATGGAACATTATTAAGAAACTGTTTACACCATTAAAATATTCAAAACCCCTAGAAGAAATCAAGTCATCCTAAAATGGTGATAAGTACAGATCAAGACAGCTAGAGTTAAAATTTGTTTCTCCAAGCAACTCTATCATCGGCTAATATCTTAAGCTTATTAAGATCATTCAAAGAGTTAAGTTTTAAACCTCTACGGGTCAAATCATTCACAATAATCTTGAACAAATTCTTACGATGCGCACCGACGCGCCCTTTACAGTTTGTTGTGACAGCAAACTTTAACGCTAATGCAGCGGGGGAGTCATCAGCACTACGCAAGATATGACCTAGGAGCTTCCACCTTGCTTTAGGGACACGATCTGATAGCTTAACTGAGTTACATCTTAGGTATAAGTTTGCATTGGATATTGTTCCATGAGGCCAATAAATGTTCAGTAATGATCTAAGGTGTTTTCTATGGCAAATGTCTAGTTTTTCTAGTGACTTTGCAGTAGGACACCAACTACTGCAATTGTACATGATGATTGATACAATTTGGGCTTCGTATACTGCTATCTTTCTGGTAACGGAGATATTCTGCTGAGACCAGATCTTGGTGAACTTATAGAAGGCATTGTTCCCAGCAATGCATCGAGCAGCTATATCACTTTCACTACACAACAATGACCCAAGAATCTTACTCTTCCGCCAATCTTCATTTCCACGTAACATGGTATCATCACGACCAGGGATTGTTTCTCCAACAGGAGCGAGGAAAACATGGGTAAATTCTGTTTTCTCTGTGTTAATGAACAGGTTAAACTCCTTGAAGACTTCCTTAGCTATTGGTAGGATAGCTTCTAAGGATTCTTTTTCCACGTTCATGAAGTTACAATCATCTGAATACGCTGACTCCAGTGGCATACCTTCTTTTGAAATAGGGGGATTGGGTATGTGTGGGGGAGATTCTGCTAGTCGATGGCGTAGTTCTATAAGAGCTCCTGCTAGGACAAGAGTGAAAAGCTTGCCGGAGAGACTGTCACCTTGAAAGGACCCAAGAAGACTCTCGAATACAGCAGATAGTTCTCCTTCCACTCTGACCTTGAGCATGGTGTTGGTTAAGAGGAGTCTTACTAGCCTGAGGTCGTCGTCTGTGCATCCAGCTTTGACAAGAAGGTCAAGTATAGTCTGGCGTTTGATTGTGTCAAATGCTCGAGACATATCTATGCCCATCTTGTGATACTGGAAGTGTTTACGCGTGACAACCGATATCAACATCCGCTCAGCCCACACTAGATCACCACAACTTCTACCGAACATGCTCATGGGAATTAAATTATTATATTCGCACTTGTTTCTCTTTCGACAAAGATGTGACGAAGTTAAATTTTTGCGGTTTTTGAAATTTTATTTCAAGAACACTCTTGCACATTATTTATTTATTTATTTCTCTATTGATGTATAGTGAAGACGTGAGTGTTAGGCCTAGGGCTCTCATTGACAAATTTATGTTCAATCCTGTTTAATCATGTTTAATCCCACAGAAAAGAATTTGACTAGGAATAATAAATGGCTTTTCTAGTAATTAAGAAGCATAAGATTTTTGTACCTTGTGGACATTTTAAAATGTTACGAAAGAATTGCAGGTAGAAGTCCATTCCAATAGTCTAGTTATGCGAATATTAAACAATGGATGAGCTGTGGAATTAAACAGAAATTAAACAGGAATTAAACATGAAATGACCAAAGAGAACACTAACGAACTTGTCTTGGTAATACAGCAATTCATAAAGACGATCAGAACTCAAAAAATCTAGAGAATGCTATAAAAATAAAATCTTTAAAATTAACCGCGTTACAATTTTACGAGAAAAAAAATCGAATATAATAATTTAAATACGAGTAAAAAAGTCATGGAGATGAGTTAATGACGATGAGTAGGAGACGGGAGGTGATGACTAAGACTTCTTTTCAGGAGGATTTCGAAGGTGAAAGGATTCTGTGAGGTACTTTCCAAATTCTGTTGCATGGAATGAGTTCATGATGGCCCCATATTCTTTGAGCATTATGAGGCTTTTAAGGATGTCTGAGAGGTTGGACTGGAGGGAGTTGTAGCTGGGGCATTCATTTATGACGTGGTCCTCGGTTTCAAGGATTGGTGTTTCAAAGAATGGTAGTTCTTTGAAGAACCGTATGACGTCGGTGTCTGAGGAGCAGCAAAAGCGACATGTTTTCAGTGCTGTGTTGTAGCGATCTCCAGCGTAGCGACCTTTCTTTATTCTCAGATCGTGACTGCTAGATCGAAGTTTTGCAATGTTAGCTCTTTTAACCCTGCATAGGAGCTGTAAGTACGGTTCTTCACCAAACTCAGCTTTGACCGCAGTGTAGAATGACATTTTAGGCTGGTTGTGAAGATCCTTCTTCCAGTGGTTAACACAAGTTTCGTGTATGTGTTCACGAGCCGCCAGGGTGTGGGGTAGGTGTGGCTTAACGACAGTGCTCGTCTTGATGATAGTAGACCATGCATCATACCAGGTAAGGTTCACGTTACCTACTAGTACTACCGCTTGTGATGCTCTACAGAAGTAGGCAATACATTGAGGGAGAGAGGATCTCTGATCTGTTCTGATCTTCTTATTTGGACTTGTTGTCTTCTAATGACGCTCCGGCGGAGGAGTTAGAAAAGGTGACCGACTGTAAGGGGCCGACTGTAAGGGGACTGTAAGGGGACTGTAAGGGGACTGTAAGGGGCCGTGTCATAAGTGTATAGCTCTACACACGTAGCCATAGTTGTGAGTCAGACGCTCTACTGATTGGATTGAAATATATGTTGAAACAATTAGGTCAGGTTTCAATGAGCGTTGAACCAATCTAGGCACATTTGTAATTGTTATTGCTCCAGAGCAGAGCAGGAATGTTGTGCTAACGCTAGTCGTCGTTACGGGTTTTAGAGACTTTTCAGTCTTTTAAAATTTTTTTAAAAAGAGAGGCTGGGCCATGATAGCACACGAGAGGATTGCATTGAGATGCTCTGCCTAGCTTTAGCTAACGCTAGTCGTCGTTAGGAGTTTTAGAGACTTTTCAGTATTTAAAATTTTTTTTATTTATTTGGAAAGATAAAACGTCTTTGCTAATTATACCGGTTTGCAAAACTCGGTCGTAGGGGAAAGATTGTTCGATTTAGAAAAATGTGACCAGGTGAGTAACCACAGTGATTTCTGGAATATCTAGCGAAACCTGCGTGAGAATTATTTCTGTGGTATTGCAAACAGTGTATTGGTTTTTAGCAAAGTATGAGCTTTTAACTTAAGCTATTTATAGGCAGCTGCAGTGATGCTGCAAGGGTGGTCGAACTATTGATTTGATTTAATTTGAAACTTTTACAAAATAGCAAGTATACAAATGTACAGCAATTCGAACAAACATATAAAATGGGCCGAAATGTATAAATGCTAAAAAGCGTGGGTCAGTGAAACAAGTACAAACGACAACTTTCAGAACAGGAGTTTTTTGGCCGCCCAAAGTCTCAATAACATCACCTCCACCTTGTAATAAAATGATGAAATGTGAAAAGTGTGAAACAATCAAATAATAATGTATGTATATAATTTGACCAAAACCCATAATCATGGGTAGAGTGGACCGCTGCCAGTGTCTCTCTTTCCCAAACGAAAGGAAATGATATTAATTTGATTGACCGTTCTCAAATGCAAAATGATACCGAGAATGAAATCGGTCGCTCGCTTTTCGCATTCAATTTCATTCACGGCTTACGAATTGTAATAAGTTTCGATTGATTACATCAATCAGATGCTGTAAAAATCTCTTTGGGTTGCGTTCGGGTCGATACCTAGTATTTCGGGGTAAGGGTGGTAGTTATTACTTATTGAATTAGCTGAAGTTTATTGAATCTTTATTGCCGAGAACAGCTGCCTTTGGGTAGTTCTTTTTAATCTATTAAGCTATTACAATTGTAAATGAATGGGAAAAGCGAGCGACCGATTTCATTCTGGGGATCATTTTGCATTTGAGAACGGTCAATCAAATTAATATCATTTTCTTTTGTTTGGGAAAGAGAGACATTGGCAGCGGTCCACTCTACCCATGATTATGGGTTTTGGTCAAATATATTTTTTTTAAATGATAATGTCAGGGTACTTAATAAAGTCGAAATATAAACTGATATCTCCATTAATAAGGATGAAGTTTCAACGATTTCGAAATTTTTCCTTTAAAAGAATTTCCTTGTGTTTAGGTAAGCATATTGGTCGATAACTGACTGAATATGCCACTTAATACTCATTCAAGTTGGCATTAAATTCATATATAATGACATTAAACTGTCGTGGCAAAGCAGAATTTGTTGGAAATCACGAATGAGCAAAATTCTCACCTTTCGCACGTGCAAACTTTGAGCGGATGTTGCGTGCGCATCCAATACTAAATCGCCGTACAATTTTGCATGTAATTGTTTTATATATAGTTTGATAAGCATGCAAAGTTTCAAAGTATTTCAAGAAGAACTGTAATCACAACGGCACTCTAAAGTTGACAGAAAAAGAAGAAAACAGCAATTTTCAGTGATTTTAGCAATTTTCTATCAATTTGGGCGTGTCCCCACGTGTGCAAATTTTCGATTTTCAACTTTAAAACTAGCCTAATGCACAATATATACCTATAGGAAGCAGAACTGAGCTCCACAACTCAAGGCATGGCCCAACACTAGAGAATACTAAATCGCAAAATTGACGTTTTTATAAAATAATTCTTCAAAAAAGCACAAACTTCAATGACAAATATCTTTATGAAGAAGCAAGCTAGAAAAACTTTCCGGTAGATTTTTAGAATGCTTAAACAATTATTTAACTTCAATAAGCCCTCAAATTTTGAATAAAATTACTTCTTAATGGTGTAAAATCGATTTTAAAAGTGATCACTTTGTCAAAAATCAAGTTTTTAAAACGGTCAACTTGATGACGTCATCAAGTGGTAATGATGACGTTAAATTATTTTTTAGTATAATGTTAACTAAAGTCTAAACAATTATCTTCAAGACCTGTGGTCCGAGATGGCTGTATCTTTAAAGCTTTAAAGTGTCTGAATCTACGGACACTTGAAGTTGAATATAGCCTATAATTGACTGGCAAAGCGTCTATCCCTGAATATATATACATACTTACATATATACTAGAATATATATATATATATTTTGTTGCTGTACTTCTACACATTAAAAGTCGGTGTTGATTAGATCTTCGAAATAGTTCTTTGCATCATTTTATTAAACATCGTTATCTGAGATAAAATTGTTCTAAAAGCAACTGGAATATACACAAATCTTTAAAATAACTTACAAACTAGGAAAGGAAAACAAGTATTAGGAAGACGTACAAAACTATGTGACTCAAAACGGTACAAAACTAAAAAATACTGGGTAATAATCAAACGAAAAGAATGGCTGAGTACATCTACATCTTATCTAATCTATTAAAGATTAGTTTCTCGGAAAAAGCTAGATTTCTCTGAATCAAGCAGTAAAAATATTAAAATAGTGATGAATATAACACGTCTCTGATAGCAATATTGTAAACTAAACACGGGTTTATAGGCTAAGATCATGTTAAATAAAATAAATAAACTAAACACTAAGCTCCAGCGGATTTAAAAAGGATGTGGTTACTATCGAGGGTGTTCATACCCCCATAACGCTCAAGGGTTTTCAATTGGGTCTGGTAGAACCCCTCTCTAGCTTCCATGGCCTTTTCCCTATCTGCTTTACTTATTTCAGGTTTAAATTCTAGAGCGTCCACTATAATAACAGAAAGGTGCGTACTAAGTGAAGAGTTATATAAGGCTACTGAACTAAAATCTAAATCATGATCAATATCTAAAAAGTGATATATATATATGGAGCGCTGCCTCATCAAGGCCGAATCATCACGTACTTTTGAATCATGTAAAAACCCTGCACTCGAGGCATTTATTAAGTGCTGCAGAGCAGAAGTTGATCTCCACAGGCCAACTCAGAAGTATGTTTCACCAGACAACATCGCTGCACCTATCAGATCAGCTCTCAAAGAAGTGAAAGGATGGAAGGATGTGGTTATTAGACCTTTTGACAAAGGGGTAGGATTCTTTCTCCTTGGAGAGGAAGAATATATTCAACGAAAAGGTGTACATTTGAATGATAGATCTGTATATAGTATTGTAAATAATGTAGATGATTTAGTTTCAGAATTAATTGATAAAATTTCATGTTGGACAGTCAAGTATAAAGAAGAATTAGGTATGTCTAAGAAGGTCAGGGAGTGGGTTATTCCGTGTACGGAGCTCAACCAGCCTGGTAATATGTACCTGAATCCCAAGGCCCACAAGCCACCTTTGTACCCTGGGAGGATGATTACTACTGGATGTGGTTCGTACATTGAGAACCTATCTGCCTTGACTGCATACGAATTGAAGAAGGCTATTTTAGATTATAGAATTATTGACACCCCTCATTTTCTGAGGAAGATTGATAGCTTGAATGATTCCACCATATTGTTGGGTAAGGAGGTGATACATGTTGCCATAGATATATCCAACATGTTCACCACTATCCCCAGGGATATGGGGATCCAACAATGCACCAAGCACCTGAATGAAAGAAGTAGTTATGATCAATTGTTCAGTACAGAATGCATTATTAGTGCTCTAGAAATCACTCTTGATTACAACATAGCTTCGTTCAACGGTATAACATACCGTCAGGAGCGTGGAGCGGCGATGGGTCCTAAGAACTCATGTGAGTATGCAGATTGTGCTATGGATAAGATCGATATTTTAGTTAATGAAAGAGATTTAGAACATGGCCCGCCACACAGACCAGCATTTTGGGTAGGTTGCGTGACGATATATACATGGTATGGCCTGGTACTGTTGAGGAGCTTCTACAATTTATGGAATGGCTCAATAGTATCCATCCGGACCTTGTGTTTACTTACGACTACTCTAAGGATGGTGTTGAGTTTTTAGACACCTATGTCTATGCTGTTGGCGATGTTATTCATACCAAACTTTACTCTAAGCCCAGTGACACCCACTGCTATCTCATCCCCACCTCATGTCATAGGAGCCATGTTCTCAAAAACATACCCTATGGTGTGGCGAGGCGAGTGAGGCAGAACAATAGTGAAGACACTAATTTCTTAGAGCAAAGGGAGGTATATACTGGTTACCTTGTAGCCCGTGGTTACCATTCTAGTATTGTAGACGATGCTTTCAACAAATTTAGTGATATAACCAATAGGAAAAACTTGTATGCCCCTAAAAATAAGGATGAGACGACTACTTGTCTAATACCTATGGTGATGGATCAAAATCCAGCACTTCCCAACATGGGGAGCATTATTCACAAGTATAAGCACCTTCTTAATCTCGATCCAGCCTTGAAGAAGCTAGTACGTGCTGACAGTGTATTTGTAAGTCACCGAAAGAATCAAACTATCGGTGGCATGCTTGTACACAATAAGTATCATGCTAGTGGAACTGTAAGCAGTGATAGAGATGCCACTGCCAGTCAATTTCTTGAACCAGACGCTGCAATATTGCCGGCTGTTCGGGAGGCTGACAACGCAGGGTGCCATGCCTGTGGAAAATGCTATGTTTGTAAGCAAAGTTTCCTGTCCCCTTGTTCCAAATTTAGTAGTCACCATTCCAAACAAGTTTTCCCTATTACTAAGTATATAACTTGTCAGAGTAATAACCTTATTTATTTAATGGAGTGTAGAACTTGTAAACAGTCGTATGTAGGATATACTACTTCTAATCTCCCTAAGAGATTTTCTAATCATAAGAGCCACATTAAGAAAGGTATCAGGAGTTGTAAGTTAGTAAATCACTTTTTAGATATCGATCATGATTTAGATTTTAGTTCAGTAGCCTTATATAACTCTTCACTTAGTACGCACCTTTCTGTTATTATAGTGGACGCTCTAGAATTTAAACCTGAAATAAGTAAAGCAGATAGGGAAAAGGCCATGGAAGCTAGAGAGGGGTTCTACCAGACCCAATTGAAAACCCTTGAGCGTTATGGGGGTATGAACACCCTCGATAGTAACCACATCCTTTTTAAATCCGCTGGAGCTTAGTGTTTAGTTTATTTATTTTATTTAACATAATCTTAGCCTATAAACCCGTGTTTAGTTTACAATATTGCTATCAGAGACGTGTTATATTCATCACTATTTTAATATTTTTACTGCTTGATTCAGAGAAATCTAGTTTTTTCCGAGAAACTAATCTTTAATAGATTAGATAAGATGTAGATGTACGCAGCCATTCTTTTCGTTTGATTCAGTATTTTTTAGTTTTGTATCGTTTTGAGTCACATAGTTTTGTACGTCTTCCTAAGACTTGTTTTCCTTTCCTAGTTTGTAAGTTATTTTAAAGATTTGTGTATATTCCAGTTGCTTTTAGAACAATTTTATCTCAGATAACGATGTTTAATAAAATGATGCAAAGAACTATTTCGAAGATCTAATCAACACCGACTTTTAATGTGTAGGAGTACAGCAACAAAATATATATATATATATATATACTAGAAAACCCGTGGTCACAGGGAGGAAGCTAATATTTTTTTTGTTATAGTAAGTTTAAATCGCGTCAAAAAATATCCTACACAACCGAAGATACAGCCAATTAAAATGTTGCTCGCACTAAACACAACGTAATATCAACAAAAACGATAAAAATGCCGTTTTAACAATCTTTGCACGTGCACGTGCGTGTAACAACCCTCGTTACCATGGTTACTACGCAAGTTCATATTTTTCGTTTGTTTTGCACGTGGGCGGTCGTACAGACAGACAGCAGAAAGAATTCTTTGAATTATAGTAGAGATGTATCACGACAATCTGTCGTAAAACAGGGGTTCTAGAAAACCCATTTCCCGATGCTCCTGAAACATGAAAAAAAATTTACAGTTGATTTGGCCAACGTCTAGACGCCCTGCAAAGTGTCAGATCTCTAACTTAATTTTAACATGGTTTTTAAGGCACCTGAATATGGCGATTTTGGGTTTTTTACCGAATTTCGTATAACATACTGGCGCGTATTTTGCGCAAATTTCTTAAAAACCTCCACATAACTATTTCTTATTCCTGTCATCTTTAACATTGAATTAGAATGTTTTGAACTTAAATATACCTGCTGAACTACATTCGATGAGTCTTAATGCCTGAAAAACTTAATAAAGGGGTATAATAATAAAGGGGGTATAATATTAAAGGGGGTATAAAAGTAAAGGGGGTAAATAGTAAAGGGGGGTAAATAGTAAAGGGGGTAAATAGTATTGTGAATATAAGAGGCACGGTCATGCTTGCCAGCATTGTGATATAATTGTCTCTCAAATACAGATAACGTTCGTAAACTCTTAAAATACTCCTACAAGTACCTACATATTATACTGATCGGTGTCCGAGAAACATGAATTACGTCATCATGGTGTATTCTTAACCCGGCTACAGACCTTCCCGTTACGGATGTAGTGGTCGAGATGAGTCTGTTCAGCCCTATTCTTCTTCAGGTCAGTTACCACGTTCTTCCTTGCTGCACGCTCTTCACTGGATCTATCAGGACAGATCCATACATCTTTGTGTGCATCAGCCATCCTCAGTCTCCCTGTTGTCATCAGAATCTGATGAACTGCTGTTGAGCTTGGGACGGTGATCTTGACTGGTCGGATAGCCGTGATACCTGGCCTCTTCCAGCCGACTCTAGTCGCTTCGAAATGAGGTTTCTCCCCGATCTTCTCCAATACTGCGGTTACCAGAGCTGGAAGCTGTTCTTCATCCTCTTCTTTCAGTCCAAACACTATCAGATTTTTGCTCCTGTCCTCCTCTGCAGCCACACTCTTCATTACATTATTCAGAATTTTACTTTTGCAGACCGCGCCACTTGTGCTGTTATTTTGTACAGCTGCACTGTAGCTCTTAATCCCTGTCTCCACTGTTGTTTGTACTGTCTCTTCAACTGACGTCTTAAACAACTGTAGTTATTCGTCCTTCTGCACTAGCAACTGGTCCTGCAACCTGACCATCTTTTCCTTGTCTGCTAGTGCTTCCGTCTTGAGGCACTCAACGATTTCCATCATAGCGCTCATCTGCCTACTCTGCCGTAGTACGAGGTCTGCTGCTTGCATAACCCAGTTTGCCATATACCTTTTATAGATAGACGGAGACATGAATATTTCTTTGTCCAAATTTCCACGAATTTCGAAGTTGTCTAATTTCAGTTCTCTTGCCATCGAAGTGAACCATCTATCAGCACAGCCCTCTACATCTTCCTTTTCTTCATAGTTGAAATCATTGAGTTTCTTCTGAGATCGGGTCAAATTTAAATCATCCTCCGTGGTGTACATTGTATAGTAATGTACAAGTATAGTGTATACACACACAAAGGCTAACTATACGCGGTAGCAGCAAACTGAACTTATCGCTAAGTTACAAAAGATTCCATGACCCAGTAGAGGAATTTACGAATCTCTCCTAAGTATCCTAAGTAAGTATTCCCATAATTTGCCATTAAAAAGTAAGTATTCCCATGATTTGCCCATAAAAATTGTTTATGACGTTGACGATGTTGTCGTCATTTATACTCAATAACCTTTTGCGAAGTGTGTGTTCGGTGTCAATTAAATTATTGAGTTGGTAAGATAAACAGAGCACAATTAAATGTGATAACATTGCTCCGTAACTGAGGACTAAGGTGACGTTTGAAATAACTGTCATTTGGGTTTGTTAATAATGACAGTTATCTAGGAGCAAGAAGCATCTGCCACCTGGGACATTACAATAGCGAGATCAGTTAAAGAGTTTGTGCTATCCTGTGAATCGAGGTCATTTTCCAAGTAGGTATCGTGGTAATTGTGGTACCTGTCATATCACATTTCCCAATTTCTTAGACAGCTAACGTCACAACTCACAACTCATAGCAAAACACAAAATAACACGAGTTCATCTTCCTCTTACCAGATTTGAAGAAGCTGAGATTCTATTAATTTTGACTTTGATACCTGTCACTATAAAATTACCAAGCATGTTTTCCCTTAACCTAGCGTTTCAACAACAAGCCATTTTCTCTCCCACTTATTCTTAAACGCTCGCCTTAAAGGTTAATCGAGAATAAATTCAATAACTTTATTGCCCCACTCTGATCAAATACGACAAGCTGTGTTACTAAATGGTTTAGAGGATTAGCCAAATATCTTTATCAGCCCTAATTTGGTCAACTAAGAAGGCAATAAGTCAATAACATGGAAAATTCTACGAATAGCAACTCCATGACTTTGCTCCCACTGAATCGCTCGCCCAAATAAAAAAGTCTTGTGAAAAGGCCCTGAGGGTATGAAAGTAATCTAGATCGGTGTATTTTTGGACACTGATTCCGATTCACCCCCATGCAGACGTAAGCTAAAAGTAAAAATGCTTCCCATGAGAGTTATGGACAAACAACTATTTTGGTCAGTGCGTGACAGGCTAGTAAAACACAATTTCACCCTGCAGTATGTGATTTGCGAGATGTTTTGAAAATTTTCGTAAGACTTGATATTTCACTACTACTAGTTACTACTAAATAGTTTTGCCTCGCTGATTCTGTCCGAAACCCAAAAGTAAAAAGAGCTATCTGATCTAAACGCCAATATTAAACATTCTATGTCAACTGACAAGTGAAAGGGCGTGTAACTATAATAACAACTATCATTTTGACTTGATTTTTCAGGGCGAGTAATAAAAGGACTTTTTAATTTCATCAATCATCAGTTTCCGAGATTGATAAGAAATTTGGCTCGATATCGGTGTGAGTTACGTTTTATAAGAATCAGAGATAATCATTAATCAATCGCCTTTTATATATTTATATTTAACTTTGATCTAAGATGATCAAAAGTTGTAAAATTAAATAATCGAATTTTGATTTATCTTATTAAAGTACTAATATGCGCGATACCAATTACCATCTGTGTGCGTGGTTTCAGAATGCCGTGAATAATCGCGGCGCTTTTCCAAGTTTGTTTCACTGCATCACCAATTATTACCACTCATTTTGAAGTAATAATTTTTGATGGATCGTTGCAATAACACCATTCGACACTCATATTTATTTAAAGCAATATAAGTAAAATCATAACTTTTGATGCAGATAGGTGCAACTTGCATGAACGTTGCAACTAGAACTCTGAATTATTCGATTCTAATATTGGTATTATGAAATATTTTCGAAACCGATTAAATCAATTCGTTAGGAAAACATTTCGTGCGAGACTTAATATTATGCAATACTAAAAGTTTAAACATTGAATTTGAGCAGCGTCGCTTACATATTATAATATTGCCCCTCTTCAAAGATTAAATACAAGAATAAAGCACTATAAATATAATGACACTTAATGGGTGTCAATGTGTCATGCTGAAATTGTTTGCCCACATTGCAACTTTCTATGCAACCGGCTTCTGAGTTAAGAGATCGCATTCATTTTGGTTAAGTTCAAGAATTTCCTTTATGGATAAATAAGTTTTCAAAACGTGGCTGCATATTGCATAAGTATTGTTCATTGTTACTGCAATTAGCCATAACTATTATAAATATCCCATTATCTCATTCCTAGAATTAAATGTAAGCTTCGAGGTTTAAAATATTTATACAACGTGTGGCAATTAATCAGTATCACGAAACTGTGACCAACTTTTTTGGCCATAAATCATGCTTCTAGAAATTCTCATCTTCACATAATTTTCCAACTTCCTGGAAATGCAAATGCTCGGTGAAAGTTTTCTTCCACATATAATATCGTGATACATACAATTACATCCAGATTCCCTAAACGATACTTTCTACCGCATCGAAAAATATCAATCACAACCAAAGTTATGAATATAGTTATAGCGTGAGCGTAAATGGGAGCTAGTTATGAAGTTAAAGTAACCTTTGCTAAAATAACGCCATTATTCTAACGTTTATTTTACCTCACTTCTGACGTTAATTATAAGACTAAAGCTTAAATCAAAATTCTAAGAATGCTATATCATATTATTCCTATCCTTTTTTACAACCCTGCTAAAAATGGCGAGGTTTTAACTCCATTTGCGAGCTGAAATTGGTGTCACCAGAGGGTCATTTTTGGTCAATTTTCAGTGTTTTTTATTTTATGTCGCCGTTGCCGGGAGGATTCGGAATCAGCGTCCAAATATACGCCGATTTAGATTACTTTCATACCCTCAGGGCCTTTTGACAAGAGTTTTTTTTATTTGGGCGAGCGATTTAGTGGGAGCGAAGCCATGGAGTTGCAATTCGTAGAATTTTCCACGTTGTTGACTTATTGCCTTCTTTATACTTTTATAGTTGACTAAATTAGGGCTGATAAAGTATTTTATCAAATTGCCAGTTTGTTGATCCGGGCTCTTGGAAATGAAATATCAGCTGTTATACCTTCACGACAACCTCTTTAGTAATTAGTTTGCTGATACAAGAAAGATGAGATTTACCGATACGTTTATATGTTGGTCAACTCAGTGGACAGCTTATGAAGAGACCTTACTATATATACTAAGGTCACCTTAGTTGACATGAGGGAAGATGGCCATCGGGCAATCAGTTGACTGCAGCTAATCCTCTAAACCATTTAAATTTAATAACATTAACACAGCTTAGCTTGTCGTATTTGATGATTGATCAGAGTGGGGCAATAAAGTTATTGAATTAATTCTCGAGTAACTTTTGAGTTTGAGGTAGGAGTTGAGATCACCGCTTCCACTAATTCTTTGTCACACGTCGTAGACCTGCCGCGCACGTACGAGTGCGCGGCTGTATCGTGGCTTTCACCACGATACTTTTCCACTATAGTGTTTAGTAAAACGACAATGGGGGGTCACGACGTGATACAACTAATTCTGTAATCGCTTGCCCAAATTTTAAACAATTTTGTTAAAAGCTGCCATGAGGGTATGAAACTGAAAGTGACTTTGATCGATATGCAGGGTGGACCAAAAGTAACGTTACATACGTTGGGCCTTATACCACCGCTGTGTTGGAGACCTGTATAACTTTGCAGATCATATGCTGTAACTACTCATTCGATGGTTCCTTCGCCAAAATTCAAAAATTCGAATATTTCAGACCCCGCCCATATAATATTAAATTACCTATATATATTGTTTTTTTCGAACATGCTAGACGCCCAATTTTTTCAGATGTCTGTAGATAATTGCTGCATCTGATCTGAAAAAAATGAGGTAAAACGGATATGAAATGACGAAGTTATCAAGGATGTTGTGCAGTTGTGTATCTCGTTAACAAAATTGATCGGGTGATTATGTGACATGACACCTTAACGGTAAGCCAACTTAAAGGTACTATTAGGGGTCCCACTCAACTCCACGATATTTGTTCATTCTATTCCACACACTTTAGCAAGATCGAGTATTTGTTTACTGTAGCAAACTACTGTTTTAATTATGCTGGTAAACGAAAATTTGATTGTGTAAAGTAAGGAGTTTTGGTTAAATTTTGGTTAAAGTTATGCCTATGGTTAGCTTCGTGTCTTTGACTTGCATTCTTGACGCTCATGGTTTAGTATGTCACGAGTTCTGATGACGTGTATCACATGACCTATAAATACTACGACGCGCATTGGTCAAAAATGTCTTGTGACTTATGTAAGCAGTGGACACTGCTTCTCGGTTCGAAGTTTATTTGCATTTAATTAAGGGTTTGGACAATGGAAACGAGCGTGGTAACGAAGCTTACAAGATATTAAACTATAAAACAGCACAATGAATAATCCGACAACCTCTTATACTTCAAATCCTAATTAATCAGACTCGTATCGCCCATAAACGCCCAACGATCTAGCGCTGTAATATAAAATACAGATAGCACGGTCAACTCGCCTTGACCGTACTTTACCCTATCCTTAACCTAATCTAGATGCCCTGAACCAACCACTGTTGATTCCTCTTACCCTAATCTAGATGAGCTGAACCAACCATTGCTGACTCTTCCGCTTACCTTAATCTAGACGCCCATAATCAACCACTGTTGGTTCTTCCTCTTACTCTAATCTAGATGCCCTGAATCAACCATTGTTGATTCTTCCTTTTACCTTAATCTAGATGCCCTGAATCAACCATTGTTGATTCTTCCTCCTACCTTAATCTAGATGCCAAGAATCAACCACTGTTGATTCTTCCTCTTACTCTAATCTAGATGCCAAGAATCAACCACTGTTGATTCTTCCTCTTACTCTAATCTAGATGCCCTGAATCAACCATCGCTGACCTTCTCTACGCTAAAGCCTGACTACAAATGCCTCTATCCTGATTCCTGATAACAGTAACTACGTAATGCTCTACTATTATACGACCGCCACTATTATACTAACCACTGCACTATAACCAGCTACCTAACTGAACGACCTAACCTTAACAAGTTCTAGCTCCCGAACCTGCCCGGTATCAAAATGACCCACCTCTCGATCGGGTAAAACTGTCACTCTCCTATCCCAAAAAGCTAACCCTATTTTGAATTTTCCTCCCGCCCCTGATAGTCTAAACAATCTTCCATTTCCCTGGAATCTCAAACTATCCTGTCGATAGCCACAACATTGTAACCTTAGTTATTTCTAAACACTCCATAGATCAACCTCGTACTGACCCAAACATATGTTAAACCTCTTACTACCGTACCTCGTACTAACCCCAAAATACTACCGTCACATACTGGACCCCACGACCGCCGTATATTACACAATATAACCCTAAATTCATCTCAATTGATCACGGCTTACACTTATTCGTCTAATTAAGGAGGAGGGGGGGGGGGGGTTTACCCTGATTTTGTTGTGAAACTTGGTTTCGAGATAGCAGTTGACCAACAAACTAAGCCCGGTGACCAAACTTTAGAGGGGGTCTCGGACCCCAACCGCCAAATGTTGGTACGTTATTTGACCAAAACCCATAATCATGGGTAGAGTGTACCGCTGCCAATGTCTCTCCTTCCCAAACAAAAGGAAATGATATTAGTTTGATTGACCTTCTGCAAATGCAAAATGATATCGAGAATGAAATCGGTCGCTCGCTTTTCCCATTCATTCACGGCTTCATACGAATTGAAATAATTTTCGATTAATTACATCAATCACATGCTGTAAAAATATCTCTGGGTTGCGTTCGGGTCGATACCTATTATTAATCGGGATAAGGGTGGTAGTTAGTGAATTAGCTGAAGTTTATTGAATCTTTATTGCCGAGTACAGCTGTCTTCGGGTAGTTCTTCTAAATCTATTACAATTGTAAATGAATGGGAAAAGCGAGCGACCGATTTTATTCTCGGTATCATTTTGCATTTGCAGATGATCAATCAAACTAATATCATTTCCTTTTGTTTGAGAAAGAGAGACATTGGCAGCGGTCCACTCTACCCATGATTATGGGTTTTGGTAAAATATCATCTCTTTTTGATTATAATGTCAGGGTACTTTATAAAGTCGAAATATAAACTGATATCTCCATTAATAAGGATGAAGTTTCAACGATTTCGAAATTTTTCCTTTAAAAACATTTCCTTGTGTTTAGGTAAGCATATCGGTCGATTAGTGACTGAATATGCCACTTTATACTCATTCAAGTTGGCATTAAATTCATATATAATGACATTAAACTGTCGTGGCAAAGCAGAATTTGTTGGAAATCACGAATGAGCAAAATTCTCACCTTTCGCATGTGTAAACTTTGAGCGGACGTTGCGTGCGCATCCAAGATTGAATCACCGTAAATTTTTGCATATTCGTAATTTATGTATAGTTTAATAGGCATGCGAAGTTTCAAAGTGTTTAAAGAAGAACTGTTATTACAACGGCACTCCAAAGTTGACAGAAAATGGTGAAAACAACAATTTTCAGTGATTTTAGCAATTTTCTATCAATTTGGGCGTGTCCCCACGTGTGCAAATTTTCGATTTTCAACCTTCTAACTAGTCTAATGCACAATATATACCTATATAGGAAGCAGAATTGAGCTCCACAACCCAAGGCATGGCCCAACACTAGAGAATACTAAATCACAAAATTGACGGTTTTATAAAATAATTCTTCAAAAAAGCACTAACTTCAATGACAAATATCTTTATGAAGGAGCAAGCTAGGCAAATTTTCCGGTAGATTTTTAGAATGTTTAAACAATTATCTAACTTTTATATTGCTTCAAATTTTGAATTAAATAACTTCTTTGTGCTGTAAAATTGACTTGAAAAGTTGTTACTTTGTCAAAAATCAAGTTTTAAAAACGCTTAAATTACTGACGCCATCAAAGGGTAATAATGACGTCAAATATTTTTTGCATATGATGTAAACTACTGTGTAAACAATTATCTTTAAGACCTGTGGTTGGAAATGGCTGTATCTTTTATACTTTTGAATCTACGGACACTTAAATTCAGGATACAATTGACTACATTTGACTGGCAAAGCGTCTATCCCTGAATATGTATCACGACAATCTGTTGTAAAACAGGGGTTCCAGAAAACCCACTTCCCGATACTCCTGAAACTTGAAAAAAATTTTACAGTCGATTTGGTCAACGTCTAGACGCCCTGCAAAGTTTCAGATCTCTAACTCAATTTAACATGGTTTTTAAGGCACCTGAATATGGCGATTTTGGGTTTTTACCGAATTTCGTATAACATGCTGGCGCGGCGTGTATTTTGCGCAAATTTCTTAAAAACCTCTTGTCATACGTTGTATGACCCGCCGCGCACGAAGTGCGCGGCTCCCCCTGTATCGTCAGGACCATAGTGAAACGACCGTGGGGGTCGCAACGTGATACAAGGTTCACCCTGATTTTTTTGTGAAACTTAGTTTCGAGATAGCAACAAACTAGGACCGGTGACCGAACTTTTGAGGGGGTCCCGGACCCCGACCGCCAAACGGTGCCCGCGGGGCAGCCACGCCCATATTTGGTCCAAATCAGGCCCAATTTAGCCAAATACCCTGAACATGCCCAAAACCCAAATTTTAGGTGCTCTTTTTGTAGCTAGTGGTCCCCTGAACTCGTATATGAATTTTCATCAAGATTGGACAAAAAATGACTGAGTTATGAGCCAAAAACCATATGACCATATTTGGGCATACGCACCAAATTTGATCGATTTTGGCCCATAAATTGGTCAAATATCAATATTTTTGAATGAAACCAACTTTATATGGAAGGTAAGCCTATACTACACATTCTCTATGATTATCAGCTCAATATCTACCTAACTGTGGATTCTGTGTTCAAATAGTTGCAAAAAATGAACAAAATCGCCCATATATCAGTTCGCGATATTTGCAAAACTGACTTCGCTCAAAACAATAGAACTCAATAGGGTTTCAATATTTTTTCATGAAATTTTCAGAATCGACGTAGAATCGCCTCATGACCTTAAGTTTTGTATTAGAATTTTAAGTGAGGCCTTTAACAAAATTTGGCGGCCAAATTCTGAAAAATGCCCGATATTCTTCAACGGTTGAAAAATTCCGAATCTTATGGTTAAGTAAGAATTTTCATTGTGTCTTATCGAAAGTGAATGAGAGAAACACTTGTGACAATTTTATTTACTGGTCCTCTTATTTGTAAAGCAATCCTGAAGCTCTGCGCTCTTTTCCTTCTCTCATCCTGCCAGCTCTTCTACACAGCAGTTATTGGGAGAATTACGACGTGGCTGCGTTTGTTGTCCAGCAAGTAAGTTTAAAGTTATGGTTGTTAAATTTCCTTGAACTTCTATGTCCTATGATCTTGCCAAAGGCGTAGATATAGCGCGCATACGCCTACCGTATGATCAGCTGTTTGTCGAGACCTCAAAAAGAAATAACAGTCAACCAAATCTGACTGAGAAAAACTCGACTACATAGAGCAACTGCAAGGGTGGTGTCTAATTGGTGCGCGTTGGTAGTAATGAAGTTTTGACACATGTCCCTAAAGCGATTTCATTTAATGAAGTTTTAATCGAAATCAAGTCGACCACAAAGAATTACTTAACTCAGGCATGAAGCAATTCGTAACTCAAACTGAGAAATATGCCCGCACGTGCCACGTTTGTATACTGACCAGTCCACCACAAATGAACACATAAAAGGTGATCTGAAATTGAAACTAGTTTGATTTGCAATCTCTCGGTTCAACAGAAATGGCGGTCTCGTGATATAAGTTGTTCCGTGCAAAGCACAATTGAACTGCTTCCCGAATCCAACTATAATGAAGTATTTAAACTTGGTCCGTAGTCTTCGTGGAATTTGGATAGATCTTTATAATTCAATTCGTGGTGGTCCCGTGACCTGTCAAAATGGGTTAGACGGGTTCCTGCTAGTAGACTTGAACCTGTCGACCATACGATTCGTTGATTTTTTGTAAAAATTGAACTTACATTTTATAAAATGCCGATATTCTTCAAATGTTGAAAAATTCCGAATCTTATGGTTAAGTAAGAATTTTCATTGTGTCTTATCGAAAGTGAATGAGAGAAACACTTGTGACAATTTTATTTACTGGTCCTCTTATTTGTAAAGCTATCCTCAATACATTCAATGACAAAGTATGATAACCGTTGTGCATTTGTTACCTGTTACTAATTAATCCACAGGATCAAAATGTTTATTGTATCGATAAAAATGGATTTTAAGGCATAAGAAAGCAATGTTGAGTTCTGAAACCAAGTTTAATCGATTTCTCGTGCAATTTTAGGTTAGGAGTGATCATCAAAATAAATTTTGAACAAAGTCGATATTTTGGTAAATTTCTAGCTTTCTGTCAGAAAATAAATCTTCATTCTATTAGGGGTAATTGGATGTAACTACAGTACAGCTGTACTTACACCCACTTTCACAAGCATGCAAGCTCACCTGGTCCAAAGAGCGGGAAACGGAGAACGAGCTCTGGTGACGTCATAGTCACGTGACCTCAGGCTCATAATCACGTGACCTCAGACCCAATCAATTGGGTTCTGGCCTGTTCAGCCCCCTGTCACCGGATCTTGAGGTGACGTACGACAACTCGTTAACCCAATCGATGTCTGGAGGGCTGTAAATTTTCACATGCCAAACTCACAACGGTTTTTCGGAGTTGTGCGAGATGACGACACATAGAGGCCGCAGAATTATGAGGACTACCAGATCCTGGTGGAACCTAAGCGATCCATGATATCACGACAGGCCCTATAGTGAAGGGGGTATATTAGTAAAGAGGGTATAAAAGTAAAGGGGGTAAATAGTATTGTGAATATAAAAGGCACGGTCATGCTTGCCAGCATTGTGATAATCATATTATGGGTCATCAACAAGAAGATATGATAATGTCCCAGGAACACACACAAAACCTGTTTTGCCGGGCATTTTTCAGAATTTGGCCGCCAAATGTTTTAAAGGCCTAACTCAAAATTCCAATACAAAACTTAAGGTTAGGTCGACATTGAGCTGATAACCATAGAGAATGTGTAGTTTAGGTTGACCTTTCATATAAAGTTGATTTTATTCAAAAATATTGATATTTGACCAATTTATGGGCGAAAATTTATCAAATTTAGTGCGTATGCCCAAATATGGGTATATAGTTTTTAGCTCATAACTCAGTCTTTTTTTGTCCAATCTTAAATAAAATTTATATACTAGTTCAGGGGACCACTAAATACAAGTAAAGCACCTAAAATCTGAGTTTTGGGCATGTTCAGGGCATCTGGCTAAATTGTACCTAATTTGGACCAAATATGGGCGTGGCTGCCCCGCGGGCACCGTTTGGCGGTTGGGGTCCGAGACCCCCTCAAACGTTTGGTCACTGGGCCTAGTTTGTTGGTCAACTGCTATCTCGAAACCAAATTTCACAAAAAAACAGGGTGAACCCTGATTGGCGATATCAACGGGTCCTGAATAATATGATAATTAAAATCACAAAAAACGATTTTCGTCCAAAAATGGCCTATTACAGGCAACATTTTACGCCACTGTATCAACCCCACATATTCTATTTGCCCAAATGAAGTTGACTCCTTAGCATTTCATTCAAGGTTCGGATTGCATTGAGGATCTACTTGAAAATAAAGCGTCCACTTCAACCGTCAAAGTCGCCAGGGCAAAAAACAAATCTGAGACGTGGCTTGAAACCGTAAAATTTCCTTACTTGACAGTTGATTTTTGACGCCATCACCTTTGACCGGTTACGTAAAGTTGAACTATGTTATATGGAGTGATTTCTGTGTGATGTTGTTATATCCGATCCCGCCGGAATGAATAAGTAGGCCTTACGGACCTTTTCTGCTCGATATGCTAGGAACCCCATGTGGGCCAAGATACACCTTCTTAGGCGTTTTTCGACCGTAGAATTCACGAAAAGTTGTCCTGATATGATTAGACTGAGTTTCCCTGATTAAAATCATAAAAAACGATTTTCGTCCAAAAATGGGCAAAAATCCAAACAACTATACTATTGATTTTTCCATTGATAAGGGTCAGAAGAAAGCTTTCTATTTTGCCATTGTAAGATTAATCTTGCAATGTCATATTTTGGTGCCCTCATGGCATTCGACACACTTGTCGAAATTATCCACAAAAGGGCGATCGAATGGATCAAGGACACCAGTTTGATCATTATAATTATAATGATATTGTATTTTATGAGAAGTAGAAGGAACTTAAAATCCTCCCGATTAGATCTAAGTTCATTCATAACTCCATTATACGCTTTTCTAACATCTAAAGAATATTGCGTAAAGTAGGTAGCGCATGGCTTTCATGTACGTCATGGGTACTTAACTTACTTTTATCTTTAACCAGACACCTTGACCGTCACGTGAGGATGTCACGTGGATGTAACGTGTCGAACAGGACCGTTCTGCTGATTTCAGTCAGTAGTCCCATTAAGGGGGGGTTGGGGGGCGGGGGGGGGGACCAAACTTTTGAGGGGGTCCCGGACCCCAACCGCCAAACGGTGCCCGCGGGGCAGCCACGCCCATATTACCTAATTGTGGATTCTGTGTTCAAATAATCGCAAAAAATGAACAAAATTGCCCATATCTCAGTTCGTAACTGACTTCGCTCAAAACAATAGAACTCAATAGGGTTTCAATATTTTTTCATGAAATTTTCAGAATCAACGTAGAATTGTCTCATGACCTTAAGTTTTGGGACAAAATTTTGAGTTAGGCCTTTAAAAAAATTTGGCGGCCAAATTTTAAATTTAGTATTGCAAATTTTGGAATTTGGCCGCCAAATTTTTTTAAAACTCAAAATTCAGTTTCGAAAATATCGCGAACTGAGATATGGGCGATTTTGTTCATTTTTTGCGATTATTTGAACACAGAATCCACAGTTAGGTAGATATTGAGCTGACAATCATAGAGAATGTGTAGTTTAGGCTTACCTTTTATATAAAGTTGGTTTCATTCAAAAATATTGATATTTACCCAATTTATGGGCCAAATTCGATCAAATTAGGTGCGTATGCCCAAATATGGTCGTATGGTTTTTGGGCTTTGGCTCATAACTCAGTCATTTTTCGTCCAATCTTGATGAAATTTCATATACGAGTTCAGGGGACTACTAACTACAAGTAAAACACCTACAATCTTGATTTTGGGCATGTTCAGGGCATTTGGCTAAATTGGGCCTAAATTGGACCAAATATGGGCGTGGCTGCCCCGCAGGCACCGTTTGGCGGTTGGGGTCCGGGACCCCTTCAAAATTTTGGTCACCGGTCCTAGTTTGTTGGTCAACTGCTATCTCGAAACCAAGTTTCACAAAAAAAATCAGGGTGAAACCCCCCCCCCCCCCCCCCCCCTTAAGGTCCAGGACAAATAATACAAATATTACGAACACCCAAGCACTTACTACTAATAGATACTGCATTGTGAACATCACAAGAAACCCATTTGTCAAGGTGTGCAGTTGGAACATGACACACTTCCACCACAATCGTGTACATGCAGTCTTAAAAGCTCTTAATTAAGGTGACAATCGACATATTGGTTGAGGAGGCAGTAATATTACATTTTGTCTTTACTTTGATCTCAGCTGGTAGTCGAGTCCGTAGTTCAGTAGTCATGTACAAAGATTGAGAAAATGGGGTAAAATGGGTCGAGGACAGTCCTTTCTTGTTTAAACACAGACCTCGTTATAACGCGGTTTTTTTGAGCAATTCTTTATACCCCTTAATTTATAATTCGATTTTCCCTTCAACTTTGGTTTAAGAACAGGAGCTTCTTATATTAAAAAGCAGTCGATATCAAGTACAGAAAAAGTGAAATTGATCAGCAATACCAGTTGCCAGTACAGAATAAGTTGTTGGTGGTGTTACCTCCCCACACGGACTGTACAGAGTAAGTTGTTGGTGGTGTTACCTCCCCACACGGACAGTACAGAGTAAGTTGTTGGTGGTGTTACCTCCCCACACGGACAGTACAGAGTAAGTTGTTGGTGGTGTTACCTCCTCACACGGACAGTACAGAGTAAGTTGTTGGTGGTGTTACCTCCTCACACGGACAGTACAGAGTAAGTTGTTGGTGGTGTTACCTCCCCACACGGACAGTACAGAGTAAGTTGTTGGTGGTGTTACCTCCCCACACGGACAGTACAGAGTAAGTTGTTGGTGGTGTTACCTCCCCACACGGACAGTACAAGGAAGTTGTTGGTGGTGTTACCTCCTCACACGGACAGTACAGAGTAAGTTGTTGGTGGTGTTACCTCCTCACACGGACAGTACAGAGTAAGTTGTTGGTGGTGTTACCTCCTCACACGGACAGTACAGAGTAAGTTGTTGGTGGTGTTACCTCCCCACACGGACAGTACAAGGTAAGTTGTTGGTGGTGTTACCTCCTCACACGGACAGTAGAGTAAGTTGTTGGTGGTGTTACCTCCTCACACGGACAGTACAGAGTAAGTTGTTGGTGGTGTTACCTCCTCACACGGACAGTACAGAGTAAGTTGTTGGTGGTGTTACCTCCTCACACGGACAGTACAGAGTAAGTTGTTGGTGGTGTTACCTCCCCACACGGACAGTACAGAGTAAGTTGTTGGTGGTGTTACCTCCTCACACGGACAGTAGAGTAAGTTGTTGGTGGTGTTACCTCCCCACACGGACAGTACAGAGTAAGTTGTTGGTGGTGTTACCTCCTCACACGGGAAGTACAGAGTAAGTTGTTGGTGGTGTTACCTCCCCACACGGACAGTACAGAGTAAGTTGTTGGTGATGTTACCTCCTCACACGGACAGTACATAGTAAATTGTTGGTGGTGTTACCTCCCCACACGGACAGTACAGAGTAAGTTGTTGATGGAGTTACCTCCCCACACGGACAGTACAGAGTAAGTTGTTGGTGGTGTTACCTCCCCACACGGACAGTACAGAGTAAGTTGTTGGTGGTGTTACCTCCTCACACGGACAGTACAGAGTAAATTGTTGGTGGTGTTACCTCCTCACACGGACAGTACAGAGTAAATTGTTGTTGGAGTTACCTCCCCACACGGACAGTACAGAGTAAGTTGTTGATGGAGTTACCTCCCCACACGAACAGTACAGAGTAAGTTGTTGGTGGTGTTACCTCCCCACACGGACAGTACAGAGTAAGTTGTTGGTGGTGTTACATCCCCACACGGACAGTACAGAGTAAGTTGTTGATGGAGTTACCTCCCCACACGAACAGTACAGAGTAAGTTGTTGGTGGAGTTACCTCCTCACACGGACAGTACAGAGTAAGTTGTTGGTGGTGTTACCTCCCCACACGGACAGTACAGAGTAAGTTGTTGGTGGTGTTACCTCCTCACACGGACAGTACAGAGTAAGTTGTTGGTGGTGTTACCTCCTCACGCGGACAGTACAGAGTAAAGTGTTGGTGGTGTTACCTCCTCACACGGACAGTACAGAGTAAATTGTTGTTGGAGTTACCTCCCCACACGGACAGTACAGAGTAAGTTGTTGATGGAGTTACCTCCCCACACGAACAGTACAGAGTAAGTTGTTGGTGGTGTTACCTCCCCACACGGACAGTACAGAGTAAGTTGTTGGTGGTGTTACCTCCCCACACGGACAGTACAGAGTAAGTTGTTGGTGGTGTTACCTCCCCACACGGACAGTACAGAGTAAGTTGTTGGTGGTGTTACCTCCTCACACGGACAGTACAGAGTAAGTTGTTGGTGGTGTTACCTCCTCACGCGGACAGTACAGAGTAAATTGTTGGTGGTGTTACCTCCTCACACGGACAGTACAGAGTAAATTGTTGTTGGAGTTACCTCCCCACACGGACAGTACAGAGTAAGTTGTTGATGGAGTTACCTCCCCACACGAACAGTACAGAGTAAGTTGTTGGTGGTGTTACCTCCTCACACGGACAGTAGAGTAAGTTGTTGGTGGTGTTACCTCCCCACACGGACAGTACAGAGTAAGTTGTTGGTGGTGTTACCTCCTCACACGGACAGTACAGAGTAAGTTGTTGGTGGTGTTACCTCCCCACACGGACAGTACAGAGTAAGTTGTTGGTGATGTTACCTCCTCACACGGACAGTACAGAGTAAGTTGTTGGTGGTGTTACCTCCCCACACGGACAGTACAGAGTAAGTTGTTGGTGGTGTTACCTCCTCACACGGACAGTACAGAGTAAGTTGTTGGTGGTGTTACCTCCCCACACGGACAGTACAGAGTAAGTTGTTGGTGGTGTTACCTCCCCACACGGACAGTACAGAGTAAGTTGTTGGTGGTCTTACCCTTTCACACGGACAGTACAGAGTAAATTGTTGGTGGTGTTACCTCCTCACACGGACAGTACAGAGTAAATTGTTGGTGGTGTTACCTCCTCACACGGACAGTACAGAGTAAGTTGTTGATGGAGTTACCTCCCCACACGAACAGTACAGAGTAAGTTGTTGGTGGTGTTACCTCCCCACACGGACAGTACAGAGTAAGTTGTTGGTGGTGTTACCTCCCCACACGGACAGTACAGAGTAAGTTGTTGGTGGTGTTACCTCCCCACACGGACAGTACAGAGTAAGTTGTTGGTGGTGTTACCTCCTCACACGGACAGTACAGAGTAAGTTGTTGGTGGTGTTACCTCCTCACGCGGACAGTACAGAGTAAATTGTTGGTGGTGTTACCTCCTCACACGGACAGTACAGAGTAAATTGTTGTTGGAGTTACCTCCCCACACGGACAGTACAGAGTTAGTTGTTGATGGAGTTACCTCCCCACACGAACAGTACAGAGTAAGTTGTTGGTGGTGTTACCTCCCCACACGGACAGTACAGAGTAAGTTGTTGGTGGTGTTACCTCCCCACACGGACAGTACAGAGTAAGTTGTTGATGGAGTTACCTCCCCACACGAACAGTACAGAGTAAGTTGTTGGTGGTGTTACCTCCCCACACGGACAGTACAGAGTAAGTTGTTGGTGGTGTTACCTCCTCACACGGACAGTACAGAGTAAGTTGTTGGTGGTGTTACCTCCTCACACGGACAGTACAGAGTAAGTTGTTGGTGGTGTTACCTCCTCACACGGACAGTACAGAGTAAATTGTCGGCTGCTGACGTAACGTCTGAACCCTCCCATTCCATTTTAAGTGGATCGTTTATTTTCCATTATCTTTTCAGTCACTTTCTGGGGAACCAATTGATAGCTTATTATATACCCAGACTACTATACTTTTAGTTCATAAATAGGATCTTTAGTGGCATCCACAAAAGATTTACATATGTGCGACCACAAAAGAATTGCGTACGTATTTCTTGTTGAAAATATTTACTATTATAAGCTGTTCGCAGAACTACCCCGAGATTCAACTCTCACCCGTACCATTGCTCACCATCATTTGCTTTTTTAGTTGCTTTGTGTGTGTGTGTGTGTGTGTGTGTGTGTGTGTGTGTGTGTGTGTGTGTGTGTGCGTGAGAATATTCGAACTGGATAGCATGTAAAATGCGTTTTTTATTTGTTTAGCACTGCAGATCTTTATGATGATTGCGCCAAAGTCTTTTCTGAGGAAATAGGTAGTTTCCAGATTTAGGATTCTTTATAATACTTATAGGACTGAATAGCTCTTATATCTCCTTACAATCTCTGCATAATGATCCTCCCTGTGATCCACGTCCTTAGCATTCAACCATACGTTAATGTGCATTGTGCAATTTATATTTTACTCAAAGTCCTCCTATGTCTAGCATAGGAGGACTTTCAGCTTTTTATCTTCACCTTGAATGGATAATTGGCATTAGATTTCGTCCAGAGTCAAAAATACCTTGGGGTCTTTGTTGCAACAGACCTAAAAGTGGCAGGAGAAAATACTCACCCTTGATACATCTCGAATGCCTGATATCAATCAAAGGTGACAGAACAGACACGACAAGTGTACTATGGGAGCAAGTAATATATAGCACGTATAATACAACAGTTTCATTCGATCTATTAAACAGCTACTCTACGTAAGTATTATTATGCCCTCTATTTATATTTTGGATGCTTTTAAATTGCGTGTTATTTAAATGGAATTGTGTTGTTACTGTCAGTGAGAACTCTGGGGGTAGAACTATTAACTGTACCTAATAGGTATAATAACTCCAGACCTTGTAACACGCAAGCACTTACCCTGCCTTTGGTATTTACACATGAATATGGTCTTTTAAAGTACCTACTTTCAACCGTACGTATATATTATATAATCCTTTATGGTGTCGTTTATTTTTTGAATTGCTGCAATCAAATCAATTATAGATTGTTATTAATATTAAATTATTAATAACTAGCATGGCAGGAATTCGTATAACCCAGGAATTCGTATAAGCTAAAATAATTATTATCTATTTAATTCGCGTTTTTTACACGGCTTGGGGCTCCAAATTTTGGGCTCTTAAATTCCTATTCCTTGGCCTATTTTTTATTTTTTTATGCTGATTTGGAGGCCATTAAAGCATTTGACCCAGTTAAAAAAGTTTCAGTTGTATATGTTTTACGGTTTTTGCGGAAAGTCGCGTTAAAGTTGATGCCGTGGTGTCAGTAAAATGGTACGGATAAACACATATCTTACATATTATATGAAGCGAGGTAGTTGTCTGTTCACAGATCACCCTCTAAACTTACAAGGAATTATTTCCTGTATATCCTTGGTATATAAGCAACATTTGACATAGCATTGTGTGGAGTGAGCTATGTGCCCATCCTTGGAGAACCCTGCGAATGTCCTTGCTGTACGGCAGTGTTAAACAAGGAACTGAAACCGAGGGGTTCCGTTCAGACCCTTCACACTTTGTTTCTGTCTAGTTCTAATGTACCGTCACAATAGTGACTTTAATATATACATCTGAGTTTGACCCATATCTATAATCTCTGAAATTTCTGGGCAATTCTAACAAGAATTACGTGAGTTATAACAGGATTGCGTGTGGGCAGTTACTTCTGGGCCACCCTGTATATCGTCTCACTTCATATTTAGTAAGATGTGAAATGATCTAATAAAATCAAATTATGCTTTCGACAGATTTGATGTTCCTATACCGTATATTACATTTATAATACTTGCAGGACTGAATAGCTCCTATCCCCCCTCCTCTGCAGAATAATCCTTCCTGTGATCCACGTCCTCACTCCCAAGCACCCAACCATATGTTAAAGTGCAATTTGTTAATGAATTACTTAATGAGTTAATGATTAAATGATCCTGATACTAATAAAATTTAATTATGCTTTATGGATTTTACAGAATTTGCCAATTATGACTTTCCCTCTTCACGTGAGCCGATGTTTCCAAATCTTGAATGATTTGACTGAAAGCGAAATTAGGTTGGTCTTAGTTCTGCTATTGGTGGCATTGCTTTTGTACAATAATGAATGTTGTTGACGTCTCCAGAAATCAGAGTTAAAAAGTTACTATATTAAGACGCAATCATGAAGCTACCTATACTGGAAAGCCCGTGGTAACAGGGACGCAGCTAGTAGTATTCTTTAAAAGAAAGTTTTTATCTCACCAAAAAAGATCCATCCCGACCGAAGATACATCCCGACCGAAGATACATCTAATTTGCACGTGGGCGGTCGTACAGTGTACATACAGAAATAATTCTCTGAATTATAGTATAGACTAGAAAGCCCGTGGTTACAGGGAGGAATCACAGTGCTGGCAAGCACGACCGTTGCATTTATTGTGGGTATACTATGTACCCCCTTTACTATCATACCCCCTTTACTATTATACCCCCTTTGGTACAACTACACGTTACACGCCTCTTTCGTGCACGCGAAGCGTGCACTCCGGCCGGAAGCGGCGGCCGAAGGCCGCCGCCTCCGGCAGGAGTTTTTCAGGCATTAAGACTCATCGGAAGTCGTTCAGCAGATTTATTTTTAGTTGAAAACATTCTAATTTGATGTCAAAGATGACATGAATAAAAAATAGTTATGTTGAGATTTTTAAGAAATTTGCATAAAATACTCGCCAGCACTGTTATACGAAATTCGGTAAAAAACCCATAATCGCCATATTCAGGTGCCTTAAAAACCATGTTAAAATTGAGTTAAAGATCTGAAATTTTTCAGGTCGTCTAGACGTTGACCAAATCGACTGCAAAAAAGGGTTCAGGTTTCAGGAGCATCGGGAAATGGGTTTTCTAGAACCCCTGTTTTACGACAGATTGTCGTGATACATATTCAGGGATAGACGCTTTGACAGTCAAATGTAGTCAATTGTATCCTAAATTTAAGTGTCCATAGATTCAAAAGTATAAAAGATACAGCCATTTCCGACCACAGATCTTGAAAATAATTGTTTACACTTTAGTTTATATTGTATACAAAAATTATTTGACGTCATAAACACCCCTTGATGACGTCATCAAGTTAACCGTTTTTAAAACTTGATTTTCGACAAAGTAATAACTTTTAAAATTGATTTTACACCATTTAAAAGTAATTTTTTTCAACATCTGAGGAAATTTTCATCTTAGATAATTGTTCAAGCATTCTGAAAATCTACCGGAAAGTTTTCCTATCTTACTCCTTCATAAAGATATATGCCTTTGAAGTTAGTGCTTTTTTGAAAAATTATTTTATAAAAACGTCAATTTTGCGATTTAGTATTCTCTGGTGTTGGGCTATCCCTTGGGTTGTGGAGCTCAGTTCTGCTTTCTATAGGTATAAATTGTGCATTAGGCTAGTTTTAAAGTTAAAAATCGAAAAGTTGCACACGTGGGGACACGCCCAAATTGATTAAAAATTGCTAAAATCACTGAAAATTGGTGTTTTCACGATTTTTATCGACTTTGGAGTCCCGTTGTGATCCAAGTTCTATTTGAAATCTTTTGAAACTTTGCACGCTTATCCAAACTATATATATAAAATACCGTTATGCAAAATTTTACGGCGATTCAGTATTGGATGCGCACGCAACAACCGCTCAAAGTTTGCACGTGCGAACGGTGAGAATTTTGCTCATTCGTGATTTCGAACAAATTCTGCTTTACCACGACAGTTCAATGTCATTATATATGAATTTAATGGCAACTTGAATGATTATAATGTTTTATGTTCAGTCAGTGATAGACCGATATGCTTACCTAAACACAAGGAAATGTTTTTAAAGGAAAAATTTCGAAATCGTTGAAACTTCCTCCTTATTAATATTAATGATGACATCAGTTTATATTTCGACTTTATAAAGTACCCTGACATTATAATCAAAAAGAGATGATATTTTACCAAAACCCATAATCATGGGTAGAGTGGACCGCTGCCAGTGTCTCTCTTTCCCAAACAAAAGGAAATGATATTAATTTGATTGACCGTTCTCAAATGCAAAATGATACCGAGAATGAAATCGGTCGCTCGCTTTTCCCATTAATTTACAATTGTAATAGATTAAGAAGAACTACCCGAAGGCAGCTGTACTCAGCAATAAAGAATCAATAAACTTCAGCTAATTCACTAACTACCAGTACCACCCTTATCCCGAAATACTAGGTATATCGACCCGAACGCAACCCAAAGGAATTTTTACAGCATGTGATTGATTGTAAGCCGTGAATGAATGGGAAAAGCGAGCGACCGATTTCATTCTCGGTATCATTTTGCATTTGAGAACGGTCAATCAAATTAATATCATTTCCTTTTGTTTGGGAAAGAGAGACACTGGCAGCGGTCCACTCTACCCATGATTATGGGTTTTGGTAAAATCTAATAGTATTCTTTGGTAGTCAGTTTTTATAGCATCAACGAATATCCATCACAACCAAAGATACAGCCAATTGAAATATAACTCGCACTGAATACCACCTAATAACAAAAAACCGATCAAAATGCCCCTCTCAAATCCTTGCACGTGCAAGTGCACTTTTAACACCGTTACCATGGTTATTATGCAATTACCTATTTCTTATCTATTTGCACGTGGGCGGTCGTACAGACAACAGAAATAATTCTTTGAATTATAGTATAGACTAGAAAACCCGTGGTCACAGATAAGAGAGGAAGCTAATAGTATTTTTTGTTAGTAAGTTTAAAACGCGTCAAAAAATATCCTATACATAACCGAAGATACAGCCAATTAAACATTTACATAACGTATTATCAAAAAAACCGATCAAAATGACGTTAAAACAGTCATTGCGCGTGCACGTGCGTGCCGTAACCCTTGTTTCCATGGTTACTGCGCAAGTTCCTATTTTTTATCTAATTAAAATTTGCACGTGGGCGGTCGTACAGACAGACAGACAGCAGAAAGAATTCTTTGAATTATAGTAGAGATACCTTATCGGACCTTATTTGAACGGACATTAATTGAACGCTGGAGGCCTTATAACTTTATAAGCGTTCATTTTAATGTCCGTCCAAATAATGTCCGTCCGTTTAAGGTCCGTTATTATTATTGAATCAATGAAAAACAAGTTATTATAAAATTTAAATATTCTAAATATCTTATTATGGCACTCCTGCACTTTCTTAATTTACGGTTCCTCGTTCATTTATTCGGAGTTACTATTAATCTTAAATCTACCTCTACAGTCTACATCTTCTAGATCTCTTACAACTTGTTGTTTATCCAACTGTTGTTTATTACAACTTGTTGTTTAGCCGGTGAACGCTCTTTTTAGCCTGTAGGCTACTGCCTAACCCCGGTTACTCACAAATTGCAAACTCTCCATTTTAAATTTTAAATTCAGTACCCTTCACTTGCCACATATTTAATTAATTATTCTCATCATTCACCATATTACAAAATGTATTTAATTCTGTCTAAGTGAAAAAAAGGGTAAATGAGATATAGTAGTGATACAATATATTATCTTATTATGTGAGAGTAAATTGCAATTGTATAATTGATAAATTTGATAAATTTGAATTTGAATTAATTTGAACTCGTAGCTGTACCGGGTAATGAACGATATCAACTGCTCTACCAGAGATACTAGAATGTCTGATGTACAACTTGAGCTTTATAATGTACCTTGGTTATATAGCTATATAGCAAGTGGCCACGATCAATGGCGTTAAACTATCACCCCACCTTCCCGCAACATAGGTACGTTTCGCGTTTCGCAACTTATGGTTCTTACTAAATCGCTCACCCAAAAATTATAACGTGACGATTTAGTGGGACCGATCATTTATAACCACCTCCAGAAGCAATTAACGTTAAACTATTCAATTAAGTAGTTTAGACGTTAATGGCAGAGTTACGCAGTGCCAGAACCTGTTCTGATTGTACTATTTCCTTATTTCAGATTCATGGGTACTTAAACGTGTAGTAGTACTAGTAGGTCGGCCGTTTCTTAATTGCTTTTAAGATTGGCTACTTATACATTATAAGATTGGTAATGGTATCACTTCGCGAACAGTTTTTTCTGTAGCTTGCCTGTTTCATGGGCCCTGAAGGTATGGAACTTAATTTTGGATGTTGATCCTATATATTACCCCAATGACATTAAAAATGCCTCTCTGAGGAGGGCGAGATACCGCCTTAGATACGTGAAAGGTAAAACATGAATTCGATAGTTTAGGGTTCCGGTTTGGTCATGTTGGTTAACTGTTAAGGTTATGGTTAGTTTCGGGGTTATAGTTAGGGTTTGGTAAAATTTAGATACGACCGTTAAAAGTTCGACTGCAAAACCGTGAAAACTCAAATCACGTTATAATACTGCGCTGGCGATTGAATTACTATTAGTAAAAGCTCTTTCGCAGAACCCACCACCAAAATTGCAAGTAAATGTTCTAAAGTTCTAGTAAATGGTAAAGTAGTAACTTATCCATATAATAGTCATATCGATAAACCACCGCCACATATCACTTATCAGTACTACCTATTACTCTATTATAATAGTATAATGCACATATCATACCACAGATGAGATTATACTACTGTAACTTGTTAGTTATTATACTACTGATATAATGCTTACTCATGGCCATTTTCGTGGTGGCCATTTCAATTCCGGTGGTCGCGTGATCCTTGCTTTAATGGGTTTCCATCAAGGGTAATCATGATTAACCACCATTTTATATGTAGTATTATTGGCTAAGATGAGAAGTACGGACTCGTTTAGGGGGAAAAGTACGTACTTAGGTACTTGTACGCAACTTTGAAAAGTCCGACTCATACGACGTACGATTCAGATAGAATTTGTTTGTTTTTGAATTATTATCATCGGGGCCGTTGTAAAATGTAATTTTTTGCCGATGTTAGAGAAAATATACCGTTCGCGAACAAATTAAACACACAATTCTTAGGTCAGGCAAGCATTTAAAAGTAAATCAAAAATTCTACAAAATTACTCGACAAATTACTTATTTAAACAGCTTATTTCTCTTAAAGTTAAACTTTAAGTTAACCGACGATTGGAATATAGAAACACAAGATTTTGAAATCGCTCAATATTAGTCCGTAACATGCGATTTAGAACTCTTCCATCGATTTCTAGAAGGAGAACTTTTCAATAGAATTGAAAAGTACGTACGATACGAGTAAATTGAAAAGTCCGACTCATTCGTACTTCTCATCTTAGATTATTGGAGTACGGCAGCTTTAAAAGTTTAAAGACCATTCTTTTTTGGTTGACCTGCAAAACACCACCGATATTACATAATATTAATTAACCAAGCGTTATTCATTTAAGTCCCAACAGCTTGCTGTCGGGAATTATCACCGGCACGAAACAGTCAATGTATTATTCTATTATAACTATTGTTAAATTTGCTCGCTATACACTTTTAGAAACCAACATTGAACACATTATCTTCGGAAGCTGCAAGCTGCAAGCTTATTATCGTATGATTCCACGTTGATCCGTTATTGCACAATGCACATAACCTTTATAAACGTCTCTGAATATAGATAAAGTAATTTTATTATTATTAACTTTGGGACCGAGCTTTAGTGAACAGCTCTCCGCGTTTTCTTACGTCGTATTGTTCGTAGTGTGTTCACCAAAAGAACTAGGAGCATCCCCATGCAGCCGGTTGTCTATTGGACTACCAGTACCAATACTATAAAAAACGTTCGATATTTTATTAAACATAAAACTTTAATATAAATACTGGCCTTTAAATTTCGAGGTCCGAACATAATTGGATAGCTCTTGGGCGCGTCTACCAATTGATTTAAAATGTTCTTACGTCGTGCTCATCAGAAGGAGCATTCTGGCCTCGTGCAGTCGTGTTTTTTTATTGAACTACCATGAATACTATCAAAAACGTTTAATATCCAATTTAACGTAAAAGTTTATTATAAATGCCGGTCTCACAATTTAAGGTTTGACTTTGATAAAGCATTTCTATTAACTTCGGGACCGGAATTTAGTGGACAGATCTCCGCGAGGGCGCAACTGCAGGAATCTTGACGTAGTATAAATCCATTCATGCGTTTTATTGACTATCCCGTTTCGTTAAATTAAAAGACTGCATGATACCGTCCAGCTCATTCTCAATTTATAGTTTTAAGAACGTAATATATAATAGTGCTTTTATAGAGCACCATTCATCAAGGATAAAAATAATTCTATCGGAGAAACTGGAGGAACTTATTTCGATTCTCAAACTGCCATTAAATTATATTAAGTGCACTTATTTAAGTTTACCTTAACATTAACAACACTATACCTACCTAACAATCTGAACGAGACTGCATTAAAAGCATAATATAAGTGGTGCTCCTTATAGTTATAGGTTTATAACCTACCAAGACGTGCGCTGAGTTGGACTCGTCGACGGTCTTTGAAACAAAGATTTTACGAGTATCACCCGTTAAGGTGCTCCATGCTATATGTATTATAAAGCAATTATATTTCATTCTCTCCGTTCAACAGCAGTTAAACGGTTTTTATGGATAATAGTGGATACTTATAGTGGATACCAAATTAACGTTAACGTCATAATATTAATTAGGAGGAGTCAGTAACATAAACAGAAACAGATAGTCGCATAAAATATTCTATCATTGCAGAGAAACTGATTTTGAGACCTTCCGAGCTTGCTAAATCTCTTAACACTCCATTTTGGAGATTTTACCAAAAGGCCCCCGAGTCCCGACAGTAAATATCATATAGTTATAATAGTTCAGCTCATGTGCAGATACATTTCGTTAAGGTCACGTGATTTCGAAAGTGTCAACTGTCAAGTGACCTTTTTCTTCGTAGGCCAGGGAGCTGTCATGGTCAGGGTGACCACCTACTTACTTTGTTACTTTGTAGGGCTTCATAGAATCCTCTATCGGGCCATCGAAAAAGTCGACCCCCCGGACAGTGTAGAAACTGTTTTATCACCACTCCAATCAAGCAAGGAGTTTCCATTCCGACGGCTGTATCCTGGAGCTGGAGGCTCGTCCGGAAATGACTTCACAAAGTTCGTTAAAGCCGCTTTGAATTGCATAGGATCCTCGATGGTGTGCATATGTGTTGGGATTACATTCCATAATCGAGGTCCAGTGACTGCAAATTAGTTGTCATGTAGTGCTTGATTACGTTGACTGCTGGACTTAGCTATACTGGGCACAACTGCTTTTTGACCATGTCTGAGAGTCACCGAGAACTGGATACCAATATCATTAGGGCACTTGCAATGCAGAACTTTCCACATGTTGATGATTAAATACCGTTCTCTTCTTCTTTGCAATGACATCAGATCTAGGGCCTTTAATCTCTGCCAGTAGTTGAGGTGCTGGGTGCCATCTATTTTCAATGTAAACGTACGCTGAATCCCTTCTAGCTGTAGGATGTCCTTGTTCTTAGAGCAATTCCACAGAGGACAGCAATACTCCAGATGGCTTCTAACGAGAGACTTGTACAGAGTCATCATGGTGGCTTTGTCTCTCGTTTTGAACGCACTTAGCACCCAAGAAGCAACTTTTCCTGCGCGTTCAGCTATCCTGTTGACGTGTGGGGTCCAGGACAAATCAGCGGAAACTGTCACTCCTAGATCTTTCACCGTTTGAGTGGGGTACAGCATGTTTCCGTTAGACACTTCATATGTTTGAGCTTGGATGGCGAATGGATGATCAAACAAGGAATTCTTTGGACAATGCTTGTGAACAAGAAGCTCGAACTTATCCTCATGAAGGGCCATGTTGTTGCACTTAGCCCAATTAACAACAGAGTTGAGATCATCCTGCAGGACATCTTTGTCGGCCAAACTGTAGATATGCTTAAGAATCCTAGTGTCATCAGCAAAGAATCTGATGACAGACCCTTTAACACATAGCTTCATATCATTTATGAACAGAATGAATAACAGTGGCCCAAGAACGGTGCCCTGTGGAACTCCACTGAGGATTGCGGCAGCAAACGATGATACACCATTTAACACAACACATTGCTTCCTTTCAGTCAGGAAGGATCGGATCCAGTTTACCTAAAGAGCATATTAAACTATATTGTGGAGAATTAAATAATGCTTTAGTATATAGTTTCACTTTGCTCATTTGAATAATAACATTTTTCAAATGAATAATAACATTTTATAATGCAATGCAAAATTGTACGATAAGACTGGAAGTGTTATTTGTAAAATATTAAGGTTAATCAGGCTACAATGATTTGGATAAAAAAGGATCAGTGATAAACTAAACATGCCAGGGGTGTAGGAAGCGGGGGGGCAGGGGGGGCCATCGCCCCCCCATGAAATCTGGGCAAGGGGCCAAAAAGGGCCAACTTTTTAATTTAGGTTTCTAAAAATTTTTGGGAAAAAATTTTCTTTCCCGAAAATTTTTTAAGTCAAAAATTTTGTATGTCAAAAATTTTCAAAGTTTTCTTGGAAACTACTTTTGTTCATGTTTCATGCTACCCTGATCATTATGAGCCAAAAATATTTTTTTCGGTTTTCGAAGTTCGATATACGATTTTGGACTCGAGGGTTCCCCTTTGTAATGTGATCACGGAAGGCAGGCCTCCCCTTCGTAATATGAGCTCGGAAGAGGGAGCTCTGCTTTCAGAGGTACGTATCGAGAATGACTCGGACCAAAAATTTTTTAAGTCAAAATTTTTCAAAGTTTTTCTGCAAACTACTTTTGTTCATGTTTCATGCTACCCTGATCATTATGAGCCGAAAATATTTTTTTCGGTTTTCGAAGTCCTACCTACCCCTTCGATATACGATTTTTTTCGGTTTTCGAAGTTCGATATATACGATTTTGAACTTGAGGGTTCCCCTTTGTAATGCGATCTCGGAAGGCAGGCCTTCCAATTTCGAAAAGTCGAAATTTTTCAAATTTTTTCTGGAAGTTACTTTTGTCCATGTTTCATGCTACCCTGATCATTTTGGGCCGAAAATATATTTTTCGGATTTTTTGAAGTCCGTACCTACATTCAGAAGGTTGTGGATGTGATACTGATCGGTTTCATGCACTAATTATAGAAAACGTAATATTTGGCCCACAGATTTGAAGGAAAATACGCAAATTTGGTCCTCAGATTTAAAGGAAAATGAGCAATTTGCGCGAAGAACTGAAAAAATCGCGATTTGTCGTGAGGCCAGGATCTGAAAAATCGCGATTTGTTGCGGCAAACGTGAAAAATCGCGATACCGCACATGTTGCAATTTCCTTTTATCCTTACCCTCGAAATTCAGGCTTTGGCGCGAAGCGCCAAAAAATATTTAGAATTTGGCCCCCCCATGAAGAAAATCATTCCTACACCCCTGAAACATGCACAAACTGGATAACTATAAACCTGGCTAAGTGTTCAATTATCGAATATCGAGGAAATGGTTAACCGAGCAAAGTTGACTCCATCTAATTGGTCACATTTATCATTATCATCAATCGTTAATGATCAATGTCGACAAAATCCAAAAGAGATCAGCCGCATAAGCAATATAATCACAATTTCTATGCAAGCTATGAAGCTGATGTTCATTGATCATTCTTCCTTACTTAATATGCAATATATTAATATGCGGGGTATAATGCAGATCAAATATTAAAAACGCAAATTTGCTCATATTCATAAATGAATAAATCCTCAGTGAAGCGTTTTTACAGCTCTGTTTTAGGGGTAATCCGGAATGATATGCAGTATAAGGGCTATAAAGTATAAGAGCTAGTTTTCATAAATATTTTTATCAATTTGGTCAAGCAATTTAATAGATCTAAGATAAAACCTACAAATCGGTTTCTCCCTGATAGAGATATAAAAGTGATTATCTTTGTTCAGGGTTTACAGTACTTAAATAAATAATGAGTGAGAAGTGAGAAGTGATTTATACTGCCGATATCCTACTCCTAGAAGAGCAGTAAGTATATATTTTTGAAATTCGGTGATATAGGCATCCAACTTTTAGCTTTACAACTTAAGCTATGAATCAGGTTATAGTTATACAAATTATGCTTCAGCTGCCATGAGAATAAGTAAGTCATCGTAAACAATAAACATCTTAAACACGAAAATTTATTCCTTCTGGTGAAAAAATGCAGTATAATCCTGGGACTGGAAAAAGTCCCGCTCACATTGGGACTTATATGACCCTAAATAATAGTCAAGATCGGATTTTTGGCGATTTCTCAAAAACTAAGTATCTTAGGCCTTAAGTATCTTCATAGCACTAATATAAACATGCATTTTAGGCACATTTTGGTTAATCGGTGAGGTCTGTATCTCAATCAGAAGCCGGGATAATTTATAGTGGGGGTCGCGATATGGGTACGGTCAAAAAGGGCGTGATTCCGAGGAATGCCCCACTGGTGAAAAAGTGTACCCGAGTCAATTGTGTTATTTAGAGTCATAATCATATAAGTCGGATTACATCTAGAAACTTAGCGCGAGTCCCAATGTGAGCGGGACCTTTTTCAGTTCCAGGATTAGTAAGTTTATTTGTACAATGTACATCCTTCTCTGAGAATTTGTTCCTGTTATGAATACTGGAATAGGCTCGAAATTTTTTCGTGATACAGAATCAACAAGAACTGGATGTTGGCCAAGATTTAGATGTTGAAATTAATCACGTTTATTAAAAAAGAACTTGTTAGTCCCATTTCAAAATGATATCGACGTGCAATGAGTTGTATTCTTTAATCGTGTTTGTATCAACTTATAAAACATCTTAAAAAGTTATTTTTTAATTTTATTTTTATACTATTATATATTATAATATCTTTTAAAAGTTCAATATCCATATAAAATAACCCTGGTTGGATCTAGAAATCCTCTCGAAACTTTCCGAAAGCTTTGGGAAACCTGAAGAGTGGAGACAATCAACAAATTGTATTTGAAAATGAAATCTACATAAATAAAATGGGTTACATATGCAACCATTCGATGCCTGTTGACAAATTGCTCACAAGTAAGGAGTGCAGGAGCTTTTAAGTAATTTGTCAGCGGACTGGCGGACATACGCACACGTATGCAGTGTCAAATACAAGAGCTATCCTGTTTTTATTTGTAGGTTTTATTTTCCTCAGCTGCTTCAAGCCGGTACCGCCAGCAGAGAGAGAGAGAGAGAGAGAGAGAGAGAGAGAGAGAGAGAGAGAGAGAGAGAGAGAGAGAGAGAGAGAGAGAGAGAGAGAGAGAGAGAGAGAGAGAGAGAGAGAGAGAGAGAGAGAGAGAGAGAGAGAGAGAGAGAGAGAGAGAGAGAGAGAGAGAGAGAGAGAGAGAGAGAGAGAGATAAAGGGGGGCCAGTTTATTTTTCATGCTTTAACTGTTGCGTTATAGTTTAGCGTACTAACCCGGCCTTCACTACAAGGGTAGGAGTATTTACCCGCTGAGTCAAAACCCGCATTAGGTGAGCAATTCTATTCGGGGTACCCTCACGTATCCAATAGTATTTAACATAATCGCATAATCAGTTCTTTCTCGTGGATAATTAAGTCATTATTACTTTATTAGGCTCCACATTCCATGATCATAAGGTCCGTACACACTGTACCACGACTATTACACCTCATCAGTCATCATGCATCACTCCCGTCTTGAACCGCTTTCCATTTTTATTTAAATCATTTTAGAAATTATTAACCCTTATTAACTCCGCACCACAATCACCTATTATATTTGAAAACATGCATTATATAAAATTATCCGTATATCTTACTTATAATTCAGAGAATTCCCTTTGTACAATCTTTGTACGACCTCCCACGTGGAAATTATGTAAAAATCAGAAGGTTGCAAAGTAACCACTAACCATGGTGCATGGTAACGAGGGTTGTTACACGCACGTGCACGTGCAAAGATTGTTTAAACGGCATTTTTATCGGTTTTGTTGATATTACGTTGTGTTTTATTTATTTAGTGCGAGCAACATTTTAATCGGCTGTATCTTCGGTGGGGATGAATACTTTTTGACAGGATTAAAACTGACTGCCAAAGAATACTATTAGTATTAGGTTCCTCCCTGTGACCACGGGTTTTCTAGTACTATATATTTTACCTTACTCGGGAATATTATAACCGGGATAAAATGGTGGGTTTTGGAAGATTCCGCCATATTTTTCCCGGTCAAAAATTTTACCAGTCATAAAAAACCCGCCGACTCAGATTATGGGGTTCCAAGGGGGTGGTGATCATCATATTTTACCTGAAGTCTCATATGTGCTAGAGAAGACTTTTGAAGCAGTGGATGGAGGGCTGTAACTTTATTGGCGGTTGCTACCATAATTTCGTTATAAAAATCACAATTTGGTTATAGAAATCAGATTTCAGGGTGGACCGTGATTCTCACTTCTCTTGCCCATGAGTCAGTGAATTGTAGAGAAGAAAACAATTTATATGTTATAGAAGAAAACGAAAATAATAATAATATATAATATATATTATAATAATAATGTCTCTAAAGATTGATCGCTTCTCGTGTGCAGTGTGTAGACTAAAGAAAGAGGGAGTTTTTCCCGTTAAATTAACTTGTGGCCACATCCCGCTAGAAGTGAGTAAACTGTGCCACTATTTCATGGTCCACGGTGGATTGATTACTGGAGCAGTTGAAGATGCAAAGCCAAGACGTTCCCCAATACCAAGCGGTGGGCAGGAAATTAAGCTCCGGCTGACCTTCAGAGCAGTAGCCCCATTAGCGGACAAAATGAAAGACAACAATACAACTTCGAATTTGACGGTTAGCAGCTCAGGGGGATATAAATAATGATAATGGCGGGGACATTAGCGATAATGAGAATACGCTTTAATGAAGATTTGACTTATTATTGCTTAGATTTATTTTCCTTTAAATAGACGTGTCTTTTTTTCTATTTCTGAGTAATATCAATAACTGTAAAATTGAAATAACTTCTTTAACAAGTAACAAAAACAGAAATTTCGGTTGAAAATTTGTTGACCTCTGAAAAAAAACTTGAAAGGTCGGCCACCGGTAAATACATGACCGAGATAATTTGGCGGGTTTTGGGAAAGTCCGCCATATTTTTCCCGGTCATTTATTTTCCCAGTCATAAATTAACCCGCTATAATATTCCCGAGTAAGGTACTACTATTTTTTCACTGTATTAATTGGTCATGGAACTAGAGCAGCCAATTAATACAGTGAAAAAAATATGAAATTTGTAATAATTGTGAAATAAAATTAATACGGGTGACCTGTTCGCATGCTCGCATTAATTTGCACGCAGTAATCGATACGCGTATTACTATTGGTGGTGTCGGGCAAGATCAGGACTGCGGCCACACGAGTTTTAAAATTAGGATACACAACCTTAGTGTAAGTGTAACAACCAATGTCCTACAATTCTATTTTCCACTTTGTGTTTCCATCAGTTTCTGTTCGTTTTTTTTTTCGATCAGTTTTTCAAATTTTAATGTATTGATTTTAATGTATTCTAGAATACAAAGATTTACAAAGATAGATCTATATATTACAGTATAATAACGTTAGATCGGTGTTGCTAAAATAAATCCAAAATCCGTAATCCAAATGGGAGAGAAAACCATTACCAAAATGTCGTGGTGTCACTCTACAAGCCAGAGGCGAATGCAAATCGATCAAAATAGGAGCTACCAAAAAGAGCGAGAAAAGCACGCAAACCCTAGCAGGAAACAACAACAAAGTGAAATGTGAAAAATAAAGATGCTTAATGTGTGATTGTGTAGTCGACGATGTGATTGTGTTGGAGTGGAGTGCAAATGTAGAGTGCAGATGAAGGTGATGCGGCGGAAGGGTGATGTCTCTTACTTTGGCACTAGTGTTTGTGTTTCTTCTTCACAGGAAATCGTGTTCTGCATAGCTGAGCGACGAACTTGGTGAATTCCACTATGTGTTCCGGGAGAAAGAGGCTCTTCATGTCATGAAATAGCAAGGACTTTGTGGGCTCCTTCATGTTAGTCCTACTGGAATGGTACCTGGGACATGTTCTAAGAAAGTGTTCTTCATCTTCCATGATCGGGTCGACACCTGGATATGTTCTAGTGGTTTCATTTAAAGCAGTGATAGACGATCTTCCAAAAGTAACTACCCACACTGCAATAACGTAATTCGTGTCAGAATTGCACAACACAGAGAATATAGATATGGTTCAAACTTAGATTTCTTTAAAGTTTTGTAACAATATAACATTTCATTGACTAAAGACCGAAGAGGGTGTGGCAGTGGCACGCTTCTCCCTCTTTTTCAGCTTCAGTATCGTCACACGTATGAGCAGAGTCTATTTTCATAAATGAGGTTGTTTGAACTTCCATGGCTTAACAGCCAATTAAGAGATCAGGAGGGGCGAAATTGAACACGCCTCTTCTGATGAAGGTATGGTGACTTCGTTGCTTCCCTGGAGCAAATTATCAGATTAAGAGGTGGAAAAAGCAGAACCACATACTAAAATGATGAATGTTCAACTGAAGTCGACAGGAGCTTTGGCCAGGAAGGAGCTTTCGCAACTAACATGTCTGCCAAACCTATTTTATTATAAGGACTGTAGTAAAGGGTGTAATTTCGTTAAAAAAGTTAGCACTTAAACGGTACACCAATATTAAAATGTTTAGTAAGTATACAACATGGACGTGCGGCGGCACAGGCGAATGAAGATAATTCTGATGTCGATAGTTGTTCTGATGACAGCTTGTGCTCAAGTCACCCTCAACGATGTTACTCGGATGTATCGGCTCCCAACACGGTACGTAAATATATAATATGCATTTAAAAATTAAACATGTCAAATAAAATATAGAATATTATATTTGTACCTTTTTTTTGCAAGAATGTGCTGGGTACTATAGTATGATGTTATTTTAAGGTACTGAGTCTGTCATTACAAGTGCTAGGGGTCCTTTCCGAAAAAACGTTTAAGTGGCACTTAAGTGTATGGTCGACTTAAGTAGAATTCTACTAGAATTCTATAAAATTCGTAAAAGTGTTTCTGAAACTCTACTAATTGAGACTTAAGTACAAAAACGCACTTAAGTCGCGTTCAGAAATGCACTTAAGTACACGTGTATGGTGTAAAAGCCGCGCTAAAACTCTGACCATTTCTACACTCGTGCTGCGCGTTTCTGTTTGCAATTTTACAGTTTGATCCAGTGAACGTGTCATGTGTTGTGATTTCTGACTGGTTGTTAGTTTATCGCAGTGTCGTAATAAAATATTTCCTTGTGTTGCATAAGGAGGAGATTACCATGTCAAATATTGCTTCATCAGCTCAATGACAGAGACAGAGAGACAATTCAGTGATTCAGGACCCCCTGGTACTGGGGGTGGTTGTACTTAGTTTAAGTTTCCCTATTTTCAGACATTGGGTAAGGCCCTTTCTAAGATCATGTCAAGGGATCGCAACGGGGCTATGAACAACCAGTTTAATAAGGTCTTGTTCAGGCAGATGATATTTGCATGGACGATTTTGTGCACTTTCCGACAGCAGACGATTTGTCATTTGAGCAGACTACGTCTTATTAAGGATGGTTTCTGGGACTATGGTCAATTCCCAAGTTGTCTTGGTGCAATTGATGGAACTCAAATAAGAATCAAAGCTCCAAAATCAAATGAGGAGATTTATGTGAATCGCAAAGGATATCATTCGATTAACGTACAGCTGATATATGCTCGATGAATCAGGAAATCGCGTCATGCACAGTGAAGTGGCCCGGCTCGGTACACGACAGCACGATATGGAACAAAAGCACAATTTGCTCCCAGTTAAACCGCGGCTACACTGGATGGCTGATAGGCGACAGTGGTTATCCGCTTAGGGAGAAACTGATGGTCCCGTTCAACAATCCAACCGCTGCAGGGGAAAAGAAGTTCAATAAGTCATCGAAGAGGTGCAGATCGGTTGTCGAGAGAACAATTGGAGTGTTAAAATCCAAGTGGCGATGCCTGGATTCCAGCAACACAGGGGGACTTCAGTTCACTCCAAAAGTATCCTGCCAAGTAATTGGAGCGTGTATCATATTACACAACTATTGCATAAGGAGGAGGTTGCCATATAACATATTGCCTCATATTCTAAATGACAAAGACGAGTCAGTGAGACACCACGACGAAAATGAGAAAGCTCGTGTTCTTTAAAAAAAGGAAAAAATCAACGAAATGAAATTATTAGACAATTTTGTTTACCATAAAATGTTTGTAAAGTTTATTTAATTCTGTAATTATACTATTAGTTTGCAACCTTTCAAAAACTTGTTTTACTTTTAATATTTTGAGTTAGAGTTACAATTTAGGCACTTAAGTAACCTCTAGACCATACTTACATTTTAAGTAAAAAACACCGCACTTAAGTACGTACTTAGGTAAAATTCTCTACTTAAGTAAAAAAGTGCGAAATATGACTTAAGTTTTCGCACTTAAGTCTCATTTCTAAAATACTTTTTGCTTAAGTACATGATGGAGGACACAGATTTACTGCAGCGTTTATCAGGACACTCTACATTTTTCAACGAAGCGAATGAGGATTTCGACGCTTTAATTTCGAATGTTGCAGAAGCCACGAACTGTGAAAATAAAATAAGGTTTTCATTTGAAAAGTTTGAAAAGCCAGTCAAGAAGGTTTTATCAAATTTGATGTATAATATGTACAAGCAGTTGAATTCTGTCGTCGGAGAAACTCTGAATGTAATGAAAGATGTTGAGGAATTGAAGAGTTTTCTCATCCGATCACAAGAGTCGGTTATCAAACTGCAGAGGGAACTTCTTGAAGCCAAAGCCAATCAGTTGGAATCTGTTCAGACCACTGTAAAATCTACTGTTCAGGACACTGTTCAAGCTGAAATCAAGTTATACAGTCAAGCTGTGTTAAAAGCCTCGCCGAACACTACAATAACGGAGGAGAGCCTGAAAAAAGTGGTGCAGAAGGCTGTGTCAGAAGAGGATCGCAGCAGGAATGTTCTCATTTTTGGTTTAAAGGAGACAGATGAAGAGAAACTATCAGACAAAGTAGACGAACTGTTTGAACAGATTAAAGTGAAACCACACTTCGAAGCTGTAAGGATTGGAAAGAAATCAGCTGACAAGACCAGACCTGTCAAAATTTTGTTATCAAATTCGAATACTGTACATCAGATTTTATCAAAATCGAAAAACCTGAAACTGAGTGAGCACCACAAAACTGTGTTCATTTCACCAGATCGGTCACCTGAGGAGCAAGCCAGACATCATCTGCTCGTTTTGGAGATGAAAGAAAAGGCAAAGAAGGATTTGAAGAGACGATATTATATCAGAAGTGGTATTATTTGTTGTGAGGACAAGATATCATAGTGAACGATGCATAATCATGAAGTTTTTTCTTGTGTGTGACTTAACGGGTGATACTCGTAAATTTTTTGTTCTAATTATATAAGACCGTCGACGAGTCTAACTCGGCGCACGTCTTGGTAGTTTATAAACCTTAGGTGTGACACAATTTTTTATTGTCATATAAAGTACATTGGTTCTTAAATTTTTATGAGATCCCAGTTTATATATTTAAAAAAAACTTTCTGCTCTGAGGAGGAGAGAAAGTTTTTGTGGAGAGCCGCTCAGACATGGGCACCGTATTGTGTAAATTATTTAGGTATATTTTATGCAATATCTTTGTCGCATACGAGCGGGGTAGTAAATATTGTGTTTCGTTTCGTTTCGTTTCGTTAACTTTTTACTTAAGTACCATTTTTGACTTAAGTACCGTTTCGGAAAGGACCCCCAGGAATCCACTTTCACAAGCATTTCTTAACCCACTCGTCTGCTGACGTAACATTGTAAGACCACTAGACACCCCAATCAATGTATAGAAAAATGCAAACATCCAAATGACGATGACTCACCCCACTTATTTGTGCGAGAAGATGAACAAAGGCAAAGATGAGGAAATAAAATAATGTGTAATGTGTTAGGCATAAGGTTAGTTAGGCATAAGGTTAGTTAGGAGTTAATTTATTAAGTAACATTGAACATTGAATCATGAGATTTGGAACCATGAGAAAATTGATTAATTGTTAAGACAATCTATGCCGACAACTGCAGGTCATGAGGGTAAAGGAAATATTTCTACGAACATGATAGTGATCAGGAGTGTCTGCTTTATACTCGGACGATGAGCCCTCGGTCCCCACAAAAGATAATCTTTAGAATTATAGTTAAGACTAGTAGTACATTTTGTGTAAAGGAACTCATGGTCAGTCTATTATAAAACACATGAAAAACAGTGTGCTCCCCCTTAGTCTCTAGCTTTGTTGCCAAAACACGTGATTCGATCACGTGATATTATCTCAAGGTAAACAGGGTTTATTTGTTTGATTACGTGTAGTATGGTAATTACGTGTAGTATGGTAATTGTACAGATCATCTGATCTCGAAAAGTTCGGAAAGATCGGAAGGGCTGATCTAAAAGCAAGCTCTGCTCAGTATTTATAGCTGCTTAATCTAATTAGACTAACAAGCTAGTTAACGAATATATATGACATCTAAATTTGTTCTGCAAATACATTATAAGGGTCCTGGGTCAGGGTCAGGGTCAGGGTCAGGGTCAGGGTCAGGGTCAGGGTCAGGGTCAGGGTCAGGGTCAGGGTCAGGGTCAGGGTCAGGGTCAGGGTCAGGGTCAGGGTCAGGGTCAGGGTCAGGGTCAGGGTCAGGGTCAGGGTCAGGGTCAGGGTCAGGGTCAGGGTCAGGGTCAGGGTCAGGGTCAGGGTCAGGGTCAGGGTCAGGGTCAGGGTCAGGGTCAGGGTCAGGGTCAGGGTCAGGGTCAGGGTCAGGGTCAGGGTCAGGGTCCCTCCCGATGTATATTACAGTATCTAAAGCACTGTATGTCAGTTGTGCTAGTAGCATGGTTGTGTTGTGTAACGATTACCAGAGAGTCCAGAGTGTTCCACAAAAGAGTTATCTCTCTCCATGATGATAAACATGACACACGTTGAGAGAAGACACCTTAAAGAGATGGCTACAACTTCAAGGCAAGGTGTTGAAGTTGTATTAAGCGGACGTGATTTATTATTGTACCTACCAATTGTGCAGCCATGCTAGTTTATCGTTTACTATTCTAATACACCAAGCTTTAAATGCCTGTTATTATTTTAGAGTTCCAGTTCCTGGGTAATATTTATATTTTATACAGCTTACCAGCAGTTTGTTTCAGATAACTTACTTCAATTTGTTGTAAAATCTATAAACGGCATGTTGCTGTTGTTGTGAAACCCCACGGTGGATGCTGGTCATGTACCGTCAGTACAGAAATAAATTATCATAATTATATAGGATAAATATTAAATCCCCTGAGGGCACACTAAAACTACCGTTCATATCAAAGTCGATCAGAGAAAGAGATCTTGCCCGGTTGAACACCATAATTGCTGTTTTTGGTATGTTAACCGATAACCCCCCCTCTTGACAGTAGCTTGTATAAAACTTCTAACATTCTCTGAAGACTCTCTTCAATCAGGTCATCGGCCCAGAGGAGATGGGTTACTCTAGTAGTTTTCAGTAACGGTACTTCGACATTTTCCATAGAATTAAGGTCTTCTGAAAGTTGGTGTATGAAGCATTTGAAGAGCTCCGCGTGTTGGGTATTTCAATATGACGTCATAGTATCTTAAGTCACCCGAGATGTAATAGTACTTCACTTCACTTTCATAGGCACTTAACTTCATGGATGCTCCATTTTACGCTCTAGTGACAGAACAGGTGCTATAAGTTAAGGAGAGTAATAAGTTTAGGACACATAATGCATTCGGTCAAGACGTCAAGAGGACACGTGATAGTCAAAGGGACCAATCAAAGTATATGCTTAGACGATAGGAGGGAGAATTTAAATACGACCGAACAATTTACGAGGTTCTGAGATCAACAGAAGGGGACGAACATAGCAATTCAATGAGGGGAGGCCGTTACGGATCGAACGATAAATTAACTTAGCACCGATAAGTAGTGTCAGATATTTAGTTGTTTGACGGGACTCCAAGCACGTGACACTTACGACACAAGTCACGAGAATAGCATCGCACTTCAAAACCCAGCTCACAGCATCGACAAGCTCAGTTCATCAAAGGGGGACTATCAGTAAACAAGGGATCAAGGGAACAAATAATAAGGGTACAGGGACCCTAACTGATGAGGCACAACGGGACACAACTGTATCCGGGACTTTAGTACTTGGTTAAGTTACGTTTGTCAGTTAATATTGTACGTTCTTGATCTTCATCTATAATATTACTTGAGAACCCGAGTTTATTCTTAGTTATATAAAATAGTAGGGAAAGAAGTAAATTCTTAGAACGCCAACACTGGAGGCCACGGGACAAGTGATAAGATGGAAGATGAAGAAAATGGGGAACAAAATAGGGATGCACGACCGGATCGGGTGCAAGTGAATGAGGGTGATTTAAGAAGGTTAGAGCAGACCTTAGAACTGTTCAAACAGAGAAACAAAGAGTTTGCTATGGAAAACGAAAAAGTAAAGGGAGAAAATAGAAATTTACTGGAATACGCAGAGAGATGTAAAGTTGAGGGAGAGAAAAGTACTTTGCAGGCACGTGAAGAGGGATTTACTCGAGCGGTGAACTTAAACAGGGACCGGATAAATGCGAGGAATATTCCATACAGGAAACCTGAAATATACAAAACGGGGGAAAATTTCAAAAGGTGGCTAAAATCGTTCAAAATATTTGCCGAAACTGCACAAATTCCTAGGGAGTACAGGATAAATACATTAATTACATTCCTAGATGCAACAGCGCAAATGAAAGTAGAGACGCTGGATTTGAATGATGAAAAGAAAAGGGAACCAGATGAGTGCTATGAACAAATTTCTAGGGCAATAGAAGGGACAACACTCAAAAACGAGTGCAGAGCTAGACTGTTTAAACTTAAACAGGGTACACACGAAACAGTTACGGATTTCGCTACTAAACTAACGGATCTAGCAGAGAGGGTCTATGACAATGATAACTCTCAAATTAAGGGACAAATAATGCTAGACTGCTTTGTAGCAGGGTTGAAATCGGATAGACTGGCATACGACTTGATCAAGGAGGAGTTTGATACTTTCCAAACAGCCTACCAGAGAGCATTAGATCTCGAATCAATTTATGCTTTGAGGGATAAAAACAGGGGAGACGAAGAAGGGGACAGTCTCTTTCAAATAAAAGAGGGGATGAATGTGAGTTGTCACATTTGCGGTAAAAAGGGTCACATGTGGAAGTTCTGTAATAGACTGAACTGCTACAAATGTGGACAGCTGGGACATGTATCTGAAATGTGCCAGACGGGACAAAATAAGGCTGACAGGGCTGGCCCGAGCAGACAAGGACAGCGGGTTCTTGAATGTTGGAACTGTGGAAAAAAGGGTCATTTTGCAAGGGAGTGTAGATCGAGGAATTTCAATACACAAGCTGCCAGAGTACCAAGGGTCGGACAAAGAATGGGAAATGTTACGCAACTAACCAGGGAAATGCAGAACAACTACGTACCTCCACCGAACACGGGAAGAATACAAAATGGAAACAACTACCAGCCATCAGTAAACGTGATGCAGGACAAGACCAACTGGAACCCAAGACAGGTAAAATGGGCTGAACAAAGATTTCTCCGGGATGAAAACAAGGGTAATTTAAACTATTAGACGCTTCCAACAATTTTACGGGGACTAGGGAAGGGGTTTATTCAAAAAATATTTTAAAAAGTGACATACCAAAACCAATGTTGGAAGCTAAAATAGGGTTATGTGGAGGCAACATTTACTCCAAAATTGTAATTGAAGGGAAATTAAAGCTCGCGATGATTGATACAGGAGCAAATAGAAATATTTTAAATTATGATTTATACAAAAAATTGGGAAACTACTCATTAAGGGAACATGACACTAGTTTGTCAACTGCCACAGGGGAACCGATTAAAATTTACGGGAAAATAGACAATCTGAAAATAAATATCGGGGGAAAAGATTGTATAGTTGAAGTCACTGTTTGTGATATCACAGAAGATCTAATTCTGGGGAATAATTTCTTTGAAAAACAGGAGATCGTACTAGATTATAGAAACTTGATGATGTACGGGAACGGTCTTGATGCAACACTATATAAAACAAGTACAGGGGGAAGGATTGCTGGTATTAAAAATGTCAGTGCCAAAGTGCTTGACAGAAAGGGGATTATCACGTGTCAAATAGATAACTCAGAGTTCAATTATCCGGGGACGTATGCATATTATCCAAACTGTGAGATATGGGGAAATGAAACAAATCCTGTTCTAGTCAATGTACTGGACGAGTTTCTAGAGCTGAAAATCGATAATAAAAACGGGGATGAGACCCAATTATTGATTCCAAAAGGGGAAATAGTTGGGACAATCAAAGAGATAACGCCGGGGGAAATAAAAAAGGACATCGAAACATGGAACTTAACTCCTGAGCAAAGGTTAGAAATCATATTGCAGCAAACCAAAATTATGGATAATCCTCACATAAATGAAGCTGAAAAACGGAAAGTTTTGAAATTGCTGGGTGAATTTCATGACATTTTCAGCTTATCTAAGAAGGAAATATCTTTTACTCACGTTTATAAACACAAGATCCGTCTTACTACCGACAAAGTTATACAAACGGCACATAGACCTTTACCACTGCACCACGTTGAGGCAGTAACGGAAATGGTCAATGAAATGGAAGAAATGGGGATAATAGAGAAGTCTACGTCACAATACCGAAACCCAATTTTACTTGTGAGAAAAAAGAATTCTGACGGGACAAAAACAGGGGGTTTGAGATTTGTGACGGATTTTAGGATCTTAAATGGATTCTCAGAGAATTTCTTGTATCCAATGCCTTCAATTGAGGAAACTAGGGCATTATGTAGCAGGGGAAATTATTTTTCGACATTTGATCTCAAGGCTGCATACCATCAAATCGAGTTGGCCGATGAGGAAAGCAAAGAAGCCACAAATTTTTGGCTAGCTGGGCAAGGGAGTTATAGATATAGGGTCGTTCCAATGGGTCATAAACAGAGTGCTGGGGCTCTACAGTTGTTAACCGATATAACGATGAAATACCTGAAGAACAAAATACTCGTTTCATATCACGATGATATCTTAATACCAGCGGAGGACGTAGACGACATGATAGATCGCCTGAGGGTAATGTTTGAAAGGTTAAGATATGCAAACATCAAAATACAAGCTACGAAAAGTCAAATCTTACAAACAAAAGTTTTATTCCTGGGTTGTTGGCTTACTAAACACGGTATCCAGGCCAATATGGACAAAATACAAGACCTTTTGAAAATAAAGGTACCGGAATCAAAAAAGGGATTGCAACATTTTCTGGGTTTAGCGGGTTATTTTCGACATTTTATCAAAAACTTTGCAGAAATAGCAGCTCCACTTACGGACTGTTTAAAGGGGACGTTTAAAATGACAACGAAAGCAGTAGAAAGTTTCGAAAAACTTAAAACTGCTCTTAGCACGCCTCCTGTTTTAGGCTGGCCTTCAAAAGATAACATTTTCAAATTACATTGCGATAGTAGTGCACACACGATAGCAGGGGTTTTGTCACAAGGGGACGATAAGGAAGAGGTAGTAATTGCGTACGGGAGTAGAAGATTGAATGAAAGCCAAATGAGGTACAGTACTTGGCAACGGGAACTATTAGCTATTCATTTTTTCTGTGTGAGGTTTAGATACTACCTACAGGGAGCAAATTATTTCAAGATCTTCACAGACCACAAGGGACTAAGCTTTTCAAAGTTCATAAAAAAAACAACTATAAACACGGTTCTATCATGGTGTCTAGAGTTGTCAGAATTTAACTTTGAAATATTCTATATAAAGGGGAAAGACAATATAGTAAGTGACGCACTATCCAGATGTGAAGTTATGGACGGGAAAGAAATGTACAATTTCTACCGAAAACAATTTTATGGAGAGGAAAGTATAGACAGTATAAACAGTATAAAAAATGGGGAAATACATGAAAAAGTCACTATGTTAGAAGACGACTCATTCTTAAGGGGACAAGAGGATGACAAGGACATACAACAAGTCTTAAAATGGTTAAAAGAGGGGACTAAAGAACAGACGCCAGCTAAGCTGCCGATTGACTTACGAATTTACCATTCAAATTTGGATAATTTGTTTGTCAATGAACAAGGGATATTAAGCAAAAAACATTTCTTTAAAAAGATTCAAACTTCACGGGATTTATTGTGCATACCACAGAACAAAGTGGATGAATACATTAGATTGCACCATGAAGTTGCATGCCAGCACTTGGGATATGAAAAAACAACCGATAAAATTTTAGTTAGGTATTGGATGCCGAGACTAAGGGAGGAAGTGAAATTGTTTTGTGGCAATTGTAAGGAATGTTTCAAAGTGAACTTAACGTACCACAAAAAACCGGGACCTCCACTTAAATTGAACATTTACAATTACCCAAATGTAGCAATCAACATGGACGTTATGATGATATCGAAAACGGGGTTAACGTCAAGGGAAAATAAGATATTTTGTGATTATGTTATGATTTAAACTCTTTAAATTCTTAATCAAAAAGAATACCAGTACAAGTGCAATAAACAAAAAAGAAAAGGGGTGATGTGCAATAGAGGGACATAAAAAGCACCACGGGATACGTTTACAACAAAAAAGAAGGGAGTGGTGTTGGGTATTTCAATATGACGTCATAGTATCTTAAGTCACCCGAGATGTAATAGTACTTCACTTCACTTTCATAGGCACTTAACTTCATGGATGCTCCATTTTACGCTCTAGTGACAGAACAGGTGCTATAAGTTAAGGAGAGTAATAAGTTTAGGACACATAATGCATTCGGTCAAGACGTCAAGAGGACACGTGATAGTCAAAGGGACCAATCAAAGTATATGCTTAGACGATAGGAGGGAGAATTTAAATACGACCGAACAATTTACGAGGTTCTGAGATCAACAGAAGGGGACGAACATAGCAATTCAATGAGGGGAGGCCGTTACGGATCGAACGATAAATTAACTTAGCACCGATAAGTAGTGTCAGATATTTAGTTGTTTGACGGGACTCCAAGCACGTGACACTTACGACACAAGTCACGAGAATAGCATCGCACTTCAAAACCCAGCTCACAGCATCGACAAGCTCAGTTCATCAAAGGGGGACTATCAGTAAACAAGGGATCAAGGGAACAAATAATAAGGGTACAGGGACCCTAACTGATGAGGCACAACGGGACACAACTGTATCCGGGACTTTAGTACTTGGTTAAGTTACGTTTGTCAGTTAATATTGTACGTTCTTGATCTTCATCTATAATATTACTTGAGAACCCGAGTTTATTCTTAGTTATATAAAATAGTAGGGAAAGAAATAAATTCTTAGAACGCCAACACGCGCGGAGACATAGGGTGTCCTTGTTCAGTCACGCAAAGAACATCGATCTTTTCAGAGAGCTTGTTCATAAGAGCTTCCTTTGATACCTAGTTTCCAGAGTTTGTACAATAGTGCCTCCCGGCAAAATATTTGTTTCGGTTTTCGAAGTTCGATATACGATTTTGGACTAGAGGGTTCCCCTTTGTAATGCGATCTCGGAAGGCAGGCCTCCCCTTCGCAATATGACCTCGGAAGCGGGAGCTCTGCTTTCAGAGGTACGTATCGAGAATGACTCGGACCGAAAATTTTCTTGTTTGTTGTTTCTAAGTCAACATTTTTCAAAGTTTTTCTGAAAACTACTTTTGTTCATGTTTCATGCTACCCTGATCATTCTGAGGGGAAAATATTTTTTTCGGTTTTCGAAGTCCGACCTACCCCTTTGATATACGATTTTGGACTCGAGGGTTTCCCTTTGTAATGCGATCTCTGAAGACAGGCCTCGCCTTCGCAATACGAGCTCGGAAACGGGAGCTCTGCCTTCAGAGGTTCGTATCGAGAACAACTCGGACCGAAAAATTTTTCTGGAAATTAATTTTGTTCAATATGTTTCAAATTCATGCTACCCTGGCCCTGATCATTCTAAGCCGAAAATATATTTTTCGGTTTTTTGAAGTCCGTACCTACATTCGGAAGGTTGTGGATGTGATCCTGATTGGTTTCATGTACTAATTATAGAAAACGTGATATTTGGCCCACAGATTTGAAGGAAAACTGAAAAAATCGCGATTTGTTGCGGCAAACGTAAAAAATCGCGATACCGCACATGCTACAATTTCCTTTTATCCTTACCCTCGAAATTTAGGCTGTGGCAAAAAATATCTAGAAATTGTATACAAAGTGAACGTCAACAGACAAAAACTTCCAAGTGTACGCTCCAAACGATTACCGTGAATATAGATCACACTACGTGTCTAGTCACAGAGAATAGTACTCAGTTAAACTGGCTATTGACAATCGGATCCCTTAAAATGATTAAGGGGCAACATAGAAGTGAGCTCTCCACTTCCGGCTCTTCGGATATATTCTCAAAACTCGTCACGCCATAACGCGCGTGACGGCACAACGCATTTAGCTTGCACCAGCGTCTAGACACCGTCTAGACGCAAAAAGAGCGGACGGCTCATTTCAGACAGTAGGTCTGACAGTAGGTCTGCCAGCCAACCGACTTACACTCAAATGTGTAACTCCCAAATACGAACATATAAAACATTGGTTATTATATACCCGGAAACACGTACTAAATTAGCTACGTCCCTTAAGGGGAGATACACCAAAAACGTTTTTGCTCCGAACATCGATTTTATTTTATTTTATGGTTAAATAGACAAAAAGAGTAAGATTGCACACCTTTTAAATTTTCTAAAAATATTCCCTCATCGAGAAAAAAATATTTTTCTTTTTCGAAAATTTTTAAAATTTGGCGAAGTCTGTCACTGTAATACCGATAGTTCGGCCATTTTAAAAGTTTTTTGGCTGATTTTTTTACTTAACATTACTTACAGTCCGTACAAGAAGCCATTGAAAGGATTATATAATTAAACGATAAATGACGAAGTTACAGACCAAACAAGGTCGAAAAATAAAAATTTAAATTTTTCCCACTTCTAAAGTTGTACATTTCACCAATCACCCGGGTCAGCAGATATCGCTTCAAAAATTCTTGTGAGTGTAGCTGATGATCATATCCAACTTTTTGGAGTAGGATTTCTCTCAGATTTGAGTTTTAAGCTATGCAATGTGGCCACAAACGACTTAGTAAAATTCATCGTAAAAAAGGGCAAAAAAGGCAGATTTAAGGCTTAAAATGCCTATAACTCAAAAAGTATCAGTTTTTTTGAAATAGTTTTTACAGAATCGTAATCAGCTTGGTAAGACAAATCTTTTAGTATGACATTTATAATATTTAAAGACACAAAATTTGTAAAAAAATGTGTACATTTTGTACAAAATTTATACAAGTGTTCGAGCTAGAAAATTATTTAAGACAATTTGTCTTCTAAAAGCACCTATTTGGTACTAAAAGATTCGTCTTACCAAGCTGATTACGATTATGTAAAAATTATTTAAAAAAAACTGATGCTTTTTGAGTTATAGGCATTTTAAGCCTTAAATCTGCCTTTTTTGCCCTTTTTTACGATGAATTTTACTAAGTCGTTTGAGGCCACATTAAATAGCTTAAAACTCAAATCTGAGAGAAATTCTTGTCCAGAAAGTTTGATATGATCATCAGCTACACTCACAAAAATTTTTGAAGTGATATCTGCTGACCCAGGTGAATGGTGAAATGTTTAATGTACAACTTTAGAAGTGGGAAAAATTTCAATTTTTATTTTTTCGACCTTGTTTGGTCTGTAACTTCGTCATTTATCGTTCAATTAAATATTCCTTTCAATGGCTTCTTGTACGGATTGTAAGTAATGTTAAGTAAAAAAATCAGCCAAAAAACTTTTAAAATGGCTGAACTATCGGTATTACAGTGACAGACTTCTCAAAATTTTAAAAATTTTCGAAAAAGAAAAATATTATTTTCTCGATGAGGGAATATTTTTAGAAAATTTTGAAGGTGTGCAATCTTATTCTTTTTGTCTATTTAACCATAATATCAAATAAAATCGATGTTCGGAGCAAAAACGTTTTTGGTGTATCTCCCCTTAAACGTTATACTAAACTAAGATATCTCTAAATACCATATTACAACATGATATATTTTCAAGCGAAAAATTAACTGAGTTTATATTATATAGTACTAGCTATGTATTACAGGCAACAACCATGAGTTAAACCATATTTCATATATTATTCTTTCACTGGATTGGTGAGATTCGATTTAAAAAAGGTCATGTCTAAAAATAATGAAATATATGTCTGTTCAGATATAGCTTGAAAAACAGTTTATTTTAATATTTTAGTTTAGCTGGATTTTGAAAAAGAATTTAGTTTTATCATTTTGCGCCCAATTCAAAAACTTTAAAGAGCCATAACTCAACAAGCTGAAGTCACCTTTTTTAACAGCATGAATAATGAATACAGTTACTTGATTGGCCTATGTAAATGTAATTGTAATGAGTTCTAGGCTGCCAACGTCTAAAACGCGCATTTTTGAAGCACGTGACTGATAAGGCCTCATTGCTACTATTTTTCCATGACAATGTGCTATTTGAAATGAGACCAGGTTCTTTTTTAAATTTGACTATTACTTTGATCTATTCGACACACGAAAAATGTTAATCACCAAAATATCCGAGCTTTAACTTTACAATCGTCTGCTAATAATGTTAATTATCCATGTAACTAAAATTGAATAGTTCGAAAATTTATCCTATCCGGTTATAGTTTGTAGTTAGGCAGTTTGTGTTAAAAGGTTAAAGCCTCATGGTAGTAGTTGTACAACAATACTAAGCTTGCTCCTTCATATGGGTTAATATTTGTAATGAACTCTCATAACCGTGCTCCTTTAAATCATCCACCAATTGAAATAATGAAAGATGGAGAATTTATAGCGAACTGGAAGTATAATTCGCGTCGGGATCATGCATTTACCTAGCATTCACTTGAACAATGAACCTGTAGAACAAGTTAGGACTAGGTTTCTGAACTTAATTTCCTCGCGTATTTCTAACATATAATTATGGAACTATAAGTATAATAACGGACAAACTTTATTCAAACAGAGATTAATTAATTGAAAGCTAGGGCTTTCAGCGTGTCCAGTAAATTATAAAGTAGATATGTTTATATAGTTATACCATAAATCAAAATGGTACTTTACGTGTGAAAATTATAAACTCAAATCGCGCACTTTTAACAGTTTTCCCGTGTAACTGAACACACACAACAATTAAATGGGGAAACAACAGGGAATGTTGTAGAAAGTTATTATCTAAAATTCTACAGCTCACACTACTTTTACTTACTTAATACTGATGAATAAATCAATTTATCTTTCAAGTTTTGTTTCAATGCTCCATCATGTTAGTGTTATCAGTATCTGAAATCTGAATGTCACCTTAAAGTTAAGGTCATTTATAAATTTTGTGACCATTGCAATTGAACTCACGAGAAAAAATATTGGCACAATTAACGCATTTTACCCGACAAATGGACGCAAAAAGATTCGCGTTCGTTGATTTTTTTGGAAACCATTTAAAATATTTTTAAACTTCACTCCTTAATCTGAATAAAAAATCAAAATCTCTAATGTATGTTTGCGACTGTACGTTTATTTTTTCTTTAGATAATATTTTCAGTATATCATCATTATGGGAGCAAGTATTTTATTTGCAGCCTTTTTGATAAATCATGTGTCATATATAACCACTTTGGGGATTGGGTAATGGGTAGTAGTATTACTACCCAAAAATTCCATTGTTTTTTACTCGCATTCAAATTATTATATTCGATTTTTTCCCTTCCGTGAAATTGTAACGCGGTTGATTTTTTAAAGATTTTATTTTTATAGCTTTTTCTCGATTTTTAGAGTTCTGATAGTCTTTATGAATTGCTGTTTTACCAAGACGAGTTCGTTAGTGTTCTCCATGGTCATTTCATGTTTAATTCCTGTTTAATTCCTGTTGAATTCCTGTTGAATTCCTGCTTAATTCTTGATTTATCAAAAAGGCTGCAAATAAAATACTTGCTCCCATAAGCGCAGCTGCAGCTTCATCGACCGCTAAGAATAGTTAAATAGTTGTTCAACACAACTAGTATTGAACAACTATTTAACTATTCTTACTACTAGTATTGAACAACTATTTAACTATTCTTACTACTAGTATTGGAAAACTATTTAACTATTCTTACTACTAGTATTGAACAACTATTTAACTATTCTTACTACTAGTATTGAACAACTATTTAACTATTCTTACTACTAGTATTGAACAAATATTTAACTATTCTTACTACTAGTATTGGAAAACTATTTAACTATTCTTACTACTAGTATTGGAAAACTATTTAACTATTCTTACTACTAGTATTGGAAAACTATTTAACTATTCTTACTACTAGTATTGAACAACTATTTAACTATTCTTACTACTAGTATTGAACAACTATTTAACTATTCTTACTACTAGTATTGAACAACTATTTAACTATTCTTACTACTAGTATTGAACAACTATTTAACTATTCCTACTACTAGTATTGAACAACTATTTAACTATTCTTACTACTAGTATTGAACAACTATTTAACTATTCTTACTACTAGTATTGAACAAATATTTAACTATTCTTACTACTAGTATTGAACAAATATTTAACTATTCTTACTACTAGTATTGAACAACTATTTAACTATTCTTACTACTAGTATTGGAAAACTATTTAACTATTCTTACTACTAGTATTGGAAAACTATTTAACTATTCTTACTACTAGTATTGAACAACTATTTAACTATTCTTACTACTAGTATTGGAAAACTATTTAACTATTCTTACTACTAGTATTGAACAACTATTTAACTATTCTTACTACTAGTATTGGAAAACTATTTAACTATTCTTACTACTAGTATTGGAAAACTATTTAATTATTCTTACTACTAGTATTGGAAAACTATTTAACTATTCTTACTACTAGTATTGGAAAACTATTTAACTATTCTTACTACTAGTATTGGAAAACTATTTAACTATTCTTACTACTAGTATTGGAAAACTATTTAACTATTCTTACTACTAGTATTGGAAAACTATTTAACTATTCTTACTACTAGTATTGGAAAACTATTTAACTATTCTTACTACTAGTATTGGAAAACTATTTAACTATTCTTACTACTAGTATTGGAAAACTATTTAACTATTCTTACTACTAGTATTGGAAAACTATTTAATTATTCTTACTACTAGTATTGGAAAACTATTTAACTATTCTTACTACTAGTATTGGAAAACTATTTAACTATTCTTACTACTAGTATTGGAAAACTATTTAACTATTCTTACTACTAGTATTGGAAAACTATTTAATTATTCTTACTACTAGTATTGGAAAACTATTTAACTATTCTTACTACTAGTATTGGAAAACTATTTAACTATTCTTACTACTAGTATTGGAAAACTATTTAACTATTCTTACTACTAGTATTGGAAAACTATTTAATTATTCTTACTACTAGTATTGGAAAACTATTTAACTATTCTTACTACTAGTATTGGAAAACTATTTAACTATTCTTACTACTAGTATTGGAAAACTATTTAACTATTCTTACTACTAGTATTGGAAAACTATTTAATTATTCTTACTACTAGTATTGGAAAACTATTTAACTATTCTTACTACTAGTATTGGAAAACTATTTAACTATTCTTACTACTAGTATTGGAAAACTATTTAACTATTCTTACTACTAGTATTGGAAAACTATTTAACTATTCTTACTACAGTACTAGTATTGGAAAACTATTTAACTATTCTTACTACTAGTATTGAACAACTATTTAACTATTCTTACTACTAGTATTGGAAAAATATTAAGCTATTCTTACCACTAGTATTGAACAACTATTTAACTATTCTTATTACTAGTATTGAACAACTATTTAACTATTCTTACTACTAGTATTGAACCACTATTTAACTATTCTTACTACTAGTATTGAACAACTATTTAACTATTCTTACTACTAGTATTGAACAACTATTTAACTATTCTTACTACTAGTATTGAACAACTATTTAACTATTCTTACTACTAGTATTGAACAACTATTTAACTATTCTTACTACTAGTATTGAACAACTATTTAACTATTCTTACTACTAGTATTGAACAACTATTTAACTATTCTTACTACTAGTATTGAACAACTATTTAACTATTCTTACTACTAGTATTGAACAACTATTTAACTATCCTTACTACTAGTATTGAACAACTATTTAACTATTCTTACTACTAGTATTGAACAACTATTTAACTATTCTTACTACTAGTATTGAACAACTATTTAACTATTCTTACTACTAGTATTGAACAACTATTTAACTATTCCTACTACTAGTATTGAACAACTATTTAACTATTCTTACTACTAGTATTGAACAACTATTTAACTATTCTTACTACTAGTATTGGAAAACTATTTAACTATTTTTCTGCTTTCCCAGTTAATTATTAGCAATAAGGAAGTGCTACTACTAAAATGACAACGAACCACACTGACTACTGATAAAAAGAGTTTTGATATCTATGTAGACTTATCAAGTGGCCTTTTTATGATCCAAGGTGGCAATATCTGGTCTCTGAAAACCACAAATGTTGACTTGTCCGCAGGCGGGGAAAGTTTTGAGTGAACTTTCAAGGCCACACCATGTGGTTCGCCGGCGCTAAAATTATCATAGATAACTAACGCGCATTTAGGAGACGCGCAAAAGTTGTCACTGTTGGCATGGTTTGGGCGAGCGTCGAGCGAATTAGTAAGAGCCATTCTTACTACTAGTATTGGAAAACTATTTAACTATTCTTACTACTAGTATTGAAAAACTATTGAACTATTCTTGGCAATTCGGTAATCTGCCGATGCACATCTTGGGCACATCTCGAGCAAAAAGCACACATCTGGCACACCTCGGGCAGAACCACCTGGGGCACACCGACATGGACTCCTACAGCTGATTAATCCCACACTGAAAAACCTTCTACCAGTGGCCAGGGAAATCTGTAACCGGAATCTTTCTGTGCTTCGCACACTCCACGCTTCAGGAGAAGCACTCCCTCCCAAGAAGATATACTGATTTATTTTGTAGTTACAGTAATACTTATAGTTTTTAGTGCCCCAGGTGTGCCCGAATTTGTGCCCGAGGTGTGCCCCAGATGTGCATCGGCAGATTACCGAGTTACCCTATTGGTACTACTAGTATTGAACAACTATTTAACTATTCTTAGCGGTCGGTGAATACTAGCGGTCTTACTACTAGTATTGAACAACTATTTAACTATTCTTAGCGGTCGGTGACATGAAGCTGCGCCTATGATTTATATCCAAAAATCCACTGAGGATACTACGAAACAGCTTAACATTGACCATTTAATAGAATCAAACCGTTCAATATATGACAGATGAGTGGATTACCACTATCAGTTTAAACTTGCCTGCTTGTGGCATTAGAAGTTCTAATTAGACTAGTCAGGGATGCAATATAACTATATAATTATGCATCTTTCAGGGTGTAACTGTATTTGTTGACCGCAGAATTTATAAAAAATGGCCCTGAGACATGATTAGATTACCTTTAAGTTTCTTAGGTTAAAATCGCAAGAAGCCGATTTTTGATCCAAAAATATGCCAAACAACTGTATTTCTGATCTTTTGAGCAAGTTAATGTTGTTGACATATTGGCAAAATTTGAAAAAAAACTTTAAGTTTAATAATAGCCATAACTCAACGACCTTAATGAGTTGTTTTATAAGTTTTTTTTATTCCATATTTTTCACAAAATAGAGGATGATGTGATTTTACTGCTTACACAGCATGGATACAATTACTCAATCAGCCTAAGAGTTTTAGCCTGCCAGAGTTTAAAACGCGCATTTGTATATCACGTGCAGTCTCATTTGTCTTTCGAGTATAACTATAAACTAATGCACCCAACTGCTCCCTGAATATCTCGACGGCACGTACAAAATTGGAAATAGTATATCAAGCATGGCAAATAGCAATTAGTCTAGCAAGGTATAATGAGCGCGCTATTATCGCACCTGACGCGCTATTATCGGACCTGACAGATCAGCTGCACGCGTTAGCTTTTCGATCGCTGTGGATTATGGGGAAACAGGTTTTATGGCTATGAATATTTAGTGACGCTGAATATCCCTGCGTTATACTTATAGCATTCAGATTGTTTCAGAGAAGTCATTTAGACTTAGTATAGTGGTAAATATGAGCACGCTGAAAGTTCCCAATTTGTGTACTGTTCATGAGATAGATAATATACGATTTAATTTTTCTTCATCTCGATCGAAATATTTTCAGCATGTTTCCCCCAAACTGCACGATAGAGCATAGACATCATCGATATAAACTTTTGTACCTCGAGTTACAGTATTTAATGTGTGCCTCCTACCGCAACCGACCTTCGGGAGGCTTCGTGGAGAGATTGCTGAGATGGCCTGATCAATTTTACACTCATACTTTGACCTACAAAGCGCGATCTCTTCGTTGGGTTAGGACAGTGGTAATAAGGGAAAGGTCGCCATAAATTTTAAATTTTGGATGTTTCTTCCCATATAGTGTTCAAGATTTCTGGAAATCACGTAAATCCCTGACCCTCGAATAGGTATTTTCTTAGATGTCAATTTCAAAATAGAGACTTTACCGACTGTATATCAAGGCTTAATTCTTAAAAAGTTAATAGATACACTAAACAGAAACTCTAAAGTTTTACCAAAAAGTGTTTTGTGATGCAGTAATATTTTAAAAAGTATAAAAAACCGCTGAACAGCTAGCTTTTACTAAAAAAGCACTGTCATGAACCCCCAGTATTACAAGCAGCCGTTTAATGAAGTTTGAGGATGACAAGGCCTCGGCTACATAATTAATTGTTGCTTCATTGCTTCGAATACAATTTCAACAATCTTATCTTACTATATATAAAGCGAGACGATATATATCTGTGCCATTTTACTGACACCACGGCATCAACTTTAACGCGACTTTCCACAAAAACCGTAAAAGATATACAACCGAAACTTTTTTGACTGGCTCAAATGTTTTAATGGCCTCCGAATCAGCATGAAAAAATAAAAAATTGGCCAAGGAATAATGATTTTAGAGCCCAAAATTTGGACCCCCAAGTGGTGTCAAAAACGCCAATTAAATAGGTAATAATTATTTTAGTCTCTTGAGTCTTGACACCGTTTAGGGTTATATTATACGGGTTCCTGCTAGTTATATATAAAGCGAGACGATATATACGATAAATGTGTTTATCCGTACCATTTTACTGACACCACGGCATCAATTTTATTTTAATCAAGAGGGTCGCCTAATCTAAATTGCAGTATTTAAATTTGACTGACTTTTGTTGTGTTTGTATATTGCACTGCTTTGAATATGGAATACAAGGAATACAAGGAATACAAGGAATACAAATTTAAAATCTTGAGCTACAATAGTAACTGTTAAGATAATAACAATATCATAAGATTTGAATTTATTATATTAATATAACTTAACTAAAGTGAAAAATAAAGATTTGACATAGAATATTTTGTTTTCAGTCGCCTTGGTAATGCTGTAATGCTTGAGCCAGGTCACTTTGCAGTTTGCACTCGTCGTTGCGCGAAAAGAAACAAAAGCGGGTACAGTGATTTTCAGTGTTCACTGTTCATGTACTGGCCAGAGAGTCAACAAATTTCTTGCGGTTGTTAAAACACGTAGTGGCAAACCTAGCAACGACTCTCGTGAGGTGGACTTGACTTTCGTTCGTGATAAGTTCAATGATTTCACTGTTGTTGCTGATGAATTTGAGGACGTTTGCTCCAGGGATGACATAATTGTGAACAGAATAAGATGTCGCAGACGGTTTGATTGGATTTGATATGAGGGACTGGATCTTGTCTAGGACTTTTCGCCTCGATGCAGCGTTAAGATCACAATCGTTAAGGAAGTGATCTTCATTCTCAATAATACCAGAACCTAAGACTATATTGCACCAGGAGCATATTCGCTCGTCACGAGGAGTTTGATTATATCGGCCAAGTTCAATTTCGAGTCGATGTGCACTGATCCGCAGTCTTGTGATATTAGCACGGTCTGCATATTTAATGACACTATCTAGGTAATACTCTTTGTTAAATATGTGAATATTATATCACAATGCTGGCAAGCATAACCGTTGCCCTTATATTCACAACACTATGTACCCCCTATACTATTATATCCCCTTTATTGTTTTCCAGGCATTAAGACTCATCGAAAGTAGTTCAGCAGGTATATTTAAGTTCAAAACATTCTAATTCAATGTTAAAGATGACAGGAATAAGAAATAGTTATGTGGAGGTTTTTAAGAAATTTGCGCAAAATACGCGCCAGCATGTTATACGAAATTAGGTAAAAAACCCAAAATCGCCATATTCAGGTGCCTTAAAAACCATGTTAAAATCGAGTTAGAGATCTGAAACTTTGCAGAGCGTCTAGACCTTGTCCAAATCGACTGTAAAAAAAATTTCATGTTGCAGGAATATCGGGAAGTGGGTTTTCTGGAACCCCTGTTTTACAACAGATTGTCGTGAAGCTATATATGTATATATATATGTATATATGTATAGACGCTTTTGCAGTAAATTGTACCCTACATTTAAGTGTCCGTAGATTCAAAAGTATAAAAGATACAGTCATTTCGAACCACAGGTTTTAAAGATAATTGTTTAAACTTTAGTTTACATTATATCGAAAAATAATTTATCGTCATCATCATCACTCGATGACGTCATCAATTTAAGTGTTTTTAAAACTTGATTTTTGACAAAATAACAACTTTTCAAATCGATTTTAAAGCATTAAGGAGTAATTTTATTCAAAATCTGAGGACATTTTCATCTTAGATAATTGTTCAAGCATTCTGAAAATCTACCGGAAAGTTTTCCTACCTTGCTCCTTCATAAAGATATTCGCTATTGAAGTTTGTGCTTTTTTGAAGAATAATTTTATAAAAACACAAAAGTTGTGAATTAGTATTCTCTGGTGTTGGGCCATCCCTTGGGTTGTGGAGCTCAATTTTGCTTCCTAAAGGTCTAAATTGTGTTATAGGCTAGTTTTAAAGTTGAAAATCGAAAAGTTGCACACGTGGGGACACGCCCAAATTCATTTAAAATAGCTAAAATCACTAAAAATTGTTATTTTCACGATTTTTACCAACTTTGGAGTCCCGTTGTGATCCAAGTTCTTTTTGAAATCTTCTGAAACTTTTCATGCTTATCAAACTATATATTAAATAACACTATGCAAAAATTTATGGTGATTCAATATTTTATGCGCACGCAACGTCCGCTCAAAGTTTGCACGTGCGAAAGGTGAGAATTTTGCTCATTCGTGATTTCGAATATATTCTGCTTTCCCACGATATTAAAATGGCATTATATATGAATTTAATGCCAACTTGAATGAGTAAAAAGTGCTATATTCAGTCTGTTATTGACAGATATGCCTACCTAAACACAAGGAAACGTTTTCAAAGGTAAAATTTCGAAATCGTTGAAATTACCTCCTTATTAAGTTTCGACTGTGTAAATTATCCTGACATTATAATCAAAAAGAGATGATATTTGACCAAAACCCATAATCATGGGTAGAGTGAACCGCTGCCAGTGTCTCTCTTTCCAAACAAAAGAAAATGATATTAATTTGAGGAACCGTCCGCAAATGCAAATTGATACCGAGAATGAAATCGGTCGCTCGCTTTTCCCATTCATTCACGGCTTACGTATTGTAATAAAGCTTATTGAATGGGAAAAGCGAGCGACCGATTTCATTCTCGGTATCAATTTGCATTTGCGGACGGTTCCTCAAATTAATATCATTTTCTTTTGTTTGGAAAGAGAGACACTGGCAGCGGTTCACTCTACCCATGATTATGGGTTTTGGTCAAAGTTCTCATATACACAATTGTGGAATATTGCTCTCTGGATAAATGCACACTCACTGCGGACCATACAATGAATATTGTCATTGTTAAAATCACTGATCCCGACAGCAATCTCAACACCTTTGTTGTCAATAGCTACATCCCACCTACAAATAGCAAACAGAAAAACCGCACTAACTGCTCCGAGGCAAACTTTGATGCCCTTCAGGAAAAAATAACCAGCATCAAGAATAACCCCAGTGATGAGCTATTACTTCTTGGTGACCTTAATGCCAGGATAGGAGTAGCTCCAGATTTTCATATGTATGACAGAGCGGACGAATTCGAGCTCTTTCCAGAAACTGGCAGGTCTTCCGACTTCATGGTAATACCTGATGTGGCACCTATATCTCAAAATAGGAACAGCCAGGACAAAATTACCAATAGACACAAAAACCTTTTGCTTGACCTCTGTGGATCACAAAACCTCCTGATCCTTAATGGACGTACCATCGGTGACTCTGCTGGAAAATATACATGCTACAAGTGGAACGGAAACAGCGTAGTGGACTACTTCATTGCATCAACATCCTTTCTTCACCGTGTCAAGAGCCTCTCAGTGGGTGAGCACACTCTGTTCTCCGATCACAATCCAATCTTACTCAGCCTTTGGCATAGACGAAGGGCCCCTCAAAGGAATAGTCAAGCTCCCACCAGTATCTACGAGGAAGCTCCCTTTCGATACAAGATCACAGAAGAGGGTTTAGCCAACTTCACAAAATCATTTGAACAGCCTGAGTTCATTCAAAGAATCTCCCAACTGACCAAAGATGTCGAATCCACTCCAAAAACCCATGAGGCAGTTGAAGCACTGAATAGGCATATTACAGAACTCATAAACGATGTCGCTAAAAAAGAGTTCGATATCTCTAAACAAACTAAGAATCCAAAACCTAAGTTCGCCTCATGGTTTGACGGCAAGTGTCACACTGCACGACGCCTTTTCAAACGGTCAATAAAAATTGTCGACAATAATCCTGATAACCAGAGAATCAAAACACGGCATCGTGCCAACTCTAGAGGATATCGAAAGATTGTCAATAAGAAAAGGGATGACTTCTTCAATAGCCTTAACAAGAAGATTAAAAACAGTAAGACTATATCCTGGAGAGATTTCAAGAAGCTTAAGAACTACAAGAAGGAAGAAGTCCAAACTGAAACGGAGCAACTCAACTCATTCCATCAGTTCTACTCTGAGCTATATTCTGACAATCATCCAACCGTAGACACTCTCACTAAAAGAGCTCTCCTCGAAGAAGCCAACGCCCTATCCGAGGGATCTGCCCCTAATGAGTCACTGAACAGCCCATTTACATCGGATGAGCTGAACGCTGCGCTAGGCGAACTCAAATCGGGCAAAGCATCTTCTTTTGACCACATCAGCAACGAAATGCTCCGGGGTCTGAGCATGAATATGAAGTCGCTCCTCCTCAAACTCTTCAATTTGTGCCTGGAGACAGGAGTCTACCTCTGGAGCAAAAGTGTGATCACACCAATTCACAAAAAAGGGTGCATCAGGAACCCTGACAACTATAGAGCAATAGCAGTCTGTAGCTGTATCGGAAAACTGCTCTCTACGATGCTGCTATCTCGGCTCGTTAATCACCGCCAAATCTCACATCCTGATCCACCCAACCAAGCAGGCTTTACCAAAGGAAGTCAATGCAATGACCATATATTTACGCTGATGTCCACCATAGAAAAATACAAGAAAGTCAAAAGTAAAATATATGCAGTGTTCATTGATCTTCGCAAAGCTTTCGATCTAGTCTGCAGACAAGCTCTCATGTTCAAACTAGCCTGCTATGGTGTCAATGGTGGCTACTACGACATCATCAAAGACATGTACAGCAAATCAGAGGGTCATATCAAGATGAATGGTAAAATCAGTGAAGCATTCAAGATCCTTAAAGGAACTGAACAAGGACACCCACTTAGTCCTGAGTTTTTCAAAGTTTACTTTAAAAAGCTTTCTGACCTCCTTAACGAAGCTACTGCGAACTGTCCGACACTCGCTGGACTTTCAGTGACTCACCTAGCGTGGGCTGATGATCTAGTAATCCTCGGCCTAGATCCTGAGTCTCTCCAAAAGTTGCTTACGATTATTGGGGACTACTGTAACGAATGGGGTCTGGAAATCAATATCTCCAAAACCAAATTCATGGTCTTCAATGGCAAAGGACCAGACATTCCAAATTGGCGTCCTTCTATTCACGAAAGAGATATCGAGATGGTCTCCAGCTACTGCTATCTTGGGATTATTATAAGCAGCACAGGGAAATTTCGGCAAGCAACTGACTCTCTATACCGTAAAGGACTTGGAGCTTACTTCAGCTTGAGAAGCACTATAGACCGGAGATTCGTTGATGCATCCTGCCTTAACAAATTATTTAACACCCTTGTTAAGCCAATTCTACTTTACGGCTGTCAAGTTTAGGCCCCGGTTCTACCCACCGTCAATAAGGTCCTCTCTAGCTTCAGCAAGTTTCACAATCTTGATCATGCGGTCTCCCACATCGCTAAACAGCAACTTGAGCAAGTGCATCTACGACACCTAAAATACCTTCTTGGTATAAACAGAAGGGCAGTCAATGCTACAGCCTGGGGAGAAACTGGCTCATACCCAATCATTATTGAAATGTTGAAACTGAGTACTAAATATTTCAAAAGAGTTATGAGCCTCCCCTCTACACAACTAGTCAAAGCTGCAATGACTGAGCAGATTAACCTCAAATTATCATGGTTTGTAGGCATCGAATCAATCATCAAATCATTCAACAACATCGACCTTCTTGAAAGGAATTCATCGTCGCTGTTGAACGCAACCTCACTCGCAGACTCCTGCAGCCCTGAATTAATCACAGAGAACCTGAAAAAACAGTTCCGCGATTCCTGGGGTTCTCTTGTGAAAGATTCTAGAAAGCTATCATTCTACAGTGAAGTCAAAACAGAATTTGCATGGGAGCCATATCTAACCTATGCTAGGTCTTTTCAGGACAGAAGGGCAACCACACAGATTCGGTCCAGTTCTCATCACCTTAGAATTGAAAGGGGGAGATATGACAAAACTCCAATTGATCAAAGGACCTGCAACTATTGCGAGCTTAACACCAACCAGCTATTCATCGAGGACGAGAATCATATGCTCCATTTCTGCCCCCTAGGGAAAGGTCCTAGGGACAAATTTCAAAATCTCAGTGGAAACCTACTCAACAATAATGGTAATGGTAGCTTCAATCTTGCCTCCACGTTCATGTCGCAGTCTGATTGCAAGGATACTCCCAGTGATGAGGACGTAAGTTTGATCAAACTCTCAACCAGCACCATTAACAAGATCTACAGACTAACCCTCAACTTCAAAGACAGTCTGAAAGCAGATAATTAGTTTCCTTTCTCAGTTTTCTATTTTTGTATTCTTTCTTCTTTTTTCCTCTCCTCCCTTTTTTTTTCCTCCCAGCTTTGAATCTGTGATGGATGTGATGGAAGGCTTGCGTTCACTTTTATCCCTACATGGGCTCCCGGCCGTGCGTCCATGTAGGAGCTGTGGGGCCTTCCGAGTGATAGGGTTACAGTGACTGCTAGTAGAGAAAATATGAAGGTTCCACCAGTAGACATAAGTATCGAAAGCAGGGCATTGGCTCGACCTCCGAGGCGGGGTATCCGTGAGGACCCTGGTCGTAATCAGCTCTGCACTATTTCAGTGTATCCTGATGCCTGAAATCTCGGACACTGCCTACGTATGGGGTAGACAGCCACGGATGATTTTGTCTGTGAGCTTTTCATCACTTCCTGACATGAGCCAGACCTCAGCTGGATCCTTCCTTTTCCTTTTTCTTTACTTCCCGTTCAGTCTACCTCTTCATCATCAGTTTGAGTTGCTTCGCCTTGCATTCGAACTTTGCCTCCACAGTTCTGAGTTCACCACGGCACCTCTTTTGGATGCCTCCTGCCGGGCAACACCAGCTCTCAGACACTGGCTAACTTACCGCGCACGGTTTAGTTTCTGTGTCTTTTCTGTGGCCGTGTAATCCGTTTTATGCCACCCTCTCTGCCGTTCTCGCGCTTGCGCTCACCCACTCCTCAGTGGGCTGTTCATTTGACAGAGTTACTGGCTGGCACTCCCATCATCCTCTCACTCACCATCACTGCCCAATCAAATTTATGCAATCAAAATCACTATACACCCATAATCATATGATCAAAACACAAAGCTTTGAAATATACTTTTTTCTGTTTGAGATTTGAATAACGTTACTGTAATGTTCCAAATTATATTTTAAATGTTCAAAAATGTTCAAAATATTCAATATTAAGTGAAACCGCGTACACTGCACCATAGCCAAAATTTCTACCCAGACCAAATTTGTTTCTGATGGGTCCTTTGAGCTATTCTAAGTCTCAAACCCCGGGGCGGAAGTTATATAGACGGGAATGTCTTCAGATCCTTGATTATAATGACAGTATGTTGTGACACTTGACATTGACACGTCACAGGTCACTGTAACGTTTTGTCACTTTATTAATAACTAGCAGGAACCCGTCTAACCCTAAAGTGGTGTCAAGACTCAAGAGACTAAAATAATTATTACCTATTTAATTCGCGTTTTTGACACCACTTGGGGGTCCAAATTTTGGGCTCTAAAACTCCTATTTCTTGGCCTATTTTTTATTTTTTCATGCTGATTTGAACGCCATTAAAGCATTTGACCCAGTCAAAAAAGTTTCAGTTGTATATCTTTTACGGTTTTTGCGGAAAGTCGCGTTAAAGTTGATGCCCTGGTGTCAGTAAAATGGCACGGATCCATATATCCATATATATCGTCTCGCTTTATATATAGTAAGATGGTGTACAACTGTTCACGAACTTGGCCCTGACTAGCTTATGAAACAAAATATGCCCTAAATTACTTATTTTGTGAGTTGATGAAGAAAAAAGCACGCGTATTTAGGTCAAAAATAGCTCTAAATTGTCAGTCTTCTTTTTTGTTTCGTTGACATAGCTATTGCGAGTCGTTTGCAGCCATCTGAAACTTTGTAGAACCCTCCTAGCCCTAAAGTTGATGCCGTGGTGTCAGTAAAATGGCACGGATAAATAAATATAATTATATATATATATATATCGTCTCGCTTTATATATAGCAAGATGTGGACTTCAAATAAAGCCCCTTTTAAAATTTGAATGTTTTAATTCTACCGCACTAACTTATTGCCTCCTAATTTAGAATAATGGAGGGATGGTTCAGCCCCACTATAGACAGAGTCCTGGGGATCTGCATGATTCTCATTACTATCGTGTCTATCTTTGGGAACGCCCTTGCTCTCAAGATCTTCATTGGGCTGCCTAAAACTAGAGCAAACATCCTCTTCACCAAGTTAGTAATGATTCAGTGATTAATTGGTTGAGATTCTGAGAAGCTTACTTTTATAAGTTTAACAGAACGATGTGGCTTTTGTAGAAAACATTTTCCCAGTTGATTTATTTGTCTTAAAACTGAAATGTGACGGTTTCGCTCTACTTTTAGCTGAATCGTTAGATTTTATAATTTTATTGTTTCTCATGGTTCCTTTATATTAGCTTACTTGTATAACTTAAAAAAGAAAGCTCTGAATTTTGAAACAATTCACTCGTTTTCCCTATTTCGTAATTCGTTTGAAAATTAATTTATGACACTTGACTAACGCTCAATTAATTTTAAGACAAATACTTTAAAATATCGAGGTGCTGTATTAGCTAGGTCTCATGATATCATGGTATAACTATTGAATTGTATTTTCAGTATCGCATTGTCAGACTTCCTTACAGGATTAACATCATCTTCCTACGTTACCTTCGTACTTTTCAATAGCAGGTTAGAATCAATAAAAATAGATAGTGGGCTACAATTAATGATTATTAATTGCGGGTTATAGAATCAATAATAATCAAGTTAAAAATATCAATTTAAGCAAAAAAGGTTAGGGCCTCTTTAATCCATAATTACATTCATAACTTTTTCGACCAATTCGAGTTTTTCATTTTAAGAGGCTCATACAATATCCGAATTATTTGTTTTATGAAAATAAAATGGTGAACACTAAACATCACAACAATTTTCACCATTTTATGAAACAAATAATTTGATAACACGAATATGATCATGTAGTTAGTTACATTGAAACGTTGGAAAGTTACTTACAAAATTTCCCTCGGTCTTATTGATATTCACGGAATTATTCAAACTTTTGAACGCTAAACATTTAAATAACTCAGTTTCAATTTCAGAAAACCTCTCCTCTATGGTAGCAGTTGTTGTCGAAAGACAGGAGAAGTTTTTGGGACCATTTCTGGTGAGATAATTTGCCATTTTAGTTTTTCATCAGTTTTTGAACGCGAAATTTTCCCAATTATCTTAAATGTTTGCAATATTGATTTTTATGATCAATTTCGCTTAGAATAATTGATGAGTCTCATACAATGGTACCAATATTTAGAAACTTTATGAGTATGACTGTATGAGTCATACTGATACAGTCATACTCATAAAGTCTCTAACTATTGGTACCATTAAGGTCTGAATGTCATGCACAGAACAGTGCCTTATATTATATACCTTACTCGGTATATTATGACTGCAGGATAAATTGGTGGGTTTTGGAAAATTCCGCCATATTTTTCCCGGTCAAAAATTTTACCAGTCATAATAAAACCCGCCGAGTCAGATTATGGGGTTCCACGCGCGGGGGTGGTGATCATCATATTTTACCTGAAGTCTCATATGTGCTAGAGAAGAATTTTGAAGCAGTGGATGGAGACTGTAACTTTATTGGCTGTTGCTACCATAATTTCGTTATAAAAATTACTATTTGGTTATAGAAATCAGATTTCAGCGCAGTACCGGTTCCCACAGGTTCGCGGAAGAAGCGTCTTCGTGGTATAGCTACTGCTTTGTATCACGTTGCGACCCCCACGGTCGTTTCACTATGGTCGTTTCACTATGGTCGTTTCACTACGGTCGTTTCACTATGGTCCCCTTTATCGTCCTGACGATACAGGGGGAGCCGCGCACTTCGTGCGCGGCGGGTCATACAACGTATGACAAGCTACTGCTAAAGGGCAGTTAATTATCATTTCTTTACTGTTGCAGTTTGAGTCGTCATCGTTAGCTTACAGTGTACCAATTTTCTGACGTTGAGAATGGCACGCCAGGCTCCCGAGATAGAAGAAGTCCCAAGAGCTGATGATACTCATATTCTGGAATTTACGGCTGCGATCGCATCTCGAGGATTTCATGTTTACAAAGCTACTTGACTGGACAAAGGCGGAACCTGGAGAGCGTGTAATAGTGGGGCGAGAGACATCAGCTGAGTCGCTAAAGATTGATCGCTTCTCGTGTGCAGTGTGTAGATTAAAGAAAGAGGGAGTTTTTCTCGTTAAAGTAACTTGTGGCCACACCCCGCTAGAAGTGAGTAAACTGTGCCACTATTTCATGGTCCACGGTAGATTGATTACTGGAGCAGTTGAAGATGAAAAGCCAAGACGTTCCCCAATACCAAGCGGTGGGCAGAAAATCAAGCTCCGGCTGACCTTCATAGCAGTAGCCCCACTAGCGGACAAAATGAAAGTCTTGTTAAGACAACAGTACGACTTCGAATTTGACGGTCAGCAGCAGGGGGATAATGATATCAATAATGATAATGGAGGGGACATTAGCGATAATGAGAATGATAATACGCTTTAATGAAGATTTGACTTATTATTGCTTGGATTTATTTTCCTTTAAATAGACGTGTCTTTTTTTCTATTTCTGAGCAATATCAATAACTGCAAATTGAAATAACTTCTTTAACAAGTAACAAAAAACAGAAATTTCGGTTGAAAATTTGTTGACCTCTGAAAAAAAAACTTGAAAGGTCGGCCACCGGTAAATTCATGACCGGGATAATTTGGCGGGTTTTGGGAAAGTCCGCCATATTTTTCCCGGTCATTAATTTTCCCAGTCATAAATTAACCCGCTATAATATTCCCGAGTAAGGTATACGCTATACAGCAATATTATAGTACTGATAGTGGTACTTTAATTCTTACAACTAACTTCTAAAACCTCTTCATCAGATGCTCTTGACACTGATGCTTTTTTGGATCTCTTTTAAAATCAATTTGTCGATAACTTTCAACTTACAGGTTTCTCCCACAATACCTGTTCTCGAGCAAGTTTATACATAACTCTCATCCTGAGGTAAAATATTCACGTACTAATCGATAAAATTAAAATATGATTCTATATTATTTGTATATGTCATTATCGATGCCTTTGTCTTGATGGATTTAGGTTTGCTACTTCGATAAATCAAAGCATGTAAAAGTAACCAAGGAGTTTGGATAGGATGTGTGTTTATGATTATAGTTATACACTATTGACCACTATAAAATGAAAATTGTCTCTAACAAGTGACAGTTACATTTTTCTCCTTGATTTAATTTTTAAGTTCTAACCAAAAATAACATCTACAGCGTGATAAGATGTGCATTCATGTGCTATCCGCTGAGGATCAAACGATATGTGACTGTTCCCATGACCATGACCCTCACTGCAAGTGTATGGTGAGTAATACTTGTCATCCTACATGTCATCCTACATGTCATCATACATGTCATCTTACATGTCATCCTACATGTCATCCTACATGGTGAGTATAATACTTGTCATCCTAGTCATCCTTTGAGAGTTGTTGTACTGCTGTTTGTTACAACTTTCAGCGTTGTAGCACTGCTGATAATCCTGTTTATCATTAACACTTTCAGGGTTGTGGCACTGCTGATGTCTTCGATTCCTTACATGTTTAAAGACACGTACAAGTACCAACCCTTGGCCCTGCTCTACGTGTATAGCCTGGAGTTTCTGGATGTCGGCACTCCAAACTATATCCTGGGATACTTCTTCCTTCTAATCCTGCCCTTTGTACTCCCTGGTCTTGGAATTGTGATCAGCAGGTGCGTTATTGAAACATGTAGCTACTAGCTACTATAAGAACCCATCGTCATCTCATTACATTTGACATTTCAATTATAACTCGACCAATCTGATCGCAATATTTATTAACTCTGGGTGGCCATTTTCTATTTATGGCCACATTATCAAATGATAAATTGACCATTTGACTACTTTCTTAAACTTTGTCAGACGTTTAAATCATTGTAATATTGTAATATTGATATTTCTTGGTATTTGTATTGGTATTGGTATATTGGTATTTCGGACATTTACCGATAGTTGAAATTCGACATCTAGTTTCATATAGCATCATCTAGCGTCATCTAGTGGACTATCGTGAGATGTCGCCTGATGACGATAGATGACGCTAGATGACGCTAGATGACGCTAGATGACGCTAGATGACGCTAGATGACGCTAGATGTCGAATTTCAACTATCGGTAAAGGTCCAGTATTTCTTGGTATTTCTTATCATGGAACTGAAATTGATGAAACTAAATATGTTGCAACAAGACATTCTATAACCAAAATATATGGTTCCTGAGGTAGTTAAATAAAAGTTCTCTCAACGACTCAATCATGACTTAAACAATCAACCGCAGCCTAGTGTGTATCCCCAAAGTGTACCGAAGTTACCTAGCCGCAAGACAGTTGACAAACAAGACTAAATCAGGTGGCCGACTCCCGCCAGACCTGGTCTCTCTAACCACCACTGTGCTGCTAATAGTGGGGGCTTTTCTTTTCTGTTACACTCCTCTCTGGACTCTGATGAGTTGCCAGTTTCTGGTTCAGACCAACGTTATTCCTAGCAGCTTGTTTGTTAGTACTTATTTCTGTCCAGTAAATTAATTCATTTTATTTAATAGTTTACTCATTTTTAAATGAGAGACAAGGTTTTGAAAACTCTAGCATAGCACCTATTATAGCACCCGTAGATTTTCACTACTCGCAATTTTGCACATAATTCGTTAAGGATAAGCTTTGGTTTGAATAGTGTCAATAAATTATATAGAATTGACCAAGTGCATCAACTATCAGGTGCACACATTGACGGTCAAAGAAGCAACTCTGTAATCTAAATATCAGCTGATATGATGATATCAGCATGATCTTTATGATAGCTTCATATGATATAATATAATATAATTAAATTATATTTCAGATGCACATACCCCCTTACCTGCTAACCATCGGTTACACGGTCATGACATGCCTAAACAGCGCCATCAACCCTTTCATATTCTACTTCAGAGGTTCTGAGTTCAAACGCCAGCTTGCTCTTAAGATCAGGATGATCAGGTATGAACAACGACCATTTTAAAATTGGCCAAAGAATAAGTGCTTCAAGTCCCGAAATTTGGACCCTTAAATGTGTCAAAATCACAAAATAAATAAACATTGTTGTTTCTTGACACCATACCACTTTAGGGCTAGACGGGTTCATGCCAGTTTATATAATTCATCATATTCGGTTTACATTATACTTGATGGGTGGTATTATAAGAAAGTAGACACTGAAATTTAAATTTCTTTCAGAGGTAAAAAGATGATAAAAGGAGCTATAAAAGCACCCTTCAACCACACGAAGGCAGGCGCGGAAGAAAAGTAAGAATTACTGAAACATTATAACCGTTCTTAAACGCTTTGCATTCGAGTAGTACTTAAAGTTAAAGCTTTAAAGTAGTTCCTAAATATACTTGTCGAAAATTGGTTCGATCTTACGACAGGTCAATACGACAATTTTAATAAGCTACCTGTCATATTCATAACTGATAACTGTTTTATTCTAGTTCACTGCACGTGCTGCATCGAAATGTTTAAGAAGTGCCGCATGGCCTCAACTGCATCGTAAATACTATAGTTAACTGTTCTATAATTTAAACATGACAGGTTGTAAGGATAAATACTTAGTAGATCATTAAACTGAAACTAGAAGCTCTTACGGGCATTTTCTGCTCGATACGCTAGGGACTCCAGATACACAATTCTAGGCGTATTATAATAAAGATACTGATAGATAGGTATTTACGCCGGTGCGCAGTGAACTGTCGTAAATTCGTCTCTCCTATACCATTCTACTGCACAACTCTGACTTGTAATATTTCAGGAGAAACGACTCGAATACTAATTTTGATGGGATCGTCATCGGAAAAAAAGAAGCGGGAGATCTTAACAATCACGGACCACTCTGTACAGTATTTTCTTCGGGTACATATAAGCTTTTTTGGTATTATAGAATTAGAACTATATGTGTCAATGTGGCGAGTGTTATAATTATATCGCTCTAAATACGACTACGAGTCAGTGACACAAAATGAAAGTGTTAAATTTAGTCATGTGGTAACATAAAATGATTAATGATCATCATCCATAGTGTATTATTCACTGCCCAATTTTTAGCAATTAATTCTAAAAGTTTTACAATTATGTACCTTATCGGAAGTTTCTTGACCGAACATTACGACTTGCGTGAACGAACATAATTTTGAACGGGCATCGAAACAATCAGATGATACATCTTAAACAATAATCTCAATAAATCTGTGTGTGTGTGTGTATGTGTGTGTGCGGGAAATTTCCGAGCGGCTTAATTTGTAATTTAGAAAAAGGTTAGAGTTACGGGACTGGTTTTTTCGGTATAGTGCCGACAAAACTCTGACGAGGCCAAAAAGCAAATTTTTTAAAAATCGGCCGGTGGTAAGTCAAAGTGGTTTAATTGATGGTTTTGTACCACAAATGTGACATAAAATGGCTCACTTTTTTCTCCCTCTTCGCTTTCTCTTCCATTACTGAATATTATGTACAGGGTGGCCCATAAGTGACTACCCACACGCAACCTCTTAATAACTCACGTAATTCGTCTCCAAATTGCACCAGAATTTCAGAGATTATAGATATGGGTCATACTTAGATTTCCTGAAAGTTTCGTAAGCCACGCCCAATTACAGTGGGCGTGGCGTGACACTCCCTCTTTTTCACTATTGTCTTCATAAAATGAGAACGCTTTAAGCTAAGAACTCAAAATTTTTTGCACACATTTGGCTTGATAATTGAAAACCTTTCCCAAAGTTTCAAGTTCATTGGTTAAAATATGGCTAAGTTATGACCATTTCAAAACTCATCGGATACGTGATCCGAGCACTCAGTCAGTGATCTCGTCACTTGGTTAATGGCCTGTTTGGCTCACATGCACCGCTTGATTGGTTGCAGCCTGCTTATGGGCCGGCCTATACAGCTGACTGCACCTAAAACGCTATCACACGAATTTATGGTGGTGTCACCATTTCAGGGCTTGTGAGCCCTGCTAGTCACAGGTTCCTTACAATCAATAAAAAGGAATGAACCATCCATTGAATCATCGAACCGGGCCTACCGAATCACAAAGAAACACAAACTTTTGGACCGTGATTTCCAATCGAGGATAGATTTCGCCAACACATTCCTGTCCAAGCAGAATGTGGATCCCTACTTTGAGGACGAAATCTGGTACAGCGACAAGGCCATATAAACGGATATGCAACTCCCAGAATGCAATTCACTGGGGCTCTACTAGACCGGATGAAGTGGTGGAGAGAACGGCTTTTCCTGAAAAGTCACGATCTGGTTTTTATCCTAAAAATTTGTGTTTCCCTTTCTAGCAAAGTCATCATCGGTATCCAATCAAAGCCTAATGAACCTCATTAATACACGCTAACGCCTTACTCTTGATCAGATTGGGTGACGAGATCACTAATTGAGTGCAAATATCACTGACTGAGTGCTCGGATCACATATCCGATGGATTTTAAAATGGTCATAACTCAGCCATATTTTAACCAATGAACTTGAAACTTTTGGAAAAGTTTTCAATTATCAAGCCAAATGTGTGCAAAAAATTTTGAGTTCTAAGCTTAAAGCGTTCTCATTTTATGAAGACAATAGTGAAAAAGAGGGAGTGTCACGCCACGCCCACTGTAATTGGGCGTGGCTTACGAAACTTTCAGGAAATCTAAGTATGACCCATATCTATAATCTCTGAAATTCTGGTGCAATTTGGAGACGAATTACGTGAGTTATTAAGAGGTTGCGTGTGGGTAGTCACTTATGGGCCACCCTGTAGCGTTGGTACATAAGTCATAATTAGGTTAGCTGCAAGTAATACTATAAGCTTATTAGGGGGGGGGGGGGGGGGGGAGCCACTCATTCATGCGGTATGTTTGTTTACTTTCATACGACAATTAAATGTAATGCATGTTTTCAAATATAATAGGCGGGTGTGGTGCAGAGTAAATAGGACTAGGAGTGATGAGGTGTAATAGTCGTGGTACAGGATGTACGAACCTTATGATCATGGAATGTGGTGCCTAATAATGACTTAATTATCCAGGCCACGAGATTCGAGAAAAAACTGATTAAAATATGTGTTAATGACTCAGCGGGTAAATACTCCTACCCTTTTTAACTGCGGCAGTGAAATCCCGGGAGAAGGCCGGGGTACACTAGTAGTAGTATAACTATAAATATAATTATAATAAAGGGTTAATTCAAGATGTCAATCCTTCACAGCCATAACAATAATCGTCACCCTAACTGTAACCGTAACCAAAACAATAACTATATATTATTATTATATAACAATGACCCTAACCTCAACACTAACCCTAAACAGTTGAATTCACGTTTGTCACGTGACCAAAACAGTTGTTCGTTCATAACTCCTCAGGGAAGCATGTTTACCCTATGTCATTCAAAAGTGATTCAGAATCAGCGTCCAAAATACGTCGCGATCGATATGGCGCTTACTGGCTTGAAATCCCTTTCATTAAGAAATAAACGTATATGCACCTGCATTGATTCACGATGTCAATCCTTCGCAGCTCGGCGTGGCATCTCGCCGTTGTACCGAAGTGGTTGCGAGAAACATCATTTTACTATTTTATTTATTCGGTAAATTAAACTTAGTAATGATAAAACTACTATACTTGCTGATGCTCCTCGTACTATGTATTTTGCATTTTGGTAAATGGTTGGTCATGGTTAAGGAGTCAATGTCATGGCATTGCCTGGAGTTTAATATCAATTTAAATTGATATTAAACTCCAGGCAATGCCATGACATAATTAACTGGGTATATGAATAATTATTTGACGACCATCGACGATCGTCGCGGAAACGATTTCAGGTTAAGACTTGTAATTATGAATTTTATACCAGGTAAATCAAGGCTTTTAACTGAAACTCAGACTATATTTACACGAGCGTGCTGAATCAATCTACAGTCGACCTTCGAGATTTTTCTAAAAGGACCCCGACAGTTGAAACTTACCTGGTTCAATGTATTTTCGAACGCTGATTCCGAATCACCCCACAAATTACATACCGGAAACAGAAGTGAGAAGGTGTTTAAATTGTTTGCTTATATAAAACCTATTTAAAACTGGGAGGGGCAGTTTTGGCGTTCTTACTCTCAGAAATAAGATATATTTTATTCATAATCATTAAGATCCTACCACATCGATGTCCCACATATAGAAAAGGAAATATAAAAATCGTCGAATTAATTTGTCTAGCTATGTGAATTGTGATATCACAGGGTTTCGTGTTAAGAACTGTAGCATGAAATATCTCAAAGTGTTTAGGACTGGCACGAGTTGATATAATTAGAAAATGAGTTCATTAATGACATCCCCAGAATTGCTCTCCTACAATTAGAAAACACTGATGCGTCAAGATTGTCTACCATAAATCTACCATACAAAATTTATTTTATTTTTACACTTTTACACTGTGCATTCTTTTAACAATAACTTCTCATCATTTTCAGTAACAAACTCCACCGAGCTGAAGGAAATGCGTGTCTAAAGACTGAAACACCAACTGATTTTCCAAATAACAGTGACAATCACGCGAAGATGCAAATCCCTAAAGCTTAAGAACAATTATTTTTGTTACCGTATTTTGCTGATTTGCAGTACCTTAGTTCCCAAAAATTTGTGTGCCATTATATTGAGCACAATTTATTTGAGCCCGAAAAATTTGGGCAGAAAATTTGAACTCATTTGGGCGACCAAAAATTTGGGCACAAATTCTTCGAAAAATGAACGATTTTCCACTAAAATTTCAGTTAGATATTTGCCAATTTTAAGCATGTAGGTGGTAGTCTGAGTTGTTTCACATTATGAAATTTACGATCTGCCCAGTAACTACTAAAAAATACAGTGACGATGGCACAGTACAAAATGATAGATATACAATAGTGATATTTAGTCTCTCAATCAGATAGTTTAGTCTACTTACACTCAGCATATCTTATCATACCCCTTTCACATACAATTATCATTATGACGCCTCACCAGATGGTCGAAAGGTTTGGAAGAAAATTAGAAGTTTTACATCATGATCTATCAAACTAAGCGGCACATACGCTTAGCTTTGGGGAAACAAAGGTGTACATAATTGTGTGTTGCGCATGGGCTACATCACTGGGGGGGGGGGGGGCAGGGGGCAGCTGCCCCCCCCCCCTGGGATTTGGGGGACAAGTTTACAAAAACATGAAAATTATGTATTCTTCAACAAAGCATTAAACCAGACGGCTATGGTTTACAGTTTTGTTGCACTGTAGCCCCCCCCCCCCCCCCCCCTACATTGTGTTATCTTTAAATACCATGCCAGTTACCACGAACAATGGATGAATTCCGTGTATGTACTGTCAAGCTTAAATTCGGACTACTTACATTAATTTGCTTTTTCTTTTAGTTGCTGCTAACGTAAATTCGTTTCCCTCAAGTACTGGAAAATGCGTCAAAATTGTCTAATTTCCTTAAAAATTTTCCGGTGGGCTCCGCCCCTTGACCACACTGGGGGCTGCGCCCCCAGACCCCTGCTACTTGGTCAAGCCATGAATGATAGATTAGAAAACTAAAATTTCAAATATTTTTTCACTTGGATATGAAGAAAAAGCCATCTTTCTATAGATTTCAGGGCCACAGGCCAAATGCCAAAAGTTTGGTTAGCAAAAAATTTAGCAGGCGGAAAAGATTTATGCAATTAATTTGGTCTGCAAAAAATTTGGGCGAGAGGCCCGCTCAAATTTTTGGTCGCCCAAATTTTTGGGAATTAAGGTATTCAGGAAACTTGACCACCTTAATAACTCCATTTAGTTATTCTTTTTTTTGAAGTTGGAAACAAAAGTTTTTTTTTAAAAAGTCGGCTATTAAAAATTTGCGCCAAAATTTTTTTTGTCGCATTTCTCCTTTTTCTAAGCTATTGTTAATTTAGCGATAGCACGATCAAAACTTTAAAAAAAAAAATTAATTTCAGTTTATCGAAAAAGATTTTATGGTTAATTCCATGGCCAAACGTCAAAAATTACTGATATCTTCTCAAAATTTGGATTGAAATCGCAAAATGGAGAGTGATTAGGGATGGTATGTCGACCAGCTAAATTGGAACGATAAGAAATGCGCTGTTTGTAACTGTGTGTGGTATAGCTGCAGGTTTGCTGGAAAGATATTTGGGTGCATGTAGATTGTAGACACATGCCCAGAGAGACATTGGTAGTTGGTTGATCTAGATACTGGTGCGGAGGTGATATTATCAAATGCAAACTCAGAATCACTGTCACTTGTCAAATCTTATATAGTTCTTCTCCTCACAAGTAACCAATAAAACCATATGTATTGGGGTCTCTTATACGTTAAATTATTAAACATATGCTGATACAAATACTTGAATATTAACAATACTCATCGTGGTGCAATTGTATCTGTTTTGTTTTCTTTGTCGTCGGTATTGAAATCATAAAAAATAACAAAATAAAAAAACTTCGATTCAATATTTCCCCCGACCATATCGTCCTGTCTCGATACTTAAGTTGAGGGAGGTTGTCCTCAGCTGTTACATCGCATTCCTTGCGATTGGGAAGAGATAGCTGGTGTCTAGTCCGAACCTGCTCTTTATTTCATTATAAAATGCAAGATTTTTTAATCTAACGCTTTTTTACACTTTCGTTGACACTTGACACCTATCTTATAGTTTGCTCCGAACAGGTTAGCTGTTTAAGAAAAAGCGCGATAATAGATTATATTGTCTCAACTCAAGTTCGCCAGAAATCAACTTTCTCGAACTTGATCAGTACGTGCATCGAAAAGTGCACTCTAGTTCAAGACAATTTTCCGTCTGCATACACATTAGAGATTTCCACCACCAGCAATACCTGGCTACATAGCAGAGCTGAAAGACAAACCCGCCCTGCCTGCAGTCTGTGTAATCTAAATCAGCATTACACAGTATTGACTGGCATCCCCCAGTTCTTGATCCAACATAGCGGAATTAGGGTAGCAAAACGAGTTTTGGTCATCGATATACTGTTTTGGAAACGATGCGCAACTTTGTGTGAAGTCATTGGACAGATTTTGTATGGGCCCTAATCATGTTGGACAGATTTTGTATGGGCCCTAATTACGTTGGACAGATTTGGTGAATGGGCCCTAATTATGTTGGACACAGTTGAACTTCACGGCTTGTCAAACTACAGAACGTATACTGCTATAAAATGATATAACGCAACGTTTAAACGATCGTTTGAACTTAACAAATTTCGGATTTAATTCCGGTCTTGATCAATATTTTTGGACCCTGTCAAATGCGTAGTATTCGCGGGCATGTTTCTATAGGAGATAATCCCAAATTAGATGATTTTCTATCTTTATGAAAGATTGATTCTGGATGTCAATGCATCAATACAAGTAAAACTCAGGATTTGAACAAGCATGCAATAATCAAAACATAATTTACAAACTGTATAAAATTGAGCCCAAATTTATACATAACACAATACAGGAGCTAGAGTTTCATACTTGTGGCGCCACAATATAACGATTTTCTGTCTTTCCATGGACTTATATCCCGCGGGTACCACCATTGCGACCACCAGGCCAGCCTCGTGCCATGTCTCCGGGGTAGAGGACCCAGCCTCGAGGTGCGCTCTGGCAGCAGGGCATCTTGCGCTGGTCTCAAGATTATAAACTACCCAGTGTTCAACTTATGCGTCTTTCATCAGTCTTCTGATAAGTTCTGAAACATAGATTGTAAAATTTTTGGTATGATCGAAGAAAGCTTTTGTGGTATTCATGCCATACCTACTAAAAATGGTCAAATAAAATCGATATAATTTCATAAAGGATTGAATAATTTAATGGACGTGCCAATCTAGTTAAGTATGTAATTATGTAATATAATTAATGAACAATGTAACTTACCATCATATTGTACGTTGCCGTTATCATCTTCAAGTCCAGCGAAAATTTGATCTACTTCTTCATCTGTCAGTTTCTCACCTTAACAGAAAACGGTAAATTAAAACACCATTTAGAAAATAAATCTGAATTTTTACTATTTGCAGAAGTTTTGACTCTGATAGAACCTATAAATCAAAATGTTTGAGCGGTTTCTTTTATGCTGTACAAGCATTGTCAGCAGACAGTGTTGAAAGCAACTTGTCACAAGTTCAACCCAAACCAATTGCCCGTTTCAACACCTCCGTGCTGCTTGTAATTGTGTTGATGAAACTTTTACCCTAATATGGTCCTTAATCCTTATAGAAAGTGTTGGAGCTTCAAATCTAATTCTAAAGAGTGAGTGAACCGCAAGTTTACAGCTAAGTAAAGAGGAAGTGAACCGCAAGTTTAAAGCTACATACCCATGAATGTCAGTAAATGCCTCAGTTCTCCGGAGTTCAGGTATCCGACAAGATCTCTGTCGAAAACTTTCATACCCTCAACGTAATCCTCGAATGTCATGGGCTTGCTGGCTCCCTTTACGGTCTCGAACACTGGCATGAATCTGTTGAATCCGAGCCTCTTCTTTCCAGCTGGGTCAATTCCTTCCATGGCTTTCTGGATCTGGGCCTGCAATATTTGGGGATTAGACAAATTAAAATCGATGTGACTCATTGTCATGAAGCTTTGATTTTTGAAAGATATGAAATCGCTGCGACCTGTTTTGTGAGAATAGTGATGATTTAATTAACAATTGTTAATCTTTATATAACTATAAAAGACTTGAAGCTGAAACATGATGGACAAAGCACCTGTCATTTAAATTATTCGGAAGCCATACGTCAAATAATTATCATTGATTGATGAAATAAATAACTTTTTGTAAATAAATTTTATCAGAAATTTATAACATCCAAGAATTTTCAAATATTTCTGTCGGTAAGTGCGAATCATTTTGTTCGGATCAATCGTGTCTGTGCTAACAATTCTTATGCCATCATAACAATATCCAATGAAGTAGTGACTAGAATTTTCAATAAAATGCACGCTATTACAGCAGGACACTCATTATGGCACAGGAAAAGAAAATTATTCAATAACAGAAGAGTAACGGTCGCAGAGCAATGTATCATTTGTAGCCTGATCCGGGTTTTAAATTCAATTATCTTCTCCGGATGGTATGATACATGTTGTTCCGGTGACCTCTCAAGTGTACAAATTGCAGTGTTCTTGAGTCAGCACTGCAACTTTTGATGCAGCAATGGCTGCAGAATACAACGTTTAGGATTTAGCTCAGTTATTGTAATTCTGTCGATTGAAACACAAGGAAACGTCTTATGGCTGGAATCTCTGTGACATTAACCCTTTTATTTATGGCGCTGTGCTTATTACAAATCATCTTATCAACTCATATCTAAAGTTATGTTTCCTGCAGACCTCGTCACGAAAGCCTGTAAGCGCTAAGGCTATCTCATTTTCGTAAATAAGTAATGGAACACGACTATCCTTATTAGACTGAAAAGGAAAAAGAATTGTTTCTTACGTTGGTTGGGTTGATGCCGAAAGCTCTCATGACGTCACCGATCTGGCTAGCCTCGATGTTGTTATCTCCAACTTTGTCGAACAGGCTGAACCCGTCCTTCATTTCTGCGGCTGCAAGAAATTTGGGTGAGTATATTAACTACATATTTTATTTTAATGTGAATCCAAATCTTTACAGTACAGCAAGACCATGGAGAAAGGATTTTTATTCGTTTTCATAAGTTGGTGAGTTTCTTGCATGAACTGCATAACTAAAGTAAGACTGATGTAATCAAATTAACTTACCATCACCCATGATAACTGGAGCTTTGGCTAAAGTGAAGAAAGGGTAAGATATCTTTCGTATTTACTTATATTTTTAATAAAATATCTATTGCCGAACTTAAACCAACAATAAAACAAATTTCAAAGTGAATGTAATATGTTAATAAGTTTAAATGAAATGGATTTGAAATCACACTGATTGACCAGGACCCTCACAAACAAATAAACAAATTTAGAACTGAAAGGCGGAGTACAAAAACTAAAAGCATAGCAGCAGCAGTAGCGAGGGAACAGTGAGCATAACTTGGAGAAACAGCGGTGAGTCCTGACAACTATGCTGTTGACAGGTATTCGGCCTGTCGTTACATGTCCACGTGACAAAACGACCGTCTCCTCGCTACCTATCAGCAGGTAGCGTTACAGTCACGTGATATTCTGGTATCACACGTGTTAAATATTCGGTGCAATTCAACCAGCCAGCTGTTTTCAACAGATTTGTTGATGTTCATCACGTGATGCCACTTTATTAAACATCTTGATTTCGTGTCGACATGTTTTGTAAAAAAGTGTGCAAACTGACTGTAGCTACAGTACATTACCGGAATAAAACAAGGTTCCTGCTTATGTGGAGGCGAGAAGTTGACATGAAAAGCAAGAGCAGCAAATATAAACTGTCTCCAGGAAATCTGAGGAACCCGGTTTTTCTAACACATCGACACACGACGTAAAATTAAGCGCTGTCACAGCAACCATAATTGAAGTCAGACATCGACTGCCATGGCCGAAATATCTGCAGCGTTACAAGAACTGCAGTGTAAAGCGTAACTAGCGACTGCTAACGTTGCAGCTGAAGCACTAGTAAGGGAGCTTAGTATCAATGTTCAGTATCTATTATTTTATTAGATAATCATCCCCGTCCGATGACAAGGTGCATTCGTTAGTGAATTGTACCTGAAGCTGGGGAATCGCACATGAAGCTTAGGCCAGGGTGGCTAAAACAAAGTAATGTTGAATAAACCGAAGAATGAGGCTTGCAAGCCGGCAACACGGCGTTAGAAGTGTGCGGTCACGTGACAGGACTAATATAGTTAGCCCACGTGACCGCGCGCCGCTGCTAATACTGTTAATATATTAGAGAAGCCCCTCAACTCCACACCCAGCAAGCTCAGCGCTTATAGGATGTTCCCTGTGTGAGGATAAATAAATTGTTCTGAAGTCTCCTCGCATTGGCTGCTCTGGAACGAAGGACTGGTCATTGGTCCTCCCTCAAGACACGTGACAAGTGCAGAGTCATGTGTTGCCCTGGAAATGTCACGTGGGTTAAGAAATGTCACGTGCAGTTTGCACTTTTGCTCGAACTATGCGTACATTGCAGCGTTTGAAGGAAGCAGGTCAACTTATAACTTTATAACGTGAACCTTTTTTTGCAAAATTCTCCAGAAACTTCCTGCAGCATATCTGTGTTATGCTGTCAACACAGACTTCGACAAAAACAATCAACATTTGTTATCGATACTTAAATAATAGTAAGGGAGTTCAGCATTAAGACCCAGCCTTGAGACCCAGAACTGTTAAAATTTACTAGCAGTATTCGTACAATTGCAAATTAAGTGTACAGGGGCTAAAATTAGCGTTTATTATTGCTGTAAGAAAGAGGGAAAATTACCTGTCATCTTCTCTTATAATATGTGGCCAGTGTCCAACCTTTACATTACATCTAACAGGTTACATCTAACCTGAACCTCGGAGAGGACAACAACTATTCATACGTCTCATTTGAATATAAAACTTTATTTTTTCTCCGTTCCATGGCTTAATTTACTGTGAAGCCGCAAAACCTATTGTAAGCGTTAGGAATAAAACCCCGAATGTGTTATTATAATAGAAAAAAAGTCTTTTCTTAAGAAAGCAAACTTACCTTATAGTAAAATGTATTCTTGTTTGGAATTCCTTTTAAGCTTCTAGTTTCGTCAGTTATGAACGAAATAAGATTTAGAGAGGGCTGAACAGATTTTTGGACTAAACAAAATTCCAAGTCCAAAAAGTCAGGGGGGTGGTTTTGGCCACGCCCATTTGTGTTGTTATCATTTATATATCTCAGCTTCTGAACATCGTTAATAAAATTTTGGGTAGGCTCAAATTAACTGCAATATCTATATTTATAAATATAGCCAATTTATGAAGCAATTTTTGAATATCAATAAACAAAATTAAAATGCTCACTTTTCGAGTCATTGGCAAAAAACTAATTTCCGGTGACGAGAAAACACGCATGCAGCATTTAGGGCTAGGAGGGTTCTAAAAAGTTTCAGATGGCTGCAAACGACTCGCAATAGCTATGTCAACGAAACAAAAAAGAAAACTGACAATTTAGAGCTATTTTTGACCTAAATACGCGTGCTTTTTTCTTCAACAACTCACAAAATAAGTAATTTAGGACATATTTTGTTTCATAAGCTAGTCAGGGCCAAGTCAAGTTGTATTTAGGGCCGTGAGATGGATTCGGTAGTATCCAGATAGCCCTACTCCTGTTCGCGAACAACCGTTCGCGAACAGTTGTTCGTGAACAGTTGTACACCATATAATGTAATATGCAATATGACCGATTCAATCTATTTTTTTTAAACAATTGGTTACCAGATCATATGACCGCATATCAATCATGAAATTGAATGGTATGTATGATATCTTGGAGGCAATTAGTTACGACTAGCATAATTTGCCATTAATTGTTTGATTGATGTAGTCTGATGATAGTTATTCTTTATATACCTATTTCATGATGTGAACTGATCTCGTATTCGTATCATTAATTAATAAGCCTTGACACCGCTTATTGAAATTCGCGTGCGATAATGTGAACCAACCGTGCTAATTGTATTCATTGTATTCCTATGATATGGTAACCATCATGTCATAAGTTGTTCGCGGACAACTGTTCACGAACACCTGTTCGCGAACAGGGGTCGGGCTATCTGGATACTGCCATGGATTCGTTGGGCCGGTAAACATTTGTTGGGGCCAATTTTACTTCGTCTGAAAGAAACAAGGTGGCGCATATATCATACTTACATATTATAGAGTTGTGACACAGTTTTAGCGGAGATAAAATGCTATACAGTACAAGGACAAAAGAAAATCGCGATTATTTAGGCCAAAAATCGCGGCGCCGCGACATGCCAAACTAGGAAAAATCGCGGCGAAATTCTCGAAAATCGCGGTGAAAGATAATGTATTCGTAGAGCAAAGTTAGATGTCATATATATTCGTTAACTAGCTTGTACATTGTTAGTCTAGTTAGATTAGCTTTAAATACTGAGCAGAGCTTGCTTTTAGATCAGCCCTTCCAATCTTTCCGAACTTTTGAGATCAGATGATCCTCCCCCCAGAACTCGCCAGACTTCGCCAGAACGGAACTCGATGTTCCACTTCGAATCTGTACTCATAGTCATAAACAATATACATAATATCATTAGTTAACTTGTGTTAATACTTTACAATTACCATACTACACGTAATCAAACAAATAAACCCTTTTTACAATGATCGAATCACGTGTTCTGATAACAAAGCTAGAGACTAAGGGGTATGGACTATGGAGCACACTGCTTTTCATGTGTTTTATAGACTGACCATGAGTTCCTTTACACAAATTGTACTACTAGTCTTAACTATAAATCTAAAGATTATCTTTTGTGGGGACCGAGGGCTCGTGACGAGCCCTCGGTCCCCACAAAAGATAAGTATGGTAAGTTCGTACGGTACGTACCTTTAAATTAGCTGTACGGTACGTACTTAATAAAGTAGGCTGAAAGGTTAAATCCAGTTGATAGCAATGGAAACAAAATCTAGACGCGCGGTACGTGCGACAGAGAAGGGGTTAAACCCTACACTGATGCGGAATTCGAACCTATGAAGCTTATTAATCCGTCAATATACTGGAAATATTTTGGAGGAGAACTTTTTCTGCTTAAACAGTTGGCCCAAATAGTATTCAGTGTTTTAAGTTCTTCGTCAATTTGTGAGACCAATTTTAGAGATTACGAGTATATTATGGACAAGCGTAGATTAAGGTTGCGACCTGAGCTAGCTGAAAAGCTGGTGTTCGTATACTGCAACAAAAGGATGAAGCTTTGAGTTTAACGATAATTACAAGTAGTAGTAGTGTAGTACCGTTTAAGAGCGATCCGGTACACAAATTTTCCTCTTAAATCTTTTATTGTTTTAACCACTGTGTTAATTTTCGACTTCTATCTCAAAAATTATGATGATAATACTAATCAAAAATTGCAAGTAATTCACTGAAGTTGATTCTAAAAATTTGAACAAAAATTGTACCTTACAGTGCCTGTACGGTACGTACCTTTAAAAGTAGCTGAACCGTACGTACTTAAAGCCCTGTACCGTACGTACTTGCCATCTAAGGGCTCGTCGTCCGAGTATAAAGCAGACACTCCTGATCACTACGTTCGTAGAAATATTTCCTTTCCCTCATGACCTGTTGTAGGCATAGATTGTCTTAACAATTAGTCAATTTTATCATGGTTCCAAATCTCATGATTCAATGTCACTTAATAAATTAACTCCTAACTAACCTTATGCCTAACTAACCTTATGCCTAACACATTACACATTATTTTATTTCCTCATCTTTGTCTTTGTTCATCTTCTAGCACAATTCCTTAATTAAGTGGGGTGAGTCATCGTCATGTGAATGTTTGCAGTTTTCCATACATTGATTGGGGTGTCTAGTGGTCAAGTTTATGTCTAGTGTCAAGTTTTAGGGACCTTTTTGGCTTACAATGTTACGTCAGCAGACGAGTGGGTTAAGATTAAGAAATGCTTGTGAAAGTGGATTCCTGGAAAACAATTGTTTTCCATGGTTTATGCTACCCTGATCATTATGAGCCTGACGTATTTTTTTTCGGTTTACTTTACCGAAGTCCGTACCTACCTTTTAGTAGTACCTGCCTCTTGATATACGATTTTGGACTCGAGGCTTCCCGGACGGGAGCTCTGTCATCAGAGGTACGTATCGAGAATTACTCGGACCGAAATTACGTTTGTTGATTAATTGCTGCTCGGAAATTACACACGCACACACAGAAAACACACATCTTGAGAATATAAAGGTGATGTACTCATGAGATTAAGATTTGGCGATCCGCTTTTCATGAATCTCCTTCTTACTTTATTATTAGGTCATCAAGTATTTCAGTTACCCATATGTTAGCTTCGTCGTTTACAAAAGCTTTTGTGATATTCAAAGGGGTCACGAAATCCTCTCCGAACCTCCACGTGGTGTGGCCTGGTTGGCACTAACGGGTGGTATGCTCTCTTGTTGAGTACAAAGGCTGGGACTTGCCAACTCAAAGTTCCCATTATAGGAACCAGGAAGTCAACACTAACAGCTACCAAGCACCAGGAAATTTCTCTTTCAGATATCAGGTTACAAGATAGTACACGCACAAATGACGACACGTTAGACACAGATACCTAGCTCTAAGAGCTATTAAATCACCAGGAAATTCTCTTTCAGCTTTCAGGTCCCATCGAAGTCACCCACCACAGAGCTATGGATTCCAATTCGCTCATTCTGACTACAAGGACACACTGATAATGAGTAGTCTTGGCACTTCTCCCTCCAGTAACCACTTTTCAGGTCTTCTCAGCTAGACAGCTAAGGGCTCATCTTGAGGCCATCACATTTAATTTAGGATTAGGGGACCGCCGGGACCGGGTTAGCTTTGCCACACTCTTCATTGAAGTGAGACTGGACGCTCTACAATCATCTAGTAGCAGCAGAGTTTGACTGACACCCTGGAAGTGTCCCCGACTTAATCGTCAAAACATTTCACATATACTATCACATAGAAACACTAATATAAGAATAGGGCTCGGAATTCCTAGATTCGTAACTTATTTATGTCGCGTGAAATCGAGACAGGAAGATCGCCCTAATTTTTTGGATTGTGGCTAACTGTCAGACAACGCAATAGAAACAGTGTTAAAATACACATTTTTATTCATGTGCTGTGGCGCCAATTTAATTGATAAAATCTTCAAATTAACGACACTTGATTTGACTTTTATCTTTCGAAAATTGTGGTTGTATAATGTGCATAATATACACAAGCATCAAATAATTGTCTTATAAGTTTACGTACCTTACAAGACTTTTTCATAACGTACGAAATGCGACGGTTTTCCCGAAATTTCGCCATATTTTCGGACCGCCAAAATTTCGGTCGTCGTAATAGAATCCGTCGCATTATTTTTAGCTTATTCCAATAATTGTGGCTTCATCGATTCATTTTGTTCTTGAAAAGTTAGTGATATGATGGTGGGACAAATAAACACAATATTCCATGATGAATTTAATGTCAAGTAATACGTTTTAAATTTACAATAAATTACATTTATGTGCTAACATAAACGTCTTATAAGAGACTAAGTCAAGATAAACAATTTAATACCAAACTCAATAAGTGAAACTGAAAGAGTCGAGCCGGACCCCTTAGAGGAAGCCGAAGATGAAGAAATCGATTTATAAGTTTCATTTTGTTTCAACATGATTTTACCGATTTTTAGAAAATTTTGAATTTCCTTTGTGTCAGAAAACAAAATGATGAAAAATACCCTTATTTTCTGTGACGTCCGAAATGTGACGGTTTTTGTTCAATTTCGCCATATTTTCGGACCGCCAAAATTTCGGTCGTCGCAAATTGGTCCGCCACAAAAATGTCTTGTAAGGTACTGCTGTGTAATGTTGTAGGAAGAAAAACATTCAATTACCAAACGCTAAATAACAGTACACGTTAGTAAGAACCTATTACCTAAACTAACCTTAAATTATGAATAGTTATTTCTTGATACAAACAATTACTTGTTAAGTTCATGGCAAAATATGTCCATCATCAGATTCTACTGCCACTGTCTCCATGATAGACCGTCTGGGTCGTTTCTCGGCTGGCTGGCCCGGTATATATAGACGAATTTCGCCTGTTTTGGGGTCGGTGTTGGGGATGCATGTGTCCTTCAACCTCATGCGATAACGTGTGACACTCCCTGTCTTTACATAGTGCTCCCAGTCCTTCTCTTTGTAGTCACAGTCGCTGAAGTGGTCGCTGCAGACTCTATAGGTTTTTAACCTCCTAACGTCATGGTCGGCCCTGTTCACTCTTTTATCCCATGCTGTTCGACGTTTTGCATCGCTTGGGACGGAATGAAAAACCAGAAAGCTTCTCCTACTACTCATGGTGTCTCTTCCCTCACGGTTGTTACAACCTCCGACTGCACAATGACTTACCATCAACCGTCTTTTGATAAATTTTAACTAGTAAAGAGTTGTTGCAGTGATAATGGAATGAAGCTAAACTAATATATTTAGTAATGTCATAATTGCAAAGCTTGAGCTACTATACTCTGAAAACACGTGCCGCAGTCGACAACAAACGCGAAAATTTGTAACAGCTCTGACTTAGTTATTAATTCTTTAATCGGAAGATAAGACTTTTATCTACGGGGTACAGACTACGGATACATATGTTAGGTTCGTGTCTACACATTGCACGTTATTCAAGAAAGCACACATTCGCAAGCTTTAAAACACTAAGACCGTACAGAACGAAAGTAAACAAATTGAACACTGATCGTGCTACATTCAAATTCCATGAAGTGAGCTGTCTTTAATTGCTTGAATTTAGGAACTAGATTAATCGCTGTACACCAAATTTAGGAAGATATGTGAAATACAATGGTTTAAACCTGATGGTAATCTTGTCGGTTCAACAAAAAAACCAACAGAAAACTTGTTATGGACAATTAAAATCAGGTGTTTTTACACATGTCGTATATGCTATCCCGTCACCTAGCCACAACTTGGAAAAATGTAATTGATATGCCCCATATTATCTCAGCTTGTGAAGCAATTACGACGGAGCTATTTTGGGATTGTGGCAAAATTACCAAGCCTAGATCACTACCCAAGTTTCGAGTATTTTTGAAGAATTCGCAAATTTACACTTCATGATCTCTTTACTGGTTCTAATCAGTTTCTACAGCGGAAGATCTCAACGCTCGAAAACAGTTCATCTCGGACATCCTGCAGAGATGCTTTATCACAGCCTTTCCCATTACACGGGGAACCCTTAGATCTACAGTACCCTGGTGGACAGCATAGCTCACTAAAGCATAGCGGACCTCTTTAGTTCTGAGACGCAAAGCTAACCGGACCAGGAATAAACAACAATGCAATGCTTCGGGGATGCAGATAGGACATACAACTTTTAACGAATGCATTACTAAAACTTTGGATTCAATTTGTTAGCTCGACAGCTTCAAGACTCCAGGGGTCTGTTGCATTGATAATTTGATATTTATTATTTTATGATTTCGTATATACTTTGGGAGTCCTGGCGTGCAGCTAGCAGGAGTTGCATTCTGTGGGCACGGCGATAAGACCTCCCTCTTAAAGTAGGAGGCCAGAAATCGTTGACCAGAGAGAGAGAGAGAGAGAGAGAGAGAGAGAGAGAGTGAGAGTGAGAGAGAGAGAGAGAGAGAGAGAGAGAGAGAGAGAGAGAGAGAGAGAGAGAGAGAGAGAGAGAGAGAGAGAGAGAGAGAGAGAGAGAGAGAGAAATTCAAAGGGAAACATTGCAATAAATTCAGAATTCTTGGAGCCTTCTTGGGCCAGAAATCGTTGACCAGGAGAGAGAGAGAGAGAGAGAGAGAGAGAGAGAGAGAGAGAGAGAGAGAGAGAGAGAGAGAGAAAGAGAGAGAGAGAGAGAGAGAGAGAGAGAGAGAGAGAGAGAGAGAGAGAGAGAGAGAGAGAGAGAGAGAGAGAGAGAGAGAGAGATAGGGGGAGAGAGAGAGAGAGAGTGAGAGAGAGAGAGAGAGAGAGAGAGAGAGAGAGAGAGAGAGAGAGAGAGAGAGAGAGAGAGAGAGAGAGAGAGAGAGAGAGAGAGAGAGAGAGAGAGAGAGAGAGAGAGAGAGAGAAATTCAAAGGGAAACATTGCAATAAATTCAGAATTCTTGGAGCCTCATGGAATTGCTAATGACTATTGACTAATTCTACCTTTCACACTTGAGCACTATTTAGTATTTACAGCGTACACACTAACCTTATCTGCAGATTGGTGTCATATTAATTTAAATGTTGTTAATAATGGTTTGTCCTTGCTATTCGCTTGTTTGCTTTAGCAAAGTTTCTGATCGCGAAATTATCAAGATGAGCAGCTCACGAGGAGATTGATTTCCATTCTTCTTAATATTGGCATCTGTTGTCATGGCAACTGTTAGTATGACAGGAATGTCAGATTATTATTTTGTAAGACTGCTGCCCCTCAGTGTAACTGTAAGACTGATGTGCCAAGTCTCCTCAGATCTGAATTATCAAACAAGAGCAATACTCCAGTAGCAGTTCCAACCCTAGGAGCAAAATTTCCAGATTACCCTCAGACTAACTGCAATGGCCATATTTATATACAAGCTATGAAGCAACATAGGGTCTTTTAACTTTTTAACTTATTTTCTTACCTTGTGTCCTACTGGATCTATATCGCTTAGTTTTTAAAATATTCATTAAAAAATGTTTTACCTTCGCTTGACGCTTAGTGGCGAAACTTACCTGTGGGCCGCCCCCTCGCTAAATTCCGGATGAATACAGTTCCGGACGGATATGCGGCTTAATATCCGGTTTCGGTCTGGTTTAGGTTGCGTGGCCGTATATCAACTGGAAATTTTAAGATTTTTCAGGCAAATTGTATTTAAAAAACTTCATTTGGGGTTTTTAGGTCTTTAGGTAACATTCCGGGTCCTCACAGTCTCATCTTGAGACCTAAAAGCATGTCTCGAGATCTGACCGGTTAAAAAGTCTATATGCCGGGTCCTTAGCTAGCATATGATTACAGGGTCTAATATATATATATATATATACACGATTTCGTGCACTTCATGCCATTAGAGTTATCTTCTTCTTAATTATAATTCAAAGAATTATTTATGTATGTATGTATGTATGTACGACCGCCCAGGCCACGTGCAAATTAGACGAGAAATGATTGTTTTAACGTCAATTTGATCGGTTTTATTGATATTACGCTGTGTTTAGTGCGAGCTACATTTTAATGGGCTGTATCTTCGGTTGTGTAGGATATTTTGACGCGATTTAAACTTACTAACAAAAATACTACTAGCTTCCTCCCTGTGACCACGGGTTTTCTAGTCTATATTATAATTCAAAGAATTCCCTTTGTTTGTACAAATGTTTGTACGACCGCCCACGTGCAAATTAAGTAAAAAGCAAAAGGTTGCAAAGTAACCATGGTAACGAGGGTTGTAACACGCACGTGCACGTGCAAATAATGTTTGAACGGCATTTTAGGAGCAACATTTTAATCGGCTGTATCTTTGGTTATGTAGCATATTTTTTGACTCTATTTAAACTTACTAACAAAAAATACTATTAGCTTCCTCCCTGTGGCCACGGGTTTTCTAGTATATATATATAACTCTAATGGCATGAAGTGCACGAAATCGGAAATTTCAAAACTGTTAGGATACGTTTTTTAATTGTCTGAGATTTAGCAGCAAGCGGTCGGAAATCTTAAAACTTTTTAGTAATCTTAACACTTGCCACTCGGTACCAGTCTGAAAAAAAAAGGAAGATTGATTGATATCTGACCTATTCCAGTCCTGCAGCCAAATCCCTAGACAGGTACCTACTGAGGTATTCGGTTCCTGAGTTCCTAGTCGTATGTGATTATACCAAATGTGTTATGTGGTCAATTAGTCAATATACAGCTAAGCGTACGCTATAATATAGATCTATAAAACGGAGCACGAGTTACTGGGGCGCCATGAAAGCCCCTCGTTTCTCCGCAAAGTCTCTCTCATTAAGTGCTAACTTCAAAGTAACTTTACAACATCATATTCCACATAATTGCAGTTCACATTCAGACATATTGTGTGCACAAGATAAAGTGACTCGATTTCAATCTGTTAAAGTATTTACTCCAGTAGCAGGGTGTAGTTGAGTGTGCACTACGATGTACAGAGTTTTTTGATACTGAATTGGGTTAAATAGGTCATTGGTAACTCAAATACAGTGACTTTTAATGCTATAATATTATTTAATTAAAAACGAAGAGGTGACTCGATTTCAATATCAGTTTATTGACTATGATCTAGTTTTAAACTAGTCCCTGTCAATCCTGCCTTTCAATGTCGTAACAAGTTATATATTATCCAAACATCACTAACCAATAACCATAAAGCTATAAAGCTTATATTGAATAGATGTAGTTTGTAGTTGAATTTGAAAGTTTGTACATTCATACAGCAGGAAGCTCAATTTACAGATTTACACTTATAATCTTCTCACTAGTGGTCTCATATGTTCGGTGAGAATTGAGACGTTCCCCGTGTTAAGTTCTACTTCTCTCTTAGTAACATGTTTATTGTTAAGTATAAATTCGTCATTTGATTTCTGTCAAAATTCTTTAATAATTTGATGATCGCTATTAATTGCGGCTACGCTATTCCATATTTATCTACAGAAATTATAAAAGAGCTTATTCTACACATACTAACGGTGCATACCAACCAGATTTTACGTTAATGGAAGAAGATGAAAAGAGACTTGTCAGTAATGAAGACGATAATCTCACAGTATACGGTTCAACATCAAACCAACCAGAAGAGACACTGGTCAGTGACAAAGACAAAGATCCCACAGAAAATAGTTCAGAAGATAACACAAAGGAGCTGAATGAGATCTACGAACTGGTTGGCCTTGGTCCGGCCCAGTATCTTTACTGGATATTAACTGTACTTGTAGCATCTTCTGACTACGTAGAACTAACACTTCTCTCAGTAATCCTCCCTACTTTGAGGTGTATCTGGGACTTATCCTACGTGTTTGAAGCAGCAACCACTGTGGCAGTATATGGCAGCTATGCAATCTGTGCGGTGGTGTTTGGGAAGATAGCAGATAAGTACGGGAGAAAGCCGGTTATAAAGTGGGCTACAATAGTTCTGATGGTGGCTGCTACCGCTGGTGCTGTGTCCCCCAATGAGTGGGTCTTCCTTCTGACTAGAGTTCTGACAGGGGCTTGTGTGGGAGTTAACATCAGCTGTATAGCCTGCTACTGCACCGAGTTCTCTGAGAGTCGTTACCGTGCACATGGGAGCTTTATTTTCAGTGTCTCCATGAAACTAGGAAAGGTTGGGGTTAATGTTCTCGCCTATCTGCTGCTTCATGTTATAGGTTGGAGATGGTTTATCATTGTCTGCACAATTCAAGCTGTTCCGACACTTGTAATGATTATTATACTTCCAGAATCTCCTCGTTATCTGTGTGCTAATGGACAACAGGACAAGGCAATGAAGGCTATCAGGTGCTTGGCACGACTCAACGGAAAGGAGCTATCGGATGACTTACAAGTGGTTTGCTGCTCCGATCAAGATTCCGGAAGTTATTCCAAGCTTCTCAGCAAGGAACATAAGAAATCAGTCATAGCTCTTTCTGTGATTTACTTCAGCAATATCTTCGTTGAGTATGGTCTTATCACTCTGCTGCCCCTACTATTTAGTTCCGATATCTGTGGCGCTGGAGTGGCACCAGAGCATATATGCCAAAACCTCTCTCAAGAGGACCTTGCGAAGTTGTCAATTGTAACTTCTACACAAATTGTCGCAGCGGTTGGAGCATTAATTCTAGCCCTAACAGTGAATCGTTTGGTACCATTGAGAGTAGCTATTGGTTTCGCTGTGCTCTCCATGATGTGTTTTTTTGTGTGCGTAGGTCCAGTATTTACATTATTAACCTCAGTGGTTATCAAAATGTGCATAGCTGTGTCCAACACCTTAATCTGGATAATGATGCCAGAAAGCTTCCCAACTGATATTCGTTCCACGGCTATTGGGTTCATTAACGGATGGGGGAAGCTGGGAGGTTTGTTAGGCGCGGGTTGTGTCTACTTGTTGTTTTATACAAACCCATACGCTCTGATAGGACTTTACAGTGCTGTTGCTCTAATTGGGTTTATTAGCTCTTTGGTCTACGATAGGGAGACGAAAGGAGAAGAAATGAAAGAAACTTGAATTAGAATCGAGATTACCGTAATGTTCTACAAGGATACAAGGATACAAGGAAACAAGGATACAAAAGTGATAATTATTTTATTGAATTGACAATAGTTATAATTCTGAAATAATTTAAGGTTACACAATTCTAGTTATTTACAAATGTGTAGGGATAAAATAGAAATGTTTTATAATACTATTTTTGAGGTCCTATAGCATTATGCATTGGCCAGTATTTGAGTAGAAATCTGGGCTCTTATAGTAGGCTGTAAAATTTTCGTTCACAGAGAGAATTGAATGGATTGCTCTTGCTGTGGCAGTAAATTTTGTAGGGTCTAGTGTTTTATCGGATAGCAAACCGGCTAGGTCAGTAATATTTTTGGGATGGAAGTTAAAATTTTCTCTAACTGAGGAGTAGAGTAAACAGTCAGTTAGAACATGAATTTCGTCCTCAATAGGCTTAAGCCCCTTGCTGAAAAAGCAAAAAGTGCACCATCGATGTTCTCTTGGTACTAGGGGGGTTTCGTAACGGCCCCTCTCAATGTAAAGATTGTGGCAGCTAATACGAATATAATTGTACCATCGTTTTGTACAGTATATGTACTATGTAGTACATAGTAGGACTAGGAGGTCCAGTCATGCACGATAAAAATAAACTTGCTCAGATTTTCAAAATTGTTATACCACTGTTTTCTAAAAAGTGTAGTGTGAGATTTTTCACAACACCAAATTTGTTATACCTTTTTGGAATGATAAATGAGTTTTGCCTAGTTGCCATATTTTATGACGCGCGGATTTTGGAGCTGGAGCTTCAATAAATGTTTGCTCTAACCAGAGCCCTCTCGCTTGCAGTAGCTCGCGATACACATGGCTCGACCGAAACAAGCACGTCACGCAGTACGCGTATGCCGTATACACATGGCTATGTGAAAATAAATTTCACTAAATGTCCACAATATTCACTAAATGTCCACAATATTCACTAAATGTTTTGTTGCTGCTGATAGTAATCTGATAAGCTGATAACGCGCGGCCTGACCTGCCTTTTAGCCACGTCTTGTTAACCAGTTTACATCCAACACCTACTTTTACACCCTCTATACCATGTCTTCTGAGCCTAGTTCGAGTCCTACTAACCTAAGCTTGATCCCCTCGAGTCCTCTGGAGTCCCACAGCCCTACCTCTAGTTCGAGTACCACGACGCAGAGCGACACATCTGAAAAGGGGTTGCTGGGCAGTGGTGCCCCCACCACTGCCGCAGATCAAAAACACTGCTCGGCAAACCCTCAAGCTGAAGGTAAGATAAACGTCGAAAATCACAGTACGCAGACAGAGTTTGTTGGTTTTTGGGTACCTACTTTTACGCCAGAAACTTGCCTCGAGCTACTGCCGTCACTTACACCGGACCAACTTTATCGTGAATCTTTAAGTGCCGGACTCTGTAAATCTACAAACAAAACGCTACGAAAACCATACATGACAGCAAAGCTAAATCTAGACTCTAGATACTATGATCATCTTATCAGAAATCCAACTGATAGGCAGACTATACACGGTAATCTAACCTCCGATTTTTGCATGCTGCTGGAAAAAGCCGAACAGACGCTTGACGAATACAAGGAGGTGATAAGGAGCTCTAGTTCTCTCGTCGCTAGGAACTCTACTCCCAACACTACTTCGGATCCCTCAACCTTCGTCACAGGTTCGCCAGCCGGACACGAGGAAGTACTAGAAGCTACTCCGGTAAGAAGTTTGCGATCAAAGTTTGAGTTTGAAACGCATAATGTTTGTGATGGACTGGACTTTCAACGCATAGGATCACGTGACGTCTCTTACTTCGGCTCCAGTAAATACAGTTACGGCAGTATTACCCATCGTGCTAAGGCCTACCCACCATCTGATCACGCTGTAAATAAGATACTAGACTGTATAGCTGACGAACTAGACGATCCCACCTTCAATAGGGATAACGTTACTTGCATGGTCACTAGATACCAGACAGGCTCAGACTCTATCCCGTTTCACTCTGATAATGAAACAGGCTTAACAGGTGAAATCATCACTGCCAGCTTTGGGGCCACTCGCACCTTAACTTTCCGTAACATAGTCACTGATGAGCGACGTGAACACGAACTAAGGAATGGCACAGTGTACGCAATGACCACAGAGTCTCAGTTTTTCTGGGAGCATGCGATACACCCCGAACCTGGCGTCACCTCGTGTCGTGTGTCAGTGACCTTTAGACGCATAGACAAGCCCATGCGCACGCACATTCCTAAAATCCATGAACCGTCAATAGCACCATCCGACCCCCTGAGACCCTCCAAACAGACTGTCCTATACCTTACTGACTCTATGATACGTAACACCTCATCATCTTTCCCCTCTAACTTTCGTGTCATAAAGCGTGACATGTACCAACTCACGGACTTAATGAAGTTTGAAAATTTTTTTGAAAACTGCGATTATGTGATTATATCTTCCGGTATTAATGATTTGTCGAGATATGACCATAGAAGCTATACACTTTCCCGTGAAATTAGGGACAATTTTAACTACTTGTTTGCTAGATATCCAAAAACAGTGTTTGTTTTCAACTCCCTTCTTAGAACGAGATTTGCATGGTTAAATAAGGAGGTTGATTTGTTTAACCGCTGCATGTTTGACTTTAGTCTGATCGAAAATCGTAACTTTTGGTTTTTCGACTCCCACCATATTTGTAGTGTGATATTTAACAAAGGGTTTGAGATTTTAGATAGATCTGGAAATGGGATTCACATTACTCAGCTGCCCAAGAGTGAGATAGCTAACTGTCTGGTGACCGGTGTTCAAAAACTCTCTATGCGAAGCGAGAAAGTTCGAAAGCACTGGCCATTAAGGCGGGAGTTTGTCTCGCTCTTGCCTGGTAACTAACGGTTAAATACAAACTCACAAAGCCGTACCCCAGCCTACTACTTATACTTGCCGCGCCAAAATTTTCACAAAATTTTTACAAAATCTTTAAGGGATTATAGCTTACATCTTATGGTTATAATGAAAACCCTCGCATAAAAATATATAGTCATGCCCGTGCTCTTATCAGCTTATCGTAAGTTACTAGAATTCTTGCCCGAGTTTTTTAAACACTTTAGAATAGTTCTGAAATCAGTACCGCTATCGTAATATTGTAATATTGTAGACTACGTTACGATTCTATCTACACACAGAGCTGTATAGTTCTTGATAGGTAGGTCTAACAAGTTTTCTTTTTCATCTTTACGCTTTCTCAGCACACAGTTTATTCCTCATTCATTCACACGCACACACATTAGCATTTTATACATTTTCTTAGACTGTACAAGCTATTCTATACACCATACTATACACTCTTATCTATTTAATATCTTACTTAATTATCCACAGATATCTGGTATTTACACATCTTGAACAATGGTTGAACCTAGTTTCAAATCACAATGCTCAAGTTGCTTCGGGTGGTCTTATGCTCCTAGAAATGTTTTCATTTGTCCTGTATGTGACAAACCAGTTCATAAAAAATGCCTCAAAGATTATCTTGGTTGTATTACATGCTGTCTAAACCTAATACCTGGCTATAGAGTAACTTCCTACGAACTTAATGATAATTACAATACAATAACCCCCACTTTTAACCCCTATATTCGTTCTCACGTACTGAATCAAATAGGCGAACTTACTGATGAAATAGATTCCAGCGAAATCGATCTCAACAATTGTATATCTGAGATATTGGTTAGCTGTAAGTACCAACACCCTGATAATATCAAGACCCCTAGCAATCGCGAATTTAAGATACTTTCGTTAAACGTTAGATCACTCGTGAAGAATATCTCAAATTTTAGAGAAGAAATAGAAACATTCTCCAAATTTGACCTCATCTGCCTTAATGAAACCAACTGTAAAATTTCTAATCTTCCTAATGGTCTGAACGACATTGAAATCGAACAGTTTTACGAGCCCTTTATCAAAGAACCTGCACGTAAATCTGGAAAAGGAGGTGGTCTTGCGCTCTATGTTAACAAACGCGTTTGTGATTACGATAAAATACAGGAACTCGAACTCAATCTGAGTCCAGAAGAAGTTACTTGCGGAGAATTTCAATTGCTTAAAATCAACAATTTTAAAAACGGAAATAAGACAAAAATCATCGTAAATTTCTACCGCTCGCCATCCACAAGCCCTAAAAAATTCCTTGAAAAGTTTGAAAACGTGCTCAGGGGTCTTGATAGACACTCCAGAAAGCAGATAGTCTTCCTGGGTGATGCAAATATTGATCTTATAAAATACGATACCGACGCTTACAGCCAGGATCTTATAAGCTTACTAGAAAAATATGGGTTTGCCCAGACTGTCTCCAAGCCTAGCAGGGTAACTGACCACAGTGCAACGCTTATTGATCACGTGTATACTAATCACGTGACCAACGTTATTAGTTGTAATGTCGTGACGTTGGATATGTCAGATCATCTCGCGGTTAGCACGACCATTAGTTTAGGAGCCACACCTAGTTTGAACGAGCGATTCCGTAGTCAACGTGTAAAGAACAACAACACTAGCTTGAAATTAGAGGCCCGTGTATTTAACGAAGCTAATCATGCTAAATTCAAAGAGCTTATTGTAAGTGAGACCTGGGATGATGCTACCTCCTCAACGTGCGCTGATGAACAATACAATTCCATCTATCAAACGTACATGAAACACTACAATACTGCATACCCCCTGAAGCGCGACAGTTCGAGAAGAAAATTCGAAAGAGCTGACCCAAAGCCTTGGATCTTACCCTGGCTTGAGGCGGCATGCAACCGCAAGAAGTTACTTTTTTTTGAAAAAACTATAAATCCATCACAAAAAAACTGCAACGCGTATGATAAAATGAAAAAGTTTTGTCACAAACATGTGAATCTAGCCAAAGAAAAGTACTATAAAAAAATGTTTGACAAATACCAAAACTGCTCTAAAAGTCAATGGAAAATTATCAATGGCCTCCTGAACCGTAACAGAAAAAAGTTCGGACACACCCGTCTGAAGGACGACGATGGCACGATTATAAGCTCCGATCTGGCAGTCGCTGAGAAATTTAACGGCTACTTCTCCGGTATTGCAGCCAGTATCAAGAGGCAAATCGCTGCCCGTCGAACCTTTGACCCAGGTGGTTTCAAGCATTTTCTTAAGGCTTCGTGTAGTAACTCGATGTTTCTTAAGCCTACATCACACGGTGAAGTCCAAAAGATAATATCAGGGCTTAAGAACAAGTCCACACTCGATTGTAAAATTGAGCCATTGAAAATTGCAAACAGCTGCGAAAACTTTACCAGGGCACTAGCTAATGTCATTAACTGTTCGTTCTCCAGTGGTACCTTCCCAAATGCTCTAAAAACTGCGAAAGTCGTTCCTATCCACAAAGGTGGTTCAAAATTAGAAGTAGCTAATTATAGGCCGATCTCTCTTTTGGGATCATTCTCGAAAATTTATGAGAAACTTATGCATGCTCGTGTTTTAGAATTTTTAGATAAGAACGATTCTCTTTTCGAAAATCAATACGGATTTCGGCCAGGAAGATCGTGCGAACATGCACTGCTCAATGCACAAAATTCTATACTACACTCTCTGAATAAGAAACAAATTTCCCTACTGCTCCTGCTCGATTACAGTAAAGCCTTTGACGTGCTTGATCATGAGACCTTGCTTAAGAAGCTTGACCATTATGGGATCAGGGGAGTCGCGCACGAATGGTTTAGATCTTACCTTTGTAATCGATCTCAATACGTAACTTTAAACGGAACTTGCTCTTCTAGCATGCCCATAGTTTACGGCGTACCTCAGGGTAGCATTTTAGGACCTCTCTTATTTGTAATTTATATAAACGACCTACCTGGAATTAGTGATTTTGCAAAGTTCATCCTTTATGCCGACGACGCAAACATATTAACTAGTGGAACCACCCTAGAAGAAATACAATTAAAAGCCAATCAGCTAATTTCACGTCTTGTAGATTGGGTAGGTGTTAATGGGCTATCTTTAAATGTAAAAAAAACGTGTTACATGATTTTCACTAGAAAAAGAATCGACTTCAGCGGCTTTAATTTGTCCATTGACAACACTGTAATCGAACGTAAGACTGAAGCAAGATTTTTAGGAGTGATCCTAGACGAAAAGCTCACTTGGCAAAAACACATTACGGCCGTTAGAATAAAGATGGGTCGCTACCTCGGAGTTATGTATAAGCTAAAGCACCTTCTACCTATCAAAGCCCGCCTAAACATTTTCCAAAGCCTTATCCAATCCCATCTAAATTTCTGTTCTTTAGTGTGGGGATTTGCCTCAAAATGTCACATTGAATCTCTGTTCACCAAGCAAAAGCAGGGAATTAGAGCTGTTATGTCAGGATATGTAAATTATAGATATAAAGACGGCAATCCCCCGGAGCACACAAAAAGTGCGTTTAGATTGCATAATATCCTAACAGTCCATAGCGTCATTGTAAAAAACGCTCTTATTCTACTACACAAAGTAAAGAACATGCCAAGCCTTCTCCCTAAATCCATCAAAGAACTTTTCCCTCACGATATTCCCACCTATAATTCCACATACGAACATAACCTTTCTTGGTTCACAACTTACAACGGCCCAACATTTAGAAATACTCTTTTCTTCAAAGGACCCATGCTCTCTATTACAAAACAAAGTAAGGATATAACTATTCCAAGTTCTACCTTTTCAATTGAAATCTTTAAAAATTCAGCTAAGCGCGAACTCCTCAAGCTGCAAAGCTCAGGAGACGATGAAAATTGGCCAAATTTCTTACTTTATAGTATACCTGGGCTAAGAAAGTCTCAAAGAGAAGGGCGCTCGCAAATAGACTACAGCACCGAGTTAGTAAGCGACAACGCGTAAAGAAAGATCACTCGCGTCAAATGACTATGATCTGCTATCAACAACATATCATTTTAATTTCACTGCCATTATGCAATGCCGAATTTACATCTGCCGCGCAAAACTTTTTATCTATTATTATTAAATAGTAATTAGCATGTTTACAAATTGCGACTTCAGCCAGTTAGTTTTGCAGACCGTTAGTTATATAGTACTTTTAGTAGGGCATTTATTTTAATATATTTATTTTACATTATTATATTTTAGTGTGACTATAATTTCATTTATGTAATAACCATTGATCAATAAATTGCGGCACACGCCAACCTCCACCGTGGGGTTTCAAAACAAACAAAATGTAAAAGTAACGTAATTTGACGAAATTTATTGATTTTCGTCGTTATAATATTATTCCATCATACCTCAAATTCCTGAAATGGGATCATACCACATACTAAGAAAATTTATAAAAACCTTCCAATTGCGGACTTTCAAAACTGTCCGAAAATCTTGGTGGATATTTTTCATACGTTGTATGACCGGATGATGATTAATCACTCTACACTCGACTGTCACGTGACTTTTTCAACCCGTTCTCTAGCTGGTTCTGAACGACTTTTCGAAAACCTAACCCTCTAATCTGATCCCAACCCTAGCTCTAACCCAATCCTAAACAAAAACATTTGCTGAAACCCTAACCCTAACGAGAAATAAGACTGACTTCCTTATACGGTCATATCACGTGATCGAGACAGTTTTTCGCCAATATCTCGTCAGGGGAGCATTTTAACCCTACTATGTCATGAGGGGTCATTCGGAATCAGCGTCCGAAAATACATCGATTGAAGTTGGTTACAACCGTCGGGGGCCCTTTTAGAACAATCTCGAAGATCGACTGTAGAGTGATTTAGCACGCTCGTGTATGACCCGCCTGTATCGTACAAACTCTTCCATAGTGAAACGACTCACTATAGTGAAACGACCGTGGGGGTCACGACGTGATACAAGTGGATATTGAAGTTGATATAGATTATAATGATGAATTAAATATATAAATGGGCCGGCCAAAAGACGTTGCTTTAAGCTGTAACATTGAACATGAACTTTGACGGATTGCGGATGTTACTCGTCTAAATTTTTTCGAAGTTAAGTAGCGAGCGCCGCTTTATTCTCGAAATATGGCCCGATGGCAAGTGGCCATCCTACAATCGGCACGCACGGCTCAATATCGATTGTCGATGGCGTGCACTACTATTAAATTATACCATATACATAGCGTAAATAACGTTGCGTTGTATTTTGACGCCTTTGGCTCTTCCCTCTGTGCCCTGGGTAGGGCGCGATTAGATTTTGACCGTTTTATTTGCTAAACGTTGTTTACCTGGGGACCCCAGGCTATTATGTTCATAAACAAATAAAGATTTGGCGGAATGACAGGCTGAGCGCGGCCCAGTAAAATGTTGTCATACGTTGTATGACCCGCCGCGCACGAAGTGCGCGGCTCCCCCTGTATCGTCGAAGATATAGTGAAGCGACAGTGGGGGTCAGTGGGGGTCACCACGTGATACAAGTAAAATGTTGTATACCTCTTGTGCACGCCGGCCGGCCGGCCGCGCGCGCTTCGTGCGCGATCAAAAGGGGAATTACATGACAGAGTGTGTCAACGTTTTATGTAAATTTGTAAATTCTGATTTCGATTTTAATGGTAAGTATTTGTGTATCACGTCGTGACCCCCATTGTCGTTTCACAATGTGCAATGGTGGTGCCGATGGCACGTGCTACGAAGTAGCGCGCGCCGGGCCAAACCATTAACAATGGTCAAATGACTTACCTGGGGACCTCAGGCTATCATGTTTATAAACATAGAGATTAGGCGGAATGACAGGCTGTGGGCTGAGCGCGGCCCAGTAACGTATGACAAATAGATAATTGATAATTTAATTGACGATGTCAATTCATGGCAGCTCGGCGCGGCACAGTAGCGCATCTCGCCGATCTAGCCAGAGAAGCCTCATTGAGTGCGCGGCGCGGCACAGTAACGCATCGCGCTACAATTGATAATTGATTGCATTTTAGTTTTTAGGCTGAGTTGAAGTATAACAAATTATTTTTTGAATGATCAAAACTGCATAGGAAACTGACCCTCGCCCTTAATAATCAAGTAATGGTCGTTTTGAATGCTGATCGGATGAGCTAAAATTTCAAGCAAAATTTAATCCTCACCAATAATTGTAAAACCTTGCATGCTAGTCTATCATATATGCAATATGTAATAAGCGCCATGAGTTGGCACAGACTTTTGTCTCTGATTTTGATAAATTTAGTACCAAAATTTGCCTCTAACTGTGAATAATGGAAATTCACCGTGTATTGACGCATGTTACTCGTCTAAATTTCTTCGCAGTAGCGCGCGCCGCTTTCTTCTCGAAATGGCCCGATGGCACGTGCTACAAAGCCAAACCATTATATATTAACAATGGTCAAATCAATCATCAACATAAATGTTATTTTGATGAAACAAGCTTAATGAATTATTGGTCATACGTTGTATGACCCGCCGCGCACGAGTGCGCGGCTCCCCCTGTATCGTAGAAACTCTACAGGGGTACTATAGTGAAGCGACAGTGGGGGTCACCACGTGATATAATGAATTATTAAGTGATAAGATTACCTTACAAGACATTTTTATAACGTACGAAATGCGACGGTTTTCCCGAAATTTCGCCATATTTTCGGACCGCCAAAATTTCGGTCGTCGTAATAGAATCCGTCGCATTATTTTTAGCTTATTCCAATAATTGTGGCTTCATCGATTCATTTTGTTCTTGAAAAGTTAGTGATATGATGGTGGGACAAATAAACACAATATTCCATGATGAATTTAATGTCAAGTTATACGTTTTAAATTTACAATAAATTACATTTATGTGCTAACATAAACGTCTTATAGACTAAGTCAAGATAAACAATTTAATACCAAACTCAATAAGTGAAACTGAAAGATTCGAGCCGGACCCCTTAGAGGAAGATGAAGAAATCGATTTATAAGTTTCATTTTGTTTCAACATGATTTTACCGATTTTTAGAAAATTTTGAATTTCCTTTGTGTCAGAAAACAAAATGATGAAAAATACCCTTATTTTCTGTGACGTCCGAAATGTGACGGTTTTTGTTCAATCTCGCCATATTTTCGGACCGCCAAAATTTCGGTCGTCGCACATTGGTCCGCCACAAAAATGTCTTGTAAGGTAGGCAAGTCAAAACAAATAAAATTATGATATCAGCTGATAAACTCGTGGCTGATTATTTAATAGTTCGACACCAAATGGTAAAAAGTGAATACTTAGTTGAAAACAGATGTTACTTTACATTAACATTCAAGAAGCAAATAAGATTGCAGCAAGCTTTTTAAAAATCTTATATGAAATGAAAGGCTCAATAGTCGATCGCGATGGTATGTAGATGTGTCGAGTAAGCATCAAAATCTATCAGTTCATGTTAGATACAAATAATAACTAAGTTGAGACAGATGATGAGACATGTTACAGTCTATAAAGTTTGGCATACTATGCAATAATATGATGCGCGCATTGTTTGTTAATTACGCTAAATATGGAGAATAGTTACTAAAGTACCAGTGAAACTCTCTGGGATAAAGGTGTTAAAGGTTGTAATATAATAGATTTATAACAAGGTTAGATAACTCTCTAGTTATAACTCTCAGATGTTCTTGGTTGATCAGTGAGTGGTGTATGATTATTACGCTGAGTGATCTGTGTTCACCATCCAAATCAAATCAATAAATATTATCTATTAATAATTTAACTGTGATTTGGGGAAAGTTCCTTGATCCACTCTTTACTAGCAGTAGCTCTCTCAGCTATACTGTCCCTCTTACTTGTGCTGGTTACTGCTCTCTCAGCGCTCACTCAGGTCCACTCTTTACTATACTTGTCTGCTCTCTCAGAGCTGTTCACTCAGAACTATATCCTCAATCTAACTTCACTGGACTGCTACGCTAGCATCCACACAAAACAACCTGGGGTAATTAAGCACTTAAAACACTGTAAGGAACATCCTCTCAGGAAGTACACAATCACGAAGTAAAACAGATCACAATGTAAAACAGGAAATAGAACAACTTACACACAAACACTTACCGGCTTCAAGTCGGACACTCTTGTGGTTGTTGGTAGGTCCTAAGCTGGTTGTTGTTGTCTTCATATTTACATCTGTATTTACATGCTTATAAAAAGAATGGTTAATAATCGACATTGTTAACATGACACAAAACCGTGCAAAATATGAAGTGACCTACCAAGTACAACCAAACCACATACAGATCAACGGTGACACTGATTATCACGTGCTCCAATCACCACTCTGGGATGCAATACAAGTAAAACAATTACATTGTAGGGAAATTTGATCGTGCGTGGTGTAACCGCGTCGAAATTCATGTTGATAAATTTTTACACTCTTGATATATATAAGCTTTCAATTTTTCATGTTGTAGTTGTTTGGCATTCAGCTTTCTCAGTTCAACCAATTTTGTATTTCAGCCCAACCATCTTCTACTAGGGTATTTTATTCAGATCTAAGGATAACGTTACGCCACTACCCCCCCCCCCCCCCCCCCCCCCCCATCCAGTGCATACAAATCTTAATATCTTTCATTTAATTTGTACTTCTACCATTGTATTAATGACATCTTCAAGGTCTTGAAATATAGAACCCCTATATCACTTTACTCCCTCTTTGAAACATCTGGCAGACTTGGCAAAGAGACACTCATTCTCACACCTATACCATCAGACAGCTACATATACAGAGCAGGGACAATATGGAATACAGTACGACAAAATCTCATGCTAACTACATTGATTGAAATAAATTTTCGTGCACATACAGAATGAATGGTTAATAATTTAATATATATGTAGACCAAGCTCTGTGCACGGGATGCTTCCTGGAAGAATCCAGTTCTTTTAGCGGGGCACCCTACCTAAAGCCAAATTGAGATATAATAATCATATTCCTAGAGAAATAATCAGAAATCGAATACCAATCAAATAATATGATATATATGAGTAGTAACCATATTTACTATGCAAAATGCCCCAACCACATAGTGTAAATTTATATAGAATTCAAATTCCATATCATCATTAAACCTCGTCAATATAATAGCCCAAGCTAAATTAAATAACTTCTTATATACCTTACTGTCATACTACAAATTAATTAAACATTTGAAATCTGTTGACCAGAGAATAAATTTCTAAGCCTAATGCAAGTGAAATAATTTAGATGCAATAATGAATGCCTAATGTGAGTATCATTTGTCAATGTCCTTGTAAAAAAGTCTGTACAAGAGATATGAGTAACTAATATAGAAGAAAAAACAGGAAGTTGTCGTCTGTTGTAAAATAAATAAAATATCTAGAATATAAATTAGAATATAAAATAACATTCAGTCAATGTGTCGTCAATAAACTGTACAATTATCAAATGTTAAAACTGGGTGATACAGTCACCAAAAATAAATACTAAGTATGATAAGTTAATAAATTAAATGTGGTCTATAAAACTACCACTAAGTATAATAGGTCAATAAATTAAAAGTGGTTTATAAAACTACCACTGTGCGAACCCCTTCTCCAGTTAAAACATGTCAGTCATGTGCAAAATCAATCAGAATGGTAAGGTGGTAAAAAAGGGAATATCTTTTCGATACATCAATTATATATGCCTCAGATTTAAAAGAATTAGAAGTTACTTAGTTATCGGCGACTATGATTGCAGTGTAAAATTTGTCATATGAATTGTCGACGGTATAATTAGGGTCTGTTGTTATAGATGATAGTAGCTGTTTCTTATACGAATCACTAAAGCAACTACATTCACCTGTTATAAGCCCAATCACCTCAAATCATCTATAAGAATCACCATCACTCACACTCAAAAGGAAGGAGAACCAAATGACTGGAACTTAGCCTTTAAAAACAGCGTTCGACAAAATTCAAAAACTTTAAAATTGACCCTGCCTAGATTACTTAAGCTTGAAAAAGCAGTAATATCTTAGCAAAATATAACTTGCAGCAGCCCCATACCTTGTCATGAACATAATATCGAAACTACCTCTGTGATCACATCTTTCTCTGGGTGCAAAATGAATATATATATATAGGTTTATTAGCTTTATAGAAATTTTAAAATTCTATAGAAATTTATTATATAAGGATTATAAACATTTTGTGTGTGTGTTTTGTGTTATGCATTTTATACCTATTTTAGAAGAGATGTTTACAGAATGTTAGAAGTGCAGTAGGGTCAGTTTCAGACGAATTAAGCATAAATTTGACATCATTGCCATGTCTGAAGTGGTTTGTAAATGGGCCATTGTTAGCCCCAAGCGTTTTGGTCCCTCTTTCCTGCCACTCAGCATTGCCTACTGTAAAGTAGAAAATTTTCTAAGACAATAGAGAAACTGACCTTGTCTCACTAAATTCAACCACTTTCCATAGTAAAAATACTAACAAAGAAAGTTTTTTAAATAATTATGTACAACCACTAAAGAATATTTCCTCAAGTTTACTACTAGTTAACTAATTCATGGTTTAAGCTCTTATTTTATTTATGAATAAAGGAATGTAAAATAAAAATTGTTTCAACAACAAAAAAAAACTGCTATGCCAGCGCCATCAGGGTTTGCATAACACTAAAACTTGGAAATGTAGTGATTTTCTGCAGAAATGGAAATACAACTAGTGCGTATCATGGTGGCTGACAGTGAGGAATCTATGAATGAGGTTCCTAGCCGATTTTTGTTGTGAAAGTTCTAAAAAGTAGCCTTTAAAACTCTAGAACTAAATAATTATAATTAAGGCATGTTAAACTGTATTCTCATCACGTTCCTTTCATTCTAAACCTCAATTATTCTTGGCTACAGTGGCGTAACGTTGCCTGTTGTCACGACGATTTGGCACCCCTCTAAGATGTTACGCCACTGCTTGGCTACCATGGCTACCATATTCCTATTACGCAGTATAAAACAAGTGATAAATATGCACAACTATTCCAAAGCTCAACTATTCCCACCCTGCTGCCATGCCATGTTGTATGACAGTGCATACCCTCAATTAACCGGTTGAACCGGTGTTGGACAGCTTACAACTTAATGATTCACCAACAACCATGAGCAGTAGATGGATTCTACAATTGTACACAATCAAAAGCTCAGTTATTAGTTAAGAATTAATTATAAATAATCATTATGATAATTATGATAATTCGTGATGATCTTGTACATCAATATGTTTTTGTTTACCTATAAAACTTACTTTTATTTTAATAAGGAATTCTGTTTTTATGATTGGTTTTACAAATAACAGATTTCAATTTCGGTGGTTTATAACAGTTTGATAGCAAAGGTCTACTCAATGAAACAATAAGTTTTATTTTTAGGTACTGATAGAACCTAAAAGACTGAAGTAAATAATGATGTACGTTACAACTTAATTAACCGTATAAATAATTTACAGCAGGTTCTCTAATTTCCTCAACATGGCTGATATCTCAGATGATCAAATGGCTGGTATGTAAATTATAATATCCTAGCTGGACTGCTATTATATTTGTTCGATCATGACATTTTCCATCTATTCAAGTAGCTAATAATAAACTTACTGTTTAATTTTTACACAATTATTGCTCCTCAATAGTAGATTCATTTAGTCAAACCTTTTACAATAACAGAGTGTAAAAATTTCAGAATACAAGGACGCTTTCAGTCTGTTTGACAAACGTGGAGATAACTGCATAGACACCGTACAGCTTGGTGATGTGCTGCGAGCTCTGGGTCAGAACCCTACTGAGGTAAACTCTTATTGTACAGTACTGTTATACAAATCTCTAGATTTCAATTCATCTTTACAGTTATTCATGCTATTATATGGCACATTGACCCCCCCTCCCCAACAAAGAATGCACTGCCGATTTGTGAAGTGTTTTACAATTTACAGGTTCCCGACATGTTCAATATTATGGTAAACCATTTCCCTCTTCCTTATTTTCGTTATAACCCTCTATTGTCAGGCGGAGGTAAAGAAAGCGCGAACTGACTGCGAAGCTAGTGGCCAGAAAAGGATTGCTTTCGAGACTTTTCTTCCAATTTACCTCTCGGTTCAGGTTTTCAGATAATTGCTTTGTTTAAAAAAAGTTTATAATTGCTCATGTTTTCATTTCTAAGACTGAAAAGTAAGCTGGAAACATTGCTAGTGATTTACTTTCATATTTATAATATCTTAAATAATATTTAGTGTACTAACCTGTCATTATATTTACAGAGAAACGCCCCAAATTACTCCGCTAAAGATTACATAGAGGGACTGAGAGTGTTTGACAAGGAAGGAAACGGCACAATCTCCTCCGCAGAACTTCGTCACGTTCTTACTACTCTAGGTTTGTGTGATAAGTTCTTACTACTCTAGGTTTTGTATCACAGCTGCTATAGTTTCAATTCCCATGATAATAGCTGCTTATATTTTAGAACGTATGAGATCAAAACAAAATGTCGCATGTTTCGCAAGCACATAATATTTATCACAATTACATCAGTCTCGTGCAATTATGTAATTGTTCGTGTCATTCAACATGACCTGATGAGAGCTTCACTTGGTTACTATCAGAAAAAGAGGCTATGTGTAGCTAGGCTGTGAGATGGAAAACTTAAAACACATTATGACATTATGGTGAAGCCGATATAAAACAATTCAATGTTTCTTTAAATTCCTAACGTTCGATCATAACCTCCAATTATTCACAAAACAAAGCTTACATCTCTACTCTTACCTCTCTTATGAATTCCGGTATAAGATCGTAAAGAATGTGTTGTTCTTTAAACTGAGTGTACAGAAATGTCGCATTGTTAAAAACCTGTGAAGATACCTTACTGGAAGTATAATAATTTGGTTTCATAACTTCGAATAGATTACTGATTAGGTTTCATTTATAAGCCGCAACATCGCGAGTAACATCTCCGGGGTGTGCCGTGTAGGAATAACGTGAAGTTAAGCTTGTAATTGTAACGTAATCCTGTCAGCTGCGTTATTAGCATGTTATTTACGTATTTAATCATCACGATGAGTTCTGGACTCACTTTCACACGCTCTAGGCTGAAACTTTCTGATGAAACATACTTTGAAGTAAACTGGCCAGTCTAGGTTCTCTACCAAACAAAGTGTTGTTTAACTGCAATACCTTCAGAGATCTCTTAAATAATCAATACCAATAAATTAAATCTGCAAATACATGCCCCACCTTAAGTCATAATGCTAAAGTCCACGGTAACCTTGGCAGGACGAAGCTAACATCCTGGTGTGTCCACCTAATTTCATCGGGTACCAGGGATATTGCTGAAATCAGGCAACTTGATATACGTTATTACACCTACCTTTAACACAGTTACACAGTTACACATGACCTTGTTACAGGCCGTAATTACGTGATATATTAGAATGCTGTTACACACAGTACACACCCGAGTGTGTCTCATTCAGTTTTAATAGCGGCCAGTAAAGCTGTTTAAATGTACAACTATCTCTACTATAATTACTGTAGGTTACTGTAAACATTTAAAATGTTCAAATTATTCGAATTATTCAGCTCCGCCCTACAATATTTGGTTTCAACGCTGCTAACTTTTGGGTAGTGATCATCCGCCCTTCCTTTCTTTTCTAACTGTACAGAATTACAGTAATTCTAGCTAGTTAGTGATCACATTGAGGTATATTAGTACAGGACTGCAGGTGTATTTCATTATCACGTGATACCATTTCCTGTAATGTCTGAGGAAACGGTTCAATATGATCAGTGATCACATTATAATATGTAGACCTGTGTTTACTGCAGCCTATAGAATACGGGCCTATAGAATTACACGATCGCGATGTAATGAACAGCCTTCATTACTCAGCTCTAAAATGTTTGTTACATATTTGTGTGCCTTTTAAAGTATCGTATGATCAAACGTCCAGGCTTTGGTTTCATCCAGTATAATGTTATATCTCAATATGTGGAGAATGTTTAACTTTCAGTATTTGAGAAGTAGAGCAGGAGATAACGGTGGAATGTAGAATGTACAAAATGTACTTGAAATAGAGACTTGAGAAGGCAGATCTAGGTGGTACTATTTCTTGATTTCAGGCCGAAAGGAATAACCATTTCATCCTGTACGCCTAGTTTGTGCAACTTTTGTATAATCTCAAAGTTACACTTGCTGATCCTTGGTTAAAAGAACTTTTGTATCTTTTTCAAATGTGAAAGGTTAAGAGTCCCCCGCTAATTGATATTTTTTACCTTGAATCTCACGTGTTTTATCTATCCCAGGAGAGCCAATGGAGGACAAGGAAGTAGATGATCTGATCTCTGGGTATGAGGACAGTCAAGGCTGTGTCAACTACGAGGGTAAGTTACTTAGTTAACTCATAGTTTTCAATACAAGTATCAGTATTTAAGATGCTAAAGGTATCCTAGATAACGTAATAATTATGTAAAATCCGGATAGGAATATCATTTATGAGTCGCATAGTTGAAATGGTTTTTTTTGGGTAAATTTCTATTGATCCCGTTTGATGCTTTTTAAAAAACTTTTTTTTTAAAACTTTCAACGCTACTATATAACAAATAATTTGAGATCATGAATACGATGTTGTCACATTGAAACGTTGGATAATTCCTTTCCTGATAAGAGCCTTTTCCTTGTCGCATCAAACGTAATCATTATGATATAATGGGAAACATTCCTTTGTATATTACACCAATTATGAGGGTGTTTTTTATTTCCATTCTTTCGTTAATACTACCACCTAACCTAACATTCTATGAAAGTTGCGAACAATTTGTTAAATAACCTAGTTTAAAATGTTCCCGACGGATTAAAAGTTAATTTCTTAAGTTGTGGGTATATTTTAATACTTCTTGCTGGTTCTAAATGCTGACACATACAGGACACTTTCCGTGTATATATATAAATTATAATATATATATAATAAGAAAATTGTAGATAATCCTTCTAGATAATCCTAACATTCCATTTCAGATTATTATATAACAACATTCTACTCCTCTCATTCTCATGTAACATTCCATTTCAGATTTGATCAGAATGTTAACCATCAAAGAGTAGTATGGATATCTTACAATCATTGCATGGACTATATTTAGCAAGTAAAGCTCCTTCTTACCACGGTGACTGAACAGTAGAGAATACTTCGTGAAATAGCGGGCATATTTTGTATACATTCCATTGGACCTCGGTGATATCTTTTTAAACGTTTTTTAGTTAGTTTGAGCTACGCGATATGTTTGCACTTGACACGAACTGGCATTTGGATCGAGAGTTTATTATACACACTTTATTTCAAACACTTTGAGAATTGAACGTTATAACTGTATTATGAATGCGTGTACTATAATTATCATCAATTATGATCAAATTTTTTAATTGCTTTGAAAATTTCACATCCCCTGTGTTTTTCTTTTGGGTACTCCAAACAACAAATCTATGAGTAGAAGTAAATCCATTAAATTGGTGCGCTAACTCCTGACCATCATGAAAGTTTATTTCTAAATACTCCACAATGAAAGTAGCTCGTACATAATTTATTCGCATTCAAAGGGAATGAAAGCAAACACACAAATGGAAGCAACAAAGGCTCTCATAAAGTTATGGAACGAACATCACCACCTGGGACACCTGTCATCAGAGGATCCCTGGCCATGTAACACGCGGTAAGATATTTTATGAGTTTTCCAGTAGACCCTACGCGCGCCGCGCGCGCCTGACATTAGATCAGACCGATCGCGCGCGATCCGCGATCTAACGCGCACGTACGTACGTTCTTGGTAATGGTTACCGGAGGATTCTAGTGTAGGTTTACAACCTACCAGGACGCGCGCCGAGTTGGACTCATCGACGGTCCTAATATATGGAACAGATATTTTACGAGTATCACCCGTTAAAGGATGATGTCGATCGAATCACTCTTTGTTGTAAAAATGGCCCCGGGCCTAAATATTACATATCGATCAATTACAATTTATTAACATTACCAATATTAAAAACTGTCAAAAATATCTAAGAAAGTATTCTCTAACCAAAGGGCTCAATATTTAAATCTAAATCTTCAATATTGTCTGGTTTATGCTGCAACTTGGGCCCTCTGTCCCCCCTTATTGCTTATCGAAATAACTGTTGTCTAGTTAATACCTCAAAGCGCAAGCGCATTCTAAGATTGAAGATGGCTAGCTCTTACTAATTCGCTCGCCCAAAAAGTTCACGTGACTTTGGTTTTTATGGTTTTGCAGCCGTACAAAACGGTTTTACATAAACCCTAATCCCAACCCTAACCATAACCCCGAAGCTATCCATAACCCTTACCACAACCCTAACCCTAACCCGAGCCCTAAACAATCGAATTCATGTTTTACTAGCCTGTCACGTGACCAAAACGGTTTTTTGCCCATAACTATCCAGGGAAGCATTTTTACCCTACGTCATGGGGGGTGACTCGGAATCAGCGTTCAAAAATACACCGGTTGAGATCAATTTCATACCAAAAGGGCCTTTTCACAAGAATTTTCTTAAAATTTGGGCGAGCGATTTAGTAGAAGCGTTCTAATAAGAGTAAGATATTAAGTGTAACTGAGTAGGTTTATAATTATAACCTACCGTACCAGGACGCGCGCCGAGTTGGACTCGTCGACGGTCCTGAATATTTTAAAGAAATATTTTACGAGTATCACCCGTTAAATCACTCCTCTTATCAGTATGCAGTAGTAATACTTTACTAGACTGGGCGGCGCTCAGCCTGTCATTCCGCCTAATCTTGACGGATGTTACTAGTCTAAACTTCTACGAAGTAGCGCGCGCCGGGCTAGTCCATTAACAATGGACAAGCATATGAAAATTATAATAGCCTGGGGTCCCCTGGTAAGTACTACTGGGTTACTCAAACTACAAATCACAAATGCTCATCATCCTGGCCTGGGGTTACAGGGTCAGTGGCGTAAAGTTACAAATACACTGGCCGTTTAGTGCCCCCGGACCCCCGCTGAAATTTTATTTGGTTAATTAAAAGGTCGAGTCTTTTCTTACCCCCTTCTCACCAGTGGCGAAACGTATTTGTGTGCCGCCCGGCGCCCCCCTCCCCCACAATTTTGTTGCCCTCCACCCTCCCTAAATTTTATTGGTCCTTTAAAAAAAAGGCCAGGCCTCATTTTTTTCCCCTTTGGAAGCAAAAAGACTCCAAATATTTTTTCACGTCGACCGTCAACGGACGTTAAATTAGGCGTTTTTGCTTTAATGTTTAAAAATACCTGAAATTCGAAAATAAGCCGCCCCGCCCCATCTGTTATACAATTGTCGGGAAACTTAGTTCTTAACGGGTGATACTGGTAAAATATTTGTTTCAAATATTATTATATTCAAGACCGTCGACGAGTCCAACTCGGCGCGCGTCTTGGTGCATGGTAGGTTATATTATGAACCTACAACTCTTCTTTTGATTGGTCGGCGTCGACAGTAAGCCTTCCTTACAGTGGCTTCCACAACGCGTCCACATTTCCCCAACTCCTGCTGCTGGAGAGAGAGACTTCCAAATTATATACGATAAATATATTAAACATAGATATCGACAACAGACTCCGAGAGTCTTGAAGTTCTACAAACCTACAACTCAGTTCAAGACAAATCGTCGTTTAAATGTGGGACAATTTTGAAAACTTAACTGAGGCACTAGTAAAACTAGTATAAATCTTGGACTGTCAGGAAACTCAATGTACGTAAAACACCTTGTCAATCTTGTAAGCCAACGTTATAATATTATATGTTACTTTTTTGAATAATCCAACCTGAGAGAACTGCCGCAAATTTGGTGAATAGTTCAGCTAATTAATTGTTGTGTTTTTTGTCTCAATATTTGCCGCACATGAAGCGTTTTGGGAAGTTGCGGAATCGCACTATTTAAAAAGTATTACCGCACGTACATGTTGACTCTGAGTCTCTGATGCCTACAATTAGTGCCAAATTTGTTGGTCAATGCTAAAACCGACCAATTAGCTATATAGTCCGCCCACCATCAGTTGACAGTTTAGCGAATTTAGATGGTTAGTTTTGGGAAGAGTAGGAACTTTCAGATACTAATTATAATGCACTGCGCCTAGTGTGTCGTATGTAAAATGGGCATTGTTTGTCATATTATGTCTTAGATTTGGGCTTCACCCTCTTTCTAAAGCCGAAACAAACCAGTTTTAGGAAGATCCTGGTGTATGATCCCTTATACTGTCAGCTATATAGAGTCCACCAGTATTGATGGGACTTCGATATTTTAAACCGAAATTGACAGCTGTTACAGCCGGGCATCGGTTGCTGTGACATCTCCACTAGCCAATTATTCAAAATTATTTTTAGTTCTCACAATTGATGGGAAAAAGTTAAAACATTATCCTGACTTCTTATCCCAAACATTCCAAAAAAGCTGGCCCTCCACTTTGTGAATTGTCCAATTGTACGAGTTGCCTTTACTCGTAACTCACTAATGATCATTATTAAACTTTAATGATGAAATAAGAAATACCAATATAATAAGCCATATCAGAAATATCATACTGTAACTTAAATTGAATTAATTTATTTAATTCGGTCTTCATAATTAGCGTATTAGCGAATATCTTCAGGGTGAAATTTAATACGTCAATTACTCTCATCGTCTAATCATGACTCGTTAAACTTCCAACAGTGTGGCTCAAAAAGAGATGTTCTCCACAGTTGAGCTGAAATACGAAACATCTCTTTTTATTAGCACTGGCCGCATTTTATTTCCCGTTAATTAAATAATTAAATTATTAAGTACGCACCCAATTATTGTCAAGGTTAATTAACCGGTTGAGAGCATGGCTTGCTGAGTGTTTACAACTTTACCACATTAAATTGTTTGGCTTGGTTAGTACAAAGTGTGCACTGGGTTGGCTTACAGTTGCTACATCGTCTTCTTCTTCTCGCATTCTACATAGTGTGACCTGTAGGTTTTATCCTAGTTAACTCCTGGCAGTAACCTAATTTCATCGTTATTGTAACCTAAAATGTTGTATCCTAGTTTGTTTGCACATTTTTGGTAGATGTTACTTAGTGGGTATTCACTTTTAAGCTGAAACTCTTCATCATTGTTCGTAACTACCAAACTGATCCAGTTAGAAGCTATCACACTCCCATGAATTTTTATAGATCAAAAAGAAAGGGGAAAAAAACTAAAAGTATGAGATTACCAACTTCTTACGTAACTAAAGGTGCAGTCTGGTTATTCGAGGTTTATAGGGTATAATTGTATGTAAGGAAGTATAGTATACATAGTAGCCTGATGTTTAATACTTTGATTGGCAGAGCTATACGTTTCAATGAAAAATTACTATTTCGGCCGGAATTGTTTTAATCGTAGAACTGCAAATATGAGTAAAGTAAGCAAGGAAAATTCACTACCGTTTATGAAAATGGCAGGTTAGCTTTAATCTCTTATTACTTAAGCAGAAGTGGTAGGTAGTAAAATGCAACATTCCGTCGTTCAAAGGAGGAACTAGACACTAAACACTAGACACTAGACAGTAGTTGGAGTACTAGAAAGTATTACTAGACAGTATATAGTACTCTGATTAGTATAATTACCAAATACGGAGAGACATGCAGAACAATCAGCTCCCGTCTCCAACACTCAATACTTACCCGATAATATTGTGTGATAATACTATCACTAAATCATAACTTCCAGAAATTACCCCCTCGCAGTGGAATTCGAACAATGTAGCATGTATGTGAAAAGGTATTCGTCGTCATGGCCCCACTCCCCCGGCATTAGTATCAGCCCCCCTGCCGCCTGATTGTGTCAAAAACATTACCTTCGGAGCTGTGTAATGTGACCCAATGTTACCTTCCTTGTAAACCCTCACCCTCCTCCTCCTCCTCCAATCAGGTCCTGTAGTTGTCATATTTAAAAGACCGGTCAGTTTGCGCTATTATTCGGCTAAACGCATTTTGTAATCCGATCAGGGCTATATATTGAACCAATCCCCCTGATTCGCTAGCCAGTTCTAGGTTACAAGACACCAGAACTTCTCCTCCCAATATCATTTACCGTATCTTAACCCCCTACCTCTTCGTCGTCTGCTTAGATACCACAAGCAACATTAATTATGAGGGAGGGAAATATTTTCCGGACGTTACCAAGCAAGATTGAGATTCAGTGTATGTTCTGCATCTGTCATGTTGGATCGTGAGACTATCTCATTTGCCTTAATAATACCCATTTTATTTGATATATTTTAATTGGTGCGATAATTGTTACTTATTAGAATCCAGTAAATTTGCATCTCGGTCTCGCCACGTAATAGATAAGATAATTATCTTGCATCATTTATGATTTGCTATCGTTTTCTGCCACTCTCTTATTATTATCAACCTATTCTTAGTTTTACATAGTTTGAACAGTATTTGGTGAACCGCAGTAGGTAGTGTTATATCAACTAGTAGTGACAAATTTAAAACTTCAGTTACCGTAACAATAAAATGCACACTACAAAGCAGCTTGGAAGGCGGAAGTATTTACCCCTGTTTCAAAGTCAGAGCCTTGAAATTGCTGTTTTCAGTTCAGCTTCCTTCATAGTTGTTTCACTCTCATCTCACTGTCATGTTTGTTCCTTTTCCGAAAAGGTCCGAATTTTAGACTCGATTATCTAGGACGACTGTGGCTTTCATTCAATTTTCTTATTAACCGGCCGCATTGGCGCCCACGTGACCCCTGAACAGCCCACGTGTGTACATGACATGTCCACGTGTCTACATGACTAGCACTGGTCAGGACTGACGGTCCCGATAAGGGCAAATCGTGGAACAGATTGGTGAAATTAATGTTCTGTAAATCATTTGCCGTTGGTATTTGTACTAGTCGAGTGTGGTCTAGTTGCAGTACAAGTAAGGCCTCTGAAGTGGCCGTGTATAATGTTATTGAGGAAGGTCACATGACCAGTAATTAAAACTAGTGGTGCAGCACTGCTAGCTACACTGACCCCTCTATACTTGTTTACTTGTGGTACTAGCTACACTAACCCCTCTATACTTGTTTACTTGTGGTACTAGCTACACTGACCCCTCTATACTTGTTAACTTGTGGTACTAGCTACACTGACCCCTCTATACTTGTTTACTTGTGGTACTAGTTACACTGACCCCTCTATACTTGTTTACTTGTGGTACTAGTTACACTGACCCCTCTATACTTGTTTACTTGTGGTACTAGCTACACTGACCCCTCTATACTTGTTTACTTGTGGTACTAGCTACACTGACCCCTCTATACTTGTTTACTTGTGGTACTAGCTACACTGACCCCTCTATACTTGTTCACTTGTGGTACTAGCTACACTGACCCCTCTATACTTGTTTACTTGTGGTACTAGTTACACTGACCCCTCTATACTTGTTTACTTGTGGTACTAGCTACACTGACCCCTCTATACTTGTTTACTTGTGGTACTAGCTACACTGACCCCTCTATACTTGTTTACTTGTGGTACTAGCTACACTGACCCCTCTATACTTGTTCACTTGTGGTACTAGCTACACTGACCCCTCTATACTTGTTTACTTGTGGTACTAGTTACACTGACCCCTCTATACTTGTTTACTTGTGGTGCAACATATAAGTCATTTCTCAGCTGTAAATGCGCACTGGACATCGCTGAAAGCTTACGAGTTCTCACAGCTACCATGTATAGGACTAATGCAGTTCAGTTCGGTTAATACTCCTCTTAACCCTATCCTTATCATTCTCCTGAATCCTCACTATCCTCCTTCTCATTTTCACATTCCTGATTGTCCTAATCCTCGTCTTTTCATTAACATCCTCCTTATCATATTTGTGTTGTAACCCGACTGGATTCCTCCTCTTATCTCCTCTAGCTTTTTCTCCCAGATAATAACGTATTGAATAACATATTGTTGCAGATTACCACAGTTTACTAATACCAAAAAAACCCATTATAGCTAAACGGATATTGGCTTCCATTGACAGTTGGCAGCTAGCTCAATTGTCGTTACTTATGAGCAGCAAGGCAGGTAGTGCAGTAGTCCGGCCTGTTCAATATCCCTTCCCATCATATCTGACAATACTCGCCCATTGTGAGGCTGCTGTGGCAGTGAGGTAACAATGAAACATGTTTCTATCGGGAGGGAGTGAAAGTGGGCAGAGACTAGACACTAGTCAAACCTTTTCGTTCTCATGCGTTGTACTGGAGCAATGACATACCGTCTAATTATATCAAATTTAATGGACTGGTCCAGTATGTGCGCACACACAATACGCTTTGTATTCCCTGCATTCGATACACACTCTTTCTTTCTCTTATGTCATGCTGTACACGACTGGTCATCAAGACTGCAGTCTCAATTACATGTGATTAAAGCATCACGTGCTAAATTTGGCGTTTCGTTTGAGAATTTCAGATAGTCATTTTTTAGTCTTGATCCTATGTTGAATGTTCAGATGTTGAATTAAATGAGTTTTCAATAGTTTTAGTTTTCAATAGTCTCGTTTGCCTTGTTCTGTTATCTTCAATCTTCTGTGTAGTTTTATGTGACTTTTGTTCTAAACAATAAATCAGTGAATATTCTATGTAACCACATACAATTTCAATTAAGATATTAAATGTTATCTAGAAAAAGTGCTGTGTATTGAGTGAAGTTGTGCCCTGTGAACATGTCTTGGCATCGTGCGGTGCTACTTGGATTACCGCTGGAGCCTGTTCGAATGCTTCACTGTTAATAATGTGTATGTATCCCTTGATTCTCATGCAGCAGAAAGATTTTTAATACACAATATGCGCGACGTGGTGGCATTTGAAACTATTCAAAAGGCAGCTGAATTATTGAGTTCATGTACTGCTGTTGACTTGTTCGTGTTGTTTGAGAACCTCTCGCTATGATTCCTTCATTGCTTGTTTTCCTATGCATCTAGGTTTCTCTCTATCCTTTCAAATTTCGTATTGAAACTATAGGTCTCCTCCTCATATAACTGGATGTTATCTGACAGTGGCAGTAGCCCATAACCATTAATTCAAACGCCACGTGATAGTAAACTAACCAATGCACTCAATGACTGTCGGTTCAAGTCTAAAATCGTTGTCGACGCCGATTGGCGGCTGAAAAATACCGTGGCATGATTGGCGGCTGAAGAAAATACCGTGACCTGATTGGCTGCTGAGGAAAATACCGTGATCTTATTGGCGGTTGCCCTCTTGTCTGAGTCGCAAGCTCTGCATCTGATTTTCAACACGTAACACTGCGACTACTTTAAAGCGGGGGCTGATGCGTTTAAACAACACTTGTCTCTACAATTGTTTAATGTTTTATTGCTCATTTTAATTGGGTCACGTGTGAATGCGTCTGCTTTGATGCTGTAAACCTACATTTCTTGAATTTGAGCTTTCTTGCGAGAGCAAAGCTAGTTTTCCTGCAGGAGAAAACCTAGTTTTGTTGAGCTCCGAGAATCTACCTAAGTGAAGACCTCTATTTGTTACTGATTTGACGAGCCTCGTTTTCTAACAATAACCTATGTCTTTCCGTCAACGTTCAGCAATTTTAGCGCTCTATAAGTTGTCATCGAATAGTTAAAAGTGCTAAGTTTCACAATCTGGAACAAGATAGTGTTGAGACAAATGTGTGTAATGAACACATGAAACATCTACACAGCCACTCACTACACATCACGCTAATACGTCACAAGCTTTTTCTTAACGTTCAGTGATCTGAGCTTACTATTCTGTGCACTTCAACATATTCTACCCCCCAGCTTAGGATCGTGTAATATTTATAATTTTTAGCCCGCCTCTCAGGTCCGGGTCCAGTAAGATTTAGCAGGGTTCTCCCGGTTCTTGGTTTCAGAGTTACCAAGCTCCTGGTATAGGAGTATACTTTAGCGGAAGCCTGGTATTGTTAAACAGCGTGGTTGCAGAATGCCGCTTTCTTGTGAATTTCATCCGATGTTTTCTTACCCGATATTTTCGGGAGACCCTTGTTACCGCAAATTGCGTGTTCGCACTCGTTTGAAAGTGACCCGATATCAAACGAGGGATTGTAAAGCTTGGTTCCGTTTACTTTCTATTTTGTGTCCGTTTACTTTCTATTTTGCGTCCGGATTACTTGCCGCAGCTGAAGACAGGATGCCTATCTGAACGAATGCTCTTTAAATACCCCAAATAAATTTGGTCCCGCCCCTAATGGGGGGTTGTCTTGCGTAATTACTTTATGGGCACTGTATTTTTAGATATTCGTTCTCGCTTGATATCAGGCATGCGTGACCTACGTCCTACACAGCTCTTCAATGGAACGCACTTTACAGTTTACAAATTCCTAAATTATAACTTAACTAAGTTTAGAAATGCTAAAACTCGGAACTTCCCTTAATTTTGGTGGTCTAAAGAGTTCCCGTACCTCATTATCTCATTATGTAATTGTAATTACCATAATTATGTAATTAGTAGATAGTGGATACTCTGAGAGCCACGTGACGGAGTCTACTTTAAAATAAATCCTTGTATTGTTATTACGTTCGTCTGCACTGTATTTATTTATTATCATTGTTATTGCCATATTATCATTTGTCTGATTTACCTCTGGAATTCACCTAAAACCTACCTCTTTTATCTGACCAGGCCTTCTTCTGATGCTGTCTGTAGTAAGGTTGCGCAATTACAGGCTATATTAATTACTCTTAATTTAAGCTATAATTTATGCCATTGTCCGTCTTTATTATCCTAATTTTCTGCAGTAAAGACACGATTAGGTACGATTATTGTCGCAGTGGGTAGATATAAGTGGTGTCAGGTCAAGGTTGTCGGCTGTCAATCTGATTAACTATAATTTGCCAAGGTTGAGTCGAAAATATTTTGGCTTTAATGAGAAAGATGAGTGCCGAAACAGACTGAAGATGAGTGTTGAAGCAGACGTATCCTCATTTTCAAGTGGAATGTTAGTCTGGAATAATAGGAATGGTACAACTGTCAAATTTTGCTATACCGCACCTCCGTTTACCGGGTCCCTTGAGATACTGGTATTATTCCCCCGTTTACTGGGTCCCTTGAGATACTGGGACTATTCCCCCGTTTACTTGGTCCCTTGAGATACTGGGACTATTCCCCCGTTTACTGGGTCCCTTGAGATACTGTTCCCCCGTTTACCGAGTCTCTTGAGATACTGGTACTATTCCCCCGTTTACTGGGTCTCTTGAGATACTGGGACTATTCCCCCGTTTACCGGGTCACTTGAGATACTGGGACTATTCCCCCGTTTACTGGGTCCCTTGAGATACTGGGACTATTCCCCCGTTTACCGGGTCCCTTGAGATACTGTTCCCCCGTTTACTGGGTCACTTGAGATACTAGGACTAATTCCCCGTTTACTCATGGGTCCCTTGAGATACTGGGACTATTCCCCCGTTTACTGGGTCCCTTGAGATACTGTTCCCCCGTTTACTGGGTCACTTGAGATACTAGGACTAATTCCCCGTTTACTGGGTCCCTTGAGATACTAGGACTATTCCCCCGTTTACTGGGTCCCTTGAGATACTGGGACTATTCCCCCGTTTACTTGGTCCCTTGAGATACTGGGACTATTCCCCCGTTTACTGGGTCCCTTGAGATACTGTTCCCCCGTTTACTGGGTCACTTGAGATACTGGGACTATTCCCCCGTTTACCGGGTCCCTTGAGATACTGGGACTATTCCCCCGTTTACTGGGTCTCTTGAGATACTAGGACTATTCCCCCGTTTACTGGGTCTCTTGAGATACTGGGACTATTCCCCCGTTTACCGGGTCCCTTGAGATACTGGGACTATTCCCCCGTTTACCGGGTCCCTTGAGATACTGGGACTATTCCCCCGTTTACCGGGTCCCTTGAGATACTAGGACTATTCCCCCGTTTACTGGGTCTCTTGAGATACTGGGACTATTCCCCCGTTTACTGGGTCTCTTGAGATACTGGGACTATTCCCCCGTTTACCGGGTCCCTTGAGATACTAGGACTATTCCCCCGTTTACTGGGTCTCTTGAGATACTAGGACTATTCCCCCGTTTACTGGGTCCCTTGAGATACTGGGACTATTCCCCCGTTTACTGGGTCCCTTGAGATACTGTTCCCCCGTTTACTGGGTCCCTTGAGATACTGGGACTATTCCCCCGTTTACCGGGTCCCTTGAGATACTGGGACTATTCCCCCGTTTACCGGGTCCCTTGAGATACTGGGACTATTCCCCCGTTTACCGGGTCCCTTGAGATACTGGGACTATTCCCCCGTTTACCGGGTCCCTTGAGATACTGGGACTATTCCCCCGTTTACTTGGTCCCTTGAGATACTGGGACTATTCCCCCGTTTACTGGGTCTCTTGAGATACTGGGACTTTTCCCCCGTTTACCGGGTCTCTTGAGATACTGGGACTATTCCCCCGTTTACTGGGTCTCTTGAGATACTGGGACTATTCCCCCGTTTACTGGGTCTCTTGAGATACTGGGACTATTCCCCCGTTTACTGGGTCTCTTGAGATACTGGGACTATTCCCCCGTTTACTGGGTCTCTTGAGATACTGGGACTATTCCCCCGTTTACTGGGTCTCTTGAGATACTGGGACTATTCCCCCGTTTACTGGGTCTCTTGAGATACTGGGACTATTCCCCCGTTTACCGGGTCTCTTGAGATACTGGGACTATTCCCCCGTTTACTGGGTCCCTTGAGATACTGGGACTATTCCCCCGTTTACCGGGTCCCTTGAGATACTGGGACTATTCCCCCGTTTACCGGGTCCCTTGAGATACTGGGACTATTCCCCCGTTTACCGGGTCCCTTGAGATACTGGGACTATTCCCCCGTTTACTTGGTCCCTTGAGATACTGGGACTATTCCCCCGTTTACTGGGTCTCTTGAGATACTGGGACTTTTCCCCCGTTTACCGGGTCTCTTGAGATACTGGGACTATTCCCCCGTTTACTGGGTCTCTTGAGATACTGGGACTATTCCCCCGTTTACTGGGTCTCTTGAGATACTGGGACTATTCCCCCGTTTACTGGGTCTCTTGAGATACTGGGACTATTCCCCCGTTTACTGGGTCTCTTGAGATACTGGGACTATTCCCCCGTTTACTGGGTCTCTTGAGATACTGGGACTATTCCCCCGTTTACTGGGTCTCTTGAGATACTGGGACTATTCCCCCGTTTACCGGGTCCCTTGAGATACTGGGACTATTCCCCCGTTTACCGGGTCCCTTGAGATACTGGGACTATTCCCCCGTTTACTTGGTCCCTTGAGATACTGGGACTATTCCCCCGTTTACTGGGTCTCTTGAGATACTGGGACTTTTCCCCCGTTTACCGGGTCTCTTGAGATACTGGGACTATTCCCCCGTTTACTGGGTCTCTTGAGATACTGGGACTATTCCCCCGTTTACTGGGTCTCTTGAGATACTGGGACTATTCCCCCGTTTACTGGGTCTCTTGAGATACTGGGACTATTCCCCCGTTTACTGGGTCTCTTGAGATACTGGGACTATTCCCCCGTTTACTGGGTCTCTTGAGATACTGGGACTATTCCCCCGTTTACTGGGTCTCTTGAGATACTGGGACTATTCCCCCGTTTACCGGGTCTCTTGAGATACTGGGACTATTCCCCCGTTTACTGGGTCCCTTGAGATACTGGGACTATTCCCCCGTTTACTGGGTCTCTTGAGATACTAGGACTATTCCCCCGTTTACTGGGTCTCTTGAGATACTGGGACTATTCCCCCGTTTACTGGGTCTCTTGAGATACTGGGACTATTCCCCGTTTACTTGGTCCCTTGAGATACGGGGGAATACTCCCCCGTTTACTGGGTCCCTTGAGATACTGGGACTATTCCCCCGTTTACTGGGTCTCTTGAGATACTGGGAATATTCCCCCGTTTACTGGGTCCCTTGAGATACTGGGACTATTCCCCCGTTTACCGGGTCCCTTGAGATACTGTTCCCCCGTTTACTGGGTCCCTTGAGATACTGGGACTATTCCCCCGTTTACCGGGTCCCTTGAGATACTGTTCCCCCGTTTACTGGGTCCCTTGAGATACTGGGACTATTCCCCCGTTTACCGGGTCCCTTGAGATACTGTTCCCCCGTTTACCGGGTCTCTTGAGATACTGGGACTATTCCCCCGTTTACTGGGTCCCTTGAGATACTGGGACTATTCCCCCGTTTACCGGGTCCCTTGAGATACTGGGACTATTCCCCCGTTTACCGGGTCCCTTGAGATACTGTTCCCCCGTTTACTGGGTCCCTTGAGATACTGGGACTATTCCCCCGTTTACCGGGTCCCTTGAGATACTGTTCCCCCGTTTACTGGGTCTCTTGAGATACTGGGACTATTCCTCCGTTTACCGGGTCCCTTGAGATACTGGGACTATTCCCCCGTTTACTGGGTCCCTTGAGATACTGGGACTATTCCAACGAATTCTGATATTAGGCTGAAAAAAGTGTTCACCTTACCATTTACCAGTTTTCTCTGTGTCGCTTTTAAAATATCAAAATATGCAAACCTTTAAAACGTTTTAAAACTTAATGAATAACATCGAAACATTTTTAACAATATATCAGTTTAATGGACCTATGATAATACGGAATACCAGATCTGTGTCCTGAAGATTCTAATCTGCGTACTCTGGTCGTTACTTCGTTTGCCCTACGTAATTGTTATGCTCCCCGACTGTATATTTTCTACTCATTTTACATCTTATTTCTCGCCATGAAGCTTAATATTTATTGCTGTATCACGATTATGTTGCCGCTCTATCGCCATCGATCATTGCTCATTGATCAGCTCATCTTACTGCAGTATGTAATATGTATTTTCTTTCTTATTGCTCGCTTGTTATCTTGATACATCTGAACAATAACAGCCTAATCGATATAGCAGTAATTTTGAACACTAACTCATTAGGAGCACTATCTAATTAGGAACACTAACTAATTATGAAAGCTAATTACCTCAATGCTCTTGCTGGTCAATACTTCGTTACTCTGCTGGTTTTTTACTTTATCTTTAAATCACCTGACCATTTCCGTCCTCCAGCTCCAGGACGTCGTACCCAAGAGCATTGTGCCTCTTGCCTTACGTTCAGGGTCAGGGTCCTGGGCACGAGGTTCTGGGGTAGAAAGTCGTTAACCACTTGACCCTTTTCAAGCACTACTGTAATTCAGTTTAGCAGTGGAATAAGGAATTGTAGTGAGGGTAGTCTGGACTGGAAGAAGCTTATAAAGTGCTGATGATAATATAATATTGTTAGTGAGCTCATACTATGTAACTAGTAAGGTTCTGCTGTTCTGTATAAATTGGTAGAAGCTGTCTGGAAGAAAGTGTTGAAAGTTCTATTATAGACTTGGTACTTGGTAGTAGGTCCGTGCCATTTCACCGTCTGGCGTCTCAACAACTTGGTACTTGGTAGTAGGTCCGTGCCAGTTCACCGTCTCAAATGCAGCCGTCATTTCTCGGTTCTCTGGTGTTAGTAGTAATATGTCCGCCACAAGCTTGAAACTGGTGCCTAGTACAGCCTTCTCGGTATTAAACTCAAATATGTTCATGTTGTCAGTTAAAAATTGAAATCGATAACTGGTAGATGCACCTTTTTCCTAAGTAAAGAGAAATCTGTACTTAAATTCACTGTTCTGTTCAGCATTCCTGATCCCAGGGTCTGATTCGAAGTGTCGACAGAGATTCACTTCCTCCGACTACAGGCTTGTTTTTGTATAATTAGCATTAATCCCACATTGATATTTCCATTAGTCTAGACCTGTTCGAGAATGTTCACTCTAACAATTTCATGTTGAATGCCGATATAATTTCTGTACAATAGTTCTTTAGCAGATCCGATACAATAATAATACATTCATACACCCACCTGATGCGGGAGCTTGGTTCACTGGTCCTTCGCTGAAAACTCTTATTACTTCGTCACTTTACCAGGACTATGTAAACCAGCTCTTTGTAAACTCTTATCACTTCCTATTGATTTAGCTTCGTCATCTTAATATCTCGTCAGATCTTGGTACTGCGCCTCGGGTTTATCTTGTTTCCAGATAATGTAGATCTAATTTCCCTCCTCTCTAATCTTCAGCAAATAGATCAATTCTTACACCCTTACTCCTTAGCCTGGTAATGTTTGGAGTCATGACTTTTGAATATCTAAGTGTTGCCGCATACCTGCAAAAATATCTTAAATTATATTTTTTCATCAACTTATTCTTGAGTTGATTTATCTACTAATATAAAGCTTGTGTTGTGTCATTTTTCGTTTTTTTTGCCGCCTTCAGCTGTATTTTGCTACCATGCTGTGTTTCTTCAAATCTAATTAAAACACTAACAGCTGACTAGAACTGGCCACCTAGCAAAACTTTTTCCGAATCCGCACATTTCAAAATCCAAAATAAGAACTAGAATCTCAGCTACTCCGCAGTATTATCACTATCTTATGCCGTGTAGGTAACTAGGGAACGGAAAAGTAGGGAACAGCAAAGGTCAATATCAATTCGAATTTAATTTTTAAAGTTAGCGTCAATGATACTGGGGAACGCTTTCGTTATCCAGTGATTATTACGGAGTTTGATTACATCACGTCCGTACAAGTTTGGTCCTCAAGATAAGTGTTTTTCTTATTTGATCATGGTAAATAGCCCCGAACTGTAAAGTGTAAGTATCGCTTCTATTTCAGCTTTGTATATAAATTTAGAATTGGCCGATTATTAGATTGCTGAAAGGTTTGGCGAGACTTTTGAAACAATCCTCTGGAGTTAAAATACCTCTCCCACTCGTTCCTTATATTACTGCACTATACAGGTATCTTTATTATTGTAATTGCATTATCTGAATGACTTTAACCAGAAATTAAGATATTTACTACAAGAGTAACGAGGTACGAACCAGATTTGGGCTTACAATTATTTTGTACAAATACTGGTTTCTGAAATTTTTCGCCATGAAATCGAGGAGAGAATGTTCTGTAGAGAATCTCCTAGTCCCTACAATTTTAATTTTACCAAAGGTCATTGTACATTGTCTCCCTGATATTTGTACCGTTCCACACCAGCCGATGGGGTTGATGATGTGTATCATTATAGTATTGTAGTGGAGGCAATGAAACACTTGTGTTGACACGAATTCAATAACTGAAAGTATAACTATAGATGAGCATTGAAATGTACAAATTGAATAGGAATACAATTTCACAGGAGGGGGGATGAAACGTGTTTAAAGTTTCAAAAAGTCAGTGTACAATTACAGCTTGTGAGTTGCTAGATTCCTCCTAATGGACATACTTGAAAATGAAACCACCTGTTGTACTGGTACTATGTACTAACATTTACTGATAATTATCTCCTCGATACTCAGTCAGAATGTTAACTAACAAACATGTTCATTTACTTTAGTAGTTGAGCACTATGTACACGATTTCTACAGGTTAAGGTTGCTATGCACCCATATTATTTAGGTATGCAATTTATCTCGGTAGTCCTAATGGCTAATCCTACAAATGCAGACTGAACTTCACCCTGCTACCAGAGTAATTCTTATAGTTAGTTCAAGACTCCACATTCAGTTTGGACCTGGTATGAGATGTGGTAAAAATTACCACATTCAGCTTGGACCGGTAGTAAGCCGGTGTAAACACTAAGTTGGTAGTACAGTGGTTAGTAGTTGTGTGGTAGTCTAGACGAAGAGGAAGATTAACTAATTTATATAAGATCATATATTCTTCACATTCAGAGATCATAGTTTCGGGTTCGCTTTTGTTGTTATAATCAGTAGTCACTTGCCTAAATTTTCAGCTGCGCTGGAGATTTTCCAAATAGTTGAAATTGTGGACGTTACAGTCCTGTTTCCGAGTTTACGTCTTGTTTTATTTTGGATCAATTGGTGGGGGGACGGTTGTTTTCCGTACGTCCCGCTCGCTGCGCGCACAACAATTTATCACAGCGCGAAGATTCATGTGCATTTCATCGAGATCTATAACTTACTTTTTCTTTCCGCTTCACTAAACTATTATCACATGGTAGTGTGTAAGCCTATTATTTAATAACCGGTGTCTCGTCTCTAGGAAGCTGGGTGAACCTACTATGACATGAGTGCAGGTCAAGTGTTGGCACTACTTCTTCTATCTTCTCTAGCCGCCACAACAAACCTCACCAACACCGAGGAAGAAGAAGATCAGGGACCCACTGAAGACGCACCAGAATACAAATGCTTGCACTGCGACATAACCACAGACATCATGTGCTATAATAACCAGTGAGTTTTAACTGTTATGTAAGTTGTTTGTCTCAGGATTTCACGTTGTAAATGTTCAAATAGATTTGAATAAAGAATGTTAGTACCAGTTGGATCTGTGAATTTTCTGTAAGTTTCAGATACAAAATGAATCTATATCTTCGTTGTGTTTACGTTTTCATTTTATATAGATAAGTGATATATTTGGTATGTGTCTGTGTTTTCTCTTGAAGTGTGACCTGCTAATTCTAACAGGTCGTGTAACGCCGATGTAACAGGACACCAGTACTGTTACTTCCGCCTCATCCAGGTCTTCAACGCCAACAAGACCAAATGGGACTGGGACTATTTTACCAACTACAGAGAATGGGGCTGCACGACAGATTTGGAAACGTGTGAGAGAACCTGTAGTGAGACTGAGGGTTGTAACAGGAATCAGTCTGTGTGCTGTAACGCACAGTTGTATCAGCTAAACGGCAACTACAGCCAGGAGAACCACGCGGCGTATTCTCGCTGCTACTACGGGTCCGGGTCCCGGGTGGATGTTGTTATGAACTGTCAGTTTTTAGTTCTCAGTATCCTCATATTAGATTGGTTAGTGAGGTGAGGAAGACGGGGGTTACACCCCCGCTATTATCGAGGGGTCTTACAGATATAAAAGATATGAGACTTTCAGGGTGTTTTTTAAGTTCAGGGATCGTTTGAGCTACTACAGCAGGGGTAAATGTTCTGAAATACACACTTTCCTTTTGTTCTAACAGATTTTATTCATAGCAACGACTTTTTTAGCGTAATTGAAATCTGTAGCGATTATAAATGTGAACGAAAGGAAATGTGAATGGAGGCTTCAACATTGCTTTTATAACTGTGATAGCTGCATATCCGACATTTGGATTTCAATTGTGAGGGTTGACTGTTGTTAGATGAAACTTAAAATTAATAGAATCAGTATTTTGGTAGATTTGGATAATCTGGCGTCTATTTCAGTTTAGTATATAATAGTATATATTATAAGGTTAATTATAAGGTTAATTCAGCCAATAACTTCGTATAACTGAGCTGGTTTAAAAGAGTTTTGAAAGAAAAGTCTTACACATGCGAGCTTTAAAGTTAATCTATTCAAAAATGTTAAGTTGAGGCTAAAAACTTTTCGATCTGCAAAAGTTTGCCTTTGGGATACTGTTATGTCATGTAAAAAGATCAGATATCATGTCAAATTGTTTTCAGTATAAACCAAAACTTTAATTTGTTGGTTTTAGATTTAACAGTTTTCTACATTTTTATTTCTGTGTGTGTCGTTTAAATTAATCTATTTATTACACCGAATGGAATGTAATCCTTTCTTACAACAAATTAAATTCAAAGAAAAAAAAACGAGAGGATTCTGACCCAAAATTATCGTCGACAGAAAACAAGAAGTACATAATATTCGTAATATTCGTATCGTCCCCGACGTTCCAGATGTATTCTACTGCGTGGTAACGCGTGCTTGTGACAATTGGGTCAAAGGTACAGCCTCCAAGATAATTGGCTAATTCAGTTTGTACCTATGGACTGTTTTCTATCGCTGTGCCTAGCTTTATATGTTTTATCCATTCGGTTGCACTTGCTTACGTCTAAAATTGGGTGTCATGTCTTGTTTTTATTAGTTATTAACTGAAGTGAAAACTTTGAAGCGGCTCCTGTCCTTGGAGCTGGGAATTTAAGAATAAGGCTATAGAAAAAGGCTCGTGAACCTGTTATGTTAACTCTAATTCCCTTGCACCTTGGATTTCTACTAGTCTCTTTGACTTTGTTCTTACTCCCAGTTCCTCTGACTTTTTTCCTACTCCCAGTTCCTCTGACTTTGTTCCTACTCCCAGTTCCTCTGACTTTGTTCCTACTCCCAGTTCCTCTGACTTAGTTCCTACTCCCAGTTCCTCTGACTTTGTTCCTACTCCCAGTTCCTCTGACTTTGTTCCTACTCCCAGTTCCTCTGACTTTGTTCTTACTCCCAGTTCCTCTGACTTTGTTCTTACTCCCAGTTCCTCCTACTTTGTTCCTACTCTCAGTTCCCCTGACTTTGTTCCTACTCCCAGTTCCTCTGACTTTGTTCCTACTCCCAGTTCCTCTGACTTTGTTCTTACTCCCAGTTCCTCTGACTTTGTTCTTACTCCCAGTTCCTCTGACTTTGTTCCTACTTCCAGTTCCTCTGACTTTGTTCCTACTCCCAATTCCTCTGACTTTGTTCCTACTCCCAGTTCCTCTGACTTTGTTCCTACTCCCAGTTCCTCTGACTTTGTTCCTACTCCCAGTTCCCCTGACTTTGTTCCTACTCCCAGTTCCTCTGACTTTGTTCCTACTCCCAGTTCCTCTGACTTTGTTCCTACTCCCAGTTCCTCAGACTTTGTTCTTACTCCCAGTTCCCCTGACTTTGTTCCTACTCTCAGGTCCCCTGACTTTGTTCCTACTCCCAGTTCCTCTGACTTTGTTCCTACTCCCAGTTTCTCTGACTTTGTTTCTACTCCCAGTTCCTCTGACTTTGTTCCTACTCCCAGTTCCTCTGACTTTGTTCCTACTTCCAGTTCCTCTGACTTTGTTCCAACTCCCAGTTCCTCTGACTTTGTTCCTACTCCCAGTTCCTCTGACTTTGTTCCTACTCCCAGTTCCTCTGACTTTGTTCCTACTCCCAGTTCCTCTGACTTTGTTCCTACTCCCAGTTCCTCTGACTTTGTTCCTACTTCCAGTTCTTCTGACATTGTTCCTACTCCCAGTTCCTCAGACTTTGTTCTTACTCCCAGTTCCCCTGACTTTGTTCCTACTCCCAGTTCCTCTGACTTTGTTCCTACTCTCAGTTCCTCTGACTTTGTTCTTACTCCCAGTTCCTCTGACTTTGTTCCTACTCCCAGTTCCTCTGACTTTGTTCCTACTCCCAGTTCCTCTGACTTTGTTCCTACTCCCAGTTCCTCTGACTTTGTTCCTACTTCCAGTTCCTCTGGCTTTGTTCCTACTCCCAGTTCCCCTGACTTTGTTCCTACTCCCACTTTCTCTGACTTTGTTCTTACTCCCAGTTTCTCTGACTTTGTTCTTACTCCCAGTTTCTCTGGCTTTGTTCCTACCAGCAGTTCCTCTGACTTTGTTCCTACTCCCAGTTTCTCTGACTTTGGTTCCTACTCCCAATTCCCCTGACTTTTTACTTCTAGTTTTGTTCGCCTAACATTTACAGCCTTTTTCTGAACTGAGGAGAGAATATTCAGGCTCCAGAAAGCAGGGTGGTGATAGGTACTATCCATTTTGGCGACACAAATATAGAAATATAGCATATACGACAATTAAATGTGAGAACATATTTTGGGAATGTTTCTGTCATGTCTCAACTGACTGTCTCGGCAAAATAGTGCCAGAATATAATGCAGCACTATATTTCAAAACGCTCAAACCTGCACATGGTGATAATGAAGTAACAAGTTTGTTAATTCTTGTGGAGGCTTCTAGTTCGGACTGTGTTGGCAAATATGACACTTGAGGCTCTGTTTTTTTTTCTTTGACAAGTGTACATAGTCGTCAACAACCAACAATTCTGCCTCTTAATATTGAGTACTTTTTGTTAATCGTCGAGGGAATAGTTGCTTTTTCTTTATCTTGTGACCCATCTTATGTATGGGGCCTAACGACTTAATTAAATCATAAAGTGCTACGTCAGCATTGGATCTAAACAAGAACTGCGATCTCAATGTAGCCGCTTAGGCCTTACCTGAACCCTAGTGGGATTATTCGGATAATCGGGTAGGGCGACATCGACTTTTTGATTATTTAAGACTTTCTGGCTGTCACCTTACGGTATGATAGTTTTTGGTTTTCGATGAACTATATAGCCATAGGTTTATCAGAAGAAAACTATAAAGAGTATGGAATTTCTTGAGACTGAGGTAAAATGAACTAATCTGTGCAAGTAGTTTTGTGTACTGGCCACCCCGTATTCCATACTGTTACATTTTAAGATGTCTACTATTTCAAAGTTTAATTTTTTAAACTGGCAAAAAATTTAAGAAGAACATTTACTGACATTTACCGCCGCCTTTTTTAAGGCTTAAATACCTTGTGGAGTCAAGTTTTTCTGGCTCTGGATGTTTCTCCTCAATAAGAAAATCGGAAATTAGAGTGCTTGCAATCCACGGTAATGTAGCTACTTCTCGACCACCCCGTACTCCACACTGCTATAACAAGTATCATGGGAGTCGGGCTGGATATATGAATATCAGTATCAATTTCCTGTAACATACAGAGTATGTCAAGTAGCTGCACAACAGGCAACAATAGAGTATTACACCACACGACCTGTAGGAGTCCGCTTATTGGACACCACTCTGCAGTTCCTGCATCCTACATCGTTATTGTTAGTGTTACGAGTTCATAACTAGCATGTAGCATGGCAGTAACACTATTGTAGCGTATTACTACTACTCTACAGTCCACTAGTAGTAGTAGTACTCCTACTAAATTGCAATTGCTCGTGCTACCTAGTAGTAATAATATAATAACAATCGTAAATCATTGATCATGATATGATTGTGTTTCAAGATGTGTCCCAGTACACCAATGTGCAACATGCAGCCGCGTGTGTCTAGTTGCTTAATCGCACTGTTTGTTATCAATATATTTGTCTCTCGTGTCTTGCATTGTTGGTGTCAATTTGCACCGAAAGTGCAAATGCTTGATTTTGATGTTATTTTTTATTAATCTTGTTATTAGCTACTTTCGTATTTGTTGCTACTTTCGTATTCATAGGAACGTTTATGCAACCAATTATTGTAATATGGTAATTGCTCACTAACTCCCAAAAATACTACCATAATGTTGTCCAATTAGCAGTTTTTCAGAACGATTATTTCGTTAAAAGTGTTTACTCCTAATTTAATCTGTTCAGCTACAACTCAACAACAATAGGATTGCGACCCAAGCACCGTCTTGGCATTAAGACATTATCACGATTATGTGGCAATTTGTGGCATCATGCTTCAAATGCAGAGATTGAGTCCTCAGGTGTCCCCACGCTTTAACAGCTGGCTTTAGTCACGCTCGAACCTGGCTACAGTCGCAGCTGTAGTCCGACTAGTAGTAGTGTAGTTGTACAGCATGCACCCGACTAGTGTAAGATTGTATTAATATGGTAAAATATTCAGCCCTAGTGAACAGGTCCCTAATCTTATTGTATAGACTTTAATATTGAATATTAAAGAATATTCAGTCCTCCAGAGTACTGGTCTGCAGGTGTTTGAGAGAGCAGATGTTCATGGTATCATTATGTTGGCGTTTGTCCTCAATCGTATTTTTAGTTTTATCAAAGTCTCTTCAGCCTTTATAAGTAGTATAATACGTTTATAAGTATAACTTTCATCAGTATAATATTTATAAGTATAATGTTTAATACCACATTAAACCCCACTGTATTAATTCTAATACAAAGAGCAAGAGGAAAACATCAGTGACATATTTGTGGTAGACAAAATGAGGAGGAAACCCTTAAAATATAATCAGTACGTGAATGTTTATGTATGGCCTCAGGAAAGTTGGAAAAAATTATTGAGTTTGATGTCAATTTTTGTTATAGAGTAATAAGATGTCAAATTTACAGTTATTCAATGCAATAACTTACGATAAACGAATATTGACATATTTTGATGTCGGCTTTTACTTTGTTAATTCTATACTAAAAGTTGTTAACTTAGTACGGTTTTGTTGTATTTTTAGGACCCTGTTTATTGATTTTAATATCTCGCCACGTAGACCACGTATAGTTATACTAGTTATACTAGTTAGTTTACTAAGACAAGTTTACAAAATCTGGAGGCCACGGTAGGATACGAACCCACGCCCCGGAGGACCTAGTTATACTTCCTATTTTATTTCCCATACAAGGCTAAAAGTCTTTGAGATTTAAAATTGATTTAGTCAAGTAAGCAGCGGAATTTTGATTAATTACGTTATCAGAGTCCTGAATCTGTGAGCAGTTTGTTTACTAAGAACTATCCAAATTGTATTACATTCATCTATTTTACTATAAGTACTAAGTTTGATATGATTTTCATATCATATTATTATATTATCATATTTTTTGTAAATCAGTTATTAGAACTGTCAGATCCAATCCTGCACAGTGCATATTTCAAATTTTATGTTTTAGGGATTTTGGTAGGTTTGTAAACTTTGACGATTATGACATATTACATAAAAATATAATTTATTCTTTGTATAAACGATTTCTTCGTAAATCGTTTTATACGTAGGTCATTACCTACATTGACCTACATATCGAGCGGTGGCCACACTTACAACTCACTGTCCACGTGTCTCAAAGCTTTAATGTTTAAGTGTTATCGATTTTGACATTTTGCTTTTAAAACTTACTTTTAAACGCCCAACTTTTAAAAAACACTGAACAAATGAATATCAAATAACATATATATTCGACATTCTGACATAACATATTTTATGAAATCTCAAACTCTTTGTAAGTATTAGTCCACCTCGTGTACTTTACTCCATATTTCTGGCTGAAAATTTCTCCAAGATTCAAATGTTTAAGTCTCATGATTCAATTAAATTTAAAAAAGACCACACAATAATTATTGTTTCAGATCATTGAATAGAAAGCTTGAATAAACTTTCGATAAACATGAAACAAAATTTAAAAATAGAAAAATTCCAGATTTTCTGGCGTCCTAGTCCGTGCTACTTGTTTTGAAACTTATATGAATAGTTTAAACAAGGAAAAGTTTTGATCTTCTCGATCGAGCGCGTTATTATGGTTTCTTTATATAATATATGGACGTTGTTCTACTAATAATGCGAATTTATAGCTATATATTGAACTATGTTATTTAGTTTGAAGTATAATTTTTCAGTTCGTGGAACCAAAATGATCGATAGATCTTATCAATAGATCTTATCAATTTCTGAGTTCCGACGTATACAAACAGTCTAAAATAGAAGTACCAAAGCTTCCATTGCGCTATATTTATTATCATGAAATGTAAAGAGATCCGTACTCATGCTTCAGGTTAAGATTGTGATTTGTGCTGTGACCTAAACTGGAGTAATCCCTCATCCCGATCGTTATAGTCACGTGGTGCTATTCTTCAATCTTTATACCTGGAGTGCTAATCTCCTATTTGTACTCTTAAAAGATGGAGATTCAACTACTGAGTTACTTATGTTGTTCTAGTTTGGACCTGATTTACTGACATTGTTCGAATTAAATATTACTCTTATACTTATAGCCATGGTCTCGTGGTAAAACCGCTAATTTGATTGTATCTAGATACTATAGATACTAAGTGCAACTTTTTGTATGAGCTGATCTGAATCATCGGTAGCAGCGATTCATTATAATCAATCAATGTAATCATCTGATCAATGTAATCATTTGATCATTGTAATAAATCATTGTAATCATTGTAATCAATCATTGTAACCACTAACCACAGTAATTTTGTGTGCTCACTTCAAATCTTTAGTCTAGTCACCACCATAACCGCGCGATTTCACATCTCCAATACGGCAAATTATCTGAGTTTGTTCAATGCTGTTCCTGTATGTTCCCCACGACATTGGGAACGGCTAATAATTAAAAACTCATTATCTATAAGTCTATACACACTCGATAACGTCTACTGCTAGATATCTGAAGGCTCTACTGTATAAGAGCTCTGCAGCAAAGTCAAATTCCTCCGAGGGTATACAGATTCACAGAAACAGGCTCAAAGCTTACCGATTGTATCATTTAAAACCTTAAACCATTATGCATATTACAGTTTCGGTTAATTTTCGTATAATTTCCCAAAATATTTTGTAGTTTCACTTTCGGTTGTACATGCCCTACTATTCTTCATGCTTGCTTTAAACCTCTTTAAGCTCTCTTGTAATAGCCTTATGATGATTCTATCTTGCAGAAAACAGAGTAGCTCACTCCATTGTTATACTAATAGTCAACTTATATAAAACTAATAGTCTTATATAAAACTAATAGTAAACTTATATAAAACTAATAGTAAACTTAATATATAAAATAATACAGAAGACTTGACTGAACTGCAGAGACATAATGCCTCGAACCGTATTTTATGGATACATTTATTTTGATTATGTATACAGAAGTATTATGTTTATGTATGAAAGATATGTATAATAAACAGGTGTTATCCTTTAGTATTTAAGTTATTGTCATTTAATTTGTTTTACCGGTCTTACTTGTGGACTTATCAGATCTTTAGGATGTTTAATTCAGATTTGTGTAAAGTTCGATAATAATAATAGTCAACTTTTGAGATTGTTAATTTTGTAAGGCTGTTAAGCGTAAGATTCTGAATTCTGATACAGTGTCCAGAGGTAATTAATCATTGAATTAATTATCCGGATAGTTAATTATTAAATTAATTATACGCATAATCAATTTAATAATTGATTAACTCCGAAAACTTGCAGGAGAACTTTACACTTAACAGCCAAACAAAATTACGCAAAAGTCAGAGGTAAATAAGCATTGTAACTACACTTACACTTTACAGTGCATGTAACTAGAGTGTTGTGATATAGTAACTATTGACCGACTGATTGCTAGTTCGAGTTGAATAGTATTGGCATCTTCATAGTTCATAAACTGATAGCACTTATCCGTCTTATAAATCACGTGCTGTAACGCGAAAAACCCTCCAATTGATTTGGAAATTTACGTACCATTAGTTCGATCTTTTATCTAACATCTGCGAAAATTCCATGATAATTAAACTAAAAGCTGATAAGTCATGAGCATATAGAGTAGAGGCAGTGAAGACTGGTCTGTATTTTTATAGTATGTAATTTCAAACATAGGTCTTGTTCTTTAAATGACTATACAATGAACCGATTCTTCAGCCCATATATTTCGAGTGCTTCCCTTGTTTGCAATGTTCCTGCATGTGGTAATGTGGTTGTCAGTTGAGCACTTTTCTGGGAAACCAAGCTACAACTTATTATAATAAGTGTGCAACTGCAATTTCAAAATATTAGAAGATTGAGAAAGTCAAAACAATTCTTTAGTTTAAAGGGTCTACTTCTGGCAACATGCCAAATAAATCTTGTTCAACATTAATCCTCAAATATCAAGCTGAATTAATTAATTAATTAATCATTATAATTAGGTACCCTTCGGATTTGACCCGTGCGTATTGTGTAGTAAAGCTGTCAAATGAGGTATGTGTCATACTGTCCTGCTACAATTAACAATGCCATTGTTCTATTTTTGCCCGATAGTACATTTATTACTATCCCTGTACTACTGCAGATGTCATTCGTAACTTACCGTAGTTACCGTGGTTACCGGATTACTAGCACCATTTATAAGTTACTAAATTAGTGCCCAGTTTCTCATCATTCTATTTTTAGCCAAGTCTCTCAGATGTTTCAAGTTTTTGCGAGACTGCAGCATGCAGCTAGTCATGATCACACTGATACAACTGCTAGATTCATAATGGATGGTCTACACATATTAAACCGAGGGTCATAGTTTGGTGGTGCCGGATCATGATCGTGTGGTTTCAGTGATAAGAATTTTATTTAAATGTTAGCAAAAAACATTTACATCTACTGACCACCCTCCACTACCTCTACTTACCACTCTGTACCACCTCTACTCACCACCCTCCACTACATCTACTCACCACCCTCCACTACATCTACTCACCACTCTGTACCACATCTACTCACCACTCTGTACCACCTCTACTCACCACCCTCCACTAACTCTACTTACCACTCTGTACCACCTCTACTCACCACCCTCCACTACATCTACTCACCACCCTCCACTACATCTACTCACCACTCTGTACCACCTCTACTCACCACTCTGTACCACCTCTACTCACCACCCTCCACTACCTCTACTCATCACCCTCCACTACCTCTACTCACCACCCTCCACCACATCTACTCACCACCCTTCACTACCTCTACTCACCACCCTTCACTACCTCTACTCACCACCCTCCACCACATCTACTCACCACCCTATACCACCTCTACTCACCACCCTCCACTAACTCTACTCACCACCCTCCACTACATCTACTGACCACCCTCCACTACATCTACTCACCACTCTGTACCACCTCTACTCACTACCCTCCACTACATCTACTCACTACCTCTACTCACCACCCTCCACTACCTCTACTCCTCTTCTCACCACCCTCCACTACCTCTACTCACCACCCTCCACCACATCTACTCACCACCCTATACCACCTCTACTCACCACCCTCCACTAACTCTACTCACCACCCTCCACTACATCTACTGACCACCCTCCACTACATCTACTCACCACTCTGTACCACCTCTACTCACCACCCTCCACTTCATCTACTCACCACTCTATACCACCTCTACTCACCACTCTATACCACCTCTACTCACCACCCTCCACTACATCTACTCACCACCCTCCACTACCTCTACTCACCACTCTGTACCACCTCTACTCACCACCCTCCACTTCATCTACTCACCACTCTGTACCACCTCTACTCACCACTCTGTACCACCTCTACTCACCACCCTCCACTACATCTACTCACCACTGTATACCACCTCTACTCACCATTATACTAGATCCTGACTAACTACTTTGTAAAAGATGTGGCTGCTAGAAAAGCAGCGGCTATATTACACACATCTCATGTTTATGCCTGCTCACTCGCTCTTATAACTACAACTACTCTGTATAACTAGGCTAGCTAACAAAGGGGGCTAGAACAGCTACAAGTACAATCCTACACTCAATATATCCTCCTGGCAATCTTTGTTGTTTCGTGCCTGGTCTTTAGTATGTTCATTGGTCATTTTGGAGTGGCGTAGAGTGAGCTAGGATTGTCGGGCTACTAATAACGTAATAACATAATAACATATATTTGAATAGCTTTCATTGTTCATGAATGCTTTTTGATCAGTTCAACCTGTTTTATACCTTGGCGTGGTTTTGTTCAGAGTTTATTATATATGTCAAAATGAACAAAGTCACGCCTTCATAGGCGCCGTAATACATTCTAGGTATTATTTCTATCCTATACTCTCATAAATTCTACAGCCTTCATTTTGCTTATCAGGTGATCAAGAAGTTAGCAGTTAGAATTCGGTATTCAAAAATCACGTTTTTCACGCAATTTTAATGAGCGCTATTCAGTGATGCACGCCGCCGCCGGACGCCGCCGCGCCGGCACATTTTCACACGCCGCCACGCCGATACCTCTCAAGTCGGCGTGGCGTGAAAAAATAAAAAACATTTTCAAAGCAAATTGTTTTGCTACTTTTCCCATTCTTAGTAAGATTTTTCGAATCATTCACTGCATACCAGCTACTAGTTCTGAAATAGAAAGAGTATGGAGCCAGTCGGGGTTGATTTTGAACTCTAGGAGATCCAAATTGTCCAACGACAATGTTAAGAATTTGATTTTTCTTAAATATAATTGGGAAAATGTGAAGTCATCCCTGAATGTAACTGAGTAAATTGAATAATGTTTCTTTTCACAAAAGGAAGACCTTTTTCTTGTATTAGCCGTTTAATATGAACATTCCTATTTATTGAAACATAACAGGAATTAGGAATTAACAGGAATTAACAAAATTAGGTCATATTACAATAACAGTGATTAGGTCACATTACAATAACATTGATTCCAGGTATTGTAACACTTAAAGTCATTATACTCATGAAAGTACAAACTAGAGTTTTCTGATGGTAGCATTGATAATTGTAGTTCAGCGGGTGAATGTCGTATTTTATGGGGCTACTCGCTGCTATGAGGCCACTTCGTTACGTTCATCATCACATTCAGCCACGTTTTCGCCATAAATGCTTTAAAAACCACACTTATTACATCATTATTTCATGCGCAATTTTTGTGGGCCTTGTAATTAAAACCTAAATTTTGACAAAATTATGTTCCACGCCGCCGAACGCCGCCACGCCGGGCCATTTTGGGCACGCCGCCGCCGGTTGGCGAAAAATGAACCGGCGTGCATCACTGGCGCTATTTCAAAGTCGATAGGATTTATGTGATCTTCAATGGAATCGCACCTGTTCGACAATGGGCTCTATCAGTTATGAGGCTTCAGTACTTACAGGCAGTTCCTTTACAACTTTCCGGCAGTATTTCCGTCACAGTCATCTGAAGTGCATGGTACTGTCGATAGTTAGCACCGTTTAATGGATATATTTCGTACCAGTTTCTCAACTTTTCATATAGCTACTTGCTTTTCCAGTCGCCATGATACGACAGCAGCAGCAGATATACATATTTGGGACCTTAGCTCTAGTTCTAGTGGTGGTGATGACGCAAGAGTTCGTGGTGACGCAGGAGTGGGATCAGTTTAAGTGTCTGCAATGCCCGAAAGATGACAATCTAATGTGTTTCAACAACAGGTCAGTGTGATCCTCACTATTTCTATATTTCAAGTTTGAATTAAAGATGGATGGTGGTTTTTAAATAGATGTTTAGTGTGGAGGTCTAATAAAGGCCATACCTAACCACATATTATTATTATCCCAAAGTTTCGTGTAAATGGATCCATGATAATCTGCCTGGCCACGAAGATGATCGATATTCTTTGCTGTTCGCCATTTTATATTTTGGCAATGGCAGAAAGTTTCACACCATTTGATCGCAATTCTGACTTCATTCTAACATCTCCACAGGTCGTGTAACGCAACAACAACCGGCTACAACTACTGCTTCTACTACATGTACCAAGTAGAAACAGACGAGATAGCAGCAGACTACAACTCCAGAGCGTGGGGCTGCACAGAATCAAAAGAAACATGTGAGAGCGGTTGTAACGACGACGAGCTGTGCACGGACTATAGGTGCTGCTACGCTGATACGTACTTTAATAACGACACCAGTTTGAATATGACTGATTACAGGAAGTGTATTTACGGCAAGTCTGGAGAGTCGGGACTGAGGAGGGGTTTGTGGGCTGCTGGCCTGGTCGGGGTAGCAATAGTCAGGGATCTTGTCGGGATATGAGTGGGGATGACGGGATATTTGGGTTTCTGTTTACATCTTCTGCTCAGCGTTCTTTGACTGGATAGAAGGGATGGTGGAATTATTTACCAGGGAAGACAATCTACAGTTAGGGGATATGTTGGATGTGAGTTATCAATAATACTCAGGATATTGGGGTTAATCATTGCTTTTAGATCTTGAGTTTTGACTCGTTAACCTATTGGTGAAATATCTGGCTTGAACAAGAGAACAAGGTACTGTACAAAGCCACGACCCAGGAGATAACTTTATATTTCACAATCAGACTCAGAGTCAGAAGACATCACTTTTTCACAGTGCTTGGCGTTTGTGTTTTCTTGCTGCTGCTAAGCTTGCTTTTTACTTCCAATCTCAAAAAAAGGAATACCCATCCTCTCCTCCAAATTATCTAACAAAATAAACTTAATAATATAACATTTACAAAACAGAGAAACAAAAGGGCAAGAACAGTTCAAAGCAATCATTTCTAGTTTGTTAGTTTTAGTGTTAGTTACTTAATAACTTTGAGCTGATCAGTGCTACTGCTAGTTTGTTTCTATATCAGAATCTTTCTCAGTACACTTAGGATTATATCTAGTCAACAAATAAGCCTGCTCGCTTCTCCTCGGCCAGTACATCTTGTTAAACTCCCGAATAGTCCCCGGAAGAACTCTATAAGTGTTTGTTGGCAGAAAACTCGCCACATAGATAAAGGACAAATAAATAACCCCAAACACAAGGAAAGAGTACTCGTGGATGTATGAGGATTGTTCGGATAGCGTGGAGAGGTCCACTGTGGTTGGGAGGGAGTCTATCCCAGCTATTAGAGCCCCCAACTTTAGGAAACATTTCTCTACAAAGTAGGAGAGTCCGAACACTGTGGCCCGGTAACACGTCGGTGGGATCTGAAATATGTGGGATTATTTTTCTTATTCATATTGTCAGCAATTTTTTTGAATTATGCGTTGTTATTTTCATGTTTATCATTATATCATGCCTTCATATTGATTTATTTGTTGGTCTAACGAAAAAAATCGCAATAAATTTGATAACTGTTTTGAAAACTTTGAAAAAACAGCAGAGGCAACATATATTTATAATTATAAGTGCGGTGGGTGCGGACTGCGGACTGCAGAATCGCACTATTGATCTGTAAATATATTGACCTGTAAATTAAAAGAGACTTTGGAAGATTTTTGAAGAGAAGCTTTTCTGCCGTCGCCTTGACCAAAATTTCGCCGTTTTGACTGAATTATTGACCAATGATCAATCAGTGAAGTCGGTGAAAGTGAAACAATTCGCCATCAAAGTACTGAAACCAGTATATCCGGAGAAAACTTTGATGCAATGACAATTTTTAATATGTCCTACCGATAGGACATTTTCAAATTTTAGCTTTCCGCGACCCAAATTTCACTGTTTTGACTGAATTTTTGCTTGAATGACCACGAAGATCACAATTTCGGACAGATGACTTTTTTTTCTGGTACCCTGAGTCGGACTGATGTCGCTGTCGGACAGATGTCGTGTTACCCTGTAACCAGCCGTATGAATCTGGACGTTATTATTTTTTATAGACCATGAACATTATTTGTTGACCTACCAACCCTTATTGACGTTATTATTTTTTATAGACCATGAACATTATTTGTTGACCTACCAACCCTATTGCTTCAACAGAATCATGACCTTTGCTTAATAGTGCCTACGCTCCACGCATAAAAAACCCAGTGACTTAGTCGACCTGCTCGATTCCTTTTGAGTGAGATGTTTGTCGCTCAGGAACTAAGGGCCCATTTTAGCTCAAGCAACTATTTGTTCCTTGCAGCAGAGCTACGTTCACACTTCTTCTCTCGCCCGGTTAACAGTAACTCTTGTAATATGACCAATTTTTAAATTTTTCAAACATATCTTTTTTTCTGACTCGTGGACTTTTTACTTTTCTCGTATAGTAGTAGCATGCATACATTTCCCTATATCCAGTATCCACCCAGTATACAAGCGATAATAGGACAGTAGCCTGATAGCGTGTTGAGCAACAGTTATTTCACGAGGCGTGGTGTAATCGCATTATCGCATTATACGCAGTTAGATTAGCGTATATTATTTGATTTGACGCTAATGGTAAAACTGTAAGAGAAACAAATGAAATATCTGTAGGAACTATTTCAATTTGGACAAAAATCAATATGTACGATTATGGATCAAAACTTATAAATATATGTTGATGAGTCTAATAATTAGTATTTATTTCACCTTACTAATACTTCAGAGAATAATCCTAGGGATCAAACAACTATTGAAGGTCTAACGTTCACCCTGAACTGTAACGGATTTGAAGGGGACATGGTGTATCTCACAGACCTGGATTATACTTCACATAGTGGCCATGGAATTGCTGAAGTTATGATATATGGCATTATAGGTATGTATATTAATATTATATAATATATAATGTATTCTATGTACATGGCATTATTGTTTTATTATTATTCGCGGCACGAACACAGTGGCACCATTTAATGATTGTATTTTTACGAGAAATCGTCCAATTTGACACCAAAATGGCCGGCATGACTGCAGAGCAAGCTATCAGTGTCGAAAGATTAAAATCGAAAGATTAATAACTAAGATATCAAACAGGGGGAAAAGAGTGCACTTATTTGACTTAATTATTGTTAAACAGGATCGTACACACAAAAATGATTAATAAATTAATACCTAATAATGCGGTAATCTGTACCGCCAAACTAGCGCCAAACTAGCGCCAAACGTCTGGAGTCATTCCCACCATATGCCCTCACTGACTGCCAGAGATTATTTGAGAAGCTAATCTAATTTTCAACACGGGAACTGAACGGCTTTCCAGGCCTCAGGCCTTATAGGAATCAAGGCTCAAGCTTGATTGCCGGGAGCGAAATTGATGAGATTCAGTCTCCGAGTTGTCACTTTTTCATCTCAGGAGCTTCACAAAAGTTATAATATTGAACACTCTAGTCTCTACTTCAATTATCCTCATCGGCAGCTTAATTAGCCATCCTGCCCGTCTATACAAATAATGGTAAAATAATAATAATTGTAAAACCTTCTATGTGGATTATTCATACATCTTGAATTGTCAGGAAATTTGATCTAAGACACCGACAATACGTCTAAGATGGCAAGTTCGTACGGTACGTACCTTTAAATTAGCTGTACGGTACGTACTTAATAAAGTAGGCTGAAAGGTACAAATCCAGTTGATAGTAATGGAAACAAAAACTAGACGGTACGTGAGACCAATTTTAGAGATTACGAGTATATTATGGACAAGCGTAGATTAAGGTTGCGACCTGAGCTAGCTGAAAAGCTGGTGTTCGTATACTGCAACAAAAGGATGAAGCTTTGGGTTTAACGATAATTACAAGTAGTAGTAGTGTAGTACCGGTTAAGATCGATCCGGTAAACAAATTTTCCTCTTAAATCTTTTATTGTTTTAACCACTGTGTTTATTTTCGACTTCTATCTCAAAAATTATGACGATAATACTAATCAAAAATTGCAAGTAATTCACTGAAGTTGATTCTAAAAATTTGAAAAAAAATTGTACCTTACAGTGCCTGTACGGTACGTACCTTTAAAAGTAGCTGTACCGTACGTACTTAAAGCCCTGTACCGTACGTACTTGCCATCTAAGCAATACGTAAGACACCTTGCAAGTTAATTGTTTTGTTAAACACAACAATCTTGTAACTTTATATACTTTATATACTAGGCTGTTGAATAATCTAACCTGAGAGTACCTAAACGCTGTTAGTTTGGCGAATTGTTCCGCTTAATTGCGAAGTTTTTGGTCACAAAATTTGCCGCACATAAAAAAGTTTTGGTCAGGTGCGAAATCACACTATATAAAAACCATGACCGCACCTACATATTATGTTGCCTCTGAACAAGAGACTTTCAGGAAAACTTTAAACTTCTCACAACACTGCAATCACACATACCTGAAGGGTAAGGAGAAGGATAACAATATGTAGAGTTCTGTTGACAGGTATAAGCACCAAACCAGCTATGTTGTTAATATTGAATATACCCGAACCAATAGGTAGCTCCCCAATAAAGTAACAGCTTATTGTTATCCAGCTGAGGAAAAGAGAAGTTATTAAATAGTAGAGGAAATGAGAGGTTATGGAGAAGGGGAGTATATCAGTAGATAAATAGGAGTAACTGGACGTGGGGAGTGGGTACACAAATGGTTGGAACGTGTAGCTACGACATTAAATAAGTCAGAAGATAAGTAAGTAACACGTGATGCCCATATAAGGAGCTAAATAACTAACCCCAGCACGAGTACGGTTGATCTGAGGTTGACGTTTTTAGCACACAGATAACCAGCGAGGGGCACGGCTATCAGCCTCAGGGACGCTTCTACTGTGTACCTAATGTTCTTATCAGCTAATAAGGTCCACACCTGGGGGATTGTTTCAACTTTACAGAAATTCAAACTTCATCTGTAACTACTGTGAAAGTGTGAAGAGTTCATTTCAAATCATGAAACAGTGCCAAGAAAGAGTAGTACTAATTTACGCATTTATTTGGCTTGTATGGTACGTAGAAAATAAAGATCTAGGTATGTAACCACTGAAATATTTTCTGTTTGAATATCTAACCTGGCCTGAGCTGGGTGTAGTGGTCATGGCAACCACTCCTTTTAGATAGAAGAGGACAAAAGCAGTGAAGAGGAACCGTTTGTTAGTTTTGTAGTCAAACTTTAGGTCCTCTGCGAAGTCTGTAGGTACTGCTATCTGCTCATCTTCAAACAAACTAGAGATTATTGGGAATTAAAGTTTTTATTGAGATATTCTTTGTAGTCAGTGGACTGTTAGATAGGCCCAATCTACAATTGGATGACATGTAAGCAACTCCGCAAACGCATATTCTGGAATTTGAAGAAAAAGTGGTGGGGAGAATTCTCCCCTGTATATTAGTTATGAACCACACACTTGACAAGTGGTGGGTGCGACGGTCCTACCCTGAAATTCCAACTAAGTCTAGACATGGTTATAATGCCCTTCTTCACAAGCTCGATAGGGGCCGCACAAGCAATGGGTGAGAGTTTCCTACAATTACTGACCCGACCGTTAAGGTTGATCAATCTGCCGTGATTGAATCGGGATGGGCCACATGACTTTAACAAGGTTCCAAATCCAAGGTAAGACACGCCACGGTGGGTTAGGTCTAAAGTTCTTTATATATGTGGTAGTGACACAAAATATTTCCTTGTATGTTGAGTGAGATTTCAGAGTTGTGAATTATATAAGATTGATGTACGTAACCGGTAATTCAATTACGAAAATGTGGAGTAATACCAATTATCAGCCGGGAAATCATTGAAATGTTGATTTAATTGAGGTGATGAGGTATGCATTATAATGCAAGAAATTAAGGCTGACTCAGATGACATCCTCTTATAATGGACTGTGCGGCGTGCAGTCAATGACGTGTAGATATATCCATGTTCAAGCCGGGCTCGTTGATTCGAATTTTGTTATTGTCTCAAAACGGACTTTTTATTTTCCAATTTCGAAGCCGGCCTAATAGTCCGTAGGACGGGCATACCGCTAGTATTACTATTACTTAATTAAACTCACGCTATATTAAGTTTGTGAAGGGTATCTTTAGCAGCTTCAGTGCTCTGATAAACTCTGTATCTGGGAGACAGTGGTAAGTGAACTAGCAGGGTTGAGAGGATTGAGTTGAAGGCAAGAAGACAGCCGGTAAAGGCTCTCCAGGAGTTGTAGATCAGAAGACGGAGACCGCATCCCAGGTAGATTCCTAGACTGGGGAGTACTGAGGTGAGACTGTGGTTTTGTTTAGGGATTGTTCACATGTTACTATTATTGGTTAATGCGGTTACTTAATAAACCCTTAACCATCTGAACAAAAAATAGCTTGTCTGACAATCTGACATCTCCCGGTACTTGATATAGCACTTACCAGGTAAGTGCAGCATTGAGAATAACAAAAGGATAGTGAAGATTGTAGGGCAGCATTTCTGTTACCATGACTACAATACTTGTTACACTCATGTAGATAGAGAAACCTGGACAAGAGTAAAGGCTGTTAGTTTTATTTGTTGATACCAAAATGGTTTGCAACACTTTGATCCGGGACTTTAAAAAACAATATGATCCGGAAACAATAAATAAGTGTTAAGAAAATAATTTGTTTATTTAAAAAAAGTCACCTCTATAATTTGAATATCTAACCTAGCAAGAAAAGACCGAGTGAGAATATTTGTACTGTTCTGCATACACTCAGAGTGATGAGGGAGAGGAGGATAATCAGGAAACTTATCTTAAAACTCATCTTCCTTCCAAAAAGATCTCCAACTATCCCTCCCACAAACGCACCTAAACCTGGGGCGGATTGAGAAGTCAGTTTTAATTAAGCTGTGTTCGCTATTGAATTTAATTCAGTTACATTTTAGTGTGACAATTCTGTGAAAATTTCCAAAGTTTACTGAAAGGAAATACCTAAAAATAAAATATAATTCCTCCTTACCTGCTCCGATGCCAGTAATATCTAATATTGTCTGTGATTCGTCCTCTCTGTTGCAGTACATACCAAACTGAAGGTAGTTAGTGAGATCACGTTACCTCCAGATGGAGATCCTTATTCCCTTATTTAACATAATACTAACGAACAGACGAACTTGACACTTAATCAGCGGCCAGCCCTCATGGAATTCTTGAAATACTCAATTATACATGGACTATTTAATTGAGAAATAGTGTGGAGAATCTCCACTGGAGGTGATCCATACATTTTCATACAATTGATATAATAGTGATTTTATGATAAGTTTCTTTTAGTGACCAACAAAATAAGCGTCAAAAGCCTAATCAAACATCAGTCTCGTCCAGCCTCCTTGAATAATTAAATACTAATCAAGTTTATGACCATGAAATTGACTTCAAAATGTGATTAAGATACTGATTACTAAGTGCTAAAGCCAATCCCCCTCACCTACTGTCACACACTAATGACCCTCACATACCTCGGTGGAGAAGAGAGCCTCCATTCCATCGTCCCAGGAGAAGGAGAAGGTGGGATCCTTGTAGAGGGACTGACAGAAGGTGGTCCGGTTAGTGGTGGAGTTAGAGCAGGCTGCCTGACCTCGTACTGGGTGTTTTCTGGGTGGACCGCAGCTGAAGAGGGGAGAGTGTGTTAGGTTTGGGGGTATCGAGTTGTAACAGTGCTTCGTATTAGCAAATTAATATTAACGTGATCCTAGATTACGTTGCTCAACAATGACTTACTTGACTTACTGACTTAAGGCGGCTTCAGCGTCCGAGTATTGATGCGCTGTCTCCATAAAACTCTATCCGCCATAAGTCCGCCCATTTCTCCAGTGTCGTTGAGACCCGTGTCAGCTCGTAGGCTATCAACATAGGTCATGGCTGGTCTCCCCCTACTCCGCACCCCATGAGTTGGTTCCCAGAGTAGCAAGCGGTTTGCGACTAGTTCTGGGTGCCGGTGGATATGGCCTGCTAGTCGCATCCTGCGCTCTTGGATCTTCATGGTTGCTCTCGGTAGGTTGCCATAGACTTCTTTGTTGGTTTTTCGCTGCTTCCAATCCACATTGAGTGCCATCCTTAGCATTCTAGTGTAGCAGCCATCAATGCGTTTCTTCAATTGCTCTGTCAACGTCCACGTCTCAGAACCATAAAGAAGTATTGACTCCACAGTAGCAACAAATAGACGGATCTTTAATCCTCTTCTAAGGTCAGACTTCCACATCTTCTTTAGCTTGTGGCAGGCTGCCCAAGCCTTAGCTTTTCTGACCCGCAGGTCCCTCTCTGTTGTTGCTATCCAAGCTCCAAGGTAAACAAAGTCTGTCACCTTTTCCAGCTGGTTTCCAGAACAGCTATTAAGACTGCTCGCCTCCTCTGTCATGTTCAGAGTCATGAACTTAGTTTTAGTGCCGTTCATGGCTAGCCCAACACTCAGTGCTGCTTTCTCAAGCCTGTCCAGGAGTAGTTTTGCCCCTTCAATGGTATCAGTGATAAGGGCAACATCATCTGCAAACTAGACGTCTGCGATCTTCTCGGCACCAATCCTTCTACTCCGTGCAGGCCTGAGAGTGAACCCAGAGTCCGAGTCATCATCGTCTATAGTCATTGTCATGATATAGTCAATCACGATAATGAACAAGTACGGGGCAAGAGTGTCTCCTTGCAGTACTCCAGCCAGGATATCAAAAATTTCTGTTATACCATCGGCTGTAACTACTTTAGCCTTTGTGCTCGTATAGATACCCTCAATGAGCCGCACTATGGCTTCTGGTATGCCATATGCTTTCAATATCTTCATGAGCAAACCTCTATGCACACTATCGAACGCCTTTTTGAAATCAATGAAAACCATGGTGGCCTTTAGATTTTTGGCTCTAGCACCCTCCATAATTCTTCGTAGAGCAAGGATGTGCGATGTTGTAGAGCGCCCAGGTCTAAAGCCATTCTGGTTGTCCCTTAAAACTTCCTCAAGACTTGGCTTCATCCTGTTCAGCAACATTTTGTTCAGAGTTTTACTGACTATCGATGTCAGAGATATTCCTTTGTAGTTGTCGGTCTTAGTGAGGTCCCCTTTCTTTGTCACAGGAACAATATTACTGAGCTTCCATTGATCGGGCATGAGACCATCACATAATGCGTCGTTGCAGAACTTCAGGATGACGTCATCGATGTCCACCCTCTTCATCACTTCAGGTGAGATACCATCATCACCATAAGCTTTGCCTTCTACTATCTGCTTTTTGGCAAGACGTAGTTCCTCAATGGTGAACGGGCCATCCTCTATATTCAGTGGGGGGTGTATATTCCTGATCAGAATGCTATTGTCAGGGACTGTGGGTGGCTGTCCAAGTAACCCAGAGAAGTGCTTCCTCCAGTTCTCAAGACGTTCTGTTGAGCTGCCCCCTTCCACGAGTCCACAGCTGGGATTTGTCCTCCCTGAAATATCGTTGACAAGCTTCCAGCTTTCCTTGTTCTTACAACGATCAGCAGTATCCTCAACTTTCCTGATCTTTCCTTTCAGGATCTCCTCTTCTACCTCTTTGTAGCAGGCCTTTAACAAATCCTTTTTAGTGGCGACTTCCTCTCTCTTCTCCTCACAAGGCTCCTGATGGTATTGGTCCTTGGCCAAGAACTGTCCCCTCCTTGCACTGTCCACTCTTGGGTCACTTGAGGGGTCAATCTGCTTTTGTCGAGTCTTCTTTGGCAGAAGGCTCTTGTTTGCCGCCTCAATAGCAACCATAAGCTTCCCATAGCTTTCAGTGGCCCCATCATCCTCCTCTACCAGGCCAGAGAATCTATTCCGAACTTCAATTGCATACTTTTTTTGAAGCTCACCATCCGACTTCAGGGCACTATAAACATAGTTAACTTTTTTCGGAGGCCTGTGTCCTTGCTCAACAATACTTAATAGTATAAACATGGTGGTTACAAATCAACAACTCTTCGTCTTTAACATTCACACACTAACCTCCATTTAGTGTAGTCGATGTTGTTACCGTAGTAGGAGAAGGTGTCAGTGGAGTACAGCACCAACAGACTCAGCAACACTTCTGTTACCAGCACCTGCACATATCAGAGATATAATCTATGTGGTGTATATACAGTGGAAAGGGTACTCACATGCAAACAGAAAAAACAGTTGTTTTCATAGCGACAGATCTCCTCTTGGCAGTGACAATAGAAACGAAACAAATACCAACTAAAACTGTGCTTCAAACCACTCACCACATTATGTCGGATGTTAAATCGCAGAAGGAGGTGGTCAACGGACACGAAAAGTGTCCTGGAGGGAGAAGCGCTGTCGGGTGTCCTAGGTTTTGGGACTATGGAGGTTGGGGAGGTTGCTCTGGAGGTCCTGGAGGTGTTGTCGGTTGTTCTCAGTGGTGGAGCTCTGGAGGTGTTGTCGGTGGTCCTGATTGGGCTGATACCCAATGGATCCGCTGTTGTACTGATACTCGTGTTATATATCTTATCTGGATCAGGCTGCAAGGTATTGTTTCAACTAACTGGGATAACTGTGCAGGAACTAAAAAGTATATCTACCGTCAAGAAGCTGGCGACGGCATGATAACTAACATGTTTACTTGCAGGAAAGAACTGACCAATAGCGGAGTGAATTAAAAACCAGATCGTCCTATTACAGATTGATGACTCTCAACTAGTATATATATATCAACTGTAGGGGCTGAAATATAGTAGATAGATCTCACCTGAGCTAACATTTACATTTTGCAGTCCAGCTCGTCAGTCAGATGTAACAAAATCAGAACTCACTAGTTGATGGGAAAGTATAAGTATATCCTACACAATGGTCGGTGTTATATTATCTCAGTTGTAAATCGTTATCTTTCTGACGTTAGGTTATGATTATTAATAATATCGTTATCTAGGCTAGAGTCGTTACGTCCAACAGTAATTGTAATATTCACGAACATGTAAAAATTCTATTTGATCATTTTAAGCTTAAATGTTACATGAGTGTGGTTCGTCGTGAAGACAGAAAAGTTTCTAAAACAGGTTGCAAAAATTGTGTTTTGACCTTATAAGTAGTAGACCGGGAGATTTAGAAATTGACGAAAGTTATCAGTAGAGCAGTGGCAGTATCAGTTTCAAAAGTAATTCCTATATCAAATTTAAGTTATTGGTTTTACAAGAACCGGAAGTGGGACTAAGAAACTTAATAAATTACATGAGCAAACTGATGTTTAAAGTTTCGGAATCTGAACGCAAAAAACCTATCAAATTAATTCTAGGTTTCACAAAGACGAGATAAGAAACGAGATGAGTAAACTGATTTAAAAGAGTGTAACACAGGACTAGAGAGCGTTGAGTGCAGACATGAACAAGATACTAATATTGTTATTGTACATATTCCATGATCAATTTAAGGTTACTTGGTAACTTGATCACCTAAATGTGGACTTATCACACTGTGTTGCGAGTATTTCAAGGACTAAAATATATCAAAGATAATAATCTTCATCAAAGAAACATCTGCTGTAAATTTCTGAAATTATTCAACATTTACGTCTTACAACACACATAATCAATGACTGACTAATTAATCATGAAAATCGTCACGTACATGCCGCCAGTGTGTTGCAGCTGATAACAGTCTACAAATACTGGTAAATCTAATAATGACCAGTTCAGCAGCTAATCTCTTTTCGCTCAGTATTACACTGTGTTATAATTACACGTCTTTCATGATGATGAACTGTAAAATCCCGGGCTTTAGATTGCCGACAAGATAACACAGACCGCCCTGAGCTCGGGAAACAGCAGTCGTATAAAATGAAGCTACCTATAGCTTGTAGGTTCCGTACCGTGGAAGCATGCTATTCTTATCTAGCAGTTAACAACAAAGTTACAAGTTATGTACCTCATTAAACGTGAAACACACTAAACACTAGACACACCCTCAACATTAGAACTGAAAGAGAGTAGATAACCTGAATAAACAATATAAAATAGACGCAGAGTTACACCTGTTACGGTCTTTACGCCACATGTGACCCTGAAACTGTGGGACCACGTCACTTTGTCTCAGTGGAACAGTTACTGAAGTACTAGTAGTAGTACCCAACAATACATCACCTTACCTATGTAACACGTCCTCACGGCTATGTATATTGTATATAACTCCTTTTTCAGATCCCAGTTTAATATTGAGGGAAAAAGTGAGAAAGTGTAAACTGTAGAGGAAAAGAGAATAAGATATCGCTCGCATATTAGTACGTAAGCCCTATAAGCCTGCATGGGGGGGGGTGGGAGTTTTGAAAAACTAACGCTAGTGTAATTTCTACACAATAGCTATGTGCAAAATTGGTTTAAAAAGGGGAGGGGGCACTTTATTTCACAAAAACGGTTCACGTAATATGTGAATGATCCCTAATAAATACGAGTGAAAAGAAAGGCCTTCTAGTTCTACATGTAGAGTGTACGTGTTACTGACTGCTACAATATAATTTGATCGTGAACGCCAGGATCAAGACTTATCACCGTCGGAGGGGGTGTTATCACACATCTCTGTGGTGACACAGGAATTTAAGAGAAGGCTCTCCAAGACTCCAATCAGCCATTTACATTCCTAGACAAATATGATTACCACTGGTATCAACTATCATATCATCACGACAATATGTGACCACATTACACTGTGTTTGAACTGAGTGTAGGTAACTACTAGATATATCTGAACACATATTATGAACCAGATAGTTATTTACCTATTGCTGGGAAGGACCTTGGCACAACAAGATTCAAATTCAAACAAATAAAGCAACTATCTAGCGTATCTGTAAGCTGACTGAAGAAATATGTAACTTATAAATCGCTATAATACAATATACATTATACATTTACAAGTTAAAGAGAATACAACACTCAGCAGTAAATAACAGCAATTCTGTGAATAAGTGGTCCTACACAAACAAAACATGCAGTTACTTGGTGTGGTCATGAAATTATACACACCAAACTTCCGATAATTATAAAAATAAAGTTGTCGTAAAATTAACATGAATAGAGTCTCATGGGGTGAAGGCGATGTTATTGAATAATTTAACTGAGTGTAAAATTATACGTCACTTCTGGTGAAATCATGCCCGTTTCGGGGAAATAAAAGTCTGCGAACCTTATAATAAAACTTGTGGCTATTTACATCCCATGCATAAAAGCACAATATTTGTGAATGAAATTAACAAATTGAACGATCAGTTATAGCTTTATAATGCTGTGGGTACATTATGCTCCCACTAAAAATATAGTTTTATTTAGATTTCCAGAAATCAGTCCCTCTCTTTTGAGCTTTGTTGAGAGTGGCGCTAGCTAACGAAGTACAGGATGATGCTCGAGAAAGGACCGATTCGTCCAAGTCTTTTGTCCAACCGTTTGCTTTCTCAGCGGGTTTCGAGGGAGATGAGAAATCCAGTTTCTCTTTGATCTGTGAACATGGTATTGAATATCATGTCGTGATAAAACATATTCAAATCATAAATTTATAGTTCTGAACATCAATGCAGCTATTGCATGACGTTCATTTGAAATATACCTATAAGTATAGCAAAAGAATTAACTAGAAGAAAACAGCGGTAACATACCTGATCTGATAAGATAGGGAAGAAGGGCTGGGTTCCTTCTGGGAGCTTACTATCTGTCTTCACTGGAGCCGGAGTGGTGGTGTCCAGATGATGTCTGGAGCCTCCCTGTTCTTGAATTAGTGTCGGCGTCGCCACTCTTCCCGCCAAAACTGCAGTCTTTATTTCGGGTGCTCTGGAAATCCTAAGTTGTTAGAGTTAAGTAAACGGTACTTATACTTAATTACCAAACTTTCTCAATATAAGAAGTAGATAGTAGCGTCTACCATAATTAGTACCCACATTCGCTACTAACAAGCAGACCTATTATGTGCTATTTTCTTCGTAACCACTAAACAGGTATATAAACTATAGAGGGATAGAACCAATAAATGTTTCATCAAGACTTTAAAATTAATCAAATAAGGTTTACTCACGGTTCAGACTTGTCTTTGCGAGTAGTTCTGTCCAAATGATGCCTGGAGCCCTGGTTCCTCAATCTGGGAGTGGGAACTCTGTCTCCAAACAGACTGAAACTCCTATCAGCTGTTCTTGGAGTCGAGCAAACTGAGGCTTCTTTCTCGGCTATTACTGCCACTTCCTTGAGTGCTTTCTTGGAAGAAACTAAATCAGGAGATTTTGACTTAGCTTTCACAGGAGAGGGATTTTTGCTGACGTCATCAATGAGGGACTCTGTCTTAATTACGAGGTGATCTATGTTTGGAACTTCTTCCGTATCTTCCAAATCAGTGACCACTATATCATTTTCTAGTTTGGGAGTTTCAGCTGCGACCGCAGGCACTGATATCGGAAATGCGACCTCTTTCTGAAATATGCTTTGTTGCTAGCAGGTAAAAGTATAAACATCCTTTTTGCACACTTAACAGGCTTTCACAATGGACAATACTACAATACAATAGCCATTGTAAGCCAGGTAACATTTGACAATAGCCAGACATCTACGTACCGTGTAGTCCGGCCCAATGCGTCAGTTAAAACAACTTTTGCGCGCGCGATCATTATTATATTTATAAACACACAGTGTTGCCAATGAAAATGAGCTAAATAAAATCGATTCGGAGTTCGCGTCCGCGCTTTATTGATAAATACAGTTGTGGCTTCAGAATCTCTTAAATCCATGACAACGTGAACTCGAAACGTAGTATCTAAAATTTAGAGTGATTATAAACTTACAGCAGCTGCTTGCTTCTCTTTTGGTATGACTCTCACCGATTCTGCTGATCCTGAAGGGCGAAACGATGATGAACGGGCAACCTAAAATTGGCTTCTGCTTTGAAAAGCATCATATAATCAGAAATACAAAGTAACTTTATGTTCTGAAGATATTTGCTTTGACACACTGTGTTATTTAAAAGTACTGTTCAGACGACGAAACTTCCCGAAAATGTAACTGCATGATGGCTGAGGAATGTGTTGGTTGAATGATTTTATGAAGGAGTAAATCAGGGGAAATCTTTTTGACATTCATCATGTTTATTTCTAGTTTCGTTCAGTGATTTGCTTTGTCAAGCCAATTTTAACACAGCTATAGAGTGCAGCTATAGCAACATTGTCGAGATGAAATGTTTTCAAGCTATCACGCTGATATTAGTCACATTGCATCTAAGTTATTGTATTGAAGCAGATGAAGACGACATCTCTGTGATGGAATTCTTTGCAGATATAGCCAATGATGTATGTCACGAGCGAGGGGACTGTTTTGATAATGTATTGGAAGATCTTATATTTCTTATCAGTGGGGACCCATACGACCCCACAGATAGGGATACTGGGTCGACGAGAATGACAGTATTGCTAGAAGTTATCGATGACAAGTGTGAAATGGGTAAGGAATGCACGGATAACTTGTTAGCAAAAATGAGAGACCGTGTTATGAATGAACGTGAAGAATACAATGATGCAACCAATGATGAAATCAATGATGAAATCAATGATGAAACCAATGATGAAATCAATTATGAAATCAATGAATTAATTCTAATCACAAATGATAACACTGAAACAAGTAATAAACCGGAAGAGATCTTAGGGACAGCAGATAACGATGAAGAATTGGTCCAGAATGTACTATCGGATAGCCTTCAAATGAACCAAAATGACAATGCTAAAGTTAAGAATGAATCGGAAGAGGCTTCGATTACCGATAAACCATCAGACAGCCTTCAAGGTCAAATGAAGAAGCCCGATGAAAAAGTTGATGACGATGGCGACTTCAAGGAAAGTATTTTTGAACGTTTTGAGCTAAAAGAGAATCTGGATGAAACTATTCTGAGTATGATGGTAAAAAATGAGTGTCAGCAGAACAGGGCAGAATGTGAAAAATGGGTAGCAAAGCAAAAGAAACTTGGCCTCGATCATGTAGGCAAGATAACGCGTGATAATAACGGAAATCCTGTAGTTGAAGTTCCGTTGAGTGTCATTTTTGAGGAAGAACTCAATATTTCCGATGGCAGTGATGACCCAAAATAGTTGTTTTGGTTATGCAAGTCGAATTTTTGTTGTAATTGTCATGTAATATACATTTATTTTTTTGATAAAAATGTTAAATTTTTGACTGCCTAACATCAGTTCAGCAGCTGCTTGCTCATCTTTTGGGATGGCTCTCACCAATTCTGCTGATCCTGAAGGGTGAAACGATGATAAACGGGCAACCTAAAATTGGCTTATGCTATGTAAAGTGTCATATCATAATAAGAAATTAAAAATTAACTTTTTGAAAATTATTGCTTTGACGCATCACGCAATGCGTTATTTATGAGTTACAGCAGGGTGTCATAATTATTGGCGCGTAGACAATTTTGCGTGAAATTTAAGCTTACCCAAGCTTTTAGAAACGATCATTACTTGACTTCTGAGGGTCAGTTTCCTATGCTATGGAGTCTTGATCATTCGAGAGATAATCCTTTATACTACAGTTCAGTCTAAAAACGAAGTCCGAAAGAAGTTGAATTTCGTCGATAATCACGACGTAAGAGAAAATTTGGATTATTGGACTTGAAGCCTTCGGCTACTTCCCCTGAATTCCAGGATGAGTCCGCTCGACTAAATTTTATTTCATCAGTTAGAGGAGAAAGAGAGCTTTTATAAAATCTATAGTTTTCCATATGTTTCGTTATCGCCTGAAGAGCTGTACACTTTAGTCTAAAGAATAATTTCAGAAAAAATTCACCAAAAAAAAATTACACATAAATCCCTTACTCCTTCGTAAATCTAACCAAGTATGGAATCGACCCTTTAAATAACGGCCTAAATTATGGGTTTTGAGGTACATCAACACAAAATTCTGAAGAAAAAGTTCAGACGGTTGTCTACAGACCAATTTTTGAATTTTGTAATTCCGATATTCAGAAGTCAAGTTATGAACCGTCGAAAAATATTGATTTCATCATAAAATACACATAAAATTTCAAACACGCCAATAATTCTGACACCCTGCTGTATTTACTGACGACGGAACTTTCCGGAAATATAACAGAGAACTTCATGATGGTTGGGGATTGGGGAATGTGTTGGTTAAATGATTTTATGAAGGAGTAAATTAGTGGAATGCTTTTAAGTATTCATTATACTTATTTCTAGTTTCGTACAGTGATTTGCATTGTCAAGCCAGTTTTAACACAGCCATAGGGCGCAGCTATAGCAACATTGGCGATAAGATGACTTTTTTTCAAGCCATAACGCTGATATTGCTCACATTGCATCTAAGTTATTGTATTGATGCAGATGACGATGTAGATGACGAAGACATCTCTGTGATGAGATTATTTGCAGACCTAGCCAATGATGTATGTCACGAGCGAGGGGACTGTTTTAATAATGTATTGGAAGAACTTATATTTCTTATCAGTGGGGACCCATACGACCCCACAGATAGGGATACTGGGTCGACGAGAATGACAGTATTGCTGGAAGTTATCGATGACAAGTGTGAAATGGGTAAGGAATGCACGGATAACTTGTTAGCAAAAATGAGAGACCGTGTTATGAATGAACGTGAAGAATACAATGATGAAGTCAATGAATCAAATCGAATAAAAAATGATACCACTAAAGCCAGTAATGAACCCGAAAAGGCTACAAGGACAGCAGAACTTGAAGTAGCTTCAAGGACAGTAGATAACGATGAAAAATTGTTCCAGAATGAACTATCGGAAAACCGGAGCCTTCGAATGAACCAAAATTACGACACTAAAATTAAGAACAAATTGAAAGAGGCTCCGACAGTCGATCAACCATCGGACAACCTTCAACGTCGAGTGAAAAAGTCCGATGATAATGGGGATGGCGACTTCAAAGTAAGTATTTTTGAACGTTTTGAACTAAAAGAGAATCTAGATGAAACTATTCTAAATATGATGGTCAAAGATGAGTGTCAACAGAACAGGGCAGAATGTGCAAAATGGGTAGCAAAGCAAAAGAAACTTGGCCTCGATCATGTAGGCAAGATAACGCATGATAAGGACGGAAATCCGGAAGTTGAAGTTCCCTTGAGTGTTATTTTCGAGGGAGAACTCAATATAGCTGATGGTAGCGATGACCCAGAATAGTTCTTTTCGTTATGTCAGCTAAATATTTGTTGTAATTTTCATGTAATATTTACATTGTACATATAATTTTTTTCGATAAAATTTAAAAAAGTTCACTTTCCAATTATACCAATAAACTGTATACCTGGTGGGGAAGGAATAGGCTGGCATTCCCTCAATCTAGCTGTTGAGAATGAAAGGTGTGCCATCTTGTTCGGTGAGAAGTGTGAACCGTGAGATCTAGCTTTAAACTCCTGGGCCATTTGTCTGAGTTCTACAACTTCATTGTACCAGTTTACCTGTAAGTGAAGCTTGATTCATTTGCTTGTTTGCTTAAGTCATCCCGTGAAAAATAGAAATAAAATCTAACAAAATAACTTATTGTCATTATTAGAACACTTTGTGTCAATATATACATTTTTTAGAAGAATACTGATCAAAATCTTACAGAATTGGCTGGTTTAGGTGTTGCTATTTCACTTGGGTCTGGTTTTATTAGATTCGCAACTCGCTCTGGACTCTGAAGAAATAAAACAATTAAATAACGATCTCATTATGTCACGTCAAAGGCTACATTTAAAGTGTGGAAATAATCACAAAATATGCGATCCCACAAATTTTATAATTTTATCACAAAATTAAAATGCAGAAATTATGTAGGGTAAATTATGCGATTCCGCAACTAAATGGTGCCTCTGCTCGACGTAGCATGACGCGAAATGTCACTCTCATATCACGCCGCAGCTTCTTAATAATTATCGACATAATCCTACTCATGTTCCGAGTAATTAGAGAATTAAGAGTCATCTAACGTCACATTTGACACCCCAAAGAGGAGGTTTTTGTCAATTTAATACTCATATTTCATAACATCTGGAAACGAAGGGCGGACATTGTGCCGAACCATCTGCCGATCACCAGCTCACAAAATGATAGTCACGTGACCAGGATAAATGTGTATTTAACTAGACTGTAAAACATACCGCGGCTTTGTAAGGATGACTGCGTCTACCGTACGCTGTGGGTGCTATTGGAGCCTCTTTTGTTGGGCTCTCGAACTTTGATTTGTACTCAGACTTCCAGTTGAGCTTGGTTGGTCTGACTGCCGCTATTATGTCGTATGTTGCTTTTATCTGCATTTTGGGGTTTTACGATCCGTGTACTGATATCAGATACTGTGGAACTAAATAGATATATGAATTTTTAATCACGTGCAACATCACGGAAGTTATAATTATATTTCCCACATAAGAGCAAAAATAATTTAAACCTTACCTTAGGAACTCCCTTCAGAGGACTGACAATCTTCAACTTAACCTTCTTTTCAGGTGCTTTAGCAACCGCATCTTTAATTTCGGGTTCTTTGACCTCAAGCTTCTTGACAGGTACAGCTTCCTCAGCTGGTTCTGCTCTTTCTGCTTTCTCTAAAAAAGAGAAATTATAAAAGGTAAGGTTCATTGATCCAGGTTACAGTTTCAACGTGTCACTATCGTCTGCCTATTATATCATAATATTATCATTATGATATTATCATGGGAGTCCTAGTATAGGTGTAGAGCAAGACCAGCCGTGGCATAATCTGTTTCTACAGCCCTCGAGCTGATACAGGACTTAACAACACTGGATCAATCGTAGGGCTTATGATTGATAGAATGCTATGGAGAATATTGTACAATACTAAATATTGAAATGTAATCATCTCGGCTAGTTCGTCCCCATACAATATCGAGCAATAATTGTTATTTGCTTTGATGAAATAATGCAGTTGACAATGGTCACTTCAACTGCTAAAAGCCTCTTTATGTTAAGTTTAATATCTTTAATGAAATCGTGGCTACAGAGCATTGTTTAACTCAACCATTACTAAACACATGTATCTCATCACAATAATAAGAAGACCCTCTCCTTCAAGTTGCACGCGAGGTATAAATACCACATCTTCAAACAAACCTAGCTCAAGTCGTTTCCTCCTCACTTGTTCCTTGTAGAGCTCTCTAACGTAGTGAAGTTCTGAGGTAGGGTCCTGGTACCTGGACTCGTACTCTGAACGTACTTTTTTATCCACTGAAATTGAGGGGTTCATTCTAGCTGGGTTGAGTGGGGTGCTGTAATCTTGTAATCAAATAGTGTTAATGAGGGGGGGGGGGTCTTTTTGAAATTTCTCTCGAAATTGATTTTATAGTTGTTTTTGATAGAGGGGAGTGATATCTATCTGTTGCTTTTGGTCCCATGGAAAAATATTGTTCCTAGCCGAAGTTATTGCCGGTCAAAGGTCAGCGCTCATGTGTAATTGTATTGCGCGAGAGATTTTCAATCACGCGCCCTGAAAATCACGCGAGCGATTGAAAATCGCTCGCGCAATACAATTACACATGAGCGCTGACCTTTGACCGGCAATAACTTCGGCTAGGAACAATATTTTTCCATGGGACCAAAAGCAACACTCCCCTCTATCAAAAACAACTATAAAATCAATTTCGAGAGAAATTTCAAAAAGACCCCCCCCCCCCCCTGCCCCCTTAAATGACCTTGTTACTTTACTTTAAATACCATGGATTTTCTTAAAGTTTCTGGCGAGTCGCCAGAAACTTTAAGAAAATTCATGGTAGTGGCTATAGCTACGTTGTAACTAGTTTCATGTTCGCTGTAATCACTTTAAAAATGTGATCTTCTAACAGACTAAAGATGGCACATACCTGGTTTTTTGCCGATGGGTAAGTTGGTTTTACTGTCCACGAAGTTGATTTTAGAATTTTGGATAGGGGATGATGGTCGAGCCACGATTCCTTTGGTTGGTGAGAATCTTAAGGCGTATTCACTTTTATATCGGGCTGAGTTGATGTTTTTAGAAAGACCTGCTTTCTTTTCCAAACTCTTGTCCACCTATGGAATTATTGATTTATCCATTTTTTGGTATTTTTGATAGATAGGTTATTAATTAGTAAATATATGCAGTTTTTCAGGGTTCTATTTAAAACAGCTTAAGTTTGATGAAAGATGATACTAACCTTTTTATTTACCTTATCGGACTTTATTTGAACGGACATTAATTGGACGCTGGAGGCCCTAGCGTACATTTTAAAGTCCTTTCAAATATAGTCCGACAAGGTAGTTAAATTAAATACATTAATTGAATGCCTTCGAGCATTTATTTTAATGTCCGTTAAAAATCAAGTACGTTCACGCAATGTCCGGTCAAATAACGTCCGATAAGGTATTTGTTTTCACTGAAGGCGTTAGACACAAATACACGATCCAAGCAATGGAATTAGCTGAGCGATTTAAACGATATTATCATTACATATTATGTAATATTACATTAGCTATGTTATGTTCTGTCAATATAATATGCTACGAACCTTCATTCGTTCAGGGCTGGCACCTGGGACCCTCTTTTTGTGTGAGAATGATGGTTCCCTGACTATGTGTAACTCTTTTGAGGGAGACCCAAACGTTCTTACAACCTCCGGTAACTCTGAAACACAATCACAATTACATTAAACTGCAGTTTAGCATCTTAGCACCTTGAAGATTTGATAAGTATGTAGATGTTACTGTCTAGTGTCTAGTACATCTGTAGTTCTGGTTATGATTATATAACACGTGAGGTACACACTGGGCAGAGAAAATGTTGTGTACTCGTTTTAGCACAGTATTTTAGCGTAGTATTTTAGGGCATATATTAGTGTACGACATTTAGTACAGCAGGGTAGAGCAGAGAGTTCATTTTAACATCTCTGTTTTGATTATCAGAGGGTTCATTTTAACACCTCTGTTTTGGTCACAAGGAGGATAGTGTGGGAATTGTTTAGATATTGCTAGAGAGAGTTCATTTTAACATCTCTGTTTTGATTATCAGAGCTGAGGGTGCATTTTAGCACCTCTGTTTTTGTTACAAGGAGGATAGTTTGGGTATTGTTTAGAGATTGCTAAAACGAGTGGGAGATTGTTTATACTATCTGGGGATATTTAAGAGTGGGCCTGTTGGATAGCAAGTTACACTTTTTGGTTTTAGTACAGTAGTTTAGTAATCGCAATTCTGAATTTATTCGAGATTATATTGAGGAACATTGAGACATTGTAATCGCAATTCTCAATCACGTATTCAATTTGAAGTACTTTCTCTTGTCATCTTCCTGAACCAAATTGTTATGTAAGGAAAAGACCGTTTTATCAAAAATATTAGATAAAAATATATAATAAAAATTGCCACTGGAGAAAAATTCTAATCTATACCTCAATGCCTTTATAATATCGTGACTCATTGCTTCAATGGTTCAGTAATGAGCCTTTAATCGATATGATAATAATTAATAAATGCCCGTAGATTATCTACTATAATTTGCCACTTAACTAGAGCATACGTTCACTTCTATATTAATTACCCACTAAAGTAGCGCAGGACAGATCAAGATACCATGGAAACTGTGGGACAAATTTATAATTGATCCATTTTTCTCATTTACAGCGCCAATTACAGCGCTGAACAGCTGCTGGATTTAACGTTACAGCTGAGGCAATGTTAAACTTTGTTAGTTCAATAAAGAAAAAGAGCTCATTTTCTAGTTATTGGCATGAACATTTTGTTAAGGTAGTTGAACTTGAAAAGTTTCCAACGAACATCTAATAATACCGATTTCAAATTCTCGTAGTTGTCTATTGACCCTGTTACGTACTCAATCATAGTAAATTATAAAATATTAATCTTATGTTCAGATTCAGATAAACTACCTGCATCTTACCAAGCTAACTCCGTCTGTGTTATTTAATTAAGGTTATTCGTGCTATCTCAGTTTTGTTAGGAAAGTAATAATTATTATACGTCGTAATATTTTAATCTTACATAATTATGTAAGCCCTCTCCCTATCAAAGATGTTGGCAATTGACCATGTCTGATAAGAATGCTAGTGACATGTGACGGCTAAATATAAAGTCTACAGTTTCTGCGATTTACTAATAACATGTCAGAGACAATTTATTTTATTGGGTGATAATGATGTGCTGGAAGAGAGACTTATTGATAATTTTGTTAGATAATTAGTTAATTAACTTGTTCTACCGGTTACAATAGAGTTTACTATCTTTACAGACTGAGTTAATGCAGGCTAATGCACTGTTAATTCGCAGTGATCATTTTTAATGCAGTGATAATTTTCGTTACAGTTAAAAGTTTGAACTTTTTTGTATTATTTGCTTAATGAACGTAATTTGCGTCATTATCGAGACAGGAATCGATAATTTATGACGATTACCTTCTTTTGAAGCTAGCTCAAGTGTTGGTCGTTGGTTAGCTTGAAAAGGTGGTTCAGCTACTTTATGTTCCTTGAAACTAGGGCACCCTGCTATAGGGTTAGCTGGAGGTAGTTCGTGCCATGTATACTGTCTGTTGTATTCAGAGATGGCCTGAAATAAGAGAGATGGGCGTTAAATTTGTATTATATTTCAATAATCAATTGTATGTTGTGTACAACAATATTAAACAATTAAGAGTAATATCAACTCCAAGAAATATTTGCAACAAACCTTCATTCCCATAGTCATGTAGATTCGTCTGAAAGACCACTTTTACCTTCACCTGGTCATTCTAAGTTCATCTACAAATAATAAACATAGTAAACTGAAGTCATCTAGTTCGAGAACAATTTAACATTCTGATAGCTTATCATTTTGTCATTTATATCGTTTGTCTGGATTTTCCTTGTAACCCTAGTAACCATATATATATATATAATAGGCACAAACTATGTTGTAGTGCATTTCCAGCATTATTAAATATGCTTTAAACGAAAACAATTTATATCGATTTTGATAATAAGAACATGCATAACATTTATATACAGCCACAGGAAACATAAGCGGGCCTCTTGTTCGACTAAACTATTCTTATCATCATCAGTAATTGTTTAATATTTGTTTCCGGCCTCATTTATTATACTCTAATAATATGGTCCTAGAACTTAATTTCATATTATTACGACAGTCTTATTCTGCTTATTATAACTGCTTATTATTAATAAGCAGTAATAATAGCTAAACAAATGGCAACAAACAAATGTTACGATATTCGTAGTTGCCATATCTTTATGATAAGTATCACAGCTGTTTATTTTTTATTTATATTTTTACTTTTGTACGCCCAGGTGATCTGTGTTGTTGGTTCCAGACAACAACATTAAACCCCAGATTTAAAGCTAATTAACACAAGGGTAATTAACACAATTCCAAGACTAATTTAGATTAATCACATGCTAGCTCGGCATCACCTTGTTAACCACGTCTAGACACCAATAAAGGCATCAACAAGTCATTATTATTAAGTACCTTTACTTTGGTATTACACTCTATTTGAATCACACCTCTCCTATTGTATCACGGTTTGGGGTGGGGCAGCCAAAACTCGTATAAGTTCTGTATTCAAAGCACAAAAATATTGTCTCAGGGTACTGTTTGGCGACAGGGAGGCATACCTAGATAAATTTAAGACCTGTGCTCGTGCTCGACCGTTTGGCAACCAAAATCTGAACAAAAAATTTTTCTTGAAAGAGCACACGAAACCTTTGTTCAAGGAACACGGAATACTTGCCGTCCAAAACCTGTACACTTACCATTGTTTCCTTGAGCTCTATAAAATCATGAAATTCCGTGCTCCGATTTCCCTCCATGAAAATTTCACCTGCTCAAGTAGGAAACCCACCCTTATACTAAGCCAAGCAGACCCCCCTGACAACTTCAATAGCAGAACGACTCGTATTTGGAACGTAATTGTGCCTAAGCTTGGTATACGTGACTACTGTCTAAGTGTGGCCTGCCTGAAGTCTAGGATGAAGCAATCACTGCTCGTCAACCAGCATAACCATGCTGATCTTGATTGGACAAACAAAGATTTCGAATGCTCTAATCTAAATTTTGACATTAAGTCTACCCTAGGGTCCACACATCCAAAATGATTATCTTGAAATTGAAAATTAGCTGGGTGTGCATTTTCCTTTGTCTTACTAACGTGTGTGAGCGCAGTGTAGTGAGAAAGTGTTTTTAACAGATTTATTATTAGACTTAGGATTATGATTTTTAATATATTACATTGATATAAGATTTATTTTTGATAGGTACTTAATAAAGTTGATGAATTTCCCTCCCTATTAAAATTTTAAACCCATTTAGTGAAAATTGATAAACGAAGATCTAGATATTGATACATATTATAACCAACATTGCTTATATTCTGCCTTGTAAACAAAGAGCAAATCTTCTTAATGCCTTCTTCCTGTCCTAAAACTAAAACTTCATCCTATTAAAGTAAAGGCCAGTTGTTACCACAAGCTATTATACCGTCCCTCTCAAAAACATGCCTCAGCCTCCATCAAAAACAATTTTAGTTTTCAGTCCTTCTAGTTTCCAAAAATCTACCGAGCTAGTGTTCTGGTGTGCACAAAAGCCCCTAAGCCCGTGCATTCCTTGCCCCGCTAGCTGCCAGTCCTTGACAAACTTCCAATAGCAAAGATCAACTAGTCATTTACAAATTGAGCACTATACAATTTTAATTGTTTTAAATATTTGACTTTGTAAAATGAGCTAAAACATTGATTTATTAGTTTCATTGATTTATTAGTTTCATTGATATAACACCGTGTTGTCACATCTACCCTCTAGCTCGCATTTTATTAAATACTATTTTATTACAACAAAATCCTCATTTTATTAGGATTGATTCATTTTGATGTTTGCACATTATCACTACTCGTACATTTAGTTTTAATTTTAGAGTTCTACTTGGCAATATATTGATAGATTTCGAACAACTCTTGGTAAATCGTCAGATCAATCTGATCAACATAATTAGACCAATGACTCAGATATCGAGGAGTCTATAATAACACCTAACCGTTGTCCCCAAAATTAGATGGCTATATAACTGAGTTACTTATCTGTGATCCATGTTAATTACGATCATCTGTCCATGTAAAGGCTTGATACACAGAACAGAATTCAGTAAAGCCAACTGAGTCACAGCAGTTAGCTGAGTTGAATCATTGTTATGGCATTTTAACTATCAACTAACTTTTGATACACATTTTTATAAAGAATTTGTATGCCAATTTGATTCGAAGGTCAAAACAGAAAGTTACAATTGACCGTATCTTTTGCACAGGAATGAATGGAGTATCCCTCTACGCAGCTTTCCTCATATCCTACAACAGCATTTCCTCACTTGTAGGTCTGCTGGGGAATGGTATTGTCCTCCGTGCATGTTTTACAAGATCAGCCTTCAGACTGGACAAAGTAACAATCCTACTTATTCAGAATTTAGCTGTATCAGACTTTCTGTATATGCTGTTGGTAATTCTACCTTCCTTCAACTCCTACATCGGCAACAAATGGAACATGGGGAATGTATCTTGCTACATGGTTGGATTCGCTGGGACATGGCTTGCTTCAGCTAATTTACACTTCATCCTCTTTGTTACCGCTCACAGGTTTCTCAAGTGTGTCCGGCCATGGCGGATGCGTCAGGTTAAAAGACACCACATAAACACAATCTCATTGATTATATGGGTGTTTTCATCCTTGAAGATGGTGATCCTTTCAGCTATGGGTGCTGAAATATCCTACAACAATGACATATATCGATGCGGTGTGGATTATGTTGGGTTCGGAAAACAGAGACCACAGATTCTCATTTTTCTTTGGATATTTGGGAAATGGGCCCCCTTTACTTTGGTCATGATTTTAAATGTATCCCTTATGATCATAGCTCGGCAGAAATTTAGAAGGACAACAGCAAGAGGAATCATGACAATTTCATCCATCTCAATCCTTCTCATTTTATCATGGATGCCAGCACAGATTTACAGCATCATGGGAGCTGTTCGGTATTCATCAACCAAGACAGTTAAGTTTTCGAAATTGCTGCCTACAACTTTTACTTGATAAGTGTTTTTGGTAACCCAATAATATATGGCTTGCAAAACAAACACTTTGCAACTTTTGTGAAAGATGTCTGGAAAAATATGTCAAGAAGTCTAGTGACTGCGTGGTCGGAGAAACTTACATTATAGAACAGGACAAAATCTAATATAAGGTGATTGAATGATCTGATTTCATTGGAATTTTGGAAAAGATATGCAGTTGAGGTTTCAGTGACCATCAGTGAAACATTTTTCATTTAAGATTTTGGGAAAGTTTCCGGGTATGGTGGCCATGAACTCTTTCAGTAAATGTTCCTGTGATCAAAATACTAACAGGATAGTGATTCTGTTACGTAAAATATAAATAATTTCTTGATATAATTGCTGATGGCCATTGTTAGCCCCAAGCGTTTTGGTCCGTCATTCCTGCCACTCAGCATTGCCTACTGTAAAGTAGAAATTTTTCTGAGACAATAGAGAAACTGACCTTGTCTCACTAAATTCAACCACTTTCCATAATAAAAATACTAACAAATAAAGTTTTTTAAATAATTATATACAACCACTAAAGAATATTTCCTCAAGTTTACTTCTAGTTAACTAATTCGTGGTTTAAGCTCTTATTTTATTTATGATTTGAAACTTTTACAAATAGTACATTATACAATACAGCAAAGAGAATTAAAAATATACGACATTATTATCATGAGGCATTTGTAGGGTAAAAGTTGTAGTCCATATTGTATAAATACTAAAAGCATGGTTAAGTGGTACAAGTTCTGGGGGTATACGTATTACAAGTAATAGTTCTACTCCCAGACTCACTAACACCACCTCCATCTAAACACACAAAATGTATCTAAAACACGCAAATTTAGAATTATCAAAATAAATACATAATGTATCCATGACCTGACTCATAGTGCGCCAAAAATTGCGCGCGTATCATCACACAGCGCTTAGTCTAAGCAAGATTACAGTCGGATATAAAGTTCGCGTAATCCAGTTAAGTATATTAACTGAGGATTGCACCAGGGTCAAATCATGGTGACAGAACGTAAATGTTATTTAATATTATTTAATAGATTTATTTTTATATTATAGTTGTTATATTCAGTATCGTGACCGATCTATCAGTGGCGGGGGCCCACATATAAATATCATTTGCACTCATTAACTTAGTCAGGGTCTGTCAATTTGTCCCAAAAGTGTTTTGCCAGGTTTGCCTTAAAAGTTCCGGCATCACTTATCTCTTTAAGGTCAGTTGGTAGGTCATTCCAGACACTGTGTGTTCTGAAGAAGAAGCTTCTCTTAAAGGAGTGAGCTTTTATTTCCACAGTACACTTCAGGGAAAGGTGGTCGTGTCTGTTCTGTCGCCTCTGGTTGATATCAGGCATTTGAGATGTATCAACTTCATTATATCTCGAGGGTTGCCTTATGTTTGAACGCAACCTACCCTGTTCACTGGTTGTTATCGGGGTTAAATAAGGTGGGAGCTTCAGAACAGATTGACCATTGTATATCTGATGGAATAATAGTAAGTCTGTGTATTCAAACTTCAGCTCCATTGGCAACATGTCTAGCTCTCTTAATCGAGCCAAGTATTCTAAGTCATTATAGTGATGATCCTGTTCGCCAAGGATCCACTTAACTGCTCTGCGTTGAATGTTTTCAACTTTGTTATTCAAGACAACACTTGTTGGTCTCCAGACAACACTGCAATTTTCGAAAAGGCTCCTAACCAGCGCTAGATAGAATGCCCGTTTTTGTTTACGGTCGTTAATAAACCGTAGAGTTCTTTTCATTAGACCTAGACGAGAACTAGCTTTCGTACAAAGGTTGACTATGTTCTCCTCCCACTTAAGGTCTGTTCTAACAAAGACCCCAAGGTCTTTTTCACTCTGGACGAAGTCTAGTGCCGTTCCATCTAGGGTGTAGACAAAGAGCTGAAAGGGGAAAAAACTCAAAATTCCTTTTTCGCTCAATTTGCTTGATATAGAGAGTACCTTACATTTATTGGGGTGAAACTTCATTTTGTTTCTTACTGCCCAGCAATGCAGGGCATCTATATCTGCTTGTAGGATCTCATGGTCCCTCCAGCCCACAATTTTACGCCATATTTTGGTGTCATCAGCGTACAGGGCAATTTTTGTACCTTCACTTACGCATTCTGACATGTCATTAATAAAGAGTACAAAAAACAGAGGTCCTAAAATGGAGCCTTGGGGAACTCCTGATTGGACATTCTTTTGTTCTGATTGGGATCCCCCAATAATAACACACTGTTTGCGGTCTTTGAGATAGTTCATAATAAACTTCAACAGTGTACCATCAATTTCAAATTCCGATTTTAATTTCTTTAGGATGACATCATGGTTAACTGAGTCAAAGGCCTTGGCAAAGTCAAAGTATACCACATCAGTTCTGATATTATCGTTAATAGACAGTGAAAGACAGTCTATATACCCGACCATTTGTGTAGTACAAGACCTCTGAGGAAGAAAACCATGCTGGTTGTCATGTATTTTATGCTGGCATTTTGCCAACAGTTCATCTCTCACTATTTTTTCAAAAATTTTCATTGTAAGGCTTGTGAGAGAGATTGGCCGATAATTTTCAACTAAAGTTTTGGGGCCTTTCTTATGCACAGGTACTACGTTAGCAAATTTCCATTCAGATGGTATCTGACCTATATTATAAGAGATTTTAAAAAGGCTCGAGAGTGGGTATGCAATACTATCTCTACAGTTCTTTAAAATTTTGCCATGGATACCATCTGGACCAGCAGCTTTATTAACATTGACATCTTTTAGAATTTTTCGGATTCTGCTGGTACTGAACTCAATGTCGTTTACTGAGTGGAATGTAAAATAAAACTTATTGTTTCATTGAGTGACCATTCCTTGCTTAGACCATTAGTCATTACAGTTAAAATTCTTTTAGTGATTCAACCAAGCTATCATCAGAATAGCCATTTAGTCATAGCAAATAAGACATGGTATGGCCATTGAATGCGAGGAAAAACCAACATTAAGTTTGCCCAAATGCACAGAACATTGGCCATATTATCTGCATTCTGCAAAATATTATTTGTATATCTGTTTAATATTTTCTTCGTGTAATGTTGCTATTCAATTTCGTGTTCTTTACATTTGACTGCTATTTTTAGTATAATACTTCTTTTATTAGTTCATATTTAATCACAAACTCTAAACTACTGCAGAGCGGAGTGGTGCGTAGAGCACACAGTTGTATTTTTGTATATTGCCAATTATAGAGTGATGATAATGATTTTAACAATTTTCCTGCTAAAATTTAAATATTTCCAATAAGGTACTTAATCAAGTGCAGTGCACCATCGTACACTTGGAGAATCTAATCAGCTGCTTGATTGATGTGTGGTATCACACGATCTGATTATGACCCAATCAATTTTGTCAACAAATTTTAACATTTAAAGGAGCAAACTTTAACATTGTAGAAATTGACTTTAGTTTTACAGTTGTAATAATCTATCAGCTGCTTTTGATCCCATGGATCACATATGTCATGTGATCCGATCCTGGCCAGGATCATCTTTGAGTGCAACTATCGTTTTGAGAATGTGATAAGGTGAATCAAATCGAGTCACTGATGGGAATCTGTTAATTATTGAAAACTTGACCCAATTTTGAGTACGCCCTCTAAAGAACCTCTAAATCTTTAAATTGAGTAGCAATATTGCTCCATTACATGTCCCTTTAAGATATAAGAAATGGGCTATCATATTACCCTCAACAAGGAAATAAAATAGGAGATCATTTTATTATCATGGAGAAACACTGAAATTGTGATGTAATACAATTTTGATGCACAAAATGTATGGCTCATTTCTCTTTTTTTAATCTACTTGTCGCTCAGTCAATAGAACTTGTCTATTTTTGCAAATACATGATTATGAAAACAGAGTTCAGTAACAAAACTGCTTATGGCATTAAAAGTGATGTTATACGATACACATGGGCCGGATGCTATCTATTCGTTCTCATCTCATCTCTAATAGGAGACACAACCATTCTCATAGCATCCATAAAGTACAAGGCCTTTAAACTTCACTGAGTCATCATTGTTGTCATTCAGCACATAGCATTCTGTGACCTGATTCTATCTGCTACCGCCGTTCTCCCAAATATGTTCTCTGTCATCTCTGATAATTGGGTGCTAGGAAACTTCTTCTGCTACTTGTGCTCCTATGCAGCGTTTTATTGCTATCTGACGAGTATACTTCTCATCTGTGCCATGACAACCAGCAAGCTGATCTTACTGAAATACCCCTTTAAATTTGGAACAATCACTTCAAAGAAAGCACACTTTATCTGCGTGGCATGCTGGTTGGCAGCATTCACCTTCCCTGTGGCACTCCTTCTCGTAGATAAAGATGATGTTTCTTTTTCGAATAGGGGCTATTCATGCGATTATGGTTTCTCATCGGAGATTTGGCACTACCTGAAGCCTTTTATTTCAGTGATATTTGGAGTCATTCCAACATCCCTGGTTGTATCAACTACCATTTGTTTGCTGATTGAAGCCAGAAAAATTGTTTCCCGGAGCAGGGAAAGTTTGAAGTGGCAGGGGATCATGACAACAGTCCTTACAGCCACAGTCTTCTGCTTGTCCCTCCTACCATATACTGCTTACTGTATTGGGGAATCTATCATTAGCGTACATGACAAGAGCAAGAGTTCACTCCACACCACTTTTTTTAGAGTTGCGACCTCGCTCCTGTCTTTAAACACCATCAGTAATTTCTACATCTATTGTCTGACCGTGTCTAGCTTCAGAGCATTTATCTGGTCGAACTTGGAGCTATCTTATCAGTACATAACCGATTTTTCAGGAGGAAGGGAAAGAACTGAAATGAACCGAGGGAGGGCAAGAACAGGACCGAACATTGGAAAAGTGAATCCTGGAGGTAATCAACAAACACCAGTTTAAGGGGGCAGGGGGGGGTCTTCATGGAAATTTTCTCAAAATCGACTTTTCAGTTGTTTCTGATAGATGGGAGTGATATCTATCAGATGCTTTTAATCCGATAGAAAAATATTGCTCCTAGCAGAAATTATCGCCGGTAGAAGGTCAGCGCTTGTGTGTAATTGTATTGCGCGAGCGATTTTTGATCGCGTGCCCTGAAAATCGAGTCTAAAAATCTATCTTCTCCTACATTTTTTGAGCAATCACCCTCAAACTTTCAGGATATGTTCTAAGGATCATTTAGAAGGGATTGTCCGGGCAAAATTTTGAGATAGGCCTTTAAACATTTTTTATTCGATTTTGAAAATCTTGGACCTGGTTTTTTGACGATTTTTCGAGGTCCAAGATTTTTAAAATCGAATAAAAAATATTTAAAGGCCTATCTCAAAATTTTGCCCGGACAATCCCTTTTAAATGATCCTTAGAACATATCCTGAAAGTTTGAGGGTGATTGCTCAAAAAATGTAGGAGAAGATAGATTTTTAGACTCGATTTTCAGGGCACGCAATCAAAAATCGCTCGCGCAATACAATTACACACAAGCGCTGACCTTTTACCGGCGATAATTTCGGCTAGGAACAATATTTTTCTATCGGATCAAAAGCATCTGATAGATATCACTCCCCTCTATCAGAAACAACTAAAAAGTCGATTTTGAGAAAATTTCCATGAAGACCCCCCCTGCCCCCTTAAATGTGGTAGTACAGTTTAAATGTGAATAAGATCATTATTTGTTATTTGACTTATTCATTATTGTTTCATTCATTATGAGGTAGAAGATGCTGTTACGTAACGGGGATTGTTTGCTCGATGCATTAGAATCATAAAACCATTTTTTTAAACGTACTTTGAAAAAGTGATTTCAAGTGATTTTAACTGTTACGGTCGAATTTGTCAAAAACTTTGAAATTTTGAACATGAACATAATAATTTTATAACTAACTTGTAACTATAGTAAGTATATAAAATAACTAACTATTGTTAGTTACAAAATTATTATGTTCATGTTACGTTCAAAATTCCAAAAACAAACTTTAAAATTGTTTGTAGCGCGATGCACTACTTGGTCGCGCGCGCATCAAATAATGCTTCTCGCTACCACTTCGGTAGATCGGCGAGATGCACCACTGTGCCTCACCGAGCTGCGAAGGATTGACATCGTGAATCAATAAAATTGTGTGATTTTTGTTTAATCATTTGCAAAATATTTGTATTGTATTCGTTTAGGTTTTATTTTCTCGAAAAATACTTTTCATACGTTGCATGACCCGCCGCGCACGAGTGCGCGGCTCCCCTGTATTGTAAAAGCGATAAAGTAAAACAATTTAGTGAAACGACCGTGGGGGTCAAAACTTGATACAAAGCATTCTTGCTTCGTATTCTTGCTTTACAATTAATAACTTGTAGGTTTATAACCTACCAGGACGCGCGCCGAGTTGGACTTGTCGACGGTCCAATGCAATATATGAAACAAATATTTTACGAGTATCACCCGTTAATTAATAACGAATATCAACTTTGCATTACTGTCATGCATGTACTGTATATATATACTATTAACATAGCCGTGTGTCTACGCGTACTGCGTGACGCGCTTGTTTCACAGGTAGAATAAACAAACCTCGCGCGCGCGGCGCTTACATCTGCACCTGAGAATCTCTCAGCAATGTGTGGCTGTCTGCGCGGCGGGCTGTGTATTGTGTATATAGCTGAATTTAAATTTAGATTTATTTGTAAATGTATAATAATATTAAATATGTTTTGATTGATTGTGGTAAATAAAAATTTTTGTTTTACTAAAATTTTTGTTTTACTAAACTGGCACCAAGATTTGTGGTGCCAGTGTGTGGCCGTGGATAGAGCCTTCTTTGCCGCTTTCGGCGGTCGCACGCTACTGCAAGCGAGAGGGCTCTGGTTAAAGCAATATATACTATATACTGTAAGTAAGTAAGTCATCATCCGCAGCTTTGAGTTTTGAAATATATTTTTGTCAATTGTCATCGCGATCGGCCGGTCGCGGTTTTAGGCTTGAGTTCCTTGCTCCAAGAGTAGTAAATCGGAAGCTAGTAAAGCTTTTACAGGCAACTGGCTCTTAACTTTTTGCCAACTACTTTTGGTCATGGTTTAAGTGCTGTCTCACATTTGGAACTTGCACGGGTATAATTTCAATATCCTACGAGATCAGCATGCTAAATTGTAAATTATCTCGCAAAATATCGTTTATCTTAACAATATTTAGAGTTTATGGTTTTGGCACGGCGCACCGCTTATAGCTTTTTCGTTTTCGGCGCTGTGTTGCTACACGCTGTATAGCATGTGGGTCAAGCGCAGTGTCGCGCCTAATCAGCAAAAGCAAAAAGATTGTCATACGTTGCATGCATGACCCGCGCGCCGCGCACGAGTGCGCGGCTCCCCTTGTATCGTTGAAACTCTATAGTGAAACGACAGTGGGGGCGGGGCCGGGGGTAATTACGACGTGATACAAGCAAAAGAGTTTTTAAAATAAATTCTTTTAACATACTCTGTTCTACCAATCAGTTCTGACTGTTGATATTCTTTAAATTTATTTTTGTATCTCAACAATAATGTTGGGTTTTTATTGTAACGCAATGCACTTCTGGGCCGCGCCGCGCATCCAATAACGCTTCTTGCAATGCAACCTTTTGATTCACGATGTCAATCCTTCGCATCTGGTTTTGACGATACAGGGGGAGCCGCGCACTTCGTGCGCGGCGGGTCATACAACGTATGACGAATGCAGATAGGTGAGATGCGAAGGATTGACATCTTGAATGTTGAATCAAAGTTTTTAATATGACGTAGAATTATAGCGATTCCCGTGCAGCCTAAGAATGCGCGTTTGAAGAACATGCTAGCTCTTTTTATTTTGTTAGTCGGGCGAAATCTTGGGTTGTACTGGACCTAACAACAAACAAGTTTATTATCGGATGTCTACTTATAATATTTATTATGATATCATTATTCATTGTAATGCCGTAACACGTAAGCAATCAAATTTAAATTTTGTTTCACTTAAATGCTCGACGCGCGTGCATGCGCGTTGAAGAACCGCGTTTGCGCGAAAATTTGTAGACTTTTGATCAGATCATATAATTTGTCGTTCGCGCGTGACGTGGCATCTCTCATTAGTTGTGCAATACTGTGCACAAATGTACTCGCTGTACGTGATATGTCAATAGATAGACAAAATCTCTATGGAGAAAATGGAAAAACCCATGAGTAATTCTCCATTTTCTCCATTTTCTGCCATGAATTTTGTCTTCGAAATTTCATCTTTAACACCATTTAACACCTAAATTGGACATCCTAACATGTTTATTTACGCTTACTAGGGGCGTAACAAGCTTATGAAAGCTCATAGTAGGCTACTAGATGCTTATACTAGGTTAGTAGAGGCACACTTCAGGCAAACTCATAATTACTCAAGCCTAGTGTAAACTTATTTCTACAGGCTACAGCAGGAGTGAGTAATAGGGGAGAGTAATAGGCACTGAGAAGTGAGACCTACATCCTCGACAGTCGAAACAAGCTCGCACTGCAAAGGGGAGGCCTGCCTTCCGAGATCGCATTACCAGGGGGAAGCCTCGAGTCCAAATTTGTGTATCGAGGGGTAGGTGCAGACTTCGATAAACCGAAAAACCAAAAAAATATTTTCGGCTAATAATGAAGAGGGTAGCATGAAACGTGGAGAAAAGTGGTTTTTAGAAAAACTTTGAAAAATTTTGACTTAGAAAATTTTCGGCCCGAGTCATTCTCGATACGTACCTCTCGTATCGAGAGCTCCCGATTCCGAGCTCGTGTTGCAAAGGGGAGGCCTGCCTTCCGAGATCGCATTACCAGGGGGAAGCCTCGAGTCCAAAATTGTGTACCGAGGGGTAATTTTCTAAGTCAACATTTTTCAAAGTTTTTCTGAAAAACACTTTTCTCCACGTTTCATGCTACTCTGTTCATTATTTGCCGAAAATATTTTTTCGGTTTTTCGAAGTCCACACCTTCCCCTCGATACACAATTTTGGACTCGAAGTAATGCGATCTCGGAAGGCAGGCCTCCCCTTTGCAACAAGAGCTCGGAATCGGGAGCTCTCGATACGGGAGGTACGTATCGAAAATGACTCGGACCGAACATTTTCTAAGTCAACATTTTTCAAAGTTTTTCTGAAAACCACTTTTCTCCATGTTTCATGATACTCTGTTCATAATTGGCCGAAAATATCTTTTTTTAAAATAATTTTTCTCGAAATTCTAAATTTTTCAGGTTTTCAATGGCATAAAATGGCATAAAATGGCATAAAATGGAGACTATTTCTATGGAGAAAATGGAAAAACCTATGAGTAATTCTCCATTTTCTCCATTTATGCCATTGGCCCCCCCCCCCCCCGACAAAATCAAAACTCAAATTTCAAAACATTGAAGCAAAAATTTGCAAAGTACAGTTTTCAATAAAACGACATATTAAGTCATAATAACCATTTCAAACAACGTTTTTTCACAACAAAGTTCAAAGGAATAAATGAGAA